>NC_091465.1:90579525-91182025 GCF_027789765.1 Dendropsophus ebraccatus | reverse complement strand
GGAGAAGTGGTACTGTGCACTGTATATATATATATATACTGAGGATTACACCCAGCATACAGGACAGGAGAAGTGGTACTGTGCACTGTATATATATACTGAGGATTACACCCAGCATACAGGACAGGAGAAGTGGTACTGTGCACTGTATATATATATATATATATATATACTGAGGATTACACCCAGCATACAGGACAGGAGAAGTGGTACTGTGCACTGTATATATATATACTGAGGATTACACCCAGCATACAGGACAGGAGAAGTGGTACTGTGCACTGTATATATATATACTGAGGATTACACCCAGCATACAGGGCAGGAGAAGTGGTACTGTGCACTGTATATATATATATACTGAGGATTACACCCAGCATACAGGACAGGAGAAGTGGTACTGTGCACTGTATATATATATATACTGAGGATTACACCCAGCATACAGGACAGGAGAAGTGGTACTGTGCACTGTATATATATACACTGAGGATTACACCCAGCATACAGGACAGGAGAAGTGGTACTGTGCACTGTATATATATATATATACTGAGGATTACACCCAGCATACAGGACAGGAGAAGTGGTACTGTGCACTGTATATATATATATACTGAGGATTACACCCAGCATACAGGACAGGAGAAGTGGTACTGTGCACTGTATATATATATACTGAGGATTACACCCAGCATACAGGACAGGAGAAGTGGTACTGTGCACTGTATATATATATACTGAGGATTACACCCAGCATACAGGACAGGAGAAGTGGTACTGTGCACTGTATATATATATATATATATATATATATATATATATATATATACTGAGGATTACACCCAGCATACAGGACAGGAGAAGTGGTACTGTGCACTGTATATATATATACTGAGGATTACACCCAGCATACAGGACAGGAGAAGTGGTACTGTGCACTGTATATATATATACTGAGGATTACACCCAGCATACAGGACAGGAGAAGTGGTACTGTGCACTGTATATATATATATATATATATACTGAGGATTACACCCAGCATACAGGACAGGAGAAGTGGTACTGTGCACTGTATATATATATACTGAGGATTACACCCAGCATACAGGACAGGAGAAGTGGTACTGTGCACTGTATATATATATATACTGAGGATTACACCCAGCATACAGGACAGGAGAAGTGGTACTGTGCACTGTATATATATACACTGAGGATTACACCCAGCATACAGGACAGGAGAAGTGGTACTGTGCACTGTGTATATATATACTGAGGATTACACCCAGCATACAGGACAGGAGAAGTGGTACTGTGCACTGTATATATATATACTGAGGATTACACCCAGCATACAGGACAGGAGAAGTGGTACTGTGCACTGTATATATATATACTGAGGATTACACCCAGCATACAGGACAGGAGAAGTGGTACTGTGCACTGTATATATATATACTGAGGATTACACCCAGCATACAGGACAGGAGAAGTGGTACTGTGCACTGTATATATATACACTGAGGATTACACCCAGCATACAGGACAGGAGAAGTGGTACTGTGCACTGTATATATATAAACTGAGGATTACACCCAGCATACAGGACAGGAGAAGTGGTACTGTGCACTGTATATATATATACTGAGGATTACACCCAGCATACAGGACAGGAGAAGTGGTACTGTGCACTGTATATATATATATATATATACTGAGGATTACACCCAGCATACAGGACAGGAGAAGTGGTACTGTGCACTGTATATATATATACTGAGGATTACACCCAGCATACAGGACAGGAGAAGTGGTACTGTGCACTGTATATATATACACTGAGGATTACACCCAGCATACAGGACAGGAGAAGTGGTACTGTGCACTGTATATATATACTGAGGATTACACCCAGCATACAGGACAGGAGAAGTGGTACTGTGCACTGTATATATATATACCGAGGATTACACCCAGCATACAGGACAGGAGAAGTGGTACTGTGCACTGTATATATATATATACTGAGGATTACACCCAGCATACAGGACAGGAGAAGTGGTACTGTGCACTGTATATATATATACTGAGGATTACACCCAGCATACAGGACAGGAGAAGTGGTACTGTGCACTGTATATATATATACTGAGGATTACACCCAGCATACAGGACAGGAGAAGTGGTACTGTGCACTGTATATATATATATATATATATATATATATATATATATATATATACTGAGGATTACACCCAGCATACAGGACAGGAGAAGTGGTTCTGTGAACTGTATATATATATACTGAGGATTACACCCAGCATACAGGACAGGAGAAGTGGTACTGTGCACTGTATATATATATATACAGAGGATTACACCCAGCATACAGGACAGGAGAAGTGGTACTGTGCACTGTATATATATATATATATATATATATATATATATATATATATATATATATATATATACACTGAGGATTACACCCAGTATACAGGACAGGAGAAGTGGTACTGTGCACTGTATATATATATACTGTGGAGTACACCCAACATACAGGACAGGAGAAGTGGTACTGTGCACTGTATATATATATACAGAGGATTACACCCAACATACAGGACAGGAGAAGTGGTACTGTGCACTGTATATATATATATATATATATATATATATATATATATATATATATATATATACTGAGGATTACACCCAGCATACAGGACAGGAGAAGTGGTACTGTGCACTGTATATATATATATATATATATATATATATATATACTGAGGATTACACCCAACATACAGGACAGGAGAAGTGGTACTGTGCACTGTATATATATATACTGTGGAGTACACCCAACATACAGGACAGGAGAAGTGGTACTGTGCACTGTATATATATATACTGAGGATTACACCCAGCATACAGGACAGGAGAAGTGGTACTGTGCACTGTATATATATATATATATATATATATATATATATATATATATATATATACTGAGGATTACACCCAGCATACAGGACAGGAGAAGTGGTACTGTGCAGTGTATATATATACTAAGGATTACACCCAGCATACAGGACAGGAGAAGTGGTACTGTGCACTGTATATATATATATATACTAAGGATTACACCCAGCATACAGGACAGGAGAAGTGGTACTGTGCACTGTGTATATATATATATACTGAGGATTACACCCAACATACAGGACAGGAGAAGTGGTACTGTGCACGGTATATATATATATACTGAGGATTACACCCAGCATACAGGACAGGAGAAGTGGTACTGTGCACGGTATATATATATATATATATACTGAGGATTACACCCAGCATACAGGACAGGAGAAGTGGTACTGTGCACTATATATATATATATATACACTGAGGATTACACCCAGCATACAGGACAGGAGAAGTGGTACTGTGCACTGTATATATATATACACTGAGGATTACACCCAGCATACAGGACAGGAGAAGTGGTACTGTGCACTGTATATATATACTGAGGATTACACCCAGCATACAGGACAGGAGAAGTGGTACTGTGCACTGTATATATATACTGAGGATTACACCCAGCATACAGGACAGGAGAAGTGGTACTGTGCACTGTATATATATATACCGAGGATTACACCCAGCATACAGGACAGGAGAAGTGGTACTGTGCACTGTATATATATATACTGAGGATTACACCCAGCATACAGGACAGGAGAAGTGGTACTGTGCACTGTATATATATATACTGAGGATTACACCCAGCATACAGGACAGGAGAAGTGGTACTGTGCACTGTATATATATATACCGAGGATTACACCCAGCATACAGGACAGGAGAAGTGGTACTGTGCACTGTATATATATATATACTGAGGATTACACCCAGCATACAGGACAGGAGAAGTGGTACTGTGCACTGTATATATATATATACTGAGGATTACACCCAGCATACAGGACAGGAGAAGTGGTACTGTGCACGGTATATATATATACTGAGGATTACACCCAGCATAGAGGACAGGAGAAGTGGTACTGTGCACTGTATATATATATACCGAGGATTACACCCAGCATACAGGACAGGAGAAGTGGTACTGTGCACTGTATATATATATATACTGAGGATTACACCCAGCATACAGGACAGGAGAAGTGGTACTGTGCACTGTCAGTGGCGGTCTTTGGCACCAAGCACCCCAAGCGATCGCTTGGGGCCCCCAACATCCAGGGGGGGCCCCACGCCCCGCTCTTGTGCTCAAGACCGCTGGACAGGGCCGCGCTCGCCCCGCTCGCTGCTACCATCTGAACTGTAACTATAAGCACTCGTAATGAGCGCTCATAGTTACATGCAACAGCACTGACAGGGCGGGAGACATTGGCTCCCTTCCTGTCAGTCACTCTTGTGGCCGCAGGAAGGGTTTTCCCTGCGGACACAAGTGGCCGCTCTGTCCTTGTTGTGTCGGCGCTCCAGTGACATCACTGGAGCATTGGCGCCAGGACAAGGGGAGTGCGGCCTCTTGTGATCGCAGGGAAAACCCTTCCTGCGGCCACAAGAGTAAAGAGAAGAGGAGACGCCCGGACCCAGGTGAGTATAAGTGTTTGTTTTATTGTGTTATATACTATATGGGAGGGGGAGCACACAGGGGTCTGTTTAACAGGGGGAGCGCACATCGGGGGTCTATATAAATGGGGGGAGCACACAGGGGGGGCTATATAACAGGGGGAGCACACAGGGGGGCTATATATAACTGGGGGAGCACACAGGGGGGCTATAGACTACTGGGGCTTCACAGAGGGGTCTATATACTACTGGGGGCAGCACACAGGGGGTCTATATACTACTTGGGGCAGCAGAATGGGGTCTATATACAACTTGGAGAGCACACAGGGGGCTATATACTACTGGGTGAGCACACAGGGTCTATATTCTACTGGTGGGGCACACCGGGGGTCTATATACTACTGGGGGAACATACAAGGGGTCTATATACTACTGGAGGAGAACACAGGGGTCAATATCCAAGTGGGGGAGCACACAGGAGGTCTATATCCAAGTGGGGAAGCACACAGAGGGGCTAAATACCACCGAGGGAGCACACAGGGGGGCTATATACTAGTGGGGGAGCACACAGGGGGTATATACAACTGGGGGCAGCACACAGGGGGTCTATATACAACTGGGGCAGCACACAAAAGGTCTATATACTTCTGGGGGAGCACACGGGGGGGCTATATATAACTGGGGGAACACACAGGGGTCTATATACTACTGGGGGAAGGACACAAGGGGCATATACTATTGGGGGCAGCACACAAGGAGTATATATTACTGGCGGTAGAGCACAAGGGGTATATACTACTGGGGGCAACACACAGCGGTCTATTGTTTTGGAACGCGTGTCGAGTGGGGGGCCCCAGAAATGCCAAGACCGCCCCTGTGCACTGTATATATATATATATATACTGAGGATTACACCCAGCATACAGGACAGGAGAAGTGGTACTGTGCACTGTATATATATATATACTGAGGATTACACCCAGCATACAGGACAGGAGAAGTGGTACTGTGCACTGTGTGTATATATATATATATATATATATATATATATATATATACTGAGGATTACACCCAGCATACAGGACAGGAGAAGTGGTACTGTGCACTGTATATATATATATACTGAGGATTACACCCAGCATACAGGACAGGAGAAGTGGTACTGTGCACTGTATATATATATATACTGAGGATTACACCCAGCATACAGGACAGGAGAAGTGGTACTGTGCACTGTATATATATACACTGAGGATTACACCCAGCATACAGGACAGGAGAAGTGGTACTGTGCACTGTATATATATATATACTGAGGATTACACCCAGCATACAGGACAGGAGAAGTGGTACTGTGCACTGTATATATATACACTGAGGATTACACCCAGCATACAGGACAGGAGAAGTGGTACTGTGCACTGTATATATATATATATATATATATATATATATATATATATATATATACTGAGGATTACACCCAGCATACAGGACAGGAGAAGTGGTACTGTGCACTGTGTGTATATATATATATATATATATATATATATATATATATATATATATATATATATACTGAGGATTACACCCAGTATACAGGACAGGAGAAGTGGTACTGTGCACTGTATATATATATATATATATACTGAGGATTACACCCAGCATACAGGACAGGAGAAGTGGTACTGTGTACTGTATATATATATATATATATATATATACTGAGGATTACACCCAGCATACAGGACAGGAGAAGTGGTACTGTGCACTGTATATATATAAACTGAGGATTACACCCAGCATACAGGACAGGAGAAGTGGTACTGTGCACTGTATATATATATACTGAGGATTACACCCAGCATACAGGACAGGAGAAGTGGTACTGTGCACTGTATATATATATACTGAGGATTACACCCAGCATACAGGACAGGAGAAGTGGTACTGTGCACTGTATATATATATACTGAGGATTACACCCAGCATACAGGACAGGAGAAGTGGTACTGTGCACTGTATATATATATACTGAGGATTACACCCAGCATACAGGACAGGAGAAGTGGTACTGTGCACTGTATATATATATATACTGAGGATTACACCCAGCATACAGGACAGGAGAAGTGGTACTGTGCACTGTATATATATACACTGAGGATTACACCCAGCATACAGGACAGGAGAAGTGGTACTGTGCACTGTATATATATATATACTGAGGATTACACCCAGCATACAGGACAGGAGAAGTGGTACTGTGCACTGTATATATATACTGAGGATTACACCCAGCATACAGGACAGGAGAAGTGGTACTGTGCACTGTATATATATATACTGAGGATTACACCCAGCATACAGGACAGGAGAAGTGGTACTGTGCACTGTATATATATATACTGAGGATTACACCCAGCATACAGGACAGGAGAAGTGGTACTGTGCACTGTATATATATATATATATATATATATATACTGAGGATTACACCCAGCATACAGGACAGGAGAAGTGGTACTGTGCACTGTATATATATATACTGAGGATTACACCCAGCATACAGGACAGGAGAAGTGGTACTGTGCACTGTATATATATATATACTGAGGATTACACCCAGCATACAGGACAGGAGAAGTGGTACTGTGTACTGTATATATATATATACTGAGGATTACACCCAGCATACAGGACAGGAGAAGTGGTACTGTGCACTGTATATATATATATACTGAGGATTACACCCAGCATACAGGACAGGAGAAGCAGTACTGTGCACTGTATATATATATATATATATATACTGAGGATTACACCCAGCATACAGGACAGGAGAAGTGGTACTGTGCACTGTATATATATATATATATATATATACTGAGGATTACACCCAGTATACAGGACAGGAGAAGTGGTACTGTGCACTGTATATATATATATATATATACTGAGGATTACACCCAGCATACAGGACAGGAGAAGCAGTACTGTGCACTGCATTATATACAATATAACTATATACGCTTCAATGTACAATATTCCTTTACACTATTATTTACAACACACCTATATACCACTATATACAATACAGTTATACACACTCCTATATACAATACACTACTATTGTATCATTAGTGACATTTTGTCGTTGTTGCTGGGCACAAATCTCCGCAGGATGAGCGCCGGCCCTGATAAATATTGCAGAATTTTAGCACTTTTTTCTTTGGCTAAAAAGAATGGTTAACAAATTCCGCCAGGATGTGATCGGATACGGCTGTGTAATGACAATGGCACAAAAGAAATTCGGCTACAAAAATAGGTAAAACAAAGCACGCCCCCGTCACACCCCACCACACCCCTCCACGCCCCCGTCACACCCCTCCACACCCCCGTAACACCCCTCCACATCCCCATCACACCCCTCCACGCCCCCGCCACACCCCTCCACGCCGCCACATGCCTCCACACCCCTCCACGCCCCCGTAACACCCCTCCACATCCCCATCACACCCCTCCACGCCCCCGCCACACCCCTCCACGCCGCCACATGCCTCCACACCCCTCCACACCCCCGTAACACCCCTCCACATCCCCATCACACCCCTCCACGCCCCCGCCACACCCCTCCACGCCGCCACATGCCTCCACACCCCTCCACGCCCCCGTCACACCCCTCCACGCCCCCGTCACACCCCTCCACACCCCCGTCACACCCCTGTAACACCCCTCCACGTCCCCATCACACCCCTCCACGCCCCCGTAACACCCCTCCACATCCCCATCACACCCCTCCACGCCCCCGCCACACCCCTCCACGCCGCCACATGCCTCCACACCCCTCCACGCCCCCGTCACACCCCTCCACACCCCTCCACGCCCCCGTCACACCCCTGTAACACCCCTCCACGCCCCCTCCACCCTCCCTCCACACCCTCTCCATGCTGCTCCACGCCCCCTCCACCCTCCCTCCACACCCTCTCCATGCTGCTCCACGCCCCCTCCACCCTCCCTCCACACCCTCCCTCCACACCCTCTCCATGCTGCTCCACGCCCCCTCCACCCTCCCTCCACACCCTCCCTCCACACCCTCTCCATGCTGCTCCACGCCCCCTCCACCCTCCCTCCACACCTGCAGAGCTGCAGCCCTTGTTACAGTGTGTTCGGGGGCCTCGGGCTGTAGCTGCACAGGGGTTAATATATTTGCAGATATAAGATTTGCGCGGTCTCCGCTGGTAACGCTCCGGCAGCCGCGTCGCCTTCAGGGGATTAATATTTGCATAAAGATGTCTGATAAGCAATCACTCATTTATTTTTAAGTAGCGTGGAATACAGAATGGGAATACAAGACGATGATGTATATAGGGGGGGCCATGTTTGCGTCCTTGTATGTATATAGGGGGGCGGCCATGTTTACGTCCTTGTATGTATATAGTGGATGGACATGTTTGCGTCCTTGTATGTATATAGTGGGGCGGCCATGTTTGCGTCCTTGTATGTATATAGTGGGGCGGCCATGTTTGCGTCCTTGTATGTATATAGTGGGGCGGCCATGTTTGCGTCCTTGTATGTATATAGTGGGGCGGCCATGTTTGCGTCCTTGTATGTATATAGTGGGGCGGCCATGTTTGCGTCCTTGTATGTATATAGTGGGGCGGCCATGTTTGCGTCCTTGTATGTATATAGTGGGGCGGCCATGTTTGCGTCCTTGTATGTATGTAGGGGGGGGCGGCCATGTTTGTGTCCTTGTATGTATATAGTGGACGGCCATGTTTGCGTCCTTGTATGTATATAGGGGGGCGGCCATGTTTGCGTCCTTGTATGTATATAGGGGGACGGCCATGTTTGCGTCCTTGTATGTATATAGGGGGGCGGCCATGTTTGCGTCCTTGTATGTATATAGGGGGACGGCCATGTTTGCGTCCTTGTATGTATATAGTGGGGCGGCCATGTTTGCGTCCTTGTATGTATATAGTGGGGCGGCCATGTTTGCGTCCTTGTATGTATATAGTGGACGGCCATGTTTGCGTCCTTGTATGTATATAGTGGGGCGGCCATGTTTGCGTCCTTGTATGTATATAGTGGACGGACATGTTTGCGTCCTTGTATGTATATAGTGGACGGCCATGTTTGCGTCCTTGTATGTATATAGGGGGGCGGCCATGTTTGCGTCCTTGTATGTATATAGTGGGGCGGCCATGTTTGCGTCCTTGTATGTATATAGTGGACGGACATGTTTGCGTCCTTGTATGTATATAGTGGACGGCCATGTTTGCGTCCTTGTATGTATATAGGGGGGCGGCCATGTTTGCGTCCTTGTATGTATATAGGGGGACGGCCATGTTTGCGTCCTTGTATGTATATAGTGGACGGCCATGTTTGCGTCCTTGTATGTATATAGTGGGGCGGCCATGTTTGCGTCCTTGTATGTATATAAGCTGCTGACATGTTTGTGTATGTATTGTATATTGGTAATAGGGGCAGATCAGGTGTCACTGTCGCCATCTTGCGTATCGTCCTTGCTGTAAGTGAAATGTTCATTCCTCCAGTTTTTCTGTAAAGAAACGGAGCTGTAATCCCTAATCCCTCCTCTCTCCTCTCTGCCATGAAGAGGGGAACGTCCTGTGATGTTTTACAAGGTGACAAAACCCATCAACAAAAACCCAAAGCCAAACAACAAAGTCAAAATAACAAAGGCCGAGCTCATCCCTCATCCCCTGCTGCTTCACAGGGAGAAGGGGGAGGGGGAGCTAGGGTGATGTGTTTCAGTGTAGGAGGAGGTGACGTGTTCCGGTGTATGAGGGGGTGACGTGTTCCGGTGTATGAGGAGGTGACGTGTTCCGGTGTATGAGGAGGTGATGGGTTCCGGTGTATGAGGAGGTGACGTGTTCCGGTGTATGAGGAGGTGACGTGTTCCGGTGTATGAGGAGGTGATGTGCTCCGGTGTAGGAGGAGGTGACGTGTTCCGGTGTATGAGGAGGTGATGTGCTCCGGTGTATGAGGAGGTGACGGGTTCCGGTGTAGGAGGAGGTGATGTGTTCCGGTGTATGAGGAGGTGACGTGTTCCGGTGTATGAGGGGGTGATGTGCTCCGGTGTAGGAGGAGGTGACGTGTTCCGGTGTATGAGGAGGTGATGTGCTCCGGTGTATGAGGAGGTGACGTGTTCCGGCGTATGAGGAGGTGACGGGTTCCGGTGTATGAGGAGGTGACGCGTTCCGGTGTATGAGGAGGTGACGTGTTCCGGTGTATGAGGAGGTGACGGGTTCCGGTGTATGAGGAGGTGACGTGTTCCCGTGTATGAGGGGGTGACGTGTTCCCGTGTATGAGGAGGTGACGTGTTCCGGTGTATGAGGAGGTGACGTGTTCCGGTGCATGAGGAGGTGACGTGTTCCGGTGTATGAGGAGGTGACGTGTTCCCGTGTATAAGGAGGTGACGCGTTCCGGTGTATGAGGAGGTGACGCGTTCCGGTGTATGAGGAGGTGACGGGTTCCGGTGTATGAGGAGGTGACGCGTTCCGGTGTATGAGGAGGTGACGTGTTCCGGTGTATGAGGAGGTGACGTGTTCCGGTGTATGAGGAGGTGACGTGTTCCGGTGTATGAGGAGGTGACGTGTTCCGGTGTATGAGGAGGTGACGTGTTCCGGTGTATGAGGAGGTGACGTGTTCCGGTGCATGAGGAGGTGACGTGTTCCGGTGCATGAGGAGGTGACGTGTTCCGGTGTATGAGGAGGTGACGGGTTCCGGTGTAGGAGGAGGTGACGCGTTCCGGTGTAGGAGGAGGTGACGCGTTCCGGTGTATGAGGAGGTGACGCGTTCCGGTGTATGAGGAGGTGACGTGTTCCGGTGTATGAGGAGGTGACGTGTTCCGGTGTAGGAGGAGGTGACGTGTTCCGGTGTATG
The DNA here is from genome assembly GCF_027789765.1 of Dendropsophus ebraccatus. Classification (NCBI taxonomy): domain Eukaryota; kingdom Metazoa; phylum Chordata; class Amphibia; order Anura; family Hylidae; genus Dendropsophus; species Dendropsophus ebraccatus. The sequence continues at coordinate 91,170,520 of NC_091465.1, read as the reverse complement.
AGGAGGTGACGTGTTCCGGTGTATGAGGAGGTGACGGGTTCCGGTGTATGAGGAGGTGACGGGTTCCGGTGTATGAGGGGGTGACGTGTTCCCGTGTATGAGGGGGTGACGTGTTCCCGTGTATAAGGAGGTGACACGTTCCGGTATATGAGGAGGTGACGCGTTCCGGTGTATGAGGGGGTGACGTGTTCCCGTGTATGAGGGGGTGATGTGCTCCGGTGTATGAGGAGGTGACGGGTTCCGGTGTATGAGGAGGTGACGCGTTCCGGTGTATGAGGAGGTGACACATTCCGGTGTATTATATAGTGAGGAGGTGACACGTAACGGTGTATGAGGAGGTGACACGTTCCGGTGTATGAGGAGGTGACACGTTCCGGTGTATTATATAGTGAGGAGGTGACACGTTCCGGTGTATGAGGAGGTGACACATTCCGGTGTATGAGGAGGTGACACGTTCCGGTGAATGAGGAGGTGACACGTTCCGGTGTAGGAGGAGGTGACACGTTCCGGTGTATGAGGAGGTGACACGTTCCGGTGAATGAGGAGGTGACACGTTCCGGTGTATTATATAGTGATGAGGTGACGTGTTCCGGTGTATGAGGAGGTGACACGTTCCGGTGTATGAGGAGGTGACGCGTTCCGGAGTATGAGGAGGTGACACGTTCCGGTGTCTCGTTCGGGTTCATCTCTTGCCCAGGTAACCTGAGCCCCAGAGGAGACTGAATGGAAACGTTGCGCTCACTCGGCCCCCGGGGGATTTCATCATAATATTTTGTCACGGTGGTTATTCTTGGATCTCCTGTGCGCGGCGTCGGGGGAAGCAGTTTTATCAATGTACAGTCTCCCTGTATGGAGGCTGCAGCTCTCTCCTCACTGCTGCAGTGATCAGCGCTACAGACTGATCACAGGAGACAAACAGCGCACAGGGACAATGTTACACAATGACTTAAAGGGGCACTCCAACCCCTAAGCAGGGGAAATAAATGGTGATCATGTCCTTACACCAAAAAAGATGACGGTTTCCCTCCATCAGTCAGATAGCGGAAGATCAGCAATCATCATCTACTCTGGAGATAGATAGAGAGATAGATAGGAGATAGATAGATAGATAGATAGATAGATAGATAGATAGATAGATAGGAGATAGATAGATAGGAGATAGATAGATAGGAGATAGATAGATAGGAGATAGATAGATAGATAGATAGATAGATAGATAGATAGATAGATAGATAGGAGATAGATAGATAGGAGATAGATAGATAGATAGATAGATAGATAGATAGATAGATAGATAGATAGGAGATAGATAGATAGATAGGAGATAGATAGATAGATAGATAGATAGGAGATAGGAGATAGATAGATAGGAGATAGATAGATAGATAGGAGATAGATAGATAGATAGATAGGAGATAGATAGATAGGAGATAGATAGATAGATAGATAGATAGATAGATAGGAGATAGATAGATAGATAGATAGGAGATAGATAGATAGGAGATAGATAGATAGGAGATAGATAGATAGATAGGAGATAGATAGATAGATAGATAGATAGATAGATAGATAGATAGATAGATAGGAGATAGATAGATAGATAGATAGATAGGAGATAGATAGATAGGAGATAGATAGATAGGAGATAGATAGATAGATAGGAGATAGATAGATAGATAGGAGATAGATAGATAGATAGATAGATAGATAGATAGATAGATAGATAGATAGATAGATAGGAGATAGATAGATAGGAGATAGATAGATAGATAGATAGATAGATAGATAGATAGATAGATAGGAGATAGATAGATAGGAGATAGATAGATAGATAGATAGATAGATAGATAGATAGGAGATAGATAGATAGATAGATAGATAGGTAGATAGATAGATAGGAGATAGATAGATAGATAGATAGATAGATAGATAGGAGATAGATAGATAGGAGATAGATAGATAGGAGATAGATAGATAGGAGATAGATAGATAGATAGGAGATAGATAGGAGATAGATAGGAGATAGATAGATAGATAGGTAGATAGATAGATAGATAGATAGATAGATAGATAGATAGATAGATAGATAGATAGATAGATAGGAGATAGATAGATAGATAGGAGATAGATAGATAGATAGGAGATAGATAGATAGATAGATAGATAGATAGATAGATAGATAGATAGATAGGAGATAGATAGATAGGTAGATAGATAGATAGATAGGAGATAGATAGATAGATAGATAGATAGATAGATAGATAGATAGATAGATAGGAGATAGATAGGAGATAGGAGATAGATAGATAGATAGATAGATAGATAGATAGATAGATAGATAGATAGGAGATAGATAGATAGATAGATAGATAGATAGGAGATAGATAGATAGATAGATAGATAGATAGGAGATAGATAGATAGGTAGATAGATAGATAGATAGGAGATAGATAGATAGATAGATAGATAGATAGATAGATAGGAGATAGATAGATAGGATATAGATAGATAGATAGGAGATAGATAGATAGATAGATAGATAGATAGATAGATAGGAGATAGATAGATAGATAGATAGATAGATAGATAGATAGGAGATAGATAGATAGATAGATAGATAGATAGATAGATAGATAGATAGATAGGAGATAGATAGATAGGTAGATAGATAGATAGATAGGAGATAGATAGATAGATAGATAGATAGATAGATAGATAGATAGATAGGAGATAGATAGATAGGATATAGATAGATAGATAGGAGATAGATAGATAGATAGATAGATAGATAGATAGATAGGAGATAGATAGATAGGAGATAGATAGATAGGAGATAGATAGATAGGAGATAGACAGATAGATAGGAGATAGATAGATAGATAGATAGATAGATAGATAGATAGATAGAAGATAGATAGATAGGAGATAGATAGATAGATAGATAGGAGATAGATAGATAGATAGATAGATAGATAGATAGATAGATAGGAGATAGATAGATAGATAGGAGATAGATAGATAGATAGATAGATAGATAGATAGGAGATAGATAGATAGATAGATAGGAGATAGATAGGAGATAGATAGATAGGAGATAGATAGATAGATAGATAGATAGGAGATAGATAGATAGATAGATAGATAGGAGATAGATAGATAGATAGATAGATAGATAGATAGATAGATAGGAGATAGATAGATAGATAGATAGATAGATAGATAGATAGGAGATAGATAGATAGATAGATAGGAGATAGATAGATAGATAGATAGATAGATAGGAGATAGATAGATAGATAGATAGATAGATAGATAGATAGGAGATAGATAGATAGATAGGAGATAGATAGATAGATAGATAGATAGATAGATAGATAGGAGATAGATAGATAGATAGATAGGAGATAGATAGATAGATAGGAGATAGATAGATAGATAGATAGATAGATAGATAGATAGGAGATAGATAGGAGATAAGAGATAGATAGATAGATAGATAGGAGATAGATAGATAGGAGATAGATAGATAGATAGATAGATAGGAGATAGATAGATAGATAGATAGATAGATAGATAGATAGATAGATAGGAGATAGATAGATAGATAGGAGATAGATAGATAGGAGATAGATAGATAGATAGATAGATAGATAGATAGATAGGAGATAGATAGATAGATAGATAGATAGGAGATAGATAGGAGATAGATAGATAGGAGATAGATAGATAGATAGATAGATAGATAGATAGATAGATAGATAGATAGATAGGAGATAGATAGATAGATAGGAGATAGATAGATAGATAGATAGGAGATAGATAGATAGATAGATAGATAGATAGATAGATAGATAGATAGATAGATAGGAGATAGATAGATAGGAGATAGATAGATAGATAGATAGACAGGAGATAGATAGATAGATAGATAGATAGATAGATAGATAGGAGATAGATAGATAGATAGATAGATAGATAGGAAATAGATAGATAGATAGATAGATAGATAGATAGATAGATAGGAGATAGATAGATAGATAGGAGATAGATAGATAGGAGATAGATAGATAGATAGATAGATAGGAGATAGATAGATAGATAGATAGATAGATAGATAGGAGATAGATAGATAGATAGATAGATAGATAGATAGATAGATAGGAGATAGATAGATAGATAGATAGATAGATAAATAGGAGATAGATAGATAGATAGATAGATAGGAGATAGATAGGAGATAGATAGATAGGAGATAGATAGATAGATAGATAGATAGGAGATAGATAGATAGATAGGAGATAGATAGATAGATAGGAGATAGATAGATAGATAGATAGATAGGAGATAGATAGATAGATAGATAGATAGATAGGAGATAGATAGATAGATAGATAGATAGATAGATAGGAGATAGATAGATAGATAGATAGATAGATAAATAGGAGATAGATAGATAGATAGATAGGAGATAGATAGGAGATAGATAGATAGATAGGAGATAGATAGATAGATAGATAGATAGATAGGAGATAGATATATAGATAGATAGATAGATAGATAGATAGATAGATAGATAGGAGATAGATAGATAGATAGATAGATAGATAGATAGGAGAGATAGATAGGAGATAGATAGATAGATAGATAGGAGATAGATAGATAGATAGATAGATAGATAGATAGGAGATAGATAGATAGATAGGAGATAGATAGATAGATAGATAGATAGGAGATAGATATATAGATAGATAGATAGATAGATAGATAGATAGATAGATAGATAGGAGATAGATAGATAGATAGATAGATAGATAGATAGGAGAGATAGATAGGAGATAGATAGATAGATAGATAGATAGATAGATAGATAGATAGGAGATAGATAGATAGATAGATAGGAGATAGATAGATAGGAGATAGGAGATAGATAGATAGATAGATAGATAGATAGGAGATAGATAGATAGATAGATAGGAGATGGATAGATAGGAGATAGATAGATAGATAGATAGATAGGAGATAGATAGGAGATAGATAGATAGATAGATAGATAGATAGATAGATAGATAGATAGGAGATAGATAGATAGATAGATAGGAGATAGATAGAAGATAGATAGATAGATAGATAGATAGATAGATAGATAGATAGATAGGAGATAGATAGATAGATAGATAGATAGATAGATAGATAGATAGATAGGAGATAGATAGATAGGAGATAGATAGATAGATAGGAGATAGATAGGAGATAGATAGATAGATAGATAGATAGATAGATAGATAGATAGATAGATAGGAGATAGATAGATAGATAGGAGATAGATAGATAGGAGATAGATAGATAGATAGGAGATAGATAGGAGATAGATAGATAGATAGATAGATAGATAGATAGATAGATAGATAGGAGATAGATAGATAGATAGATAGATAGATAGATAGATAGATAGATAGGAGATAGATAGATAGATAGGAGATAGATAGATAGGAGATAGATAGATAGATAGATAGATAGATAGATAGGAGATAGATAGATAGGAGATAGATAGATAGATAGATAGATAGATAGATAGATAGATAGATAGATAGATAGGAGATAGATAGATAGGAGATAGATAGATAGATAGATAGATAGATAGATAGATAGATAGGAGATAGATAGATAGGAGATAGATAGATAGATAGATAGATAGATAGATAGATAGATAGATAGGAGATAGATAGGAGATAGATAGATAGATAGATAGATAGATAGATAGATAGGAGATAGATAGATAGATAGATAGATAGATAGATAGATAGGAGATAGATAGATAGATAGATAGATAGATAGATAGATAGGAGATAGATAGATAGATAGATAGATAGGAGATAGATAGATAGATAGATAGATAGATAGATAGATAGGAGATAGATAGATAGATAGATAGATAGATAGATAGATAGGAGATAGATAGATAGATAGATAGATAGATAGATAGGAGATAGATAGATAGATAGATAGATAGGAGATAGATAGATAGATAGATAGATAGATAGGAGATAGATAGGAGATAGATAGATAGATAGATAGATAGATAGATAGATAGGAGATAGATAGATAGGAGATAGATAGATAGATAGATAGATAGGAGATAGATAGATAGATAGATAGATAGATATAGATAGATAGGAGATAGATAGATAGGAGATAGATAGATAGATAGATATAGATAGATAGGAGATAGATAGATAGATAGATAGGAGATAGATAGATAGATAGATAGATAGATAGGAGATAGATAGATAGATAGGAGATAGATAGGAGATAGATAGATAGATAGATAGATAGGAGATAGATAGATAGATAGGAGATAGATAGATAGATAGATAGATAGATAGATAGATAGATAGATAGATAGATAGGAGATAGATAGATAGATAGGAGATAGATAGGAGATAGATAGATAGATAGATAGATAGGAGATAGATAGATAGATAGGAGATAGATAGATAGATAGATAGATAGATAGATAGGAGATAGATAGATAGATAGATAGATAGATAGATAGATAGATAGGAGATAGATAGATAGATAGGAGATAGATAGATAGACAGATAGGAGATAGATAGATAGATAGATAGATAGGAGATAGATAGGTAGATAGGAGATAGATAGGAGATAGATAGATAGATAGATAGGAGATAGATAGATAGATAGATAGGAGATAGATAGGAGATAGATAGGAGATAGATAGATAGATAGATAGATAGATAGATAGATAGATAGATAGATAGATAGATAGATAGATAGGAGATAGGAGATAGATAGATAGATAGATAGATAGATAGATAGATAGATAGGAGATAGATAGATAGATAGATAGGAGATAGATAGATAGATAGATAGATAGATAGATAGATAGATAGGAGATAGATAGGAGATAGATAGATAGATAGATAGATAGATAGATAGATAGGAGATAGATAGATAGATAGATAGATAGATAGGAGATAGATACATAGATAGATAGATAGATAGATAGGAGATAGATAGATAGATAGATAGGAGATAGATAGATAGATAGATAGATAGATAGATAGATAGATAGGAGATAGATAGATAGATAGATAGGAGATAGATAGATAGATAGATAGATAGGAGATAGATAGATAGATAGATAGATAGATAGATAGATAGATAGATAGATGCTGAAGGTTGTAGTCCTCCCTGTTGTGGACACTCAGGTGCTGTGTATATGCTGGGGGTTGTAGTCCTTTCTGTCACGCGGCAGTAAGTACTGGGAGATGCGCTGAGTTAGTGGCTGTAGAGAGAAGAGGAGGAGGAGGAGGAGGAGGAGGAGGAGGAGGAGGAGGATGGGGCTGCTCTCGGCTCCTGCAGGCTGAACTTTCTCTCCAATGGGCGGTGAGGAGAGGAGGGAGAAGCGTCCTGTAAATCCACTGCAGAGAGAAGGAGTCAGGAGACCGGAGAGAGGAGGAGAGGATGCGGAGGAGCCTGACAGCATGGAGAGGAAGAGCCCCATACTCTGCTGCCTCATCCTGCTCATCCTACCCCGCGGTGAGTGACTCCTATAGCGCAGTGTAGTGCGGGATAGAGAGCAGTGCGACAATGTGCGGGATAGAGAGCAGTGCGACAATGTGCCGGGATAGAGAGCAGTACACACAGCGTGCCGGGATAGAGAGCAGTGCGACAATGTGCGGGATAGAGAGCAGTGCGACAATGTGCGGGATAGAGAGCAGTGCGACAATGTGCGGGATAGAGAGCAGTGCGACAATGTGCGGGATAGAGAGCAGTACACACAGCGTGCCGGGATAGAGAGCAGTGCGACAATGTGCGGGATAGAGAGCAGTACACACAGCGTGCCGGGATAGAGAGCAGTGCGACAATGTGCGGGATAGAGAGCAGTGCGACAATGTGCGGGATAGGATTGTCTCTGCTCAGACAGCTTGGAGAAGCCCCCATTAGAGAGAGGAGACCCCCCAGTAGTCAGGAGACCCCCAGTAGTACAGTCGGGGTGTCTTGCAGGGTTTCTCCATCCTCAGCAATGACACCAGGTAACTTTTGGCCACATTGTATCCGGATGGTGCAGGGAGGGATGAGCGGAGGACACGTGCTGCTACACTGGGGGGGGGGGGGGGGGTCCCCTGCTGCTACACTGGGGGGTCTCTATGGCTGGGGGTCTCCTGCTGCTACACTGGGGGGTCTCTATGGCTGGGGGTCTCCTGCTGCTACACTGGGGGGTCTCTATGGCTGGGGGTCTCCTGCTGCTACACTGGGGGGGGGGGGGGTCCCCTGCTGCTACACTGGGGGGGGGGGGGGGTCTCCTGCTGCTACACTGGGGGGTCTCTATGGCTGGGGGTCTCCTGCTGCTACACTGGGGGGTCTCTATGGCTGGGGGTCTCCTGCTGCTACACTGGGGGTCTCTATGGCTGGGGGTCTCCTGCTGCTACACTGGGGGTCTCTATGGCTGGGGGTCCCCTGCTGCTACACTGGGGGGTCTCTATGGCTGGGGGTCCCCTGCTGCTACACTGGGGGGTCTCTATGGCTGGGGGTCTCCTGCTGCTACACTGGGGGGTCTCTATGGCTGGGGGTCTCCTGCTGCTACACTGGGGGGTCTCTATGGCTGGGGGTCTCCTGCTGCTACACTGGGGGGTCTCTATGGCTGGGGGTCTCCTGCTGCTACACTGGGGGGTCTCTATGGCTGGGGGTCCCCTGCTGCTACACTGGGGGGTCTCTATGGCTGGGGGTCCCCTGCTGCAGTGCTGCTACAGTCTGGAGTCCCTGGGGCTGGTTAGATGCTGCTTGTCCACTACTGCACTTTTGGTACAGTTGAAGGTCTATGTATGTGATGACATGCCGGTAGCCCCCTGCTGCAGTGCCGGTACAGTGGAGGGTCTTACATGCCGGTAGCCCCCTGCTGCAGTGCCGGTACAGTGGAGGGTCTTACATGCCGGTAGCCCCCTGCTGCAGTGCCGGTACAGTGGAGGGTCTTACATGCTGGTAGCCCCCTGCTGCAGTGCCGGTACAGTGGAGGGTCTTACATGCTGGTAGCCCCCTGCTGCAGTGCCGGTACAGTGGAGGGTCTTACATGCCGGTAGCCCCCTGCTGCAGTGCCAGTACAGTGGAGGGTCTTACATGCCGGTAGCCCCCTGCTGCAGTGTCGGTACAGTGGAGGGTCTTACAAGCTGGTAGCCCCCTGCTGCAGTGCTGGTACAGTGGAGGGTCTTACATGCCGGTAGCCCCCTGCTGCAGTGCTGGTACAGTGGAGGGTCTTTGTGGCTGATCTCATTGCTGCAGTGCTGATATACCGAAGGGTCTTTGTGGCTGATCACATGCTGGTACTGTGGGGGTCTTACATGCTGGTACTGTGGGGGTCTTACATGCTGGTACAGTGAGGGGTCTTACATGCTGGTACAGTGAGGGGTCTTACATGCTGGTACAGTGAGGGGTCTTGTATTCTGGTACAGTGGGGGTCTTACATGCTGGTACTGTGAGGGGTCTTATATGCTGGTACTGTGAGGGGTCTTACATGCTGGTACTGTGAGGGGTCTTACATGCTGGTACTGTGAGGGGTCTTACATGCTGGTACTGTGGGGGTCTTACATGCTGGTACTGTGGGGGTCTTGCATGCTGGAACTGTGAGGGGTCTTACATGCTGGTACTGTGGGGGTCTTACATGCTGGTACTGTGGGGGTCTTACATGCTGGTACTGTGAGGGGTCTTACATGCTGGTACTGTGGGGGTCTTACATGCTGGTACTGTGGGGGTCTTACATGCTGGTACTGTGGGGGTCTTACATGCTGGTACTGTGAGGGGTCTTACATGCTGGTACTGTGAGGGGTCTTACATGCTGGTACAGTGAGGGGTCTTGTATTCTGGTACTGTGGGGGTCTTACATGCTGGTACTGTGAGGGGTCTTACATGCTGGTACTGTGAGGGGTCTTACATGCTGGTACAGTGAGGGGTCTTACATGCTGGTACTGTGGGGGGGTCTTACATGCTGGTACTGTGGGGGTCTTACATGCTGGTACTGTGAGGGGTCTTGCATGCTGGTACTGTGAGGGGTCTTACATGCTGGTACAGTGAGGGGTCTTACATGCTGGTACTGTGGGGGGGTCTTACATGCTGGTACTGTGGGGGTCTTACATGCTGGTACTGTGAGGGGTCTTACATGCTGGTACTGTGGGGGTCTTACATGCTGGTACTGTGAGGGGTCTTACATGCTGGTACTGTGAGGGGTCTTACATGCTGGTACTGTGGGGGGGTCTTACATGCTGGTACTGTGAGGGGTCTTACATGCTGGTACTGTGAGGGGTCTTACATGCTGGTACTGTGGGGGGGTCTTACATGCTGGTACTGTGGGGGTCTTACATGCTGGTACTGTGAGGGGTCTTACATGCTGGTACTGTGGGGGTCTTACATGCTGGTACTGTGAGGGGTCTTACATGCTGGTACTGTGGGGGGGTCTTACATGCTGGTACTGTGGGGGTCTTACATGCTGGTACTGTGGGGGTCTTACATGCTGGTACTGTGGGGGTCTTACATGCTGGTACTGTGAGGGGTCTTACATGCTGGTACTGTGAGGGGTCTTACATGCTGGTACTGTGAGGGGTCTTACATGCTGGTACTGTGGGGGTCTTACATGCTGGTACAGTGAGGGGTCTTACATGCTGGTACTGTGAGGGGTCTTGTATTCTGGTACTGTGAGGGGTCTTACATGCTAGTACTGTGGGGGTCTTACATGCTGGTACAGTGAGGGGTCTTGTATTCTGGTACTGTGGGGGTCTTGCATGCTGGTACTGTGAGGGGTCTTGTATTCTGGTACTGTGAGGGGTCTTACATGCTGGTACTGTGAGGGGTCTTACATGCTGGTACAGTGAGGGGTCTTGCATGCTGGTACTGTGAGGGGTCTTACATGCTGGTACTGTGGGGGTCTTGCATGCTGGTACTGTGAGGGGTCTTGTATTCTGGTACTGTGAGGGGTCTTACATGCTGGTACTGTGAGGGGTCTTACATGCTGGTACAGTGAGGGGTCTTGCATGCTGGTACTGTGAGGGGTCTTACATGCTGGTACTGTGGGGGGGTCTTACATGCTGGTACAGTGAGGGGTCTTGCATGCTGGTACTGTGGGGGTCTTACATGCTGGTACAGTGAGGGGTCTTGCATGCTGGTACTGTGAGGGGTCTTACATGCTGGTACTGTGGGGGGGTCTTACATGCTGGTATAGTGAGAGGTCTTACATGCTGGTACTGTGAGGGGTCTTACATGCTGGTACTGTGGGGGTCTTACATGCTGGTACTGTGAGGGGTCTTACATGCTGGTACAGTGAGGGGTCTTACATGCTGGTACAGTGAGGGGTCTTACATGCTGGTACAGTGAGGGGTCTTACATGCTGGTACAGTGAGGGGTCTTACATGCTGGTACTGTGGGGGTCTTACATGCTGGTACTGTGGGGGTCTTACATGCTGGTACTGTGGGGGTCTTACATGCTGGTACTGTGGGGGTCTTACATGCTGGTACTGTGAGGGGTCTTACATGCTGGTACAGTGAGGGGTCTTGCATTCTGGTAGCCCCCTGCTGCAGTGCTGCTGGCCAGGGAAGGGACTGACTGCAGGAACGTTGCAGGTTATGTGCCAGAGTCCTGCTCCCCGCCTCCTGTGCAGGTAGTGGGGTCTCACTGGGATCTTTGTTCTATTGCGGTCCTGTCCCCCCTGGAGGGTGCGTGTCCTAATAATACCCAGTGACGGGAGAGCTGTGCGGTATCGCAGGGGAATTCACTTTCCATGACTCCTCAGCGGTTGTGTGTTGGTGGAGGAGGAGGGGGGGGGGGGAATTGTCACATTGTCCTGGTCCTGGACTACACACGTGTTCTATCAGGTTGCCGCATGCTGCACTACAAGTTCCAGTTCCGGGGTTTAACATCCATGGGCCACAACTTGTAGCCTGATGGGGGTTGTAGTCCAGCCAGGCTGTCTGGAGCTGCAGAGGATGCTGGGCATTGGCAGCCAAGAGGTTAAATGTTGCACAATGCTTTCTTCTGGCTCCCCCTTATTGTGTGTGATGGGCAGGGGGGCAGCACCCTGCAAGGATAGCTGTCTGTCAGCAGCATGGCAGGAGTCCTGATAAGACACTCAGGGACTGGACGCTTTATTAGCTCATAGTTCTGTCTCACGGGAATCCCAGTCCCTAACAATGCCCCACATTGTCCTGGACAGGTCAGCGACTATCAGGCGGATGGGAGAGGTGACATTACGATGGAAGACATATTATCCCTCCCCGTAATACAACCTGTGCAGCGGTGATCTCATGATGGTATCACCTGGGAAGGGGCTTCAGGGTGTCAGGCCCGTGCCATAGTCTGTATCCTGTGGTGGAGATGACCATGGGACCATTGTATGATGGTGCCCCTGTCCTGGCAGACATAGGTATGGCGTGAGGTCAGGAATGGATGCCCATGGAGTGCTTTCTGGTTCAGTCTACAGCCAAGCAGAGATCCTGGGAAGCCCACCCAACATTGGACGGTGAGGGCCCATGGAGCGGTGTCTTCTATATTTTGACTACACAGCCTGCCGCCCATCCTGTTACAAGTTGACGTTGATGCTGCCGTCTAAATAACTCAAAGGCCTGCTATGGTTTTTCCTACACAGCCTCCCACCAGGGGGCACTGTCACAGGCGTGCAGCAGTCAATATGGCAGCTGATGTTTTATTAATGAACGCTCGACAGGCTATCCCCATAGCACTAGCTTTACCCACCAGTAATTATAATTTGCCGCCAGCATCACCTTGAAGGGTTGGCCATGATGTGCGGCACACTGGGGGGGGGGTCCCCATCGGAGCTGTCAGTCACCGCTGCAGACGTGTGATTGACTTTGATGGCGGTCTTGCACCCGTGCACAATAATTGAGCTAGTAATGTATTAGAGAGAAGAGCTTCAAGGGCGCGGCGTGGCCCTATACATATGGCGGGATCATTATTCATTAGACAAGCGCTCCATACATAATCTACCCAGGGTCAAAGGCAACGCGCCATTTCCACATAGCGACTCGCCGCAGCCTCCACAAAACCAGCTTCTAATTATAATAGCAGCCAAGAGGTTTGTACAGGTTGAAGTGAAGCGTAGATTAAATGGAAGGAAAGGTGTTACGTGGGCGACTTGGCTCCCTGAGAAGACTTTGGAGCTGCGTTCCTGGAGCCGGCTGATATCGGGGGGCTCGTGCCCCCTCTCCGCTCAGTCGTCTTCTCTTCAGGATTAATAAGGTTTTTCTTTACATGGGGAGAATGGAGGAGCGGACTACAATCCCATTGACTCCCCGCCTAATGCTGGAGCCCCTTTAAGTGTAACCACTCGAGTCTACACTGAGCTCAGTGCTAATCCCCTGGCGATCACAGTTCTGAATGGAGAGATAAGGAGAGAGGCGAGAAGGGGGGGGGGGGGGGGGGGGCTCGTCTTAGAGATTTCTCTCTCTTGTCTTTACCACCTCAAGATCTCATTAGAAGAAGCCATGGCTGTGTGTGTGTGTGGTGTGGGGGGGGGGGGGTATAGGGACTGTCTCTGAGGGGGCTTGTAGGGGCCAGGATACAATCCAGTGTAAAGAAGTGTATACAAGCATCAATGACTAGAGGTGGTGGCGATGTATGGCAGAGACCCCTAACCCAGACCCCAGTGGGGGCCACAATACAATTTTTCAATCCCATAGAGAGAACCTGTAAGGGAAATGCAGGCTCTATGGTCAGGTGATGTTACAGTGGGAAGCATGCTGGAGTCCACATGGAAGTTATTATGGGGCCCCTGGAGATCGCAGGAACACCCCAAGTGTTGTGATGAGCCCTCTTGTTGTTGTTTAGGGGCTTTGTGCTAACCGAATGGGAACCAATATGGCTGCCATTACGCCATGTTAATAGGACAAGTCAGTCAGGAGACCAGTAAATGTGGGTGAAGGCCTGTGGAAGCGGTAATGGCGGACATATTAGGCGTAACAGTATTAACATGGGCAGAGAGGATGTCACCAGAAAAGTGTACATATAGCTTATGAAGGATCCTAGGAACAAAGCCATGAGGTAGGGATCAGCCTATGGCGAGCAGGGGGATCGGTATGTAACAAGTGGAGGGATCGCCGTATGATGGGTGGAGGGATCGACAGGAAGAGGGATTGGCATGTGACAGGTGGAGGGATCACCATATGATGGGTGGAGGGATCAGCATGTGACAGGTGGAGGGATTCCCATATGATGGGTGGAGGGATCAGCATGTGACAGGTGGAGGGATTCCCATATGATGGGTGGAGGGATCAGCATGTGACAGGTAGAGGGATCATCATATGATGGGTGGAGAGATCAGCATGTGACAGGTAGGGGGATCTGCGTATGATGGGTGGAGGGATCAGCATGTGACAGGTAGAGGGATCAGCGTATGATGGCAGAGGAATCGGCATGTGACAGGTGGAGGGATCAGCATATGACAGGCGGAGGGATCAGGGTATGATGGGTGTAGGGATCAACAGGCAGAGGGATCGGAATGTGATAGGTGGAGGGATCAGCGTATGATGGGTGGAGGGATCAGCATGTGACAGGTGGAGGGATCACCATATGATGGGTGGAGGGATCAGCATGTGACAGGTGAAGGGATCAGCATGTGACAGGTGGAGGGATTCCCATATGATGGGTGGAGGGATCAGCATGTGACAGGTAGAGGGATCATCATATGATGGGTGGAGAGATCAGCATGTGACAGGTAGGGGGATCAGCGTATGATGGGTGGAGGGATCAGCATGTGACAGGTGGAGGGATCAGCATATGACAGGCGGAGGGATCAGGGTATGATGGGTGTAGGGATCAACAGGCAGAGGGATCGGAATGTGATAGGTGGAGGGATCAGCGTATGATGGGTGGAGGGATCGGCATGTGACAGGTGGAGGGATCAGCGTATGATGGGTGGAGGGATTGGCATGTGACAGGTGGAGGGATCACCATATGATGGGTGGAGGGATCAGCATGTGACAGGTGGAGGGATCGGTGTATGATGGGTGGAGGGATGGGCATGTGACAGGTGGAGGGATGGGTGTATGATGGGTGGAGGGATCGGCATATGATGGGTGGAGGGATCAGCATGTGACAGGTGGAGGGATCAGCGTATGATGGGTGGAGGGATCGGCATATGATGGGTGGAGGGATTGGCATGTGACAGGTGGAAGGATCGGCATGTGACAGGTGGAGTGATCAGCGTATGATGGGTGGAGGGATCAGCATGTGACAGGTGGAAGGATCGGTGTATGATGGGTGGAGGGATCGGCATGTGACAGGTGGAGGGATGGGTGTATGATGGGTGGAGGGATCAGCGTATGATGGGTGGAGGGATCAGCATGTGACAGGTGGAGGGATCGGCATATGATGGGTGGAGGGATCAGCATGTGACAGTGGAGGGATCGGTGTATGATGGGTGGAGGGATCGGCATGTGACAGGTGGAGGGATCGGTGTATGATGGGTGGAGGGATCGGCATGTGACAGGTGGAGGGATCGGTGTATGATGGGTGGAGGGATCGGTGTATGATGGGTGGAGGGATCGGCATATGATGGGTGGAGGGATCAGCATGTGACAGTGGAGGGATCGGCATATGATGGGTGGAGGGATCGGCATGTGACAGTGGAGGGATCGGTGTATGATGGGTGGAGGGATCGGCATGTGACAGTGGAGGGATCGGTGTATGATGGGTGGAGGGATCGGTGTATGATGGGTGGAGGGATCAGCATGTGGCAGTGGAGGGATCGGTGTATGATGGGTGGAGGGATCGGCATGTGACAGTGGAGGGATCGGTGTATGATGGGTGGAGGGATCGGCATGTGACAGTGGAGGGATCGGTGTATGATGGGTGGAGGGATCGGCATGTGACAGGTGGAGGGATCGGTGTATGATGGGTGGAGGGATCGGTGTATGATGGGTGGAGGGATCGGCATATGATGGGTGGAGGGATCAGCATGTGACAGTGGAGGGATCGGCATATGATGGGTGGAGGGATCGGCATGTGACAGTGGAGGGATCGGTGTATGATGGGTGGAGGGATCGGTGTATGATGGGTGGAGGGATCAGCATGTGGCAGTGGAGGGATCGGTGTATGATGGGTGGAGGGATCGGCATGTGACAGTGGAGGGATCGGTGTATGATGGGTGGAGGGATCGGCATGTGACAGTGGAGGGATCGGTGTATGATGGGTGGAGGGATCGGCATGTGACAGTGGAGGGATCGGTGTATGATGGGTGGAGGGATCAGCATGTGGCAGTGGAGGGATCGGTGTATGATGGGTGGAGGGATCGGCATGTGACAGTGGAGGGATCGGTGTATGATGGGTGGAGGGATCGGCATGTGACAGTGGAGGGATCGGTGTATGATGGGTGGAGGGATCGGCATGTGACAGTGGAGGGATCGGTGTATGATGGGTGGAGGGATCGGCATGTGACAGTGGAGGGATCGGTGTATGATGGGTGGAGGGATCGGCATGTGACAGTGGAGGGATCGGTGTATGATGGATGGAGGGATCGGTGTATGATGATTGGAGGGATCGGCATGTGACAGTGGAGGGATCGGTGTATGATGGGTGGAGGGATCGGCATGTGACAGTGGAGGGATCGGCATGTGACAGTGGAGGGATCGGTGTATGATGGGTGGAGGGATCGGCATGTGACAGTGGAGGGATCGGTGTATGATGGGTGGAGGGATCGGTGTATGATGATTGGAGGGATCGGCATGTGACAGTGGAGGGATCGGTGTATGATGGGTGGAGGGATCGGCATGTGACAGTGGAGGGATCGGCATGTGACAGTGGAGGGATTGGTGTATGATGGGTGGAGGGATCGGCATGTGACAGTGGAGGGATCGGCATGTGACAGTGGAGGGATCGGTGTATGATGGGTGGAGGGATCAGCATGTGACAGTGGAGGGATCGGTGTATGATGGGTGGAGGAATCGGTGTATGGTGATTGGAGGGATCGGCATGTGACAGTGGAGGGATCGGTGTATGATGGGTGGAGGGATCGGCATGTGACAATGGAGGGATCGGTGTATGATGGGTGGAGGGATCGGCATGTGACAGTGGAGGGATCGGTGTATGATGGGTGGAGGGATCGGCATGTGACAGTGGAGGGATCGGTGTATGATGGGTGGAGGGATCGGCATGTGACAGTGGAGGGATCGGCATGTGACAGTGGAGGGATCGGTGTATGATGGGTGGAGGGATCGGCATGTGACAGTGGAGGGATCGGTGTATGATGGGTGGAGGGATCGGTGTATGATGATTGGAGGGATCGGCATGTGACAGTGGAGGGATCGGTGTATGATGGGTGGAGGGATCGGCATGTGACAGTGGAGGGATCGGCATGTGACAGTGGAGGGATCGGTGTATGATGGGTGGAGGGATCGGCATGTGACAGTGGAGGGATCGGTGTATGATGGGTGGAGGGATCAGCATGTGACAGTGGAGGGATCGGTGTATGATGGGTGGAGGGATCGGTGTATGATGGGTGGAGGGATCAGCATGTGACAGTGGAGGGATCGGTGTATGATGGGTGGAGGAATCGGTGTATGGTGATTGGAGGGATCGGCATGTGACAGTGGAGGGATCGGTGTATGATGGGTGGAGGGATCGGCATGTGACAGTGGAGGGATCGGTGTATGATGGGTGGAGGGATCGGCATGTGACAGTGGAGGGATCGGTGTATGATGGGTGGAGGACCCTTTGAAATTCTAACTCCACCTGGAGTAATTCTTGTATTTGGGGTCCGGTGCGTCTCCCTATTGCGCTGCCCCCCCCCCCTTACTTTATTCTTGGCTCCTCTGGTTTCCAGTCCACAGGCGGCTGGCCTCCCAGGATAGCCCATGCTGCATGCACCTGTCCACCACTGACTAGATTGCTAGTTCTTGTGGTGCAGCGACTTAGGTCTTTCTTTTCTGCTTCCGTCACACAGTCGGTTTCATATAAAGCGCTGTTATGTAAGTCATTGTATAGTCGGGATACATGTGGCGCTCAGCGCAGATAATGGCCGCAGGTGACTTGGTTTTCGGATGTTCATGAAGTTTATGCGCTCCCTGCCGTGATATCTTCCTATAGTATCGGCCACCTGTTATTGTTATGGGCGCCGCCGGATGCTATAATCATGGTCTGACCTGTGCCAACTCGTATTAATGCAGATTATACAGCGCTCACACAAGACGCCATTCATGCCGCTAATTACACACAGACTATTGTTTTGTTAAGAGTCATTTGCTAATAAAGTTTGTTCCAGTGCTCTGGGCTTAATGAGTAAGGTGTTCTTGTTGCCCATAGCAACTGATAAGCTGTAAAGCAGCTCACAGCAACCAATCAGGGCCTAGCTTTCACTTTCTAAGCAGCTCCAGCAGATGAAATCTGGAATCTGATTGGCTGCAGTGGTTGGTATCCTCCATGATTGTTGTTATCCAGGGGCCCCATGCTTTCCCAATCTAAACAGAGGGGGAGGAGCTAGGAGCTTTCAACAGTAACCAATCAGATCACAGTTTTCACTTTAAAACCTAGACTGAATAAAATGAAAGCCAGAATCTGATTTGCTGTTGAGGCCGATTTTTATTTTTAAACAAACTTTATTAGCAAATGACTCACTAGGCCCTGACCATGTGACAGAAAATGGTTAATTCTCCCGGCACCTGATAGTGGAGCTAATAACGCTACATCTGATGCTTTGTGTTATCATAGAAAGGCGCCCAAGCCGATCCATACCCCCCGCTGAGCTCCTTATGGCTATATAGGTGATGGCGAGCGTCTGTAGATTCCGAGACTGATGGCGCGGTAACACCAGTCCCCTATCACAGAACTAAGGTGGCGGGACCCCAGATCTGCGCCAATGCAGAAAAGCAGCTGCCATGCATGGTTAATGGTATTGTGATGACGTGCCGTGTCCTGCTAACAAGTCTGATTCAATGATTCAGCTCTCTCCCCCCCCTCCCATTAGTCACGAAGACCCCCCCCCCCCCCCCCCCCCCCCCGCCTCCTCCCTGTATAGAGAGAATGGTGCTGACCTCCTATCACTGAATAGGATTCCTCACGCCCCAATAGACAGATCACACAAAACACAAGACAAACTGTCTCTTAAACACCATATGGTGTATTAACTTCCACTTAACACAGCTCAACCCCCCACAGGCTGAGGGAGGGAGGGGGCCCAAGAGCTAGCAATCACATGGAGGAAGCCATAACTGTATATAATGGAGGGGGACCCAAGAGCTAGCAATCACATGGAGGAAGCCATAACTGTATATAATGGAGGGGGACCCAAGAGCTAGCAATCACATGGAGGAAGCCATAACTGTATATAATGGAGGGGGACCCAAGAGCTAGCAATCACATGGAGGAAGCCATAACTGTATATAATGGAGGGGGACCCAAGAGCTAGCAATCACATGTAGGAAGCCATAACTGTATATAATGGAGGGGGACCCAAGAGCCATAACTGTATATAATGGAGGGGGACCCAAGAGCCATAACTGTGTATAATGGAGGGGGCCCAAGAGCCATAACTGTGTATAATGGAGGGGGCCCAAGAGCCATAACTGTGTATAATGGAGGGGGCCCAAGAGCTAGCAATCACATGGAGGAAGCCATAACTGTGTATAATGGAGGGGACCCAAGAGCTAGCAATCACATGGAGGAAGCCATAACTGTATATAATGGAGGGGGACCCAAGAGCCATAACTGTGTATAATGGAGGGGGCCCAAGAGCCATAACTGTGTATAATGGAGGGGGCCCAAGAGCCATAACTGTGTATAATGGAGGGGGCCCAAGAGCCATAACTGTGTATAATGGAGGGGGCCCAAGAGCTAGCAATCACATGGAGGAAGCCATAACTGTGTATAATGGAGGGGGCCCAAGAGCTAGCAATCACATGGAGGAAGCCATAACTGTGTACAATGGAGGGGGCCCAAGAGCTGTGAGCACAGGCTGTTCTGTACGTCCGGGAGCTGTTCTTACACTGTGAGCACAGGCTGTTCTGTACGGCCGGGAGCTGTACTTACACTGTGAGCACAGGCTGTACGGCCGGGAGCTGTACTTACACTGTGAGCACAGGCTGTTCTGTACGGCCGGGAGCTGTACTTACACTGTGAGCACAGGCTGTTCTGTACGGCCGGGAGCTGTACTTACACTGTGAGCACAGGCTGTTCTGCCGGGAGCTGTACTTACACTGTGAGCACAGGCTGTTCTGTACGGCCGGGAGCTGTACTTACACTGTGAGCACAGGCTGTTCTGCCGGGAGCTGTACTTACACTGTGAGCACAGGCTGTACGGCCGGTAGCTGTACTTACACTGTGAGCACAGGCTCTTCTGTACGGCCGGGAGCTGTACTTACACTGTGAGCACAGGCTGTTCTGCCGGGAGCTGTACTTACACTGTGAGCACAGGCTGTACGGCCGGGAGCTGTACTTACACTGTGAGCACAGGCTGTTCTGTACGGCCAGGAGCTGTACTTACACTGTGAGCACAGGCTGTTCTGTACGGCCGGGAGCTGTACTTACACTGTGAGCACAGGCTGTACTGTACGGCGGGGAGCTGTACTTACACTGTGAGCACAGGCTGTTCTGTACGGCCGGGAGCTGTACTTACACTGTGAGCACAGGCTGTACTGTACGGCGGGAGCTGTACTTACACTGTGAGCACAGGCTGTTCTGTACGGCCGGGAGCTGTACTTACACTGTGAGCACAGGCTGTACTGTACGGCGGGAGCTGTACTTACACTGTGAGCACAGGCTGTTCTGTACGGCGGGGAGCTGTACTTACACTGTGAGCACAGGCTGTTCTGCCGGGAGCTGTACTTACACTGTGAGCACAGGCTCTTCTGTACGGCCAGGAGCTGTACTTACACTGTGAGCACAGGCTCTTCTGTACGGCCGGGAGCTGTACTTACACTGTGAGCACAGGCTGTTCTGTACGGCCGGGAGCTGTACTTACACTGTGAGCACAGGCTGTACGGCCGGGAGCTGTACTTACACTGTGAGCACAGGCTGTTCTGTACGGCCGGGAGCTGTACTTACACTGTGAGCACAGGCTGTTCTGTACGGCCGGGAGCTGTACTTACACTGTGAGCACAGGCTGTTCTGTACGGCCGGGAGCTGTACTTACACTGTGAGCACAGGCTCTTCTGTACGGCCGGGAGCTGTACTTACACTGTGAGCACAGGCTGTTCTGTACGGCCGGGAGCTGTACTTACACTGTGAGCACAGGCTGTTCTGTACGGCCGGGAGCTGTACTTACACTGTGAGCACAGGCTGTTCTGTACGGCCGGGAGCTGTACTTACACTGTGAGCACAGGCTGTACGGCCGGGAGCTGTACTTACACTGTGAGCACAGGCTGTTCTGTACTGCCGGGAGCTGTACTTACACTGTGAGCACAGGCTGTTCTGTACGGCCGGGAGCTGTACTTACACTGTGAGCACAGGCTGTTCTGTACGGCTGGGAGCTGTACTTACACTGTGAGCACAGGCTGTTCTGTACGGCCGGGAGCTGTACTTACACTGTGAGCACAGGCTGTTCTGTACTGCCGGGAGCTGTACTTACACTGTGAGCACAGGCTGTTCTATACGGCTGGGAGCTGTACTTACACTGTGAGCACAGGCTGTTCTGCCGGGAGCTGTACTTACACTGTGAGCACAGGCTGTTCTGTACGGCCGGGAGCTGTACTTACACTGTGAGCACAGGCTCTTCTGTACGGCCGGGAGCTGTACTTACACTGTGAGCACAGGCTGTTCTGTACGGCCGGGAGCTGTACTTACACTGTGAGCACAGGCTGTTCTATACGGCTGGGAGCTGTACTTACACTGTGAGCACAGGCTGTTCTGTACTGCCGGGAGCTGTACTTACACTGTGAGCACAGGCTGTTCTGTACGGCCGGGAGCTGTACTTACACTGTGAGCACAGGCTGTTCTGTACTGCCGGGAGCTGTACTTACACTGTGAGCACAGGTTGTACGGCCGGGAGCTGTACTTACACTGTGAGCACAGGCTGTTCTGTACGGCCGGGAGCTGTACTTACACTGTGAGCACAGGCTGTACGGCCGGGAGCTGTACTTACACTGTGAGCACAGGCTGTACTGTACGGCCGGGAGCTGTACTTACACTGTGAGCACAGGCTGTTCTGTACGGCCGGGAGCTGTACTTACACTGTGAGCACAGGCTGTACTGCCGGGAGCTGTACTTACACTGTGAGCACAGGCTGTTCTGTACGGCCGCTGTTCACTGAACAGACCAGTCAGTTATTTTGCGCGGCCGCGGTGTATTCAGAGTGTATACAATACGGTCGGTGTTCCATACACACTAGTGTGATCTCACACTGTCAATAAACAGTGGGCGTTGTTTATTGCAAAAATACGTAGTGTGAACATGGCCTTATAGTCTTCTAGTTCCCCTGGTGCAGAGACCCATTATTCTCCATTATTCTCCCATTTACATTGTGGGAATTTTTTACAAACTGAAGCCGCCAACTCCAGCACAATTTCTTATTGTTTATGAACCTTAACCAATGAACTGTGTGACCAGCAGACATGGGGTTAATCCCCCCCCCCACTCTGTTGTGTAGCCCCCCAGGAGGGTCCCGTGCCCCCCTCCCTCCCCCGCTCTCATGCTGTCAGTTTACACAAAGGCAGAGAAA
Organism: Dendropsophus ebraccatus; assembly: GCF_027789765.1. Classification (NCBI taxonomy): domain Eukaryota; kingdom Metazoa; phylum Chordata; class Amphibia; order Anura; family Hylidae; genus Dendropsophus; species Dendropsophus ebraccatus. Next base: position 91,147,853 of record NC_091465.1, on the reverse strand, counting down.
GCATGAAAAGGTGGAAAGTGGATTAACTCCAGAAAAACAGCTTTTAAAAATCTGTTAAAGCCACTCAGGGGACAGGAAGGGGCGAAGAGACAGCCGGGGCACAAAGAGACCGCCGCCAGCACACAAAGAGAGACATGGCCAGCCGGGGGCGCACAAAAGAGGGGGCTCCTACAGAGACATGGCCAGCCAGGGGCCACACAAAAAGAGGGGGATCCAACAGAGACATGGCCAGCCGGGGGCCACACAAAAAGAGGGGGATCCAACAGAGACATGGTCAGACGGGGGCCACACAAAAAGAGGGGGATCCAACAGAGACATGGTCAGACGGGGGCCACACAAAAAGAGGGGGCTCCTAAAGAGACATGGCCAGCCGGGGGCCACACAAAAGTGGGGGCTCCTACAGAGACATGGCCAGCCGGGGGCCACACAAAAGTGGGGGCTCCTACAGAGACATGGCCAGCCGGGGCCACACAAAAGAGGGGGCTCCTACAGAGAGATGGCCAGCCAGGGGCCACACAAAAAGAGGGGGCTCCTACAGAGACATGGCCAGCCGGGGGCTACACAAAGAGAGGGGGCTCATACAGAGACATGGCCAGCCGGGGGCCACACAAAAAGAGGGGGATCCAACAGAGACATGGTCAGCCGGGGGCCACACAAAAAGAGGGGGATCCAACAGAGACATGGTCAGACGGGGGCCACACAAAAAGAGGGGGCTCCTAAAGAGACATGGCCAGCCGGGGGCCACACAAAAGTGGGGGCTCCTACAGAGACATGGCCAGCCGGGGGCCACACAAAAGTGGGGGCTCCTACAGAGACATGGCCAGCCGGGGGCCACACAAAAGAGGGGGCTCCTACAGAGACATGGCCAGCCAGGGGCCACACAAAAGAGGGGGCTCCTACAGAGACATGGCCAGCCGGGGGCCACACAAAAGAGGGGGCTCCTAAAGAGACATGGCCAGCCGGGGGCCACACAAAGAGAGGGGGCTCATACAGAGACATGGCCAGCCGGGGGCCACACAAAGAGAGGGGGCTCATACAGAGACATGGCCAGCCGGGGGCCACACAAAAAAAGGGGGCTCATACAGAGACATGGCCAGCCGGGGGCCACACAAAGAGAGGGGGATCCAACAGAGACATGGCCAGCCGGGGGCCACACAAAAAGAGGGGGCTCCTACAGAGACATGCCAGCCGGGGGCCACACAAAGAGAGGGGGATCCAACAGAGACATGGCCAGCCGGGGGCCACACAAAAAGAGGGGGATCCAACAGAGACATGGCCAGCCAGGGGCCACACAAAAAGAGGGGGCTCCTACAGAGACATGGCCAGCCAGGGGCCACTTAAAAAGAGGGGGCTCCTACAGAGACATGGCCAGCCGGGGGCCACACAAAAAGAGGGGGCTCCTACAGAGACATGCCAGCCGGGGGCCACTCAAAAAGAGGGGGCTCCTACAGAGACATGGCCAGCCGGGGGCCACACAAAAGAGGGGGCTCCTACAGAGACATGGCCAGCCGGGGGCCACACAAAAGAGGGGGCTCCTACAGAGACATGGCCAGCCAGGGGCCACACAAAAGAGGGGGCTCCTACAGAGACATGGCCAGCCGGGGGCCACACAAAAGAGGGGGCTCCTACAGAGACATGGCCAGCCGGGGGCCACACAAAAGAGGGGGCTCCTACAGAGACATGGCCAGCCGGGGGCCACACAAAAAGAGGGGGCTCCTACAGAGACATGGCCAGCCAGGGGCCACACAAAAGAGGGGGCTCCTACAGAGACATGGCCAGCCGGGGGCCACACAAAAGAGGGGGCTCCTACAGAGACATGGCCAGCCGGGGGCCACTGACACAGGACAACAAGTTTACCTCACAAAACTCCATCTTTTAGTTTAATAATTTTTTTGTTCACAACATTTTATTGCTTATTATGTTACTTATTCTGTATTCCGTATTCCTCAGTATTAGTATTCTGTATTCCGTATTCCTCAGTATTCTGTATTCCGTATTCCTCAGTATTCTGTATTCCGTATTCCTCAGTATTAGTATTCTGTATTCCGTATTCCTCAGTATTCTATATTCCGTATTCCTCAGTATTAGTATTCTGTATTCCGTATTCCTCAGTATTAGTATTCTGTATTCCGTATTCCTCAGTATTAGTATTCTATATTCCGTATTCCTCAGTATTAGTATTCTGTATTCCGTATTCCTCAGTATTCTATATTCCGTATTCCTCAGTATTAGTATTCTGTATTCCGTATTCCTCAGTATTAGTATTCTGTATTCCGTATTCCTCAGTATTAGTATTCTATATTCCGTATTCCTCAGTATTAGTATTCTGTATTCCGTATTCCTCAGTATTAGTATTCTGTATTCCGTATTCCTCAGTATTCTGTATTCCGTATTCCTCAGTATTAGTATTCTGTATTCCGTATTCCTCAGTATTAGTATTCTGTATTCCGTATTCCTTAGTATTAGTATTCTGTATTCCGTATTCCTTAGTATTAGTATTCTGTATTCCGTATTCCTCAGTATTCTGTATTCCGTATTCCTCAGTATTCTGTATTCCGTATTCTTAGTATTCTCTTCTCTTTATCTCTTCTCCATGCCGCAGTATTCCTCATCCTGTGATGCTGCATAACTACAACTTCTGGGACATGATGGGAGTTGTAGTTTGCAGCATGTGTCGGCGCTGGTGGACAGCACCTCATTGTCGGTGAGGTCACATGACTCTTTCTGGGTGGAGGCTCTAGTAGTAGTCTGTGGTTCAGTGGCGTCCATGGATTGATGCTCGGGGGGTAAAGCTGCAGCCCACAAGATGGCTCCGAGTGGCCTCCTTATGTGGTCGCCTCCATGATGGTGGAAGTAGTCCATCCTCTCATGTGGGATAAAGACTGGATGTCCCTCCGCGCTCGCCTCTGCCGGGGCCCAGCCGGGACTGTCATGGCGACAGAAAGGAGTGTGTGTCCCCAGCACATCCAGCAATATGGCGGCCATCGGGAATGGGCCAGTACTGCGGCTGCCACATTACTTCTCTTCTAGGTGACTGGTCAGTAGCAGTGTAGCCTGCCCCTAGCCCCGCCCCCAACGGTCACCTGACTGGGCTTACGGTAGCCACGTTCTCCATCATCACCCGTCTAACCCGCGGCTGTGGTCTCCGATGTCTCCTCCGCACACACCGCGTGCGCTGAGAATCGCCTCCAGGACCCGCGCCATAACTTAGTGTAACATTTCACTCTGACGCCATCAGGAAGCGATGACAAACGCTGCAAACGGAGGACGCCGCAAGATGAATCGTCGCAAACCAAACGCCTCTTGTGGGAAATAAGACCGAGAATTTCCAGGGTCAGATGTGAAGATAGAAGGGAGGCGGAGGTGGATGATGATGATGTCACCGCGTCACATGATCAACCAAACGCCACTGTGGTATACCTGGTCCTGTGGCGTATAGCCCTGCCATGTGGTTGTATAGTCATGGAAGGCGCCCCTAGTGGCCAGTGTTATAGAGGGATGCAGTACAGGGGCAACAGGTCAGGGCATGATGGGAGTTGTAGTCTTGCAGCTGTTTGCTCAGGACATGATGGGAGTTGTACTTGTGCTGCTGTTTGCTCAGGACATGATGGGAGTTGTAGTCTTGCAGCAGTCTGTCAGGACATGATGGGAGTTGTACTTGTGCTGCTGTTTGCTCAGGACATGATGGGAGTTGTAGTCTTGCAGCAGTCTGTCAGGACATGATGGAAGTTGTACTTGTGCTGCTGTTTGCTCAGGACATGATGGGAGTTGTAGTCTTGCAGCAGTCTGTCAGGACATGATGGGAGTTGTAGTCTTGCAGCAGTCTGTCAGGACATGATGGGAGTTGTAGTCTTGCAGCAGTCTGTCAGGACATGATGGGAGTTGTAGTCTTGCAGCAGTCTGTCAGGACATGATGGGAGTTGTAGTCTTGCAGCGTTTGTACAGCGTTTTCAGCAGTTTTGCTATTTTCTTATTCCCCTTTGTCCCTCTGACAACTCTGCTCGGCTGCAGCCTATAAGCTAAAGATTAATGTTGGCTCCTGCCGAGTGACAATCCCAACAGCTGGTGCGGCGCACACCACGACACCCAGCCGCCCGTCAGCACTTAAATCCATCTACTCCCCATATGGCGGCAGAGCGGTGGATGAATGACCAGCAGCGACCTCCGCCGCCCCCAGCAAGTAACTCAATCCGCTCTTCTCTCCCTGCAGCTTTCGGGGCTCATTTTGCACAGCAGCCTTCAGATGTGGTGGTCACAGCCGGCAAGTCGGTGACTCTGCCCTGCGTGGTGATTGGCTACAGAGGCGTGGTCCAGTGGACGATGGACGGTTTGGCGCTGGGAGCCGAGCGAGACCTTCCAGGTAGGAGATGCCGCCTCGCAGTCTTTCAGATTTATCATGTTGGTGGGGAATTGTAATTTACTTCTATTTAAACATCTCCAGTCTTCCAGTACTAATCAGCTGCTGTATGTCCTGCAGAAAGGGGTGTATTTTCTCCAGTCTTCCAGTACTAATCAGCTGCTGTATGTCCTGCAGAAAGTGGTGTATTCTCTCCAATCTTCCAGCACTTATCAGCTGCTGTGTGTCCTACAGGAAGTGGTGTATTCTCTCCAGTCTTCCAGTACTTATCAGCTGCTGTATGTCCTGCAGGAAGTGGTGTATTCTCTCCAGTCTGACACAGTGCTCTCTGCTGCCACCTCTGTCCATGTCAGGAACTGTCCAGATCAGCAGAAAATCCCCATAGAAAACCTCTCCTGCTCTGGACAGTTCCTGACATGGACAGAGGTGGCAGCAGAGAGCACTGTGTCAGACTGGAGAGAATGCACCACTTCCTGTAGGACATACAGCAGCTGATAAGTACCAGAAGACTGGATATTTATATTTAGAAGTAAATTACAAATATCTGGCACTTGCTGGCACCAGTTAATTTGAAATTTTTTTTTTGTGAACATCCCCATTAAAGCCTTTCCCCGTGTTCCCATGCAGGGTGGTCCCGGTATTCCATCGTTGGAGACCACACATTGGGGGAGCACAATCTGCACATAGAAGGAGTGGAGCTGGGTGATGACGCCATCTACGAGTGCCAGGCCACGCAGGCGGCGCTGAGGTCGCAGCGGGCACATCTCACTGTGCTGGGTGAGTGGGCAGGATCCGCAGGCTCGGAGATTTTTTCTTTCCGTGTTTGGCCACTAGGGGAGCCCTCTCAGTGGGTTTTATGGAGCAGGATATTATTACTTTAGTAAATTAGGATTTTCTTTCTTTCTATAAAAAAAAATCCATCAGAAGCGGCGGCCGCTGTTATTTACTGTCCGTGCGTGGTGCAGAGCAGCTTCTCAGAGCCGGGCGTGTATTACGCAGCGCCCACCGCACAACAAACACCATGTAAAATGCAGTGTTATTCACTGCGGCGGTGAGAAGAAGGGGCGGCACATTCCATCAGCCAATCAGCCGTCAGCGCTGGACTCATCTCTCTCTTTCACTTTCAGTTCCTCCAGGAGAACCATTGATCCGCGGCGCCCCCGTATTTAACGTCCTGCTGGACACCCCCTATAACCTGACCTGCCTGGCCCCGGCAGCAAAGCCGGCAGCCGATATCATCTGGTACCGCGACGGCAAACAGCTGGACGGGGCAATATACAGCAAGGTAAGGCCGGAAGCTGCAGGTGCCCCCCCCCCCCCCCCCCCCCCCCGTGTCATTGCGCCCACCCTGACCACGTCTCTATCCGCCATGTGCAGCAGGTGTTGTCAGACGGTAAGAGCGAGGACGCCGTCAGCAGTCTCCTCATCACCCCCAGTTTTGCTGATGCCGGCGCCAGCTACACGTGTTGGGTCAGGAACACGGCACTGCCCGAGGGACGGGAGAGATCCGTGACGATCAGCGTGCAGTGTAAGTCAGATCCCCTGTGGCAACAGATCCCTACATGGCGACAGATCCCTACATGGCGACAGATCCCTACATGGCGACAGATCCCTACATGGCCACAGATCCCTACATGGCCACAGATCCCCACATGGCCACAGATCCCCACATGGCCACAGATCCCTACATGGTGACAGATCCCTACATGGCGACAGATCCCTACATGGCGACAGATCCCTACATGGTGACAGATCCCTACATGGCGACAGATCCCTACATGGCGACAGATCCCTACATGGCCACAGATCCCTACATGGCCACAGATCCCCACATGGCCACAGATCCCCACATGGCCACAGATCCCTACATGGTGACAGATCCCTACATGGCGAAAGATCCCTACATGGCGACAGATCCCTACATGGCCACAGATCCCTACATGGCCACAGATCCCTACATGGCGACAGATCCCTACATGGCCACAGATCCCTACATGGCCACAGATCCCTACATGGCCACAGATCCCTACATGGCGACAGATCCCTACATTGCGACAGATCCCTACATGGCGACAGATCCCTACATGGCCACAGATCCCTACATGGCCACAGATCCCTACATGGCCACAGATCCCTACATGGCCACAGATCCCCACATGGCCACAGATCCCCACATGGCGACAGATCCCTACATGGCGACAGATCCCTACATGGCCACAGATCCCTACATGGCCACAGATCCCTACATGACCACAGATCCCCACATGGCCACAGATCCCCACATGGCCACAGATCCCCACATTGCGACAGATCCCTACATGGCGACAGATCCCTACATTGCGACAGATCCCTACATGGCGACAGATCCCTACATGGCCACAGATCCCTACATGGCCACAGATCCCCACATGGCCACAGATCCCCACATGGCGACAGATCCCTACATTGCGACAGATCCCTACATTGTGACAGATCCCTACATTGTGACAGATCCCTACATAGGGACAGATCCCTACATGGCGACAGATCCCTACATAGGGACAGATCCCTACATGGTGACAGATCCCTACATGGCCACAGATCCCTACATGGCCACAGATCCCCACATGGCCACAGATCCCCACATGGCCACAGATCCCCACATGGCGACAGATCCCTACATGGCGACAGATCCCTACATTGCGACAGATCCCTACATTGCGACAGATCCCTACATTGCGACAGATCCCTACATTGTGACAGATCCCTACATGGCGACAGATCCCTACATGGCGAAAGATCCCTACATGGCGACAGATCCCTACATTGTGACAGATCCCTACATTGTGACAGATCCCTACATGGTGACAGATCCCTACATGGCCACAGATCCCCACATGGCCACAGATCCCTACATGGCCACAGATCCCCACATGGCCACAGATCCCCACATGGCCACAGATCCCCACATGGCGACAGATCCCTACATTGCGACAGATCCCTACATTGCGACAGATCCCTACATTGCGACAGATCCCTACATGGCGACAGATCCCTACATGGCCACAGATCCCTACATGGCGACAGATCCCCACATGGCGACAGATCCCTACATGGCGACAGATCCCTACATGGTGACAGATCCCTACATGGCCACAGATCCCCACATGGCCACAGATCCCCACATGGCCACAGATCCCCACATGGCCACAGATCCCTACATTGTGACAGATCCCTACATTGTGACAGATCCCTACATGGTGACAGATCCCTACATTGTGACAGATCCCTACATTGTGACAGATCCCTACATGGTGACAGATCCCTACATGGTGACAGATCCCTACATTGTGACAGATCCCTACCTGGTGACACTACACAGTATAAACCCCAGAGCCAGCAAGTCTCTTCTTTACTCTACAGATCCCCCCAAAGTGACTCTGTCTGTGGACCCCCCAACAGTCTCTGAAGGGGGCTCCGTCACCTTCCTCTGCAGCGCTGTGTCTAACCCGGAGGTGACCACTTATAGGTGAGTCTGTTGCTCCCTGTTATCAGCCACCTCTGGCAGTATTCTTTAAAGGGATTGTTCACACACACAAAATCTCTATCTCTCTCAAATCAACTGGTGCCAGAAAGTGTCAGAGATTTGTAATTCACTTCTATGTAAAAATCTTGTGTCTTCCAGTACTTATCAGCTGCTGCATGTCCTGCAGGAAGTGGTGTATTATCTCCAGTACTTATCAGCTGCTGTATGTCCTGCAGGAAGGGGTGTATTATCTCCAGTACTTATCAGCTGCTGTCAGGAACTGTCCAGAGCAGGGGTATGTGCACACTGAGGAAAAGGCGAGGAATTCAGCTTGAAATTCCTCCCGTAAAATATGTACAGAGCAAAGTCCCATTGTGTTCAATGGGTTTTCTGCTCTGTTGTTCACACTGCAGAATTTCCGAGCAGAATTTTCTGCTGTAGATCTGCTAGAGGAATCCTATAGTAGTCAATGGGGGGCTTAAATTCTGCTTGAATTCCGCCTGAAAACTTTCAGCTACAATTCCTCGAGAATTGCTCAGTGTGCACATACCCCACGAGAGGTTTTCTATGGGGATTTGCTGCTGCTCTGGACAGTTCCTGACATGGACAGAGGTGGCAGCAGAGAGCGCTGTGTCAGACTGGAGAGAATACACCACTTTCTGCAGGACATACAGCATCTGATAAGTACTAGAGATAATACACCCCTTCCTGCATGACATACAGCAGCTGATAAGTACTGGAGATAATACACCACTTCCCGCAGGACATACAGCAGCTGATAAGTACTGGAAGACTGGGGATTTTTACATAGAAGTAAATTACAAATCTCTGGCACTTTCTGGCACCAGTTGATTTGAAATAAAAATAATTTTGATAAACAAGCCCTCTAATAGGCTGAATGATGGGACCCCCACTGCCTCGTAGATTCGTATATGGTTATGGGACTCCTCCGCCTCCTCTGACCATTAGTGTCGGCTATTTATCGTGACAGGTGGGCAAAGGGCGGCGTTCCGCTGGCTGTTTCTGGAGACCGCTACCATGTGACCGTGGACCACACCTTCTTTACAGCTCCGGTCTCATGTGAGGTATCCAACAGTGTGGGGAGCAGCAACGTCAGCACCGCCGTCAACGTCTTATGTAAGTAGAAGCTGTCAGCGCTCCCTGAGACAGACTGGTTGCTATGGACCTGTAACCTGACAGTCCCTAGCAACCAGAGTGATGGCCAGAGCTAGGCTGGCGTTGTGCTGCAGTCTCCTCACCCAGTGTCTCTCTATACAGTTGGTCCACGTCTTCTCACCGAGCCTCGCCCCATGACGGTAGATGTTGGCGGAGACGCCTCCTTCTTCTGTGGCTGGACTGGAAATCCCACCCCAACCCAGTTCTGGAACAAGAAAGGCTCCACAGAGGTAACTTCATGGGATTCACTCGTGTGTCGCACACTGTGGGTCCATCTAGTCTATTAAGGGGGACACCATCAGTCTACAAATCTCAAAATGTTCCTCCACCTTCTCTCACAGGTCTTAAGTAATGGGAATACACTGTCCCTGAGCAAGGTGACCCGGGAAGATGCAGGAACCTATGTGTGCAAAGCCATTGTGCCCCGCATCGGAACCATGGAGAAGGAAGTGACGCTGACTGTGAGAGGTGAGGGATGATGGGTCATGAGAGGTGAGGGGGGATGGGTCATGAGAGGTGAGGGGGGATCGGTCATGAGAGGTGAGGGGGGATGGGTCATGAGAGGTGAGGGGGGATGGGTCATCAGAGGTGAGGGGGGGGGTCATGAGAGGTGAGGGGGGATCAGTCATGAGAGGTGAGGGGGGATGGGTCATCAGAGGTGAGGGGGGATGGGTCATCAGAGGTGAAGGGGGATGGGTCATGAGAGGTGAGGGGGGGATGGGTCATGGGAGGTGAGGGGGGGTGGGTCATGAGAGGTGAGGGGGGATGGGTCATGAGAGGTGAGGGGGGATGGGTCATGAGAGGTGATGGGCGATGGGTCATGAGAGGTGAGGGGGGATGGGTCATGAGAGGTGAGGGGGGGGATGGGTCATGGGAGGTGAGGGAGACAGCAGACCTGGGGATGGGTCATGAGAGGTGAGGGGGGATGGGTCATGAGAGGTGAGGGGGGATGGGTCATGAGAGGTGAGGGGGGATGGGTCATGAGAGGTGAGGGGGACAGCAGACCTGGGGATGGGTCATGAGAGGTGAGGGGGACAGCAGACCTGGGGATGGGTCATGAGAGGTGAGGGAGACAGCAGACCTGGGGATGGATCATGAGAGGTGAGGGGGACAGCAGACCTGGGGATGGGTCATGAGAGGTGAGGGGGGCAGCAGACCTGGGGATGGGTCATGAGAGGTGAGGCGGACAGCAGACCTGGGGATGGATCATGAGAGGTGAGGGAGACAGCAGACCTGGGGATGGGTCATGAGAGGTGAGGAGGGCAGCAGACCTGGGGATGGGTCATGAGAGGTGAGGGAGACAGCAGACCTGGGGATGGGTCATGGGAGGTGAGGGGGGCAGCAGACCTGGGGATGGGTCATGAGAGGTGAGGGGTAGAGCAGACCTGGGGATGGGTCATGGGAGGTGAGGGGGGCAGCAGACCTGGGGATGGGTCATGGGAGGTGAGGGGGGCGGCAGACCTGGGGATGGGTCATGGGAGGTGAGGGGGACAGCAGACCTGGGGATGGGTCATGGGAGGTGAGGGGGGCGGCAGACCTGGGGATGGGTCATGAGAGGTGAGGGGGGCAGCAGACCTGGGGATGGGTCATGGGAGGTGAGGGGGACAGCAGACCTGGGGATGGATCATGGGAGGTGAGGGGGGCAGCAGACCTGGGGATGGGTCATGAGAGGTGAGGGGGACAAGAGTTTTGGGGAATGAGGAAGGTAAATGAGGGGGTTGGAGGTTCTTGTCTTGAGTGAGATCTGTAAAATCATCTACAGACCATAGGAAACACCAGGCTGACCACTCGTTCTTCTCCTCAGGTCCTCCTATCATCATCAGTGAAATAAATTACGAGAGTATTCTGGGAGGAAAGACTCGACTGGAGTGCGTGGTGGAGACAACCCCAATCCCTGACAGAATTGTAAGTAACTTTATTTATTGTGTGATTTAAAGGGGAACTCCACCAGAGGATAACATGGATGGGGACTCATGAGGAGGGGCCTCCACCAGTGCTTCCAGTCCAGGCATCAGTATCCGTAATATGGAGTCCATGATGAAGAGCGTTTTCAGATGTGCCATAGATTTTTGAATACTGACATTCCCCTCCCCCACTAGTGCTTAGTATTGGTATCTGTCTGACATGTCGGCATCTAGCGTGGCACGGCCTATAATCTATCTATCGGGCTCATACTCATCCCGTCAATGTCCCCTGTAGATCTGGTCCTGGGACAAGCACCTCCTCGATGAGGGCACCTTGGGACGTTTTTCAGTGGAGACACGTGTGACCAACACTGGAGCTGTCTCGTTTCTAATCATCGATGGAACGGAGCCATCAGATTACACGGTTCCGTACAACTGCACAGCTATGAATCAATATGGGGAGGACTCGGTCATCATCTCCCTGAGACAACAAGGTGAGTGGTCTGTTACCTCTACGTCACTAAGTTAATGGGGGCTCCTCCTCCGGGGTGGGACTGATTGCTCTATCATTTCTTGTAGCCACTCTGCCGCTCATGCTTCTGATGATCGCACTGGGTCTGGGGACACTCTGCCTCTTTGTACTGGTGACCATCTGCGTTCTGTGCTGCCGTCGACCCCGGAAAGGTAAGACCGCCAGGAGAGTCTCCACATCCACTGCTCACCCTGACTAGAGTGTATGGATGTAGATGTCAGTGTTTCCATCCTCTCCATCCAATGGATCCTCTACATCTATCCAAGATTCTGACCACACCCCGAGGGTCTTCACAACCTTTTAGTCCCTTGTCTTTCATCCATGGTCTTCTCGGCATGGTGATCATACATCTTGGCTGCTCCTTCGGAAGTTCCTTTCACTAAAACTCCCTTCTCTGCTGTAGCTGTGAAGGACACCCAGATTCTTGCGGTAGAAGTTTCTGGAAGTGATCAAAGCGATCGACACCCAAGTGATTCAGAAGAAGACTTGAAGGAGCCCTTGGTGAGTATCTTCATCCCCAGCACGGGGGTAATTCCCAGATGGCCTGAGATGTTATGGGACCTGTGGGCTGACAGGGTCCTTCATGAGTTGACATTTTCATGGTCTCCTCTGCAGCACACAGATACAGAATCTCGAGGAACGTCACAGACCGAACACAGCGATATCCCCGATGACTCTCAGGTAAGTTGTCCACCATCTTCCTCAATCATGTCATCCGCAGATTCCATAATATTTCCCTTATCCGCCCTTGTGTCTTCCCTTCAGGACCCGACCAATGGTTACTACAAAGTCCGAGCTCATGAAGACTCTCGCCCGACTACAGTGGCCTATCCCGAGTTTTCTTCACCTCCTCGTCCTCTGTACGCAGCAACGTCTGCTCTCACTCCATTGTGCCCTACCCCATCCTTACCAGGAGCCCCGAAGCTTTATGACTATGCCCATCGATATGCCACCACTCCTCGCCACGGGAGTGAACATATCCACATACCACAGGGTCCGGCCAGTTTGCCCCCCGGCCCCGGTAATCAGCCACAACCTTACGCCAGAGCCTTTTGTAGTTATGTGCGACCAGATCGTTTTGAAACTCTAGAATCGGGTCCGACTCTGTCTCGTCTTTCCTACGCTTCACTCTCCACACATGGGGACTATGGCCGGCCAGCACAGCAGCGGATGCAGACTCATGTGTGACCCACAGGTGGATCTCTTACCAAACTAGCCAGCACACTTATCCAACCTCAAGTGGAACACAGACTTGGGAGAGAAAAATCCCATATCCACCATCTTGTGCAAAATGGCCGCCTTATGTCTTCCTATTGAACATTTTGAACCTGCACTAAACCTCCATGACTATGACCATGACACCACGGCCGGGGGGATGTAGAACTTTTGGAGGACCCACTGGTGATGGCATGCAGTTGACTCTGGGGTCCGTTCTAGGTTAAGGCGACGTCCCCTGGAGCCAGTGCCTACAGCTCCTGTAGAGGGGAGGAGCAGTCCCCTGAGTCCAAGGCACAGCAGCACAGGAGCGGAGAACTTGCTCAAGGATAATCCTGCCATCTCATGACACAATTGTGGAGGAGGATGGAGAGCACCAAGTATTGGGACCTCCAGGAGGCTGTGATGGGACAGGACAAATCCCCCATGCAGCCACCTCTGAAGCCCCTCCCCTCTATGGACGCCATTAGTTCTAGCACAGCTTTTCTATACAGTAGCAGCGCCTGGGACAGTAACAAGCGCTGCGCGCTCTGTAGATGATATAATATATAGTATTAAGGAGCTTCTAATCGAGCAGCATCAGGAAATCCAGCATGGATCAGCACGTATGAGGTCGCTAGAGATTAGAGACCCCCGAGGGTCTAACCCAACTGAATGCCTTTATACTGTTAAAGAGAAACAGTGCCACCCAATGGCCATAGTGTGTACTGCAGGGCTTTTCTTTGTCCTTTTTTCTACTGATGATGATGATGTGTACAGTGGTATATCTTAGGGTGTATATATTGGCTTCCTCTGTATATAGACCTTCTATTAGACGCTGCTTTCTTCAGCACTGTGTGACTGAGAAGGTGAGCACCTTTCTACCATGTCTTGGGGTATTTTTCCCCATAGTGACCACTGTGGCGGCTTCTTATTTATTAACCACATCCTTGCCATGGGGCACCGCAGCTTCCTATGGAATGGGAGATCTTGGATTCCAAAGACTAACCTGAGCCTAGAAGACTGGGTATAGGGCAGGGGATAGAAGTATTACTGATTCTGTGTAGTCTATATGAGACAGCCATATGTCAGGGGAAGCAATCGTGTGGCAGAGCGCCAGGAGGAGCGGATACCAGGAGCGCCAGGAGGAGCGGATACAAGGAGCGCCAGGAGGAGCGGATACCAGGAGCGCCAGGAGGAGCGGATACAAGGAGCGCCAGGAGGAGCGGATACAGGGGCGCCAGGAGGAGCGGATACAAGGAGCGCCAGGAGGAGCGGATACAGGGGCGGCCGGGGCTCCAGCCTCCACATTGCCCCATATTAACCCTTTAGCTTTGTTTCCTGCCTTAAGTTTTCTTTCTACAGAGATTCCCAGCTCTGAGGTGAAGATGATGAACTCTGCCGCCCGCTTACTTTTCCTAAACGTCTCTTACACAATGCGACAACAATTCTGCTTTTCTATCTGTAAAATTATAAAAGATATTTATATTTAATTATTAAAAGATGAGAATTGTCAAAATCTCCATATTCTTATTCCTGCAACTATATAGCAGAGCATACCCAGGTTATACCAGCATAAGCCAGATCACTAGCAGAGCATACCCAGGTTATACCAGCATAAGCCAGATTACTATATAACAGAGCATACCCAGGTTATACCAGCATAAGCCAAATCACTAGCAGAGCATACCCAGGTTATACCAGCATAAGCCAGATCACTAGCAGAGCATACCCAGGTTATACCAGCATAAGCCAGATCACTATATAACAGAGCATACCCAGGTTATACCAGCATAAGCCAAATCACTAGCAGAGCATACCCAGGTTATACCAGCATAAGCCAGATCACTATATAACAGAGCATACCCAGGTTATACCAGCATAACCAAATCACTAGCAGAGCATACCCAGGTTATACCAGCATAAGCCAGATCACTATATAACAGAGCATACCCAGGTTATACCAGCATAAGCCAGATCACTAGCAGAGCATACCCAGGTTATACCAGCATAAGCCAGATCACTATATAGCAGAGAATACCCAGGTTATACCAGCTGTACATATATATTTATATACAGGAGGCCCCCAGATTATACCAGCTGTACATATATAATTATATACAGTATATACCCAGGTTATACCAGCTGTACATATATAATTATATACAGTATATACCCAGGTTATACCAGCTGTACATATATAATTATATACAGTATATACCCAGGTTATACCAGCTGTACATATATAATTATACACACTATATACCCAGGTTATACCAGCTGTACATATATAATTATACACACTATATACCCAGGTTATACCAGCTGTACATATATAATTATACACACTATATACCTAGGTTATAGCAGCTGTACGCAGGGCTTCATTTGCCATGCCAGGACTGGATGTGCTGTGAGCCCTGACTGCCAAACCCCATTACAGAGCTCCAGGAGGAGGAGGAGATCTGCTGCACAAGGCACAGTATACATTGGGTTACTGGGCAGCCCTGCCCCCTGCAGGAGGAAGCTCCGCCCACACACTGCCCGGGAACATACAGGTGAGGAGAGGAGATCTATGTAAGTACCTCAGTGTACTACAGCATTGTGTATGTGTATGGAAGGCACCTGACTGGATATGGAGGGGGGTATACACTGACTGGATATGGAGGGGGGTATACACTGACTGGATATGGGGGGGGGTATACACTGACTGGATATAGGGGGTATACACTGACTGGATATGGAGGGGGTATACACTGACTGGATATGGAGGGGGGGTATACACTGACTGGATATGGAGGGGGGTATACACTGACTGGATATGGAGGGGGGTATACACTGACTGGATATGGAGGGGGGTATACACTGACTGGATATGGAGGGGGGTATACACTGACTGGATATGGAGGGGGGTATACACTGACTGGATATGGAGGGGGGTATACACTGACTGGATATGGAGGGGGGTATACACTGACTGGATATGGAGGGGGGTATACACTGACTGGATATGGAGGGGGGTATACACTGACTGGATATGGAGGGGGTATACACTGACTGGATATGGAGGGGGGTATACACTGACTGGATATGGAGGGGGGTATACACTGACTGGATATGGAGGGGGTATACACTGACTGGATATGGAGGGGGGTATACACTGACTGGATATGGGGGGGGTATACACTGACTGGATATGGAGGGGGGTATACACTGACTGGATATGGAGGGGGGTATACACTGACTGGATATGGAGGGGGGTATACACTGACTGGATATGGAGGGGGTATACACTGACTGGATATGGAGGGTGCATACTGACTGCACATGCACTCTCCTCTATTTCCTCCTATAACCTGATCGTCAGCAGCTGCCAGGAAAGGGTTAACAGTTCCTGTGAGGCTGTAGCTCCTCCCACACCCCTCTCAGACACAGCTCCTGGGTGTTTCCTATGAGCTCTGTGGCCAATAGGCCGGATTCCCTCCTTGCTCTGGCCCCTCCCTCTGCCTTTAGGAACCTGACCTTCCTCTTCCTGCCCTCAGTCTCCACAGGACGGACCTGCAGCCGGTGTGTGTGGAGAATCCATGGCCGCTTGTGCTGATGTGAAGCTGCTGGTAACACTATAGGTGTGACCAGGCAGAGGGTGAGGGCTGGTGAGGACACTTCCTGTCTGAGCTCCGCCCCCTCTGGTGAGGACACTTCCTGTCTGAGCTCCGCCCCCCGTGAGGACACTTCCTGTCTGAGCTCCGCCCCCCTCTGGTGAGGACACTTGCTGTCTGAGCTCCGCCCCCTCTGGTGAGGACACTTCCTGTCTGAGCTCCGCCCCCCCCGTGAGGACACTTCCTGTCTGAGCTCCGCCCCCCTCTGGTGAGGACACTTGCTGTCTGAGCTCCGCCCCCTCTGGTGAGGACACTTCCTGTCTGAGCTCCGCCCCCTCTGGTGAGGAAACTTGCTGTCTGAGCTCCGCCCCCTCTGGTGAGGACACTTCCTGTCTGAGCTCCGCCCCCCTCTGGTGAGGACACTTGCTGTCTGAGCTCCGCCCCCTCTGGTGAGGACACTTCCTGTCTGAGCTCCGCCCCCTCTGGTGAGGACACTTGCTGTCTGAGCTCAGGCCCCCTCTGGTGAGGACACTTCCTGTCTGAGCTCCGCCCCCCTCTGGTGAGGACACTTCCTGTCTGAGCTCCGCCCCCTCTGGTGAGGACACTTCCTGTCTGAGCTCCGCCCCCCTCTGGTGAGGACACTTGCTGTCTGAGCTCAGGCCCCCTCTGGTGAGGACACTTCCTGTCTGAGCTCCGCCCCCCTCTGGTGAGGACACTTGCTGTCTGAGCTCCGCCCCCTCTGGTGAGGACACTTGCTGTCTGAGCTCCGCCCCCTCTGGTGAGGACACTTCCTGTCTGAGCTCCGCCCCCTCTGGTGAGGAAACTTGCTGTCTGAGCTCCGCCCCCTCTGGTGAGGACACTTCCTGTCTGAGCTCCGCCCCCCTCTGGTGAGGACACTTGCTGTCTGAGCTCCGCCCCCTCTGGTGAGGACACTTCCTGTCTGAGCTCCGCCCCCTCTGGTGAGGACACTTGCTGTCTGAGCTCAGGCCCCCTCTGGTGAGGACACTTGCTGTCTGAGCTCCGCCCCCCTCTGGTGAGGACACTTGCTGTCTGAGCTCCGCCCCCCTCTGGTGAGGACACTTGCTGTCTGAGCTCCGCCCCCTCTGGTAAGGACACTTGCTGTCTGAGCTCCGCCCCCTCTGGTGAGGACACTTGCTGTCTGAGCTCCGCCCCCCTCTGGTGAGGACACTTGCTGTCTGAGCTCCGCCCCCCTCTGGTGAGGACACTTGCTGTCTGAGCTCCGCCCCCTCTGGTGAGGACACTTGCTGTCTGAGCTCCGCCCCCCCTGGTGAGGACACTTGCTGTCTGAGCTCCGCCCCCTCTGGTGAGGACACTTCCTGTCTGAGCTCCGCCCCTTCTGGTGAGGACACTTCCTGTCTGAGCTCCGCCCCCTCTGGTGAGGACACTTGCTGTCTGAGCTCCGCCCCCTCTGGTGAGGACACTTGCTGTCTGAGCTCCGCCCCCTCTGGTGAGGACACTTGCTGTCTGAGCTCCGCCCCCTCTGGTGAGGACACTTGCTGTCTGAGCTCCGCCCCCTCTGGTGAGGACACTTGCTGTCTGAGCTCCGCCCCCTCTGGTGAGGACACTTCCTGTCTGAGCTCCGCCCCCTCTGGTGAGGACACTTGCTGTCTGAGCTCCGCCCCCTCTGGTGAGGACACTTGCTGTCTGAGCTCCGCCCCCTCTGGTAATCCCTCAGTAGTTCCCTGGTTGGAGTTTGGAGGTCCCCTCTGTGTATCTGCCCCTCACAGCAGCTGGGCCCCATGCTGGCACTTAGTTTCCAGTGCACCTCATAGTAAGTGACTCCATGTTGCCCAGAGATGCACAGTGCCTGCTATTCTCTCCCTGTCCCATGTGCCCTCCACCCCATCCCCCTCCCTCTTATTTGCCTCAGAGACATTTTATGCCCCCCCTGCAGCTGCTGCTCATGAGGCTGCACCTCACTTATTAGCTGTTCTAACCCCCTCATCACCATACAGCCTCCCCCCCATCACCATACAGCCTCCCCCCCATCACCATACAGCCCCCCCCCATCACCATACAGCCCCCCATCACCATACAGCCCCCCATCACCATACAGCCCCCCCATCACCATAAAGCCCCCCCCATCACCATACAGCCCCCCCCAATCACCATACAGCCCCCCCATCACCATACAGCCTCCCCATCACCATACATCCCCCCCATCACCATACAGCCCCCCCCCTAATCACCATACAGCCCCCCACCATCACCATACAGCCCCCCCCAATCACCATACAGCCCCCCCCCATCACCATACAGCCCCCCCCCATCACCATACAGCCCCCCCATCACCATACAGCCCCCCCATCACCATACAGCCCCCCCATCACCATACAGCCCCCCCCCCAATCACCATACAGCCCCCCCCATCACCATACAGCCTCCCCCCCATCACCATACAGCCTCCCCTCCATCACCATACAGCCCCCCCAATCACCATACAGCCCCCCCCATCACCATACAGCCCCCCCATCACCATAAAGCCCCCCCCCCATCACCATAAAGCCCCCCCCCCATCACCATACAGCCCCCCCCCATCACCATACAGCCCCCCCCCATCACCATACAGCCCCCCCATCACCATACAGCCCCCCCATCACCATACAGCCCCCCCCAATCACCATACAGCCCCCCCCAATCACCATACAGCCTCCCCCCATCACCATACAGCCCCCCCCAATCACCATACAGCCCCCCCAATCACCATACAGCCTCCCCCCCCATCACCATACAGCCCCCCCATCACCATACAGCCCCCCCATCACCATACAGCCCCCCATCACCATACAGCCTCCCCCCATCACCATACAGCCCCCCCCCAATCACCATACAGCCCCCCCCCAATCACCATACAGCCTCCCCCCCATCACCATACAGCCTCCCCTCCATCACCATACAGCCTCCCCCCATCACCATACAGCCCCCCCAATCACCATACAGCCCCCCCATCACCATACAGCCTCCCCCCATCACCATAAAGCCTCCCCCCATCACCATACAGCCGCCCCCCATCACCATACAGCCTCCCCCCCCAATCACCATACAGCCTCCCCCAATCACCATACAGCCCCCCACCACCATACAGCCCCCCCAATCACCATACAGCCTCCCCCAATCACCATACAGCCCCCCACCACCATACAGCCCCCCCAATCACCATACAGCCCCCCCCATCACCATACAGCCCCCCACCACCATACAGCCCCCCCAATCACCATACAGCCCCCCACCACCATACAGCCCCCCACCACCATACAGCCCCCCACCACCATACAGCCCCCCCAATCACCATACAGCCCCCCCAATCACCATACAGCCCCCCCCCCCTCATTACCATACAGCCCCCCCCCCATCACCATAAAGCCCCCCCCCCCCTCACCATACAGCCCCCCCCCCCATCACCATACAGCCTCCCCCCATCACCATACAGCCCCCCCCCCCCATCACCATACAGCCCCCCCCCCCAATCACCATACAGCCCACTGGTGAGGTGGTAGTGCTCCCTAATGAGGGCTCATCCTCTATAGACTATACTGGTCCCCCTCAGTATCCTGAGGTGAATGGACCATATTGTGATGCTGTTACTGTCCCATATTTGCAGGCACAGGTCCCACTTTTTATGTTCCTCCCAGGGTTCGTGGCTCTGTTGTTGCCGCGTTTCAGCCTGGTATCATTCTACGCTACTCCTGACTCCATTCTAGGGATTCCGGGATTGCTTGAGCGTTCCAGATCCGAGGAGTCTGGTCACATAGTGCGCACTGACTGGAGGGGGCGGGGCCCCTCTTCTCCAGGGTGGTGGCCTGGTCCAGACAAACACGCTAAGCCCTGATCCTGTGGCTCCAGCAGTGAATTCGCTTCTCCAGGGTGGCGGCCTGGTCCAGACAAACACGCCAAGCCCTCATCCTGTGGCTCCAGCGGTGAATTTGCTTTCCCAGGGCGGCGGCCTGGTCCAGACAAACACGCCAAGCCCTGATCCTGTGGCTCCAGCGGTGAATTCGCTTTCCCAGGGTGGCGGCCTGGTCCAGACAAACACGCCAAGCCCTCATCCTGTGGCTCCAGCAGTGATTTTGCTTTCCCAGGGCGGCGGCCTGGTCCAGACAAACACGCCAAGCCCTCATCCTGTGGCTCCAGCGGTGACCTCGTTTCTCCAGGGTGGCGGCCTGGTCCAGACAAGCACACTAAGACATGATCCAGTTGCTCTAGCAGTGATTTCAGTAATGATGGATCCTCCAGAGCCTTGTCTGACGCTTTCCGCTCCGCCTGTAGTTTGTGAGTAAGTGTCGCTCGGTGGGGTAAGGGGGGGGGGGGGGGGGGGGTTGACTCCAAAGTTTTAGCTGCCCTGAAAATGTTTGTGGGTAAATTGTCCTCCCCATCTGGTGCCATTTACTTTCAGAGCAGCTGTCCTTCCCTAAAAGATGGTGCCCCCCTCATTAGATGAGGAGGTAAAATAATAATTTTATTCCAGCCAATATATGGACACTTGGTCCTTGGTGTCGGTGGATCAATATGTGATGGAAAGGGAATGACCCCCACAGACAGAGTATGCCAAGTCAGCTACCTCGGATTGAGAAGACACCTGGCTCCAGACGTGCTTCACCCGGGTTGGGCTATGGGTCATAGGTCGCTATTCTGAGTCTGAGGACACTTCTATATGGAGGGAAATTAGATGCAGGTACAGTAGGATTTTAATCAGCGAATAGCTAGATAGATCATGATAATAGATGACAATGATAGATGACAGTCTGCGGGTATCTCAGCTTAGGCCGGTGTATTAGCACAACTACCTGACTGTCACAATATAGCTCAGTAATGTACATGGCAGACTGTTAGGAGACACTTACATCTGCCTATTACAGTGTGAACAGCGCCATCTAGTGGTCATGATTTTAATTACACCTGTGCACATATATACTTTCTGTTTTATACAGACTAATAAGGTTAGTTTTACATGGAATCAAAGTGAGTTGCAATTAAAATAAGATTATTTCATTTAAGTATTTTCACATTTTATCAACAAAAAATGGAAACAAGGTGACATCCAGCGCCATCACTAGCAGCACCGTCCCCATACACTTCACAGAAATCCAAGGCTGGTTGCTGCTTGCCTGTGGCCTGGGTGGTCTCAAATTGTTCTGTATAGTGCATAGGTGTTCTTTATAGATATTCTATATAATGTATAGGTTTTGAGAACTGGTTAAATATATATATATATATATATATATATATATATATATTGGGACAGTATTTATGATGCATATAATCACACAGCATGACAGGACTCCCGTAGACACTTTGCTCTGGCTTTGGCTTATACTTGCACACCAATCATCGCCTCTTTATTGGCCCAACCAGTGGCTCTGGTAACACATCTCTTTGGGTCCCGTGGCGGTGCGTCACCCAGGTCAAGTTTGCAGGTATGTTCAGATAAAAGCACAAGGGCTCCACCTGCAGAGGCCCGTACATCACCATGCATTCTCCCAGACCTCCGATCCATCTAGATTATAAACCCCAGGTAACGAGCAGTAGGACGCCAGTGAGCGTAACAGCGATGGCTCCTTGATTCTACCAGCACCTCTATAAGTAAGCAGCTGGTATTTTGTGTTTTGGTTTTCAATTCAGTTTTATATAGAGTCTGCTGTCTGGTTGCTGCCTTGTCTGTACACCTCCTGCTGCGCTTAATATTCTATTATATTGAGCCCCACCACAACCACTCATTGCATTGTTCATATTCTTGCACTAGTTTGTATTCCAGCTCCTCCCTGGAGTGGATGGTTTTTATGAAGCCGGCTTTCCTTCTGCAGAATTGCGGAGGTTGCTGGATCTCCTTGATGGTTTGTTGGATATGAGGAGGGAACCTTAAAGGGAACCTGTCACCCCCCGTGCCGGGGTGACAGGCTCCCGACCCCCCGTTAGAGACCCCTATACTTACCTCATCCAGCCGGGTCCCGCTTCTGGATTCGGTCGGGTCCCGGAGATCTCAGCCGCTGCAGCCCGGCGCGCGCGCTGACAGATGAGTCCAACGCTCATAGAGAATGACGGAGCGCTGGACTCTCCTGTCATTCTCTATGGGTGTTGGACTCATCTGTCAGCGCGCGCGCCGGGCTGCAGCGGCTGAGATCTCCGGGACCCGACCGAATCCAGAAGCGGGACCCGGCTGGATGAGGTAAGTATAGGGGTCTCTAACGGGGGGTCGGGAACCTGTCACCCCGGTATGGGGGGTGACAGGTTCCCTTTAAGCGGCTTTAGCCCCCTTCTGTCGGGTTATGCCTAAGGGATTTTCGCTTGCTACTTCTCTCTTACTACCGAGGATCCAAGTGGCCTGGACACTGTATACATCTCAGTAGACCATTAAAGGCTGACCATGGGCTTTGAGGAACAGGCTTGAAACTTACCGTGGTAACATCTCTGCCACTATATTAGTAGGATGTTGAGTGTCTCTCCTTCCAAAAAGAGTATAATTATTTGATCATAAAACTAAATAATAATAAATAAATAAATAAATTCACCCCATAAATATTTGTCATAAAAGGCACCATTACACAGTACACTTGTTCCTGAAATGCAACAATAAATATTGGCACGGTCATTCAGGCCATTTTGGGCTGTCATGAAGGGGTTAATCATAAAACTAAGAATAAATAAACACATCTTTCCCATCAGCCCAGTTGGTTTGTGGATGGACATTATGAGTGTGGTCTCATGCATTAATAGCTTGGCTTTCCTTCCTGTCTGTAGACGTCTATCTTACCAGTCCTTCACTGCTTAGAATATTATATTTATTTCAGGGTTCACCATGTTTCTGGTATTGATGACATTTGTGCAGTGATATGTCTCAGTTTTGTTTGCAGGTTGTTTGTAAGCTTCTCTCTGGGTCTAGTATGATGGGCAGGCCATGCCCACCTAGTGGACCTCAATGGATGTCACTTCTCACCGGTCATCCTGGCCATGTGGCAGCATTACGGTAAGGTGTGGGAAGGTGGTTCTCTTTGATGGACTGTTGGGAAATTGCTGCTGATCCTGCCGCACTGCTGAAGTTTACAATTGATCATTCATTGCGCTTAAGGTAGTCGGGTTTCTTGGGATCTTGCTCAGAATTGTATTTATGCTTAATGTTGGATAGAGAAGATGTCACTTAGTCTTCCCTATATGCCAGGCTCTTAAGGGGTGAAGAAGGGAGCACATGCCCATGGAGTGCCATCGCCTTTCAATTATCTTGGCTACTTATTCAGCTTTGCCCTTCGGCTTGCAAGTCCTCATACGAGGCCAAGTTGTTTGAGCGGTTTTAGTAGACTTTGATATTTGTGAGGTCCTTTTCTCTTAAATGGGGATATCATGAGAAAAACCCGATCTGAGTCTGGGTCCATAAGTTAAGGAGTGATTCCGTGATTACAGGGTGTGAGCACCACTGCAGACGGTCTCATGCTCGGCCTGTTCAGAGTGGCTTGTGGTCGACTTTCAGAAATCATGGTTCTAGGTAATAGATTCTTAGTTCACAAGGATTAACCCCCCACTTCTTCACTGTTTTAATCTTGCTCCATTTTTCAGTCTTTTGCATCTCTTGCTCTCTCTCCCAGTGGCTTAGAGACACACTCCCTTACATTAGAGGTGGCTATGGAGCAGCAAGACCTTTCCTAGACTGAGTTCATTTGCAATAGGCGTTACCATTTGCTCTTGCTTTGCACACTACATGGGTTTTGAAGCTGCTGTTTTGGTTGTTTTAAATTTATCTTTTTTCTTCTCTAGGTTCACTCATTGGTTTGGATTGTGGAGAACTCTACACTGGGGGCTGCTCAATCTGCAGAGATCAGGCATTGCGACAATAATCTGCGGTGTGTAACATCTAGGACTCTTGGTATGGTATCCACTACCTCTCACTGAACACTCACGAGTCCTGTTTTGTTCGATGATGCTCTAGGGTGGAGCGTCACCGGTTAAAGGGCGATAACAGAGATTGATGGCGGTTGATGGAGTGCTCTGATATATATTGAGCTGATGTAATTCTCTTGCATCCAAGATGGCATTGAGCAGGCCCTCTTTGTTGGGTGGTGGTCGGAGCCCCGTGTAGGGCTACAGGGTCTCCTCCGTGGCGGAAATTACCTGCTAAGCAGGCG
The DNA here is from genome assembly GCF_027789765.1 of Dendropsophus ebraccatus. NCBI lineage: Eukaryota > Metazoa > Chordata > Amphibia > Anura > Hylidae > Dendropsophus > Dendropsophus ebraccatus. The sequence continues at coordinate 91,123,454 of NC_091465.1, read as the reverse complement.
TGTTGGGTTAGTAAGGCGGACTTGCACTGCAGGAGTCTGTCGTCCGGCATACCCCTTTACACCCCTCGGTCTAAGAGTTCGGCACTACCTGCCCGGTTATTGGTTTGGTTTGAGAAATAATTAAAAGCTGTGGCCGATCACCACCCAGCAAAAGTTATATCGGTGTCTGTCTCTTTATTCCTGGCAGCTATGCTTATTAATTATGGTTTTTTGGTTGCTTTGGGTCTATGTGCAGTCTATATGTGACTGAGTGTGTGTGTGACTGTATGTATACAGGGGTGATTCTAGCCTCTCTGCTGCCCGAGGCGAACTATAGGATGACGCCCCCCCCCCCCCCCGCGTCAATCCGCCCACATTATAATCCACTACTGCCCCCCCCCCCCCCTACTGCTGTCCCCAATAAACATAATGTTTGGTCCCTTGCTGCACAAAGGATGTCAGGAGAGGAGGGGGCTGATCCTATAGGGGAGGTCACAGCAGCACAGAGGAGGTCAGGAGAGGAGGGTGCTAATCCTATAGGAGAGGTCCCAGCAGCACAGAGGATGTCAGGAGAGGAGGGGGCTAATCCTATAGGAGAGGTCCCAGCAGCACAGAGGATGTCAGGAGAGGAGGGTGCTGATCTTTTAGGAGATGGTCCCCCTCTTCCCCCCCTTATAAATGGTCCCCTCTCCCTTATAGATGGTCCCCCTCTCCCCAGGGGCGTAGCTAGGATTCACGGGGCCCCATAGCAAAATTTTTTAAGGGCCCCCCCCCCCCATATTTTTCGCTTTATAGGACGCGCCTTTAGATAAGACGCACCCCTGATTTTAGGGGGGAAAATAGAAAAAAAATATTTTGCTTATTGTCACAGTTTGGAGATAGCAGCAGTGTGATTGGTGCCAATCCCCCCATATAGTGCCCCACATAGTAGCCAATGCCCCCATAATATAGTGCTCCCCATATAGTAGCCAATGCCCCTACATAGTAGCCAATGCCCCCACATAGTAGCCAATGCCCCCACATAGTAGCCAATGCCCCCACATAGTAGCCAATGCCCCCACATAGTAGCCAATGCCCCCACATAGTAGCCAATGCCCCCACATAGTAGCCAATGCCCCCACATAGTAGCCAATGCCCCCATATAGTGTCCCCCATATAGTAGCCAATGCCCCCATATAGTGCCCCCCATATAGTAGCCAATGCCCCCATATAGTGCCCCCCATATAGTAGCCAATGCCCCCATATAGTAGCCAATACCCCCACATAGTAGCCAATGCCCCCATATAGTGCCCCCCATACAGTAGCCAATGCCCCCATACAGTAGCCAATGCCGCCATATAGTAGCCAATGCCCCCATATAGTGCCCCCATAGTAGCCCCCCTGCGACCAGAAAAACAACAAACAGGCTACTCACCTGTCCGCCGGCCCCAGCAGCTCCTCTCCCGACACTCCGGTCTCCCATCATCCTCCGGGCACAGGCAGCGGGGGACAGAGAGACTGCCGCTGCAGAACACTTCCGGGACACAGGCAGCGTCTCTGTACCCCGCTGCCTGTGCCGGAGGATGACGGGAGACCGGAGTGTCGGGAGAGGAGCTGCTGGGGCCGGCGGACAGGTGAGTAGGACAGCGATCCCCTCCGCCTGCCCAGCCCGCCCCCTCCATCGCCGCTTAGCCGATCAGGAGCCCAGGAAAGTGCTGCTCATTGCACTTTCCCGGGCTTCTGATCGGCTCAGCTGAGCGGCGATAGAAGGGGCGGGCGGGGCGGGCGGGGGGATGGCTCAGGGCCACTTACTATGCATATGCATAGTGAGCGGCAATACAGGGGGCGGGGGCATGTTTTAACGCGGGGGCCCGGGCCCCCTGAACCCCCGGGCCCCATAGCGACGGCGTACCCTGCCCCCATGGTAGCTACTCCCTCTCCCCCCTCTTCCTTCCCTTATAGATGGTCCCCCTCTCCCCCTCCCTTATAGATGGTCCCCCTCTCCCCCCTTCCTTATAGATGGTCCCCCTCTAATAGATGGTCCCCCTCTTTCCCCCCTCCCTTATAGATGGTCCCCCTCTGCCCCCCCCCTTATAGATGGTCCCCCTCTCCCCCCCCTTATAGATGGTCCCCCTCTGCCCTCCCCCTTATAGATGGTCCCCCTCTGCCCTCCCCCTTATAGATGGTCCCCCTCTCCCCCCCCCTTATAGATGGTCCCCCCCCTGCACAGCAGATAAAACAAAAAACAGCACATAACTCACCTGCCATCCGTTCCCCCGTCGGGCCCTTCTGGTCTGGTCCCGGCTGATGTGCGGCTGCCCGGGGTGTCCCGTCCTATCCCCCGGCAGCGCGCGCATCAGAGAGCTCCCCATGCACCTGTGGCTGTGACTTCCGGCGCACGGGGAGCTCTCTGATGCGCGCGCTGCCAGGGACAGGATGGGACACCCCCGGCAGCCGCACATCAGCCGGGGGACTAAGGCTGCACTCCCACGTTCCGTGGAATGCCGGTACCGGAGTCCCCCCGCGCCCGGACAGCATCTGTAATGAGATGCTGGGAGCGGGGGAGACTGTATTCATAAGCGCCGCGCTGTAGTAACAGCACCGTACGGCTGATTCATTACAGCGCGGCGCTTATGAATACAGTGGGGTCTCCGGTACATGGTACAATCAGTGGCGGATTATAATGTGGGCGGCCGCCCGAACCGCCCATATTATAATCTTCCACTGAATGCCGCCCCCATGATGACAGCTGGTGGCGCCGCCTGAGGCAGACGATTCAGGTCGCCTCATCATTGCAGCGCCACTGTGTGTATATATATGTGTCTGACTGTGTGTATATGTGACTGTATGAATATATATGTACCTTACTGTGTGTATATGTGACTGTATGTATATATATGTACCTGACTGTGTGTATATGTGACTGTATGTATATATATATGTGTCTGACTGTGTGTATATGTGACTGTATGTATATATATATGTGTCTGACTGTGTGTATATGTGACTGAATATATATGTACCTTACTGTGTGTATATGTGACTGTATGTATGTATATATATATGTACCTGACTGTGTGTATATATATATATGTGTCTGACTGTGTGTATATGTGACTGTATGTATATATATGTACCTGACTGTGTGTATATGTGACTGTATGTATATATATATATGTACCTGACTGTGTGTATATGTGACTGTATGTATATATATATATGTGTCTGACTGTGTGTATATGTGACTGTATGTATATATATGTGTCTGACTGTGTGTATATGTGACTGTATGTATATATATGTGTCTGACTGTGTGTATATGTGACTGTATGTATGTATATATATATGTACCTGACTGTGTGTATATGTGACTGTATGTATATATATGTACCTGACTGTGTGTATATGTGACTGTATGTATATATATGTACCTGACTGTGTGTATATGTGACTGTATGTATATATATATGTCTGACTGTGTGTATATGTGACTGTATGTATATATATATATATGTGTGTCTATGTGTATATGTGACTGTATGTATATATATATGTGTCTGACTATGTGTATATGTGACTGTATGTGTATATATATATGTGTCTGACTGTGTGTATATGTGACTGTATGTGTATATATATATGTACCTGACTGTGTGTATATGTGACTGTATGTATATATATGTACCTGACTGTGTGTATATGTGACTGTATGTATATATATGTACCTGACTGTGTGTATATGTGACTGTGTGTATGTGACTGTATGTATATATATGTACCTGACTGTGTATATGTGACTGTATGTATATATATATGTACCTGACTGTGTGTATATGTGACTGTATGTGTATATATATGTACCTGACTGTGTGTATATGTGACTGTATGTATATATATGTACCTGACTGTGTGTATGTGACTGTATGTATATATATATGTACCTGACTGTGTATATGTGACTGTATGTATATATATATGTACCTGACTGTGTGTATATGTGACTGTATGTATATATATGTACCTGACTGTGTGTATATGTGACTGTATGTATATATATGTACCTGACTGTGTACCTGCAGGTATCTGATACACATGGGTCCCTACACTAAGTCCACACCGTGCCAGTCAGTGGCCACCAACCCCGCAGGCGTGCACAGTCAGGGAAGGGAGGCCATGGGACGGCCCTGCGACCCCCATGCCACAGGACCAGACCCAAAAATGGCACACTAAAACCCAGCCACGTGGCGCCGACAGCTAGGGGGCGCTGGCCGCCCGGCCGCCCGCCCCATCAGCTGCCCAGATTGCCGCCACCCCGCCCGGCGTGCGCCCCTCGGGCCGGTCCCTCCAGGCAGTCGGATCTAGTACAGTGAGCTTCCGGCACAGGCAGACTGTCACACACCTGCCCGGAAGCTCACTGCTGTAGCCCCGCAGCGCCCGGACGTCTCTCTTCTGTTTGGCAGTGGATATGTGACGTGATCACATGACCGCCGCTGAGGAGAGAAGTCCGGGCGCTGCGGGCCTACAGCAGTGAGCTTCCGGGCAGGTGTGTGACAGTCTGCCTGTGCCGGAAGCTCACTGTACTTACAAGATCAGCTGCCAGACAGAGGGAGACGCTGCCGCAGGATCCAGGAGAGGTGAGTGTATTTTTTTTTCTTCTCATAACTGCTAGAATGTGGGGGCTACAATGGGGCCAATAGTATGGAAGGCTACACGGGGGGGGGGGGAGGCTACATGGGGGAGGGCTATACTATGGGGGGCTATTTGGATGGGGGGGCTACTCGGGGGGAGAACTATACTATGGGAGCTACTCAGGGGGAGAACTATACTATGGGGGCTACTTGGATATACTTTGGGGGGCTAGGCTATACTTTGGGGGTCTACCCGAGGGGAGGGCATTACTATGGGGGGCTACACAGTGGGTCTATACCATGGGGGGCTACATGGGGAGAAGGCTATCCTGTATGGGGCTATTACTATCTGTACTGCACAGGGGGATTAGTACTATAAGGGGGAACACTGGGGGGGATTATTACTATAAGGGGGAGCACAGGGGGATTATTACTATAAGGGGGAGCACAGGGGGGATTATTACTATGGGGGGGCACTGGGGGATTATTACTATTGGGGGGCAAAGAGGGGATTATTTCTATAGGGGGGCACAGGGGGGATTATAACTATAGGGGGAAGCACAGGGGGGATTATTACTATGGGGGGAGCACAGGGGGGATTATTACTATGGGGGAGAACAGGTGGGATTATTACTATGGGGATAGAGCACAGGGGGATTATTACTATGGGGGGGAGCACAGGGGGATTATTACTATGGGGGGAGCACGGGGGGATTATTACTATGGGGCAGAGCACAGGAAGGGATTATTACTATGGAGGGAAGCACAGGGGGATTATTACTATATGGGGGCACAGCAGGGGATCCTACGTACAGGGGGCAACCCACATACCTACTGACTTCACTGCACATGACACGAAAAAGTGGAAGTTGTTGTAAAAGTGCGGAGCCTAAGATGTTTGTCTGGCAGGTTCAGAAGAGATGAATTGTAGCTGCAAGAAATCATCATGGAGGTCTGGGCCAGAAGGAAAGGAAAAGAGAAGTGACGCCTCAGATCCAAGAAGACGTCACCTGTAAGTAACGGAATTACTTTTTTTTTTTTGGGGGGGGGGGGCGCTTTTAGCAAGATTCGCCCTGTAGTCCAAATTACCTAGAAACGGCCCTGCTGTATGTATATATATATATGTATATATGTGTATATATATATATATATATATATATATATATATATATATATATATGTGTGTGTGTACCTGACTGTGTTTATCAGTGACTGTATGTGCATATGTGCCAGACTGTGTATGTATATGACTGTATGTATGTATATATGTATGTTTCTGTGTAGCTGTACTTGTATGTGTCTTTCTGTATGTATGTTCAACTCCTTATGTGTATATGTGACTGTGTCTATGTGCTTGTGTGTACTGTGTGTGTGTACCGTGTGTGTGTCTCTGGATGGGTATAAATGTGCCTGGCTGTATGTAAATATGTGACTATATACAGGAGATCCCCAGGTTATACCTGCTGTACATATATCATTATATACAGTGTATACCCAGGTTATACCAGCTATACATATATAATTATATACAGGAGATCCCAAGGTTATACCAGCTGTACATATATCATTATATACAGGAGATACCTAGGTTATACCAGCTGTACATATATAATTATATACAGTATATATCCAGGTTATACCAGCTGTACATATATAATTATATACAGTATATACCCAGGTTTTACCAGCTGTACATATATAAGTATATATAGTGTATACCCAGGTTATACCAGCTGTACATATATAATTATATACAGTGTATACCCAGGTTATACCAGCTGTACATATATAATTATATACACTATATACCCAGGTTATACCAGCTGTACATATATAATTATATACACTATATACCCAGGTTATACCAGCTTTACATATAACCTGGGTATACACTGTATATAATTATATATGTACAGCTGGTATAACCTTGGTATATACTGTATATAATTAAATATCTACAGCTGGTATAACCTGGGTATATACTGTATATAATTATATATGTACAGCTGGTATAACCTGGGTATATACTGTATATAATTATATATGTACAATTGGTATACCCTGGGGATCTCCTGTATATAATTATATATGTACAGCTGGTATAACCTGGGTATATACTGTATATAATTATATATGTACAGCTGGTATAACCTGGGTATACACTGTATATAATTATATATGTACAGCTGGTATAACCTGGGTATACACTGTATATAATTATATACCAGCTGTACATATATAATTATATACAGTGTATACCCAGGTTATACCAGCTGTACATATATAATTATATATAGTGTATACCCAGGGTATACTAGCTGTACATATATAATTATATACACTATATACCCAGGTTATACCAGCTGTACATATATAATTATATACTGGAGATCCCCAGGTTATACCAGCTGTACATATATAATTATATACAGGAGATCCCCAGGGTATACCAGCTGTACATATATAATTATATACAGTATATACCCAGGTTATACCAGCTGTACATATATAATTATATACAGGAGATCCCCAGGGTATACCAACTGTACATATATAATTATGTACACTATATACCCAGGTTATACCAGCTGTACATATATAATTATATACACTGTATACCCAGGTTATACCAGCTGTACATATATAATTATATACAGGAGATCCCCAGGTTATACCAGCTGTACATATATAATTATATACAGTGAATACCCAGGGTATACCAGCTGTACATAATTATATACACTATATACCCAGGTTATACCAGCTGTACATATATAATTATATACACTGTATACCCAGGTTATACCAGCTGTACATATATGATTATATACACTGTATACCCAGGGTATACCAGCTGTACATATATAATTATGTACAGTATATACCCAGGTTATACCAGCTGTACATATATCATTATATACAGGAGATCCCCAGGTTATACCAGCTGTACATATATAATTATATACAGTATATACCCCAGGTTATACCAGCTGTACATATATAATTATATACAGTATATACCCAGGTTATACCAGCTGTACATATTAAATTATATACAGTATATACCCAGGTTATACCAGCTGTACATATATATTATATACAGGAGATCCCCAGGTTATACCAGCTGTACATATATAATTATATACAGTATATACCCAGGTTATACAAGCTGTACATATATAATTATATACACTATATACCCAGATTATACCAGCTGTACATATATAATTATATACACTATATACCCAGGTTATACCAGCTGTACATACATAATTATATACACTATATACCCAGGTTATACCAGCTGTACATATATAATTATATACAGTATATACCCCAGGTTATACCAGCTGTACATATATTATTATATACAGTATATACCCAGGTTATACCAGCTGTACATATTAAATTATATACAGTATATACCCAGGTTATACCAGCTGTACATATATATTATATACAGGAGATCCCCAGGTTATACCAGCTGTACATATATAATTATATACAGTATATACCCAGGTTATACAAGCTGTACATATATAATTATATACACTATATACCCAGATTATACCAGCTGTACATATATAATTATATACACTATATACCCAGGTTATACCAGCTGTACATACATAATTATATACACTATATACCCAGGTTATACCAGCTGTACATATATAATTATATACACTATATACCCAAGTTATACCAGCTGGATGTTCCTCCAGTGGTTGTTGTCATGCGGCGCACTAGATGGCGCTGCTGTCTGTATGTTGTCACCTTCTCCATTTTACAGGACAATATAATCTGTAGGAAATGCTGGAACTGTAAAGAACAACAACCATTGACAATCCTTGTATTACACAGGTATGAGGGGAGTAGAGCGGGCTACAAGAGCTTGCAATCTAATGCAGATGATGGAATGAGCAGAATCGGTCGTGCAGCGGACGTTGTGGAGGCCTTTTGTTTCCACACAATTGTAAATTAACGTTTCTCATCTACTAGTCTGTGTAAACTTAGACTAGACAGTCACAGATCCACCAGATGTATTATTCTGCCTGTCACTGCCCCAGACACAGGCGGAGTTATGGGGGGTAACTGGAGGTATGCTGCAGGCTATCTGGGGGTTGTAGTTCCTCTGTAATGTTAGGTGGCAGGGTGGTGTTACTTACCTAGAAAGTGGTTAAAGGGGTTCTCCAGCGCTACAAAAACATGGCCACTTTCTTTTAGAGACAACACGACTCTTGTCTCCAGTTCAGGTGCGATTTGTAATTAAGCTCCATTCACTTCAATGGAACTGAGCAGCAAAACCCCGCCCAAGCTGGAGACAAGAGCAGCGCTGTCTCTGAAAGAAAGTGGCCATGGTTTTGTAGCACTGGATAACTCCTTTAAGCCTGGGGGACTGTCACAAGGGAAGATGCCTATAGCAGTGTCATGTGACCAAAGTGTTACCTAGTGACAGCTACCCTTTAACCTTTCACTGACAATTCTTCAAAGTGTGATGAGTAAAACAGCAGAACATACAAGCATCGTACAACACCAACCGTTTCAGACTCTTAGGAAGATATTTATCCAGGGTGGGAGACGAGAATGGGACACTATATACTCCCCCTCTAAGTGACTCATTTTGAGGGGCGGCATTTAGATTCAGAGAACAAAGCTACAGAAGAGTGGGGCTCTACGCGGATCAACGACTTCTTGCACTTCGAACCCTCATTACTTGCCTTCTGAAACCCAAACAGTTTTAGGGTATTAATGGCTGACCCCAGGGTTATGCGGGCCCCTGGGCAACAGATACAGGCCCCTGGGCAACAGATGCGGGCCCCTGGGCAACGGATGCGGGCCCCTGGGCAACGGATGCGGGCCCCTGGGCAACGGATGCGGGCCCCTGGGCAACGGATGCGGGCCCCTGGGCAACGGATGCCGGCCCCTGGGCAACGGATGCCGGCCCCTGGGCAACAGATGCGGGCCCCTGGGCAACAAATCCTCAGTGGCATCTTCTCACACAGCAGCAGTAAGAAAGAAAAAAATACACTGAATATAATTGCTGGACATCTGCTGTAGTGGGTAAGAGCTGCTGGTGTACTGGGATATAAGAGCTGCTGGTGTACTGGGATATAAGAGCTGCTGCTGTACTGGGATATAAGAGCTGCTGCTGTACTGGGATATAAGAGCTGCTGCTGTACTGGGATATAAGAGCTGCTGCTGTACTGGGATATAAGAGCTGCTGCTGCTGTACTGGGATATAAGAGCTGCTGCTGCTGTACTGGGATATAAGAGCTGCTGCTGCTGTACTGGGATATAAGAGCTGCTGCTGCTGTACTGGATATAAGAGCTGCTGCTGCTGTACTGGGATATAAGAGCTGCTGCTGCTGTACTGGGATATAAGAGCTGCTGCTGCTGTACTGGGATATAAGAGCTGCTGCTGCTGTACTGGGATATAAGAGCTGCTGCTGCTGTACTGGGATATAAGAGCTGCTGCTGCTGTACTGGGATATAAGAGCTGCTGCTGCTGTACTGGGATATAAGAGCTGCTGCTGCTGTACTGGGATATAAGAGCTGCTGCTGCTGTACTGGGGTATAAGAGCTGCTGCTGCTGTACTGGGATATAAGAGCTGCTGCTGCTGTACTGGGGTATAAGAGCTGCTGCTGCTGTACTGGGGTATAAGAGCTGCTGGTGTACTGGCATATAGGAGCTGCTGGTGTACTGGGTTATAGGAGCTGCTGGTGTACTGGTGCGATGCTCTGGCCCCTGGGGGCCACTTCCGCAGTGCTGGTGTTATGAGCGGGCAATGACCGGGGCAGCTGCAGGGGTTATACTTGTCACGGTATAGGCCTGAGGGCGGCACAGCTGTAGGGCTGGTCTGTGGAATCTGCGGGTGATGATGGGCACGCGATTCTTCGCTGCACTTAGTCAGGGCACCAGTTAGTGGACACCAATGCCAGGGTTCAGTAACAGCGGTTTTATTATAGATGAGGTAACTAGTAGCAACAGTTCTGTCCGGATGCAACCGGATATATAGCATGAGAATGCACATTACCAGAGAATACTAGGGGAAAACCAGCAGCAGCCGCAGTGCAAACCCTTACCAGAACAGGCATGGACACAGCAAGAGAAATGGCCATAATAGGAGTAGTAGTCCTTGCGTGTTCTGGGACACTGCATACCTCCCTAGCAAATTTGAGCCGACCTCGGCGAATCTAGAAGGCAGAAAACATGAATAGACTGGACAATCAAACAACAGGAATGAATGATGAGAGTGAGTGTGATGAGGTGTGTGTTTCCCACGCCCAAGGCACAGGTGAGAAGAGAGAGAGAATGAGAAACCCTAGTGGCAGGACTTCACCTAGGGGTGCCTAACGTACTCTGGCGACCAGGTAGCTAGTGCGTGAACCATCTGACGTGTAAGCCAGGACAACTTAACTGCTGGCGGGTGACCCTCCATATTCCAGCCACTTAGACAGTAGGTTTTCTGTTAAATGTGTTACCCTACTGGAGGAGAACGAGAAGACCTGTGTACTACCTTGGCGTGTCTGAGTAGTGTCTTGGATACCTGGAAGAGAAAAGAACAAAATAATAAAAGCAAACATACATGGGGAGCTCCCTTTCATACCACTCAATCACACACACAAGCACTCCACAGGCCAAACACACGAAAAGGTATCCAAGGTGCAATATGTATGGACCAGTGTGAATGTTAGTTATGACTATGTGTGATAACTACTGTGTTGGGACAAGACAGAGGTGAACAAATACTGGAAACAAAAGGAAGGGAAACACAAGGGACAACAAATACTGCGAGGTCCTGAGGAGAACTGGCTCACATGACTCTGAATGAAACCTGGGAGAAATCTGAATGAAATTCTGAGGAAAATCTGCATACGAACTGGCTCAACTAAATCTTTCCAGCTATAGATATGATAATAATACACAATAATGAGACTGGATGAGAAAATACACTCCTACATAAACTGGACTTTCTCTGAGGTATATATATATACTGACTTCTCTTACTCAGAGGAGGAGCTATCTGACTCAGACACTGGAAAATATACTGTTTTACAAAAGAGGCGCTCTACTCTGAGGCAATCTATGTAACCTTGTGCTTACTCAGAGGAGGAAATACAAAGACTTTGATAACACTGGAATGCAATAGTACAATAAGTGCAATAATGAAATAAGTGCAATAATACCCTGTGTGGAACACACAATCACAGGAAAGTGCATTAGGAAGGAATGGGTTAAGTGTCTCTGTGAGGTAGAGTCTCTTTTAGGCAATTGGAACATCGTCCATGTAAAAGGCTCTGGGACAGGCACTAGAGAACCTTTTGTTATTGTAAGTGTCCATCAGCTCATGGCTGGTTAGTACAGGGAACTTGGTCAGGAGGACCAGGCACGAACCTTGAACGTTGCAGGAACTGGAACAAAACAGTTAAACAACAAAACAGTTTAAGGGCTCTGGTCTCTGTAGCGGAGTGGAGGAATTCCTCTGGTAGAGCGCTCAGACCGTCTCAGCGGAGGATCCTCTTCAACAGTAATTGGTGCAGGTACCGGTGGAAGATCACCCCCCAGCATCTGGTTGTAGAGATGGAGTTGTTGGAGGCACAATTGGAAGTGGAGGGGCCACTGGAATGTGTACAGGGACCGCTGGATAGCCTATGGGCATGAGGAACGGTTCAACTTGGAACATTTCTTCCAGAGAGAGAGGTTTAGCTGGAGCTGCTGGGGAAGCCGGAGGCGTGGATGCAGGTACCGGACACGGTGCTGTAAGGCCCTGGAGGTCCTCCTTAGTGCAACGTTTTATCCTATTCCGGTGCACCGTCTGCGGGGCTAGCCCTGGCTTTTTGACTTCATACACATCAGTCTCTGGGTAAGGGATAGAAGAAATGACATAGGGCTCAGGCTCCCAAAGGCTTTCAAGTTTGTGAGAGCGATGATATTTCTTTAGCCAAACTTTATCTCCCACTTGTAGTGGTGTGGCATTTGCCCTTTGGTTGTAGGCATCCTCTTGGCGCTGCTGAGCTTCCCCCATCCTCCGGTCAACAATTTCCCAGGCATCCTGGATTCTCCTCTGATGCTCCCGAACCCAGTCAGTTTCAGGTAGGGGGTTGAAGGTGTCAGGAGCTTGGACTCCAAGAGCACGGTCCTGAGGAAGTTGGCCTTGGCGGCCGAACATCAGGTAGAACGGGGAGTAGCCAGTGGAACAATGAGTGGTATTGTTATATATCTCCACCAGTTCATCCAACAAGTGGGGCCACTCTACTCTCTTCATCACTGAAGCCGTTCGGAGCATGTTGATAAAGACCTGGTTAACTTTTTCACACAGACCATTCCCTTGAGGGTGATAGGCCGTGGTACGGAGCTTCTTACATTCGTGGTAGGCACACAGCTCCTGGAAAAGTTGCGACTCGAAGGCCGGACCCCGGTCCGTCAGCAGAGACTCTGGGCACCCATAGTGCTTTACATACTCCTTGTAAAAAGTAAGGGCGGTGGTCTTGGCAGTCAAGTCTCTGACAGGTACCACGACTACCCACTTGGAGTAATGGTCGACCATGGTGAGGGCGTAGGTATACCCGCATCTTGTAGGGGCTAGCTTCACATGGTCCAGGGCGACTAGCTGATTCGGCCGGTGGGAGGTGATTGGATGCAAAGGGGCCCTGACTTCTCTTCCCCCAGATTTGGAGATATAACAGGAAGGGCACTCAGCACACCAGTTCTCGATGTCAGCCCTCATCCCGATCCAGTAGAACCGCTGTCGGATAGTGGCCTCCGTCTTGTGTACCCCAAAATGACCAGACCGGTCATGGTAGGCATCTAGCACCATCTTAGCGTCTCGTCGGGGAATGAGGATCTGGTGGCACCTCTCCCCAGAGACCGGGTCAAGAGAGTTCCGCAGGATCAGTCCCTTCTGTAGGAAGAGCCTCTTTCTTTGCCTCCAGAGTCGCCTTAGTTCGACATCAGGATAGGGCCTCTTTATCCGCATGGGGACCCGACCAGTAGAGAGGTAGTCATAGATCTCCCCCAGGACATGGGACTCTTCCTGGATGGTCTGCCACCTGGCCAAGTCTTGCTGGCCCTAGGTGGAGGCGAAGGCGTTTCAGGCCTAGCTGCATCAATAGCACTCTGGGTAGCGAACCTTTGATAGAAGGGAGGCATTTCTACATCTTCCCAGTCGCTGTCCTCTGGGGCCTCTTCACCCTTGGGTAGTCGGGACAGGAGGTCTGCATTGACGTTAGCCTTGCCACTGCGGTACTTAATTTCAAACTGGAAATTGGCCAGTCGAGAAGCCCACCGCTGTTCCAGGGCACCCAGCCGAGCAGTGTTGAGATGCGCCAACGGGTTGTTATCCGTATATATGGTAACAGGGGTGGCAGCCAGGTAGTCCTTGAACTTTTCGGTGACGGCCCACACTAGGGCTAGTAACTCCAACTTGAAGGAGCTATAATTGTCGTCGTTCTTTTCAGCGCCCCGAAGACTCCGGCTGGCATAAGCCACAACTCTCTCTTGGCCATCTTGAACCTGGGACAGCACAGCTCCCAGGCCTTGGAAGCTGGCGTCCGTGTAGAGCCGGAAAGGAAGGTTATATTCCGGGTAGGCCAGGATAGGAGGCGTGGTCAACAGGCGTTTCAGGGTTTGAAAGGCAACCTCCTGCCGTTCGGACCACTCGACGGGGAGTCGTCGGTTGTAGCTTTCTCGAGGGCAACCCCGGAGTAACTTATTGAGGGGCTTGGCCACTTGGGCAAAGTGGGGAATGAAGCGGCGGTAATAGCCGGCAAATCCCAGAAAGCTTCTCACCTCCTTGACGGTCTTAGGGGTATCCCAGTGTTCCACAGCCGAGATCTTCTCTGGATCGGGTATCCCCTCAGCACTCACAACATGCCCCAGATAGTTCACTTGGGGTTTGAGAAGGTGGCACTTGGAAGGCTTGATTTTCAGGCCGTGATCGATTAGGACCTGGAACACTTCAGCCAGATGATGGACGTGATCTTCGTAGGTACGTGAATAGACAATCACATCATCTAGGTATAGCAGGACACTCTGAAAGTTGAGATGGCCGAGACACCTTTCCATCAACCGCTGGAAGGTAGCAGGGGCGTTGCACAGACCGAAGGGCATGCTGGTGAATTCAAAGAGCCCCATGGGGGTGGTGAAGGCCGTCTTCTCACGGTCTTCGGTTGCCATGGGCACCTGCCAGTACCCACTGGTGAGGTCCAAGGTGGAGAAGTAGGCGGCTGACCCCAAAGCAGCAATAGACTCTTCGATCTGGGGCAAAGGATAGGCATCCTTGTGGGTGATTGTGTTTATCTTCCTATAATCCACGCAGAATCGGATGTTACCATCTTTCTTTCTCACGAGGACAATAGGGGCAGCCCACGGACTCTGACTTTCTTGGATAACGTTATAGTCTTTCATCTCCTTGAGCAGTTTCTTGACCTGCTGATAGCTGGCAGGAGGGATTGGCCGATGCTTCTCTTGGCCGATGGTCCCAAGTGTTGATCCGATGCTGGACCAGATTGGTCTTCCCGAAATCGAGGGAGTGTTTGCTGAAGGCCTCGTGATACCTTTTGGCCACGTTGAGGATGCTGTTGAGGCATTCCAGTGGGGTATTGGCATTGCCAATATGGAGGTCGTCCCACCAAGGGGCGAGAGCCCTGTTTGAGTCCCTTTGAGTGCCACGGACGGATCTCTGATAGGCGATGGTTTCCTCACAGACGATGTCCTCAGGATCGAGTTGGTATAGCATGGCCACGGTGGTGAACTTGGGTAGGTCAGCTGGGCAGTCTCCAAGGTTCACCAGACGGACAGGGACCTGACCATTGGAGACAGTCACCAGGCTTCTAGCGGCCCTGACAAGAGGTTGCCCCTCAATTTCAATAGCATCCAGAAGGGCCACATAGTCAGCATTGTTGAGGCCCAGACGGACCCTGCACCAGATGAGGAACTCACTGTTAGCTGGGATGGTGATCGGACGAGCATCTCTAGTGCGGACACGGCAGATTTCCCCTCGAGGGTTGGCAAACTTCCGCTGAGCGGTGAGCACCTTAATGGTCTTCTGGACGGCTTGCCTGTACTGAGGGGAAGCACGAGACATAGAAGCATTCAAGGCATCCAACACTTCAGTGAATACATGACGGATAATATTCATGCCTAATACCACGGTCCCACTATCTCCCTGAGCCTCAGTAACAATAATACCCTGACGTGCTAGCTCTCGATTACCTATACAGACAGTGGGTTCCCAGTAACCTAGTTGCACAATAGGACGACCATTACTAGCAATAAGTTGCAGACGGTATCTCTCAACTGGCCCTAAGGCCCTCAGGTCCCAATGTTCTTCAAACACATGTCTGGGAATAGTGGTAACCTGGGAACCTGTATCTATCAAAGCTTCCAGGGGGACTCCGTCCACCCAGAGAGTCACATGCGGGCATTGCGAGAGGAACCTTGAGAACCACTGTGCTTCCTGCGGGCATGGAACTCAACCTCCTGGGTGTTGGCCCTTGGACCCAGGGGTAGCCCGTTTAACTGGTAGCACTGGGAGCGGTAGTGTCCATGTCGCCTACAATGTTTGCAATAAGGGCGCTCAGGGGATCTAGGTCTTGGTGGAGGAGGCCGATCGGGGCCAGAGTACTCTGAGCACGAGTCCTGCGGTGGAGGTGTAGGATAGGCCCCGTGTAGCCCCCTTAGGGCTTGACAGAGAGAGTCAACCACTTGAGTAAGGAGGTCGGGAGACACTGAGGAGTTAGCCAGGATAGACTGTTGTGTGGCCTGTATAGCGGAAACAGGTGGGGCCACAACTGAAACAGGAGGTGAGGGGGTAGGTCCGACGGGCTCAGGAGGACTTGGACCCGTGGTGCAACCAGCACAGGGGGAGTCAATGCCAACCACCCGTAGAGCCAGAGTCTTGAAGTCCAGGAAAGGCATGGTAGGGTTTTGGGCAGCTAGCATACGTAGTTGGCTCTGGATGAGTCTGGAGTCCACCCCCTCTATGAAGCGATCAGTGATTATGCTCTCCACAGCCGCGGGGTCTATGGTGTCCACTTGTCTCAAAGCCCTGTAGGCAAATTGAAGGGCCAGTGCATAGTCTCTAAGAGTCTCACCTGGCCTCTGTCGTCGGTCATAGAATGTAAGACGGACCTCCGTAGCGGACTGTACATCAAACTCCTTACTCAGCCGGGCCAGGATTTGTTGTACATCAGCTTTCTCCGTAGCTGGCCATGACCGCACCTCCTCTGCAGCGGGTCCTTCAAGTTGTCCTAGCAGCAACTGCACCTGCTGAGGGGGTGAGAGTGAGACTAGTTCAAGGGTGCGGGAGATTTTTTCTTTAAATGCAGCCAGCGTGTGGGGTTCCCCTTTAGCTGGGGAGATTGGCGGGCCCAATGCAGAATGGAACCGCTGCGGTAGCCATAGCAATGGGAGCCGCAGGCGCAGCACGGGCCATGGGCGGACTGCCGGACCCGTCGGAGTCACTGTGGTGGCCGGTGGACAAGCTGAGGAGTTCTGGGGTGCTGTGTCGGGAAGAGAGCAGAGATGGCGAGAGGCCGCAAAATCAGCAGACACCGACAGACAGGGTGTCCCGGACCAGAGGTGGACAGGCCGGAAGTCACATCCGGGGCTTCCGGCTGTCCGGCCACAATTTTCTTCCCCCCTGCAACAGTGACTCGGAAGACGCAGGGCCGGGGGCGGGGCTTGAACGGCGCGCGTGCGGAGGCCGTACGTCACCAGCTGGTTTAACCCCTTAGTAGGCCGCAGCGCGGCAATGGCAGAGTCTCTTGAGGGGATAACAGTTCAGTTCTGGGGGCACTGACAGTTGGCACAACACAGTCTGTATCCTGTTCGTGACGCCAAAAATGCGATGCCCTGGCCCCTGGGGGCCACTTCCGCAGTGCTGGTGTTATGAGCGGGCAATGACCAGGGCAGCTGCAGGGGTTATACTTGTCACGGTATAGGCCTGATGGCGGCACAGCTGTAGGGCCGGTCTGTGGAATCTGCGGGTGATGATGGGCATGCGATTCTTCGCTGCAGTTAGTCAGGGCACCAGTTAGTGGACACCAATGCCAGGGTTCAGTAACAGCGGTTTTATTATAGATGAGGTAACTAGTAGCAACAGTTCTGTCCGGATGCAACCGGGTATATAGCAGGCTTTGACAAATAAGGCAGGAGTGGTGCTGCATAGGCTGTGAGAATACGTGCCGGATGATGGGAGTAGGAGTATGAGAGAAATAGCGTTGCTGGGTGGATTAGCTTGAGAATAATACTTGCTGTGAATCCTTGTAGCGATGATGAGAGATAACGGAATGACACCCAGATGAGAGAGAAGACTCCGGACACTTGAGCAGGCAGATACAGCCGAAGACTTGAATACAGCAGAGCACTAGATCCATAATAGGAGTAGTAGTCTGCATGTTCTGGGACACTGCAGTAGTATGAGAAGAAACTAGCGTTGCTGGGTTGACGAACTTGGGAGTAATACTTGCTGTGGGTACTTGTAGAGATGAGAGAGATATCCGCACGACACCCAGATGAGAGAGAAGATGACTCCGGACACTTGTATAGGCAGGCAGTCGGTTACTCTTCTTATGGTGAAAAGGCTGCAGAGACGCTTCTGTCCCCTTCTGAGGGAGAGGACAGAGCAACACAACCTCCTTGCTTGAAAGCCGGGGCTGAACTCCCTTGTCAGCAGGAAGTGGGAAGTCACATGGTTGCTCCTGGCCAGAGCTAGTCGGCCATTGGAGGAACCATGGTTACAGGGCACTGGCACGTGATCCACAGCCTTGCATACCACTGTACAAGGTAGTAATAATAATACACAGGAGTATATATATATATATATATATATATATATATATATATATATATATACCAAGATATACATGAGAATACACATAACCAGGGAATATCAGAGGGAAAACTAGCAGCAGTTGCAGTGTGCACAGTTACCAGAACCAGCATGGACTAAGTGATAGAAATGAGCACGATAGGAGTAGTAGTCCTTGCGTTCTGGGACATTGCATACCACTGTCCTCTCTAATGTACTGTACCACTGTCCTCTCTAATGTACTGTACCACTGTCCCCTCTAATGTACTGTACCACTGTCCTCTAATGTACTGTACCACTGTCCCCTCTAATGTACTGTACCACTGTCCCCTCTAATGTACTGTACCACTGTCCCCTCTAATGTACTGTACCACTGTCCCCTCTAATGTACTGTACCACTGTCCCCTCTAATGTACTGTACCACTGTCCCCTCTAATGTACTGTACCACTGTCCTCTCTAATGTACTGTACCACTGTCCCCTCTAATGTACTGTACCACTGTCCCCTCTAATGTACTGTACCACTGTCCCCTCTAATGTACTGTACCACTGTCCCCTCTAATGTACTGTACCACTGTCCCCTCTAATGTACTGTACCACTGTCCTCTCTAATGTACTGTACCACTGTCCCCTCTAATGTACTGTACCACTGTCCTCTAATGTACTGTACCACTGTCCTCTAATGTACTGTACCACTGTCCTCTAATGTACTGTACCACTGTCCCCTCTAATGTACTGTACCACTGTCCTCTAATGTACTGTACCACTGTCCCCTCTAATGTACTGTACCACTGTCCTCTAATGTACTGTACCACTGTCCCCTCTAATGTACTGTACCACTGTCCCCTCTAAGGTACTGTACCACTGTCCTCTCTAATGTACAGGAGAAGTGGTACTGTGCACTGTATATATACACCCAGCATACAGGACAGGAGAAGTGGTACTGTGCACTGTATATATACACCCAGCATACAGGACAGGAGAAGTGGTACTGTGCACTGTATATATATATATATATATATATATATACTGAGGATTACACCCAGCATACAGGACAGGAGAAGTGGTACTGTGCACGGTATATATATATATACTGAGGATTACACTCAGCATACAGGACAGGAGAAGTGGTACTGTGCACTGTATATATATATATATATATATACTGAGGATTACACCCAGCATAGAGGACAGGAGAAGTGGTACTGTGCACTGTATATATATATATATACTGAGGATTACACCCAGCATAGAGGACAGGAGAAGTGGTACTGTGCACTGTATATATATATATACTGAGGATTACACCCAGTATACAGGACAGGAGAAGTGGTACTGTGCACTGTATATATATATATATATATATACTGAGGATTACACCCAGCATACAGGACAGGAGAAGTGGTACTGTGCACTGTATATATATATATATATATACCGAGGATTACACCCAGCATACAGGACAGGAGAAGTGGTACTGTGCACTGTATATATATATATACTGAGGATTACACCCAGCATACAGGACAGGAGAAGTGGTACTGTGCACTGTATATATATATATATACTGAGGATTACACCCAGCATACAGGACAGGAGAAGTGGTACTGTGCACTGTATATATATATATATACTGAGGATTACACCCAGTATACAGGACAGGAGAAGTGGTACTGTGCACTGTATATATATATACTGAGGATTACACCCAGCATACAGGACAGGAGAAGTGGTACTGTGCACTGTATATATATATATATATACTGAGGATTACACCCAGTATACAGGACAGGAGAAGTGGTACTGTGCACTGTATATATATATACTGAGGATTACACCCAGTATACAGGACAGGAGAAGCGGTACTGTGCACTGTATATATATATACTGAGGATTACACCCAGCATACAGGACAGGAGAAGTGGTACTGTGCACTGTATATATATATATATATATATATACTGAGGATTACACCCAGCATACAGGACAGGAGAAGTGGTACTGTGCACTGTGTATATATATATATACTGAGGATTACACCCAGCATACAGGACAGGAGAAGTGGTACTGTGCACTGTATATATATAAACTGAGGATTACACCCAGCATACAGGACAGGAGAAGTGGTACTGTGCACTGTATATATATATACTGAGGATTACACCCAGCATACAGGACAGGAGAAGTGGTACTGTGCACTGTATATATATAAACTGAGGATTACACCCAGCATACAGGACAGGAGAAGTGGTACTGTGCACTGTATATATATATACTGAGGATTACACCCAGCATACAGGACAGGAGAAGTGGTACTGTGCACTGTATATATATATATATATATATATATATATATATATATATATAAATAAATAAAACTTTGTTATTTTTTATTTATGTTTCAATAAATTTTCTACATTTTATCAGAGCTGTGGGATCCATTTCCATTTTTTCTATATTACTATTATTCTTCTATTTGGTTTTATATATATGTGTGTGTATATGCATATTTGGTTGTGACATCATCATGTTCTCGCTGTGATATCGTGTTCTCGCTGTGACATCATCATGTTCTCGCTGTGACATCATCGTGTTCTCACTGTGACATCTTTGTGTTCTCGCTGTGACATCATGTTCTCGCAGTGACATCATCGTGTTCTCACTGTGACATCTTTGTGTTCTCGCTGTGACATCATCATGTTCTCGCTGTGACATCATCGTGTTCTCGCTGTGACATCATCGTGTTCTCACTGTGACATCATCGTGTTCTCACTGTGACATCATCGTGTTCTCGCTGTGACATCATCGTATTCTCACTGTGACATCATCGTGTTCTCGCTGTGACATCATCGTGTTCTCGCTGTGACATCATCGTGTTCTCGCTGTGACATCATCGTGTTCTCGCTGTGACATCATCGTGTTCTCGCTGTGACATCGTGTTCTCGCTGTGACATCATCATGTTCTAGCTGTGACATCGTTTTCTCGCTGTGACATTATTGTGTTCTCGCTGTGACATCATCGTGTTCTTGCTGTGATATCATGTTCTCGCTGTGACATTGTGTTCTCACTGTGACATCATCATGTTCTCGCTGTGACATCATCGTATTCTCACTGTGACATCTTTGTGTTCTCACTGTGACATCATCATGTTCTCGCTGTGACATCATCATGTTCTCGCTGTGATGACATCATGTTCTCGCTGTGACATCATCGTATTCTCACTGTGACATCTTTGTGTTCTCACTGTGACATCATCATGTTCTCGCTGTGATGACATCATGTTCTCGCTGTGATGACATCATGTTCTCGCTGTGACATCATCGTATTCTCACTGTGACATCTTTGTGTTCTCACTGTCACATCATCATGTTCTCGCTGGGACATTATTGTGTTCTTGCTGTGACATCATCGTGTTCTCGCTGTGACATCATGTTCTCGCTGTGACATCGTGTTCTCACTGTGACATCATCATGTTCTCGCTGTGACATCTTTGTGTTCTCACTGTGACATCATCGTGTTCTCGCTGGGAAATTATTGTGTTCTTGCTGTGATATCATCGTGTTCTCGCTGTGACATCGTGTTCTCACTGTGACATCATCATGTTCTCGCTGTGACATCATTGTATTCTCACTGTGACATCTTTGTGTTCTTACTGTGACATCATCATGTTCTCGCTGTGACATCATTGTATTCTCACTGTGACATCTTTGTGTTCTTACTGTGACATCATCATGTTCTCGCTGTGACATCATCGTATTCTCACTGTGACATTATTGTGTTCTTGCTGTGACATCATCGTGTTCTCGCTGTGACATCATGTTCTCGCTGTGACATCGTGTTCTCACTGTGACATCATCATGTTCTCGCTGTGACATCTTTGTGTTCTCACTGTGACATCATCGTGTTCTCGCTGGGAAATTATTGTGTTCTTGCTGTGATATCATCGTGTTCTCGCTGTGACATCGTGTTCTCACTGTGACATCATCATGTTCTCGCTGTGACATCATTGTATTCTCACTGTGACATCTTTGTGTTCTTACTGTGACATCATCATGTTCTCGCTGTGACATCATTGTATTCTCACTGTGACATCTTTGTGTTCTTACTGTGACATCATCATGTTCTCGCTGTGACATCATCGTATTCTCACTGTGACATCTTTGTGTTCTCACTGTGACATCATCATGTTCTCGCTGTGACATCATCGTGTTCTCGCTGTGACATCATCGTGTTCTTGCTGTGACATCATTGTGTTCTCGCTGTGACATCATCGTGTTCTCGCTGTGACATCATGTTCTCGCTGTGGCTCCTATCTGTGGTGTTTCTGTCCCTCACTCAGTAATTGCCCCTGTGGATCTGATGTTTCTGCCCCTCACTCAGTAATTGCCCCTGTGGATCTGATGTTTCTGCCCCTCACTCAGTAATTGCCCCTGTTGGGGGTTGTTGCTCCGGGGTAATATCTCGCTGCTCGTTATTCCGCATTCACACTGAACGTTTCATGCCGTTTTTTTCCCTTGCTTGGATTGAATTCTCCCTGGGAGGAGAGAAGGTGGAGGGAGAGGAGGAAGTGAAGGGTGAGGGGAGGAGATGCTGAGGGGGGATGGGATGTGTCTTTGTATAGCAGAACGAGGCTTCATCAGACAGACGCTCCGAGAGATACCCAACATAGAGCGCTGGCTGCCCCTGTGACAGCGAGACCCCGACAGCCGCTCGTGCTGCCAGCGACGCCTGCCTCCCCCCCCACAGCTGCCATCAGCTCCGGCATCATCGCAGCAGACAGGACGGGCGATAGGGCGAGAATGGAGAGCGGCTGGCTGTGTCTGAGCTGCATCCTGCTGCTGGGCGTCCAGGTGAGTGCTGCTGGCATGGCGGAGGGATACTGGGTGGACTACATTATCATGGTAACCAGTGGCATCATCTGGCATCCTACCGCTGCCATTAACCCTCTCCTTGCAGGGTGTCAGGATGCGGGGGCTGGCGCATAGGATGCCCGCTGGCGTCAGGTGATCAGGTTGTGTTGGTGGAGCCGGGCTGGCACCCAATCAATCAGATCGCCGGGGATCCCACATATTCCGTCACGGCAAACACCGCGCCAATACTTTCAGATGGAGCAAATGGTTCCAAAAAGGTGAACGGCCAACCGCAACCAATTATCAGCGGGATTACTAACTGCACCGCCATAGAGGAAAACCGCACCGCGCCATCCGTATGGAAAACTGTTACCTCCACCTCCGCCATAAGGTCATAGCTCATGATTAATGGAGGACGTGGGGGATGGGCACAGGGCAGCGACAGAGATCATGGCAGGGCACACCAGGGCATGGCGGGCAGTTCAGCATGAAGGGGTTAAGTGACATCACCAGCGTGCACAGTGGGACGTTCTCAGGACGGCGCGGTGCTGCCTGATGCCAGAATGGAGATTAATGGAATTACTAATTGGGAGATGGGTCTGTAATGGAGGAGCGGATAATGTCAGGAGCGGGCGGCGGCGGTGGGGAGCACTGACAGTGTGGGGGGGGGGGTGGCAGCGGTGGTGAGGAGCACTGACAGTGTGGGGGGATGGCAACAGCGAGGGGGGCAACAGTGTGTGTGTAGGGGGGGATGACCGTGTGTAGCAGGGTGGCAGCGGTGGTGAGGAGCACTGACAGTGTGGGGGGTGACAGTGGTGGGGGGGGAGCGGTAACAGCGAGGGGGGCAACAGTGTGTGTGTAGGGGGGGGATGACAGTGTGTGGCCGGGTGGCAGTGGTGATGGGGGAGCGGTAACAGTAGGGGGGTGGCGGTGACAGTGTGAGGGGGTGGCAATGACAGTGGGGAGCGGTGACATTGTGGGGGGTGACAGTGTGGGACGGGGTGGCAGTGAAAGTGTGCGGGGGGTGACAGTGGGGGCGGCGACAGTGTAAAGGGGGTGGCGGAGACAGTGTGGGGGGTAACAGTGGGGGTGGTGGTGACAGTGGGAGGGGTGGCAGTGACAATGTGGGTGGTGGGTAACTGTGTGTGGGGGTGGCGGTGACAGTGTAGGGGGGGTAACTGTGTGTAGGGGTGGCAGTGACAGTGTAGGGGGGGTAACTGTGTGTGGGGGTGTCAATGACAGTGTAGGGGGGGGTAACTGTGTGTAGGGGTGGCAGTGACAGTGTAGGGGGGGTAACTGTGTGTGGGGGTGGCGGTGACAGTGTAGGGGGGGTAACTGTGTGTAGGGGTGGCAGTGACAGTGTAGGGGGGGTAACTGTGTGTGGGGGTGGCGGTGACAGTGTGGGGGGGGGTAACTGTGTGTGTGTGTGTGGGGGTGGCGGTGACAGTGTGGGGGGGGGTAACTGTGTGTGTGTGGGGGGGGGGTAACAGTGTGTGTGTGTGTGGGGGGGTAACAGTGTGTGTGTGTGTGGGGGGGTAACAGTGTGTGTGTGTGTGGGGGGGTAACAGTGTGTGTGTGTGGGGGGGGTAACAGTGTGTGTGGGGGTGGCGGTGACAGTGTGTGGGGGGGGGGGGGTAACTGTGGGGGTGGCAGTGACAGTGGGGGGGGGGTGACAGTGTGTGTGTGTGTGTGTGGGGGGGGTAACAGTGTGTGTGGGGGTGGCAGTGACAGTGTGGGGGGGGTGACAGTGTGTGTGTGTGTGGGGGGGGGGGTAACAGTGTGTGTGGGGGTGGCGGTGACAGTGGGGGGGTGGCAGTAGTGGAGGAGGGGGCAGGGAGCAGCACTGGGGGGCAATGAGACCATCTCCAGAGGCTCCATCACAATATACAAAGAAGAAATCGCAGCCTACACCAGGCGGCACGTCCCGCTGATCACTCAGATTATTACAGTACGATCAGCTGCTTGTCAGGAGCCCAAGAGCTTGCACTCTGCCCCTCAGTCAGGACATGAGGACGTAGGCCCCAGCAGTGTGACGCCCGGTCACAGCAGGGATATATATGTACACTATGGGGCAGTTTTATCAGAAGTTTTCCTTGTTACCCATGGCAACCAGCATGCAGACATTTTGTATAGTGAAAAGTGAAAGCTGCGCTCTGATTGGTTGCTATGGGAAACGAGAAAAGCTTCTGCTTATAGACTCATAAACCTCCTCCTACATGTCTCTACTACAGCCGCCCCTCTAGAGACAGCGTGTACTATATAGGTACAACAATATGGCGCTATCATGTAGTCAGTATATAACAGTACTAATGTGGCGGTATTATTGGAGCTGTATATGACAGTACTATGTAACCTGCCTAATAATAATAATAATATTTATTTGTATAGCGCCAACAGATTCTGCAGCGCTTATTTAAATATATATAAATACATTACAGGTTATATATTAAATAATGTATAACATGTGTCTCCTATGGCTGTCAGGAGGTGACATGTGTATGCTATGGCTGTCAGGAGGTAACATGTGTATCCTATGGCTGTCAGGAGGTAACATGTGTATGCTATGGCTGTCAGGAGGTAACATGTGTATGCTATGGCTGTCAGGAGGTAACATGTGTATGCTATGGCTGTCAGGAGGTAACATGTGTATGCTATGGCTGTCAGGAGGTAACATGTGTATGCTATGGCTGTCAGGAGGTAACATGTGTATGCTATGGCTGTCAGGAGGTGACATGTGTATGCTATGGCTGTCAGGAGGTAACATGTGTATGCTATGGCTGTCAGGAGGTAACATGTGTACGCTATGGCTGTCAGGAGGTAACATGTGTATGCTATGGCTGTCAGGAGGTAACATGTGTCTCCTATGGCTGTCAGGAGGTAACATGTGTATGCTATGGCTGTCAGGAGGTAACATGTGTATGCTATAGCTGTCAGGAGGTAACATGTATCCTATGGCTGTCAGGAGGTAACATGTGTATGCTATGGCTGTCAGGAGGTGACATGTGTATGCTATGGCTGTCAGGAGGTAACATGTGTATGCTATGGCTGTCAGGAGGTAACATGTGTATGCTATAGCTGTCAGGAGGTAACATGTATCCTATGGCTGTCAGGAGGTAACATGTGTCCCCTATGGCTGTCAGGAGGTGACATGTGTATGCTATGGCTGTCAGGAGGTGACATGTGTGACCTATGGCTGTCAGGAGGTAACATGTGTATGCTATGGCTGTCAGGAGGTAACATGTGTACGCTATGGCTGTCAGGAGGTAACATGTGTATCCTATGGCTGTCAGGAGGTAACATGTGTATCCTATGGCTGTCAGGAGGTAACATGTGTATGCTATGGCTGTCAGGAGGTAACATGTGTACGCTATGGCTGTCAGGAGGTAACATGTGTCTCCTATGGCTGTCAGGAGGTAACATGTGTACGCTATGGCTGTCAGGAGGTAACATGTGTACGCTATGGCTGTCAGGAGGTAACATGTGTCTCCTATGGCTGTCAGGAGGTAACATGTGTACGCTATGGCTGTCAGGAGGTAACATGTGTATGCTATGGCTGTCAGGAGGTGACATGTGTATCCTATGGCTGTCAGGAGGTAACATGTGTACGCTATGGCTGTCAGGAGGTAACATGTGTACGCTATGGCTGTCAGGAGGTAACATGTGTATGCTATGGCTGTCAGGGGGTGACATGTGTATGCTATGGCTGTCAGGAGGTAACAGGTGTATCCTATGGCTGTCAGGAGGTAACGTGTATGCTATGGCTGTCAGGAGGTAACGTGTATGCTATGGCTGTCAGGAGGTAACATGTGTACGCTATGGCTGTCAGGAGGTAACATGTGTATCCTATGGCTGTCAGGAGGTAACATGTGTATCCTATGGCTGTCAGGAGGTAACATGTGTATCCTATGGCTGTCAGGAGGTAACATGTGTATCCTATGGCTGTCAGGAGGTAACATGTGTATGCTATGGCTGTCAGGAGGTAACATGTGTATCCTATGGCTGTCAGGAGGTAACGTGTGTATCCTATGGCTGTCAGGAGGTAACGTGTGTATGCTATGGCTGTCAGGAGGTAACATGTATCCTATGGCTGTCAGGAGGTAACATGTGTATGCTATGGCTGTCAGGAGGTAACATGTGTATGCTATGGCTGTCAGGAGGTAACATGTGTATCCTATGGCTGTCAGGAGGTGACATGTGTACGCTATGGCTGTCAGGAGGTAACATGTGTACGCTATGGCTGTCAGGAGGTAACGTGTGTATGCTATGGCTGTCAGGGGGTGACATGTGTACCCTATGGCTGTCAGGAAGTAACGTGTGTACGCTATGGCTGTCAGGAGGTAACATGTGTATGCTATAGCTGTCAGGAGGTAACATGTGTATGCTATGGCTGTCAGGAGGTAACATGTGTATGCTATGGCTGTCAGGAGGTAACATGTGTATCCTATGGCTGTCAGGAGGTAACATGTGTATGCTATGGCTGTCAGGAGGTAACATGTGTACGCTATGGCTGTCAGGAGGTAACATGTGTATCCTATGGCTGTCAGGAGGTAACATGTGTACGCTATGGCTGTCAGGAGGTGACATGTGTACGCTATGGCTGTCAGGAGGTAACATGTGTATCCTATGGCTGTCAGGAGGTAACATGTGTATGCTATGGCTGTCAGGAGGTAACATGTGTACGCTATGGCTGTCAGGAGGTAACGTGTGTATGCTATGGCTGTCAGGAGGTAACATGTGTATGCTATGGCTGTCATGAGGTAACGTGTGTTACTTTTGGCTGTCTCCATGTTTTCCAGGCCTCCCTAGGGCAGCATGTATCTTCCTCAGCTGCCGGTCACAGCAGACTGGGGTCTGGGTGGTAGCAATTGACTCATCTCTAATGCTGAGCAGTAACAGGTGTCTGTGGATGGAGGAGGCAGAGGACGGGCTGTACGCCTTCACTGTCTCCTCCTGGTACCAGTCCCCCCCCCCCCCCCATATAACACAATACAGACCTTATTGTAAGGGACAAGGCCTCTGTGTATTGTTACAAGTCACGTGAGAAGAAATCACTACGACAATACCCATTATTCATGACTGACAAATCATATAAACAATACATAACCTGTACATATATTACTATACAGATGACATACCTATGTTATAGCAACTGTACATATATATTATATACAGGAGATACCCAGGTTATACCAGCTGTACATATATATTATATACTGGAGATACCCAGGTTATACCAGCTGTACATATATATTATATACTGGAGATCCCCAGGTTATACCAGCTGTACATATATATTATATACTGGAGATCCCCAGGTTATACCAGCTGTACATATATATTATATACAGGCGATACCCAGGTTATACCAGCTGTACATAAAATAAGATAATCCTTTAATAGTCCCACCATGGGAAATTCCGTGTGTTACAGCAGCAGAGATATTACACATACAAAAAGCTAAAAGGTAAAGTAAAGGCATGACGAGGAGAAGAAAAGGTAAAAAAGATACAATAAAACATAGAGAATTTTATTTCTTTTTGTGGAGTGATCTCGGCATGGGTCGGTGTTGGTTGTACAGCCTGACCGCTGCAGGAAGCAAGGACTTCCGATATATACAGTATATACCCAGGTTATAGCAGCACACTGGTTATAGATGCAGCTGCCGTAATCACATGATTGGGACAGGATTGATTCCCGGGGTTCGGTGATTCAGGGCTCGTATATTTGGACCTGTCACGGAGTCGCTGTGTTTGGTGGATTTACCGTTCCTTCCATTTACGATATTAGTTACTTTGGCGCCAGGAGCGTCCGTGCTGCATAACTGGTGATGAGAAGGATCTGCAGCTGCAGCAATCACAGGGCAAGAATTCCTGATCAGGGGAACTACAAGTCCCAACCCAACCAAAATAACATAAATGCAGATGTATAGAGCCTACCCATCATCCCTCCCCTCCATCCCCTCCTTGTATACCCCCCTTCCCTGTATCCATCCCCTCCTTGTATATCCCCCTTCCCTGTATCCATCCCTCCTTGTATATTCCCCTTCCCTCCATCCCCTCCTTGTATATCCCCCTTCCCTCCATCCATCCCTCCTTGTATATCCCCCTTCCCTCCATCCATCCCCTCCTTGTATATCCCCCTTCCCTCCATCCATCCCCTCCTTGTATACCCCCCTTCCCTCATCCATCCCTCCTTGTATATCCCCCTTCCCTCCATCCATCCCTCCTTGTATATCCCCCTTCCCTCCATCCATCCCTCCTTGTATATCCCCCTTCCCTGTATCCATACCCTCCTTGTATATCCCCCTTCCCTGTATCCATCCCCTCCTTGTATATCCCCCTTCCCTGTATCCATCCCCTCCTTGTATATCCCCCTTCCCTCCATCCATCCCTCCTTGTATATCCCCCTTCCCTGTATCCATACCCTTCTTGTATATCCCCCTTCCCTGTATCCATACCCTTCTTGTATATCCCCCTTCCCTGTATCCATACCCTTCTTGTATATCCCCCTTCCCTGTATCCATCCCTCCTTGTATATCCCCCTTCCCTCCATCCATCCCCTCCTTGTATATCCCCCTTCCCTCCATCCATCCCTCCTTGTATATCCCCCTTCCCTCCATCCATCCCTCCTTGTATATCCCCCTTCCCTGTATCCATCCCCTCCTTGTATACCCCCCTTCCCTGTATCCATCCCCTCCTTGTATATCCCCCTTCCCTGTATCCATCCCCTCCTTGTATATCCCCCTTCCCTGTATCCATCCCCTCCTTGTATATCCCCCTTCCCTGTATCCATCCCCTCCTTGTATATCCCCCTTCCCTGTATCCATCCCCTCCTTGTATATCCCCCTTCCCTGTATCCATCCCCTCCTTGTATATCCCCCTTACCTGTATCCATCCCCTCCTTGTATATCCCCCTTCACTCTATCCATCCCTCCTTGTATACCCCCCTTCCCTCTATCCATCCCTCCTTGTATATCCCCCTTCCCTGTATCCATCCCCTCCTTGTATATCCCCCTTCCCTCCATCCATCCCTCCTTGTATATCCCCCTTCCCTCCATCCATCCCCTCCTTGTATATCCCCCTTTTCTCCATCCATCCCTCCTTGTATATCCCCCTTCCCTGTATCCATCCCTCCTTGTATATCCCCCTTCCCTGTATCCATCCCCTCCTTGTATATCCCCCTTCCCTCCATCCATCCCTCCTTGTATATCCCCCTTCCCTCCATCCATCCCCTCCTTGTATATCCCCCTTCCCTCCATCCATCCCCTCCTTGTATATCCCCCTTCCCTCATCCATCCCTCCTTGTATATCCCCCTTCCCTGTATCCATCCCTCCTTGTATATCCCCCTTCCCTCCATCCATCCCTCCTTGTATATCCCCCTTCCCTCCATCCATCCCTCCTTGTATATCCCCCTTCCCTCCATCCATCCCTCCTTGTATATCCCCCTTCCCTGTATCCATCCCCTTCTTGTATATCCCCCTTCCCTCCATCCATCCCTCCTTGTATATCCCCCTTCCCTCCATCCATCCCTCCTTGTATATCCCCCTTCCCTGTATCCATCCCCTTCTTGTATATCCCCCTTCCCTCCATCCATCCCTCCTTGTATATCCCCCTTCCCTCCATCCATCCCTCCTTGTATATCCCCCTTCCCTGTATCCATCCCCTTCTTGTATATCCCCCTTCCCTCCATTCATCCCCTCCTTGTATATCCCCCTTCCCTCCATCCATCCCCTCCTTGTATATCCCCCTTCCCTCCATCCATCCCTCCTTGTATATCCCCCTTCCCTGTATCCATCCCCTCCTTGTATATCCCCCTTCCCTGTATCCATCCCCTCCTTGTATATCCCCCTTCCCTGTATCCATCCCCTCCTTGTATATCCCCCTTCCCTGTATCCATCCCCTCCTTGTATATCCCCCTTCCCTCCATCCATCCCTCCTCGTATATGTACACACACAACATAAAATCATCATTGCTGGAAGCTTCTGGAAAGACAAGCTTGTTTCCCTGTTGTTATAACCTTCACAATGTAATTCAGAGGGGGGGATGTGATATAACGGGGGGGGGGGGATGTGATATAACGGGGGGGGGGATGTGATATAACGGGGGGGGATGTGATATAACGGGGGGGGGGATGTGATATAACGGGGGGGGGATATGATATAACGGGGGGGGGGATGTGATATAACGGGGGGGGGATATGATATAACAGAGGGGGGGATGTGATATAACGGGGGGGGGGGGATGTGATATAACGGGGGGGGGATGTGATATAACGGGGGGGGGGGGATGTGATATAACGGGGGGGGGATGTGATATAACGGGGGGGGGGGATGTGATATAACGGGGGGGGGGGATGTGATATAACGGGGGGGGATATGATATAACGGGGGGGGTATGTGATATAACGGGGGGGGATATGATATAACGGGGGGGGGGATGTGATATAACGGGGGGGGATGTGATATAACGGGGGGGGGGATGTGATATAACGGGGGGGGGATATGATATAACGGGGGGGGGATATGATATAACGGGGGGGGGATGTGATATAACGGGGGGGATGTGATACAACGGAGGGGGGATGTGATATAACGGGGGGGGATGTGATATAACGGGGGGGGATGTGATATAACGGGGGGGGGATGTGATATAACGGGGGGGGATGTGATATAACGGGGGGGGATGTGATATAACGGGGGGGGATGTGATATAACGGGGGGGGATGTGATATAACGGGGGGGGATGTGATATAACGGGGGGGGATGTGATATAACGGGGGGGATGTGATATAACGGGGGGGACGTGATATAATGGGGGGGACGTGATATAACGGGGGGGATGTGATATAACGGGGGGGATGTGATATAACGGGGGGGGACATGATATAACGGGGGGGGGGACGTGATATAACGGGGGGGGGATGTGATATAACGGGGGGATGTGATATAACGGGGGGGGTCGATATAATGGGGGGGGATATGATATAACCTCCAGCCCTGTATATACCAGACTGCTGCCCCTCCAGCCCTGTATATACCAGACTGCTGTCCCTCCAGCCCTGTATATACCAGACTGCTGTCCCTCCAGCCCTGTATATACCAGACTGCTGCCCCTCCAGCCCTGTATATACCAGACTGCTGTCCCTCCAGCCCTGTATATACCAGACTGCTGCCCCTCCAGCGCTGTATATACCAGACTGCTGCCCCTCCAGCGCTGTATATACCAGACTGCTGTCCCTCCAGCCCTGTATATACCAGACTGCTGCCCCTCCAGCCCTGTATATACCAGACTGCTGCCCCTCCAGCGCTGTATATACCAGACTGCTGCCCCTCCAGCCCTGTATATACCAGACTGCTGTCCCTCCAGCCCTGTATATACCAGACTGCTGTCCCTCCAGCCCTGTATATACCAGACTGCTGCCCCTCCAGCCCTGTATATACCAGACTGCTGTCCCTCCAGCCCTGTATATACCAGACTGCTGCCCCTCCAGCGCTGTATATACCAGACTGCTGCCCCTCCAGCGCTGTATATACCAGACTGCTGCCCCTCCAGCCCTGTATATACCAGACTGCTGCCCCTCCAGCCCTGTATATACCAGACTGCTGCCCCTCCAGCCCTGTATATACCAGACTGCTGCCCCTCCAGCCCTGTATATACCAGACTGCTGCCCCTCCAGCCCTGTATATACCAGACTGCTGCCCCTCCAGCCCTGTATATACCAGACTGCTGCCCCTCCAGCCCTGTATATACCAGACTGCTGCCCCTCCAGCCCTGTATATACCAGACTGCTGCCCCTCCAGCCCTGTATATACCAGACTGCTGTCCCTCCAGCCCTGTATATACCAGACTGCTGCCCCTCCAGCGCTGTATATACCAGACTGCTGCCCCTCCAGCGCTGTATATACCAGACTGCTGTCCCTCCAGCCCTGTATATACCAGACTGCTGTCCCTCCAGCCCTGTATATACCAGACTGCTGTCCCTCCAGCCCTGTATATACCAGACTGCTGTCCCTCCAGCCCTGTATATACCAGACTGCTGCCCCTCCAGCGCTGTATATACCAGACTGCTGCCCCTCCAGCCCTGTATATACCAGACTGCTGCCCCTCCAGCCCTGTATATACCAGACTGCTGCCCCTTCAGCCCTGTATATACCAGACTGCTGCCCCTCCAGCCCTGTATATACCAGACTGCTGCCCCTCCAGCCCTGTATATACCAGACTGCTGCCCCTCCAGCCCTGTATATACCAGACTGCTGCCCCTCCAGCCCTGTATATACCAGACTGCTGCCCCTCCAGCCCTGTATATACCAGACTGCTGCCCCTCCAGCCCTGTATATACCAGACTGCTGCCCCTCCAGCCCTGTATATACCAGACTGCTGCCCCTCCAGCCCTGTATATACCAGACTGCTGCCCCTCCAGCCCTGTATATACCAGACTGCTGTCTCTCCAGCCCTGTATATACCAGATTGCTGCCCCTCCAGCGCTGTATATATGGTGTGTGAAGGCTTTAGGTTACATTCACATGTGCTGTAATTGTACGTCTGTCCATGCAGAAGTAATGAATATTTGCTGTGAATTTGTTGCAGATTTCACCCTTTGCAATGGAAGAGTAAAACCTGCCGTCTGCAGCAAATGCGTGTCCATATCTGCATGGGCCGTGGCCTGGGGTGCTGGGAGGTGGTGGTGCAGCAATGTGGGCTGGGGTAGCCCAAGTGTAAGGCGTCGGTGCAGTGTAGGTGTCGGTGCAGTGTGGGTGTCGGTGCAGTGTGGGTGTCGGTGCAGTGTGGGTGTCGGTGCAGTGTGGGTGTCGGTGCAGTGTGGGTGTCGGTGCAGTGTGGGTGTCGGTGCAGTGTGGGTGTCGGTGCAGTGTGGGTGTCCTGTTGGTGCAGTGTAGGTGTCGGTCTCGGTCCAATGTAGGTGTCGGTGCAGTGTAGGTGTCGGTCTCGGTCCAATGTAGGTGTCCTGTTGGTGCAGTGTAAGGTGTCGGTGCAGTGTAGGTGTCGGTGCAGTGTAAGGTGTCGGTGAAGTGTAAGGTGTCGGGGCAGTGTAAGCGTGGGATCATACTAAGGAATTCTCACGGATAATGTCCGCGGAATTCCGCAGTATGTCCGCGCGCACGGCCACGAGCCTTTCCGCCGGCTCCATAGACACCATTCTATGGGCCGGCGTATTCCGCTATCCGCCGAAAGAAGTGACATGTTTAGTTATATTGGTTTGTATGCCTACCATTTAGCACCCACCATTATTATTGAGCTGTGCATGTCCGGTATAGTTGTTTGTCAGGTGCAGTGTAAGGTGTTATATATAAACCCCCCGTTATATCACATCCCCCTCTGTTATATCACATCCTGCCCCCCGTTATATCACATCCTGCCCCCCGTTATATCACATCCCCCTCTGTTATATCACATCCTGCCCCCCATTATATCACATCCCCTCTGTTATATCACATCCTGCCCCCCGTTATATCACATCCCCTCTGTTATATCACATCCTGCCCCCCGTTATATCACATCCTGCCCCCCGTTATATCACATCCCCCTCTGTTATATCACATCCTGCCCCCCATTATATCACATCCCCTCTGTTATATCACATCCTGCCCCCCGTTATATCACATCCCCTCTGTTATATCACATCCTGCCCCCCGTTATATCACATCCCCTCTGTTATATTACATCCTTCCGTTATATCACATCTTCTCCGTTATATCACATCTTCTCCGTTATATCACATTCCGCCCCCCGTTATATCACATCTTATCCATTATATCATATCCCCCCGTTATATCACATCTTCTCCGTTATATCATATCCCCCCGTTATATCACATCTTCTCCGTTATATCACATCCCGGCCCCCCGTTATATCACATCCTGCCCCCCGTTATATCACATCCTGCCCCCCGTTATATCACATCCTGCCCCCCGTTATATCACATCCTGCCCCCCGTTATATCACATCCTGCCCCCCGTTATATCACATCCTGCCCCCCGTTATATCACATCCTGCCCCCCGTTATATCACATCCTGCCCCCCGTTATATCACATCTTCTCCGTTATATCACATCTTCTCTGTTATATCACATCTTCTCCGTTATATCACATCTTCTCCGTTATATCACATCTTCTCCGTTATATCACATCTTCTCCGTTATATCACATCTTCTCCGTTATATCACATCCCGGCCCCCCGTTATATCACATCCTGCCCCCCGTTATATCACATCCTGCCCCCCGTTATATCACATCCTGCCCCCCGTTATATCACATCTTCTCCGTTATATCACATCTTCTCCGTTATATCACATCTTCTCCGTTATATCACATCTTCTCCGTTATATCACATCTTCTCCGTTATATCACATCCTGCCACCCGTTATATCACATCCTGCCCCCCGTTATATCACATCTTCTCCGTTATATCACATCCTGCCCCCCGTTATATCACATCCCCCCGTTATATCACATCCTGCCACCCGTTATATCACATCCTGCCCCCCGTTATATCACATCTTCTCCGTTATATCACATCCCCCCGTTATATCACATCCCCCCGTTATAACACATCCCCCCGTTATATCAGCCCCCCGTTATGTCACCCCCCCCCCCGTTATATCTACAGATTCCAACCAGCCAAGAGAATGTCAGCAACAGGACAAATTGATTACTGACAGCAGTTTTGGGAGAAGTGCGAAGTGGAACGCCGCAGACTTTCACTCCCTAGCTTCTTCTTGAAACTTACGGGGTCTCATGGTACATCGCTATTGAAACCGCAGCAGTGTGAACAGGTGCTGACGTGGATAGCAGATAATGTGTCCAGTAACTTATCCACCACCCAGTCTTCCATGCAGTCCGCCCACGCTACCCAAGGGAGAGGAACCCTTGCTCCATTAGCTCAGCCTACTTCCCCACAGCCTGGCCCCTCCATCCACCACCACCACCAGGCTCCCAGGAACTGTTTTCTGGACCCTTCCCTGAGTCTGAGCAACCGGAGCAGTCGATCTGTCCTGATGCCCAAACTATGCAGCTCAGGCAGTCAGTGGGTGATGAGAGTGAGGACCTGCAAGCGGAGTTGGAAGAGGTGTCTGATGATGACGATGAGACCCGGTTGTCAGACAGTGAGGTTGTTGTCATGGATGTAACTCAGAGTGAGGAGGAGAGTGAGGAGCTGGTGGATGAGGACGAGGTGACTGACCCGAGCTGGGTGGATAAGCCTAGTGAAGACCGTGCTTCTGAGGGGGAGGCAAGTTCACCCGCAGGACCGGTTGGAAGAGGAAGAGGGGTGGGCAGAGGGAGAAGCAGGGGCACAGTGAGTAGATCAGCAACTGTTTCTAGGAGTCACACTCCCGTGGCCAGGGCTAGATGTTCCCAAGTCTGGAGGTTTTTTAAAGAAACTGCGGATGACCAATGGACTGTAGTGTGCAACGTGTGCCACGCCAGGATCAGCAGAGGAGCCACTGCGATGCCCAGGGCCCCTAGGGGCCACTCTGCTAATAGGTGTAGTTACTGGTAGGAACCGGAGCAGCTGCTGAGCAGAGGATTGTCACGGTTTTGGCGCAAGGGTAACACAGCTGAGAACCGGGCTCCTGACCATGCAGAGGCTGGGCATGCGATTCTTCGTTGTCCTTAGTCAGGGCACCGATTAATACACCAATGCCAAGGTTCAGAAACAACGGTGAGGATCTTTTTATTGTAACGGTGGTAACCAATAGCAACAGTCTCTCCGGGTGCAACCGGGGATACAGTAAACCTGGATAAGTAAGGGTGATGCTGCAATAGGCTGTAGGTGAGCGGGCCGGATGATAAGGGTAGTACTGGTGGTACTGAGGAAGAGATGCTGGGTGGAATGGAACTGAGATGAATACTTGCTGTTGATGATTAGAGAAGATGATGAGAGGAATGACTGAAGAACGGCACCCAGATGAGAATCTTGAGACGGGAACACAGCCAGTGGACTGTAGCAGCAGAGCACACCGAGGCTCCTCTTCTGAAGGTGAAGAGGAGTCTCACACACACAACCTATCCCCTCTGTGGTAGGAGATAGATCGAGGTACAGCAGGAAGTCACATGGTATCCCCCAGCCAAAGCTCGACGGCTATTGGGGGTACCATGGCAACAGGGCACGGTCACGTGATCACCAGCCTTTGCATTATCACCATCAGGCATATACAGTGAAATATACATGAGACATGGGTGTAATGACAAAACCTGAATACTGCAGGGGCTTACACAACACACAGTTGCAGTGGACCACAGCCTTACCAGAACAGATTGAGATTCAGAAACTATTGAACAGATAGCCTGTTCTGGGCCACTGCACCACCACTACCAACCTAACCACTACCAGCATGCACAGGCATATGAGTGCTAAACACCCCACTCAGTGGAACCAAGGCCGTTCAGTGACTGCAAGTCGCACCCCTGCTCCTTCCCCTGTGTCACGTGCTGGCTCTGTCAGTCCCCCCGCCCAGGCCCCAGGCACGAGCGCCTCCCGCCCTACACGCACCCCTTCACCTCCACTATGCTCCTCTCCCACCAGCAAGGTGTCCAAGCGCAGCGTTCACCTGTCCCTGCAGCAGACCTTTGAACGGAAGCGCAAATACACTGCCACTCACCCGCATGCACAAGCCCTAAATGTGCACATAGGCAAACTGCTGAGCTTGGAGATGCTGCCCTATCGGCTGGTAGAGACAGAGGCTTTTAGGAACCTCATGGCGGTGGCTGTCCCTCGGTACTCTGTCTCCAGCTGCCACTACTTTTCACGGTGTGCCGTCCCAGCCCTACACCAGCACGTGTCGGATAACCTCATCCGTGCCCTGACCAACGCGGTCAGCGACAAGGTCCACCTAACCACGGACATGTAGACAAGTGCTGGCAGGCAGGGACACTTTATCTCCCTGACGGCACATTGGGTCAACTTGGTGGAGGCTGGGACAGAGTCTGACCCTGGTTCTGCTCATGTGCTGCCCACACCGAGGATTGTGGGGCCTACCTCGGTTGCGGTCTCTCACGACTTCTATACCTCTTCCTCCAACCCCTCCTCCTCCTATTCTTCCTCCTTTCGCCTTTAGTCGGTAGCGCTAGGTGCATCAGCAGTGTGGTGGGTAGGCGCCAATGGGCAGTGCTCAAAATGCTGAGCTTAGGTGACAAGAGGCACAACGCCTAATAGCTCTTACTGGGCATCACGGCACAGACCGATCTTTGGCGGAACCTCAAACCATGTGTGTGACAAGGGGCGAAACCTGGTGGCGGCTCTGCAACTCGGCAGCCTCACACATGTACTATGCCTGGCCCACGTCTTCAACCTAGTGGTGCAGCGGTTCCTTAAGACCTACCCCAATTTGGCTGACTTGCTCACCAAGGTGCGGCGCATTTGTGTGCATTTCTGCAAGTCAACCATGGATGCTGCCACCCTTAGGGCAGTGCAAAGGCGCTTGCAACTGCCAGCTCACTGACTGCTGTGCGACGTGTGTGAGCTGAGACAGGCCGCCCTGATGCTGGAGGAGGGTGCGGGACTCGGGGAGAAGCAGAAGAAGAGGAACCCTGCACCCTGCATAGGTAATGTATATCGTCAGTCGCCGGCCGCGCACCGCTAATCCACTTAGCAGTGCGCGGTCGGTGCCTGACAAATATAGGTCCTAACCTATATCAACAATATATCATCGGCTAATCGTTGTCTCTATTCCACGGAGCGATAATCGGGCCGATTCGACCTATTATCGCTCCGTGGAATAGGGCCCTTACCGTCCTGTGCCGACATCTGCTTGAAAACCCAGGAAGCAGGAGGTCTGTCAGAGCAGGAGGGGAGAGAACAGAGGGGGGAGGGGGGATTTCTTAAGGAGGAACGTCATTAAAGGTGGACCAGGCACTGGGAACTATCAGCCCCGGTTCCATAGTGACCCCCCACTCCCCTTCAGCTCAGCCATAGGGAGATAGCAGGGAGCAGGACTTAAGGCCCTATTCCACGGAACGATTATCGTTCATAAACTCGCTCCACCGACCGCTCGTTAACGATCACTTAACGATTTTTTTTTTAGCGAACGATAACACATAACGTGAACAATTTATGTAGTGTAACGATTATTTTGCGGTCGTTACATGGTCCTTTAAAACGTTTGCCGGGGTGATCATGACCATACGACACACCTACTTTTTTTAAACCTCTTTACGAACGATTGAAAGATTTCTAATTTTACGAACCGATTAGCGAATTATCTTTCAAAGACCAACAACTTTTTTCAACATGCTGAAAAACAATTTTGAATGACAGTATAACAATTTCGCCTTTGTCGTTCGCTCGTTTACACCAATCCCACGAAGTGATTATTGTTAACGTGCGGTCGTTGGAGCCAGTTTATGAACGATAATCGTTCCGTGGAATAGGGCCTTAACTCCTCAACTACAGACCTGCAGCTTACTGGAGCCTGAGGGGCCCCCAGCTGCCCAGGGCCCCTGTGCAGTGGAACCGGCTGCACAAGTGATAGGTCCGCCACTGGCCAGACCACCCTGACGTCTGTTTATCAGCGCGTATTGGAGGAGAAGAAAGAGAAGGAAGAGGAGCAGACTGAAGAGAGTACCTATGCTAAGTCCTTAGCTGTTGAGTGTGTATGGGTTGAGGAGGAGGAGTTGGTGGAGGTGGAGGAGGAAATTGAGAGTCAGCCTATTGAGGAGAGGGAGTTCTTTCGTGTTGGGACCCTGGCGCACATGGACTCCATTTAATAGGCTGTCTTTCCGGCGACCCTCGCGTGCGACACATTTTTGCCAACACCAATTACTGGGTGTTCACCCTCCTGGACCCACGGTACAAACCAAACTTTTCTACTCTTTCCTGCCGAGGAACGCAGTATGAGAGTGAATCAATATCAACAGGCCCTGGTGCAGAAGCTGAAAATGTACTTCCCATCTGACACAATTAGCGCCAGAGGACGTAGTTCTGTGTGCCAAAGAGCGGGGGAGAGGAGTGGTGGAGCAGGCAGCGTGTCAAGGGGCAGGGGAACACTCTACAAGGCCTTTGATAGTTTCATGGCACCCCAGCAAGACTATGTCACCCGTCCCCAGTCTAGACAGAATAGGGGGGAAGCCTTCAGGAAGATGGTGAGGGAGTATCTTGCTGACCATACCAACGTCCTTACCAATCACTCTGCTTCCTACAACTACTGGGTTGCAAAGCTGGATATGTGGCCCGAACTGGCGCTTTATGCCTTGGAGGTGCTGGCCTTCCCTGCCGCTAGCGTGTTGTCAGAGCGAGTCTTCAGTGCAGCTGGTGCCATCATCACTGATAAGCGCACCCGCCTGTCCACTAACAGCGCTGACAGGCTGACGTTTATAAAAATTGACAAAGCCTGGATTTCACCTGAATTCAACTGTCCACCCGGGGAAAGCAGCTCAACATGAAGGTTCTTTGTGTATCCTCTTCTCCTCCGCCTCCTATTCTTAACCAAACGCTGGCCTAATTTTTGGGAGGTTCCACGCCGGCCTCATTTACCTTGTTCACTGAAATATTTGTCTCGAGTATCGAGCACCCGAGCAGTTTAGTACTCGCTCATCTCTATTTATTACCTCTCCATTATCTTTCCTGTATTGTGTTATTAGAGCCGCGCGTTTTATCATCAGATATTACAGCTTTTATTCCTAGTTTTGTTGAATTTTTTGTCTTAGGGTGCGTTTACACAGAAATATTTATCTGACAGATTTTGGAAGCCAAAGCCAGGAATGGATTTGAAAAGAGGATAGATCCCAGCCTTTCTTTATTACCTGATCCCTGTTTATAGTCTGTTCCTGGTTTTGGCTTCAAAGATCTGTCAGATAAATCTGTCTGTGTAAACTATGTTCACACTACGTATATTTCAGTCAGTATTGTGGTCCTCATATTGCAACCAAAACCAGGAGTGGATTAAAAACACAGAAAGGCTCTGTTCACACAATGGTGAAATTAAGTGGATGGCCGCCATTTAATGGCAAATATTTGCTGTTATTTTAAAACAACGGCTGCTATATTGAAATAATGGCCGTTATTTACTGTTATATGGCGGCCATCCACTCAATTTCAACATTGTGTGAACAGATCCTTTCTGTGTTTTTAATCCACTCCTGGATTTGGTTGCAATACTGACTGAAATATACTGACTGAAATATACATATACTGACTGAAATATACGTAGTGTGAACGCAGCCTCAGGCTATGTTCACACAACGTAAATCTACGGCCGTAGTTCTCGCCGCAGAACTACAGCCGTAGATTTGCGGGGTGGAACATAGCATTATTTGCTATGGGATCCTGGCCGGAGCGTTCACACTTCGTATACGCTCCGGCCGGTTCCCATACGGCGCCGCAAACAATATTTGCGGACGAAATTCAATGAATTCAGTCCGCAGAAGGAACTGTCAGTTCACACTGTGAAGCGAGCGGCTCCGGCCGCTCACTTCACTCTGTGCTATGGGAAGCTCTGATGCGGGTGTGCGCTGATGCGCACGCATCAGAGCTCCATGGAGGAAAGATCATCCGGCCGGTACTTAAGTACTGGCCGTTATGATCCGGGCTGAGACCAGTCGTTCCGTGACCCGGAGTCACGGAACGGCCGGTCTCATACGTAGTGTGAACATAGCCTGAGGCTATGTTCACACTACGTATCTTTCCGGCCGTAGTGCGAACCAGGAATATACGCACATAGTTTTGAGGTTGATGCGTTCGCTTGAAAATATACAATATACGGCCGCACAGTGCACACTACATATGAGCTTACGGCTGGATCGTATACGGTGCCGTGAAAAATGAACACGACCATTGTTTGAGGACGGAAATGTTCCAACTCACGGCCGTGGATTTCCATG
Source organism: Dendropsophus ebraccatus (assembly GCF_027789765.1). Lineage (NCBI taxonomy): Eukaryota > Metazoa > Chordata > Amphibia > Anura > Hylidae > Dendropsophus > Dendropsophus ebraccatus. The sequence goes on along the minus strand of NC_091465.1, from coordinate 91,081,366 downwards.
CGGTCCCGTACGGAGAACTTATTTCAGCCAAATTGAACTTGATTTTTCGATCCAAAAGGTTCTGTGTGGTTTTATTGGGCGAAGATTTCCAAGTAAATGACCTGCCTCAGATCGCTACGAAACAAGCTAGGGAAGCAGAACTGTACTACCGGCGTATGTTCGCGGTTCAACCGCACGTTCGCAATCCGGCCGCATGTCTATTTTTCCCACAGCCATACTTTCAGCTGCACATGTACGGCTGCGTACGAACTATGGCCGGACTCATACGTTGTGTGAACATAGCCTTAGGGTTTGTTCACTGCCGCTCAGAGATGTGACATGTGACATTCGGAGAGCGGCGGCAGTGGAGGAGCACACGCTCTCCCATAGTCAGGCTGTGGCAGGCAGAATGAGTGTGAACATAGCCTTATTCTGTTTCTTAGGTTTATTTAGTTATTGTACTCTGTATTTATTTATATGTTTATTATGTTCTGTTTCTTGGGTTTAATTGTTTTTGTATGAGGGTAACCAGGGGCGGATTAACTTTCCCATAGGCCCCGGGCTGTTAACCAAGCCTGGGCCCCCCCACCCCACTGTAACTATGGCAGCACTAGCCTGGGCCCCCCCACCCCACTGTAACTATGGCAGCACTAGCCTGGGCCCCCCCACCCCACTGTGACTATGGCAGCACTAGCCTGGGCCCCCCCACCCCACTGTAACTATGGCAGCACTAGCCTGGGCCCCCTCACCCCACTGTGACTATGGCAGCACTAGCCTGGGCCCCCCCACCCCACTGTAACTATGGCAGCACTAGCCTGGGCCCCCCCACCCCACTGTGACTATGGCAGCACTAGCCTGGGCCCCCCCACCCCACTGTAACTATGGCAGCACTAGCCTGGGCCCCCCCACCCCACTGTGACTATGGCAGCACTAGCCTGGGCCCCCCCCACCCCACTGTAACTATGGCAGCACTAGCCTGGGCCCCCCCACACCACTGTGACTATGGCAGCACTAGCCTGGGCCCCCCCACCCCACTGTGACTATGGCAGCACTAGCCTGCCCCCCCCACCCCACTGTAACTATGGCAGCACTAGCCTGGGCCCCCCCACCCCACTGTAACTATGGCAGCACTAGCCTGGGCCCCCCCACCCCACTGTGACTATGGCAGCACTAGCCTGGGCCCCCCCACCCCACTGTGACTATGGCAGCACTAGCCTGGGCCCCCTACCCCACTGTAACTATGGCAGCACTAGCCTGGGCCCCCTACCCCACTGTAACTATGGCAGCACTAGCCTGGCATTCATAGTACAGGATAGATAATGTCATGATGTCCTGATTTGTGCAAAACTGCCATAAAAAAACTGTGATTTTTTGCAAATCATGGCGGAAGTGTAGCCAGGAGACAGTACACCATTGAAAGTATAAACCTTTTTGGGTGGTCATGGGCCCCCCAGGAGCTCAGGGCCCCGGGCTGCCGCCCAAAATGCTCCTATTATAATCCACTACTGAGGGTAACCATTTCCACACACTACAGGGATGCGGCAGGACGGTACTGAGGTAACGCGAGCTCTTCTCCTGGGAGGGAGGGAGGCACACATGACGCCATCATTAAATATAGGCAAACGTATAAGGTGACAGAGGCGACAGGGACAGGGGAGAAGACAGCAAAACAATGGCTGAGGATGGTGAGGCTAGAGGTGAGCATAGAGGATGGTGGTAAGGGTGGAGGATGGTGAGGCTGGCAGCAAGGATAGAGGATGGTGGTGAGGAGGGAGGATGGTGAGGCTGGCGGTGAGGAGGGAGGATGGTGGTGAGGAGGGAGGATGGTGAGGCTGGTGGTGAGGAGGGAGGATGGTGAGGCTGGTGGTGAGGAGGGAGGATGGTGAGGCTGGCAGCAAGGATAGAGGCTGGTGGTGAGGAGGGAGGATGGTGAGGCTGGCGGTGAGGAGGGAGGATGGTGAGGCTGGCAGCAAGGATAGAGGCTGGTGGTGAGGAGGGAGGATGGTGAGGCTGGTGGTGAGGAGGGAGGATGGCGAGGCTGGTGGTGAGGAGGGAGGATGGTGAGGCTGGTGGTGAGGAGGGAGGATGGTGAGGCTGGTGGTGAGGAGGGAGGATGGTGAGGCTGGTGGTGAGGAGGGAGGATGGTGAGGCTGGTGGTGAGGAGGGAGGATGGTGAGGCTGGCGGTGAGGAGGGAGGATGGTGAGGCTGGCGGTGAGGAGGGAGGATGGTGAGGCTGGCGGTGAGGAGGGAGGATGGTGGTGGGGAGGGAGGATGGTGAGGCTGGCGGTGAGGAGGGAGGATGGTGGTGAGAAGGGAGGATGGTGAGGCTGGCAGCAAGGATAGAGGCTGGTGGTGAGGAGGGAGGATGGTGAGGCTGGCGGTGAGGAGGGAGGATGGTGAGGCTGGCGGTGAGGAGGGAGGATGGCGAGGCTGGCGGTGAGGAGGGAGGATGGTGAGGCTGGTGGTGAGGAGGGAGGATGGCGAGGCTGGCGGTGAGGAGGGAGGATGGTGAGGCTGGTGGTGAGGAGGGAGGATGGCGAGGCTGGCGGTGAGGAGGGAGGATGGCGAGGCTGGCGGTGAGGAGGGAGGATGGCGAGGCTGGCGGTGAGGAGGGAGGATGGTGAGGCTGGCGGTGAGGAGGGAGGATGGTGAGGCTGGCGGTGAGGATAGAGGCTGGTGGTGAGGAGGGAGGATGGCGAGGCTAGTGGTGAGGAGGGAGGATGGCGAGGCTGGTGGTGAGGAGGGAGGATGGTGAGGCTGGCGGTGAGGAGGGAGGATGGTGAGGCTAGCGGTGAGGATAGAGGATGGGGGTGAGGAGGGAGGATGGTGGTGAGGAGGGAAGATGGTGGTAAGGAGGGAGGATGGTGAGGCTGGCGGTGAGGAGGGAGGATGGCGAGGAGGAAAGATGGTGAGGAGGGAGGATGGTGAGGTTGGCAGTGAGGATAGAGGCTGGTGGTGAGGAGGGAGGATGGCGAGGCTGGTGGTGAGGAGGGAGGATGGCGAGGCTGGTGGTGAGGAGGGAGGATGGTGAGGCTGGCGGTGAGGAGGGAGGATGGCGAGGCTGGCGGTGAGGAGGGAGGATGGCGAGGCTGGCGGTGAGGAGGGAGGATGGCGAGGCTGGCGGTGAGGAGGGAGGATGGTGAGGCTGGCGGTGAGGAGGGAGGATGGCGAGGCTGGCGGTGAGGAGGGAGGATGGTGAGGCTGGCGGTGAGGAGGGAGGATGGTGAGGCTGGCGGTGAGGAGGGAGGATGGTGAGGCTGGCGGTGAGGAGGGAGGATGGTGAGGCTGGCGGTGAGGAGGGAGGATGGTGAGGCTGGCGGTGAGGAGGGAGGATGGTGAGGTTGGCGGTGAGGAGGGAGGACGGTGAGGTTGGCAGTGAGGATAGAGGCTGGTGGTGAGGAGGGAGGATGGTGGTAAGGAGGGAGGATGGTGAGGCTGGTGGTGAGGAGGGAGGATGGCGAGGCTGGCGGTGAGGAGGGAGGACGGTGAGGTTGGCGGTGAGGAGGGAGGACGGTGAGGTTGGCAGTGAGGATAGAGGCTGGTGGTGAGGAGGGAGGATGGCGAGGCTGGTGGTGAGGAGGGAGGACGGTGAGGTTGGCAGTGAGGATAGAGGCTGGTGGTGAGGAGGGAGGATGGCGAGGCTGGTGGTGAGGAGGGAGGATGGCGAGGCTGGCGGTGAGGAGGGAGGATGGCGAGGCTGGCGGTGAGAAGGGAGGATGGTGAGGCTGGCGGTGAGGAGGGAGGATGGTGAGGCTGGCGGTGAGGAGGGAGGATGGTGAGGCTGGCGGTGAGGAGGGAGGATGGTGAGGCTGGCGGTGAGGAGGGAGGATGGTGAGGCTGGCGGTGAGGAGGGAGGATGGCGAGGCTGGTGGTGAGGAGGGAGGATGGAGGTGAGGCTGGTGGTGAGGAGGGAGGCTGGTGGTGAGGAGGGAGGCTGGTGGTGAGGAGCGAGGATGGTGGGGAGGATGGAGGTGAGGAGGGAGGCTGGTGGTGAGGAGGGAGGCTGGTGGTGAGGAGGGAGGCTGGTGGTGAGGAGGGAGGCTGGTGGTGAGGAGGGAGGCTGGTGGTGAGGAGGGAGGCTGGTGGTGAGGAGGGAGGCTGGTGGTGAGGAGGGAGGCTGGTGGTGAGGAGGGAGGATGGTGGGGAGGATGGAGGTGAGGATGGTGGTGAGGATGGAGGTGAGGAGGGAGGATGGTGGGGAGGAGGGAGGGAGGATGGTGGTGAGGAGGGAGGGAGGATGGTGGTGAGGAGGGAGGGAGGATGGTGGTGAGGAGGGAGGATGGTGGGGAGGAGGGAGGGAGGATGGTGGTGAGGAGGGAGGGAGGATGGTGGTGAGGAGGGAGGGAGGATGGTGGTGAGGAGGGAGGGAGGATGGTGGTGAGGAGGGAGGATGGTGGTGAGGAGGGAGGATGGAGGTGAGGAGGGAGGATGGAGGTGAGGAGGGAGGATGGAGGTGAGGAGGGAGGATGGAGGTGAGGATGGCGGTGAGGAGGGAGGATGGCGGTGAGGAGGGAGGATGGCGGTGAGGAGGGAGGATGGCGGTGAGGAGGGAGGATGGCGGTGAGGAGGGAGGCTGGTGGTGAGGCTGGCGGTGAGGAGGGAGGATGGCGAGGCTGGTGGTGAGGAGGGAGGATGGTGGGGAGGATGGAGGTGAGCATAGAGGATGGTGGTGAGGAGGGAGGCTGGTGGTGAGGAGGGAGGATGGTGGGGAGGATGGAGGTGAGGAGGGAGGATAACGGTGAGGATGGAGGTGAGCATAGAGGATGGTGGTGAGGAGGGAGGATGGCGGTGAGGAGGGAGGATGGCGGTGAGGAGGGAGGATGGTGGGGAGGATGGCGGTGAGGAGGGAGGATGGCGGTGAGGAGGGAGGATGGCGGTGAGGAGGGAGGATGGTGGGGAGGATGGAGGTGAGGAGGGAGGGAGGATGGTGGTGAGGAGGGAGGATGGTGGTGAGGAGGGAGGATGGAGGTGAGGAGGGAGGATGGAGGTGAGGAGGGAGGATGGAGGTGAGGAGGGAGGATGGAGGTGAGGAGGGAGGATGGAGGTGAGGAGGGAGGATGGAGGTGAGGAGGGAGGATGGAGGTGAGGAGGGAGGATGGAGGTGAGGAGGGAGGATGGAGGTGAGCATGGAGGATGGCGGTGAGGAGGGAGGATGGCGGTGAGGAGGGAGGATGGCGGTGAGGAGGGGGGCTGGAGGTGAGGAGGGAGGCTGGTGGTGAGGAGGGAGGCTGGCGGTGAGGAGGGAGGATGGCGGTGAGGAGGGAGGATGGCGGTGAGGAGGGAGGATGGCGGTGAGGAGGGAGGATGGCGGTGAGGAGGGAGGATGGCGGTGAGGAGGGAGGATGGCGGTGAGGAGGGAGGATGGCGGTGAGGAGGGGGAAGGTGTCAGAGGAAATATGAAAAACTTGTTGTACATGTGAGACGAGGATGAAAGTGAGGAGTGAGGAAATGGAGAGGCCCCGGAATATGAGATGAAGCAGATACGGAGCCAGGAGGATGGGGGATGAGGACGCCAGATCAGCCTTCACATCCATTTGGGAAGAGGTCGTCATGGCAACAAGGAAAGATAGAACATCTCCACCGGGAGCCCGTTACCATGGCAGCTTATCTCCGAGAGTCAGCCATGGAAGCTGAGAATGAGCAGGGCCGAGGTCGGGGGATTCCATCCATACAACATGGCTGACACTGTGACCTTGGAGGGAGTCGCACACATCCGCCTCATATTTCCCTGTGATAATGACAGGAATAGGGCAGCACTATGCTACCATGGAACCAGCATTGCCATATGTTATAATGGAACCAAGATGGCGGCGGCGGGGCCTCATCACTCTGCTGGTCAATAGGGGTTTAGTGCCATTAATTATACAAATGAGACAAAACACACAGCCGCCTTCAGAGCAGCACTTCCCTACAGTAGCCATGTCTCTCATGTCACAACTGAAAGCCGTCATGTTACCGCACTGTGCGCCATATTTCTACAGATGCGGCCTCCCCTGGTGTTAGTTTTCTGTGGACGCAGCGATGGCCCCTATAGAGGGGTTCTGGGGTGACTCTGAGGTGTTGTGGAGCCCATGGTGGAGGAGAGGGGCGCTGAATAATCCCATTTATACCTATTGCTATTTTCCTCCATGCCAGATGACGGCTGCTTATCGCCTTTGTTTCCAGCCCCTGACGCTGCCCCCCGCCATTGCCCCCTGACGCTGCCCCCCGCCATTGCCCCCTGACGCTGCCCCCCGCCATTGCCCCCTGACGCTGCCCCCCGTCGCTGCCCCCCGCCATTGCCCCCTGACGCTGCCCCCCGCCATTGCTGCCATGCTCCTCACTACCTGACTAATCGTATAGAGGAGGGAAGCGGCTGACAAACAGAACCAGAAAACACAAAAATAAAAGCAATAGCTATATATCACATATTGACAAGGACTAGAACAGCCCTCTTAGTGGTCACAAGGGAACGGCCCATCAAAAATAATACCGCCATGATACCACTAAATAGCGCCACACTGAGCTTACATTACACCGCCACACCAGGCAACAGACACAGCGCCTTCATACTACCATATAGTGCCCACATAATATCGCCATGATACCACCAAATAGAGCACCACACTGAGCTTACATTACACCGCCAAACTGGGAAACAGACACAGTACCTTCATAGTAATACCATATAGTGCCCACATAATACCGCCATGATACCACCAAATAGAGCACCACACTGAGCTTACATTACACTGCCACTCTGGGCAACAGACACAGTACCTTCATAGTAATACCATATAGTGCCCACATAATACCGCCATGATACCACCAAATAATAGCACCTCACTGAGCTTACATTACACCGCCAAACTGGGAAACAGACACAGTGCCTTCATACTACCATATAGTGCCCACATAATACTGCCATGATACCACCAAATAATAGCACCTCACTGAGCTTACATTACACCGCCAAACTGGGAAACAGACACAGTGCCTTCATACTACCATATAGTGCCCACATAATACCGCCATGATACCACCAAATAGAGCACCACACTGAGCTTACATTACACCGCCAAACTGGGAAACAGACACAGTGCCTTCATACTACCATATAGTGCCCACATAATACCGCCATGATACCACCAAATAGAGCACCACACTGAGCTTACATTACACTGCCAAACTGGTAAACAGACACAGTACCTTCATAGTAATACCATATAGTGCCCACATAATACTGCCATGATACCACCAAATAATAGCACCTCACTGAGCTTACATTACACCGCCAAACTGGGCAACACAGTGCCTTCATACTACCATATAGTGCCCACATAATACAGCCATGATACCACCAAATAGAGCACCACACTGAGCTTACATTACACCGCCAAACTGGGCAACAGACACAGCGCCTTCATAATAATACCATATAGTGCCCACATAATACCGCCATGATACCACCAAATAATAGCACCACACTGAGCTTACATTACACCGCCAAACTGGGCAACAGACACAGCGCCTTCATACTATCATATAGTGCCCACATAATACCGCCATGATACCAAATAATAGCACCACACTGAGCTTACATTACACCGCCACACCAGGCAACAGACATCCCGCCTTCATACAACCATATAGTGCCCACATAATACCGCCATGATACCACCAAACAGCGCCACACTGAGCTTACATTACACCGCCAAACTGAGCAACACACAGTGCCTTCATACTACCATATAGTGCCCACATAATACCGCCATGATACCACCAAATATAGCACCACACTGAGCTTACATTACACCGCCACACCAGGCAACAGACACAGCGCCTTCATACAACCATATAATACTGCCATGATACCACCAAATAGAGCACCACACTGAGCTTACATTACACCGCCAAACTGGGCAACACACAGTGCCTTCATACTACCATATAGTGCCCACATAATACCGCCATAATGCTACCAAATAATAGCATCATACTGAGCTTACATTACACCGCCACACTGGGCAACAGACACAGTGCCTTCATACAACCATATAGTGCCCACATAATACCGCCATAATGCTACCAAATAATAGCACCACACTGAGCTTACATTACACCGCCACACTGGGCAACAGACACAGTGCCTTCATAATGTCCTCACCAAATAACAGTCTATTCCTCCCTTATTCCTGCTATACTGTCCGTATACAGTGCTTTGTAGTGCCGGTAATATACCGTCATACAGTGACCACATAGCACTGTTCTGTGAATAATACTGGGACATGTATCATCCGGCGTATGGATGATTTTCGGCGGAAAGTGCCGATTTGTGCATTTTTTTTATTTGCAAATGGCCGATTTGCAAATAAAATATTCGCAAATCGGCACTTTCCGCCGAGTACGCCAGGGGGGCGGGGAGGGGGTGTGAAGGGGGCGGAACGGAGGGTGCGGACTCAGAGTCCGCGTGATTCACCCCCCCCCCCCCTCGACATGCACTCCACAACAAAAGACCGCTGTGTGCTGCCCCCAGTAGTATATAGCCTTGTGCACAGCCGCCAGTAGTATATACCCCTTGTGTGCTTCCCCTCAGTAGTATATACCCCTTGTGTGCTTCCCCCAGTAGTGTATAGACACCTGTGTGTTCCCCTAGTTATATATAGCCCCCCCGTGTGCTCCCCCAAAAGTATATAGGCCCCCTGTGTGCTGTCCCAGTTGTATATAAACCCCCCATGTGCTGCCCCCAGTCGTATATACCCCGTGTGCTGCTCCCAGTTGCATATACCCCTGTGTGCTCCCCCACTAGTATATAGACCCCTGTGTGCTTCCCCACTTGTATATAGCTCCCCTGTGTGCTCCTTCAGTAGTATATAGCCCCCCTGTGTGCTCCCCCACTTGGATATAGACCTCCTGTGTGCTCCCCCACTTGGATATAGACCCCTGTGTGCTCCTCCAGTAGTATATAAAACCCCTGTGTGGTTCCCCCAGTAGTATATAGACCCCCTGTTTGCTCCACCAGTATTATATAGATCCCTGTGTTCCCACAGTACTATATAGACCACTGTGTGCTCCTCCAGCAGTATATAGACCCCTTGTGTGCTGCCCCCAGTTATATATATAGACCCCCTGTGTGCTCCCCATTATATATAGACCCCCTGTGTGCTGCCCCCAGTAGTATATAGACCCCCTGTGTGCTCCCACCAGTAGTATATAGCCCGCCTGTGTGCTCCCCCAGTAGTATATAGCCCCCCTGTGTGCTCCCCCAGTAGTATATAGACCTCCTGTGTGCTCCCCCAGTAGTATATAGACCTCCTGTGTGCTCCCCCAGTTGTATACAGACCCCATTCTGCTGCCCCAAACAGTATATAGACCCCCTGTGTGCTGACCCAAGTAGTATATAGACCCCTCTGTGAAGCCCCAGTAGTCTATAGCCCCCTTGTGTGCTCCCCCAGTTATATATAGCCCCCCTGTGTCTTCCCCATTGTATAGCCCCACTGTGTGCTCCCCCCATTTATATAGACCCCCGCTGTGCGCTCCCCCAGTTACACAGGCCCCTGTGTGCTCCCCCTCCCATATAGTATATAACACAATAAAATAAACACTTATACTCACCTGGGTCCGGGCGTCTCCTCTTCTCCGCCCTCCCCTTGTCCTGGCGCCGATGCTCCAGTGATGTCACTGCAGCACCGACACCACAAGGACAGAGCGGCCACTTGTGACCGCAGGTAAAACACTTCCTGCGGCCACAAGAGTGACTGACAGGAAGGGGGCCAATGGCTCCCGCCCTGTCAGTGCTGCTGCTGCATGTAACAGTGAGCTCTCATTACGACTGCTCATAGTTACAGTTCAGATTGCAGCAGCGAGCGGGGCAGCGGCCCTGTCTAGCGGTCTTGAGCACAAGAGAAGAGCGGGGGGTGGGGGCCCCCTGGATGTTGGGGGCCCCAAACGATTGCTTGGGGTGCTTGGTGCCAAAGACTGCTACTGTGTGTATATATATATATATATATATATATATATATATACCCCATGACTCCGCTGTTATAGTATATATACCCCTGGACTCCGCTGTTATAGTATATATATATACCCTTGGACTCCGCTGTTATAGTATATATATAATCCTGCCTGCAGTATCCATAATACTCTCTTATATCCTTCAGTATAATATGATGCATTGATCCTGTCTGTTCTCTCCTGGGTCCGCAGAGCATCGCAGCATGGCGACCACAGCTGGCGCTCTTTTGTGGCCGGGTGCCTCTTCACATGGACCTGATGAGGGGCGAGTGGGTGGCGGACCCCCGAGGAGTCCCCAGCTGCCCAGGAAGCAATGAGGAAATCCTACAGTACTGCAGACAGGTGAGGAGCAGTGACCAATGTGGTGCCCAGCAGTAGTGTGTGGCAGTCTGGGAGTAGTAGTACTCCTGTAGCCTGTGTGTGCCTGTGGTGGTTGTGGTGGGTGCAGGTGTGCTGTGGCATCTGACCTTCTTAGTGTGGACTGGAGGCAGTTCTCCCCTGTGGGGTAGGATACAGGGTGTAGATACCCTCTTAGTGTGGACTGGAGGCAGTTCTCCCCTGTGGGGTAGGATACAGGGTGTAGATACCCTCTTAGTGTGGACTGGAGGCAGTTCTCCCCCTTGGGGTAGGATACAGGTGTAGATACCCTCTTAGTGTGGACTGGAGGCAGTTCTCCCCTGTGGGGTAGGATACAGGGTGTAGATACCCTCTTAGTGTGGTTTGGAGGCAGTTCTCCCCCTTGGGGTAGGATACAGGTGTAGATACCCTCTTAGTGTGGACTGGAGGCAGTTCTCCCCTGTGGGGTAGGATACAGGGTGTAGATACCCTCTTAGTGTGGACTGGAGGCAGTTCTCCCCCTGTGGGGTAGGATACAGGTGTAGATGCCCTCTTAGTGTGGACTGGGGGCAGTTCTCCCCTGTGGGGTAGGATACAGGTGTAGATACCCTCTTAGTGTGGACTGGAGGCAGTTCTCCACCTTGGGGTAGGATACAGGGTGTAGATGCCCTCTTAGTGTGGACTGGAGGCAGTTCTCCCCTGTGGGGTAGGATACAGGGTGTAGATGCCCTCTTAGTGTGGACTGGAGGCAGTTCTCCCCTGTGGGGTAGGATACAGGGTGTAGATACCCTCTTAGTGTGGACTGGAGGCAGTTCTCCCCCTTGGGGTAGGATACAGGTGTAGATACCCTCTTAGTGTGGACTGGAGGCAGTTCTCCCCCTTGGGGTAGGATACAGGTGTAGATGCCCTCTTAGTGTGGACTGGAGGCAGTTCTCCCCCTTGGGGTAGGATACAGGTGTAGATGCCCTCTTAGTGTGGACTGGAGGCAGTTCTCCCCCTTGGGGTAGGATACAGGTGTAGATACCCTCTTAGTGTGGACTGGAGGCAGTTCTCCCCCTTGGGGTAGGATACAGGTGTAGATACCCTCTTAGTGTGGACTGGAGGCAGTTCTCCCCCTTGGGGTAGGATACACAGTGTAGATACCCTCTTAGTGTGGACTGGAGGCAGTTCTCCCCTGTGGGGTAGGATACAGGTGTAGATGCCCTCTTAGTGTGGACTGGAGGCAGTTCTCCCCTGTGGGGTAGGATACAGGGTGTAGATACCCTCTTAGTGTGGGCTGGAGGCAGTTCTCCACCTTGGGGCAGGATACAGGTGTAGACACCCTCTTAGTGTGGACTGGAGGCAGTTCTCCCCTATGGAGTAGGATACAGGTGTAGACACCCTCTTAGTGTGGACTGGGGGCAGTTCTCCCCTGTGGGGTAGGATACAGGTGTAGATGCCCTCTTAGTGTGGACTGGGGGCAGTTCTCCCCTGTGGGGTAGGATACAGGTGTAGATGCCCTCTTAGTGTGGACTGGGGGCAGTTCTCCCCTGTGGGGTAGGATAGAGGTGTAGATACCCTCTTAGTGTGGACTGGAGGCAGTTCTCCCCCTTGGGGTAGGATACAGGTGTAGATACCCTCTTAGTGTGGACTGGAGGCAGTTCTCCCCTGTGGGGTAGGATACAGGTGTAGATACCCTCTTAGTGTGGACTGGAGGCAGTTCTCCCCTGTGGGGTAGGATACAGGTGTAGATACCCTCTTAGTGTGGACTGGAGGCAGTTCTCCCCTGTGGGGTAGGATACAGGTGTAGATACCCTCTTAGTGTGGACTGGAGGCAGTTTTCCCCCTTGGGGCAGGATACAGGTGTAGATGCCCTCTTAGTGTGGGCTGGAGGCAGTTCTCCCCCTTGGGGTAGGATACGTGGTGTAGATGCCCTCTTAGTGTGGACTGGAGGCAGTTCTCCCCCTCGGGGTAGGATACAGGTGTAGATGCCCTCTTAGTGTGGGCTGGAGGCAGTTCTCCCCCTCGGGGTAGGATACAGGTGTAGATGCCTCTGGGAGTGGTTGGATTCAGCCCTTTGGGGAGGACTGGGCAGAGGTCTGTGTGAGGGAAGGTCATGTGACCCGCCTCTCATACACCAGTCACCGGGGAGCACAGACAAGATTAACCCTTGCTTGACCTCTCCTCTTACAGATGTACCCCGAGCTGCAGATCACGGGGGTGACGGAGGCCGCTCAGCCGGTGACTGTGACAAACTGGTGTCAGAAGCAAAAACCTGAATGCAAGCGCCGCCTCCATATTGTGGTCCCGTATCTGTGCCTCGGTGAGTGATGCCTGCGGGGCCCGGAGGGGGGATATAATGGGAAGGGGGCAGCCATATTGCCTGAGCTGCTGCTTCACTCTGACATTCTCTTCTATGGGAGAGTGTTGTGGGCATGCTCTGTGACCTGTGCAGGGAGGTATCTTTCACCTGTCACTGTTTTTGGTTAGAGTTGCTCTTTCTGTTTGGCAGTGAATGAGTTTGTCAGCGACGCTCTTCTGGTCCCGGATAAATGCCGCTTCCTTCACCGCGAGCAGATGGACGTATGTGAAAGCTACCAGCACTGGCACGAGGCGGCCCGCACGGTGAGAACCCCGTAAGAGTGACCACTCCCTTCAGATCACAGCTCACACTGCATCTGGCATCCCCCTCCTGGTGGCTGTAATTAGTAATCAGATGGCCCGTCCTCGGGGGCGGTCCTTATATACAGCAGAGCTGCCCCGCCCAGGAGGAGCTGACATAAGGTAAGGTTATCTCTCTTTAAGCAGTTCTCTTCTCCCCTCAGGCCTGTGCAGCTGAGGACCTGGACCTGCACAGTTATGGGATGCTGCTGCCCTGCCACCCAGAGAGGTTCCGGGGAGTGGAGTACGTCTGCTGCCCAACCCGCACGCCCCATCAGGTGGAGCCTACCCGGGGCCAACCTGTCACCGAGCTAGAGCCACTGAACCCGGACAGAGGGTAAGAGAGGAAGTGGGGACCCCGCTGGGTAGCAGTATCAGGGCCCTGGTGGCCAGTAATATTAGTCAGACACGGGGGCGCTCATCAGCTGGTACTAGTCCCTGGCACTAGTCCTATGTCCACCAGGGGGCGCTCATCAGCTGGTACTAGTCCCTGGCACCAGTCCTATGTCCACCAGGGGGCGCTCATCAGCTGGTACTAGTCCCTGGCACTAGTCCTATGTCCACCAGGGGGCGCTCATCAGCTGGTACTAGTCCCTGGCACTAGTCCTATGTCCACCAGGGGGCGCTCATCAGCTGGTACTAGTCCCTGGCACCAGTCCTATGTCCACCAGGGGGCGCTCATCAGCTGGTACTAGTCCCTGGCACTAGTCCTATGTCCACCAGGGGGCGCTCATCAGCTGGTACTAGTCCCTGGCACTAGTCCTATGTCCACCAGGGGGCGCTCATCAGCTGGTATAGAGGGTACTAGTCCCTGGCACCAGTCCTATGTCCACCAGGGGGCGCTCATCAGCTGGTATAGAGGGTACTAGTCCCTGGCACCAGTCCTATGTCCACCAGGGGGCGCTCATCAGCTGGTACTAGTCCCTGGCACTAGTCCTATGTCCACCAGGGGGCGCTCATCAGCTGGTACTAGTCCCTGGCACTAGTCCTATGTCCACCAGGGGGCGCTCATCAGCTGGTACTAGTCCCTGGCACCAGTCCTATGTCCACCAGGGGGCGCTCATCAGCTGGTACTAGTCCCTGGCACTAGTCCTATGTCCACCAGGGGGCGCTCATCAGCTGGTACTAGTCCCTGGCACTAGTCCTATGTCCACCAGGGGGCGCTCATCAGCTGGTATAGAGGGTACTAGTCCCTGGCACCAGTCCTATGTCCACCAGGGGGCGCTCATCAGCTGGTACTAGTCCCTGGCACTAGTCCTATGTCCACCAGGGGGCGCTCATCAGCTGGTACTAGTCCCTGGCACCAGTCCTATGTCCACCAGGGGGCGCTCATCAGCTGGCACTAGTCCTATGTCCACCAGGGGGCGCTCATCAGCTGGTACTAGTCCCTGGCACTAGTCCTATGTCCACCAGGGGGCGCTCATCAGCTGGTATAGAGAGTACTAGTCCCTGGCACCAGTCCTATGTCCACCAGGGGGCGCTCATCAGCTTGTATAGAGGGTACTAGTCCCTGGCACCAGTCCTATGTCCACCAGGGGGCGCTCATCAGCTTGTATAGAGGGTACTAGTCCCTGGCACCAGTCCTATGTCCACCAGGGGGCGCTCATCAGCTGGTACTAGTCCCTGGCACCAGTCCTATGTCCACCAGGGGGCGCTCATCAGCTGGTACTAGTCCCTGGCACCAGTCCTATGTCCACCAGGGGGCGCTCATCAGCTGGTACTAGTCCCTGGCACCAGTCCTATGTCCACCAGGGGGCGCTCATCAGCTGGTATAGAGGGTACTAGTCCCTGGCACCAGTCCTATGTCCACCAGGGGGCGCTCATCAGCTGGTATAGAGGGTACTAGTCCCTGGCACCAGTCCTATGTCCACCAGGGGGCGCTCATCAGCTGGTATAGAGGGTACTAGTCACTGGCACCAGTCCTATGTCCACCAGGGGGCGCTCATCAGCTGGTATAGAGGGTACTAGTCCCTGGCACCAGTCCTATGTCCACCAGGGGGCGCTCATCAGCTGGTACTAGTCCCTGGCACCAGTCCTATGTCCACCAGGGGGCGCTCATCAGCTGGCACTAGTCCCTGGCACCAGTCCTATGTCCACCAGGGGGCGCTCATCAGCTGGTACTAGTCCCTGGCACCAGTCCTATGTCCACCAGGGGGCGCTCATCAGCTGGTATAGAGGGTACTAGTCCCTGGCACCAGTCCTATGTCCACCAGGGGGCGCTCATCAGCTGGTATAGAGGGTACTAGTCCCTGGCACCAGTCCTATGTCCACCAGGGGGCGCTCATCAGCTGGTATAGAGGGTACTAGTCCCTGGCACCAGTCCTATGTCCACCAGGGGGCGCTCATCAGCTGGTACTAGTCCCTGGCACTAGTCCTATGTCCACCAGGGGGCGCTCATTAGCTGGTATAGAGGGCACTAGTCCCTGGCACCAGTCCTATGTCCACCAGGGGGCGCTCATTAGCTGGTATAGAGGGCACTAGTCCCTGGCACCAGTCCTATGTCCACCAGGGGGCGCTCATCAGCTGGTATAGAGGGTACTAGTCCCTGGCACCAGTCCTATGTCCACCAGGGGGCGCTCATCAGCTGGTATAGAGGGCACCAGTCCTATGTCCACCAGGGGGCGCTCATCAGCTGGTATAGAGGGCACTAGTCCCTGGCACCAGTCCTATGTCCACCAGGGTGCGCTCATCAGCTGGCACTAGTCCCTGGCACCAGTCCTATGTCCACCAGGGGGTGCTCATCAGCTGGTACTAGTCCCTGGCACCAGTCCTATGTCCACCAGGGGGCGCTCATCAGCTGGTATAGAGGGTACTAGTCACTGGCATTAGTCCTATGTCCACCAGGGGGCGCTCATCAGCTGGTACTAGTCCCTGGCACCAGTCCTATGTCCACCAGGGGGCGCTCATCAGCTGGTATAGAGGGTACTAGTCACTGGCACCAGTCCTATGTCCACCAGGGGGCGCTCATCAGCTGGTATAGAGGGTACTAGTCACTGGCATTAGTCCTATGTCCACCAGGGGGCGCTCATCAGCTGGTATAGAGGGTACTAGTCACTGGCACCAGTCCTATGTCCACCAGGGGGCGCTCATCAGCTGGTATAGAGAGCACTAGTCCCTGGCACCAGTCCTATGTCCACCAGGGGGCGCTCATTAGCTGGTATAGAGGGCACTAGTCCTATGTCCACCAGGGGGCGCTCATCAGCTGGTATAGAGGGCACTAGTCCCTGGCACCAGTCCTATGTCCACCAGGGGGCGCTCATCAGCTGGTATAGAGGGCACTAGTCCCTGGCACCAGTCCTATGTCCACCAGGGGGCGCTCATCAGCTGGTACTAGTCCCTGGCACTAGTCCTATGTCCACCAGGGGGCGCTCATCAGCTGGTACTAGTCCCTGGCACTAGTCCTATGTCCACCAGGGGGCGCTCATCAGCTGGTACTAGTCCCTGGCACCAGTCCTATGTCCACCAGGGGGCGCTCATCAGCTGGTACTAGTCCCTGGCACTAGTCCTATGTCCACCAGGGGGCGCTCATCAGCTGGTACTAGTCCCCTGGCACTAGTCCTATGTCCACCAGGGGGCGCTCATCAGCTGGTATAGAGGGTACTAGTCCCTGGCACCAGTCCTATGTCCACCAGGGGGCGCTCATCAGCTGGTATAGAGGGTACTAGTCCCTGGCACCAGTCCTATGTCCACCAGGGGGCGCTCATCAGCTGGTACTAGTCCCTGGCACTAGTCCTATGTCCACCAGGGGGCGCTCATCAGCTGGTACTAGTCCCTGGCACCAGTCCTATGTCCACCAGGGGGCGCTCATCAGCTGGTACTAGTCCCTGGCACTAGTCCTATGTCCACCAGGGGGCGCTCATCAGCTGGTACTAGTCCCTGGCACTAGTCCTATGTCCACCAGGGGGCGCTCATCAGCTGGTATAGAGAGTACTAGTCCCTGGCACCAGTCCTATGTCACCAGGGGGCGCTCATCAGCTTGTATAGAGGGTACTAGTCCCTGGCACCAGTCCTATGTCCACCAGGGGGCGCTCATCAGCTTGTATAGAGGGTACTAGTCCCTGGCACCAGTCCTATGTCCCCAGGGGGCGCTCATCAGCTGGTACTAGTCCCTGGCACCAGTCCTATGTCCACCAGGGGGCGCTCATCAGCTGGTACTAGTCCCTGGCACCAGTCCTATGTCCACCAGGGGGCGCTCATCAGCTCGGTACTAGTCCCTGGCACCAGTCCTATGTCCACCAGGGGGCGCTCATCAGCTGGTATAGAGGTACTAGTCCCTGGCACCAGTCCTATGTCCACCAGGGGGCGCTCATCAGCTGGTATAGAGGGTACTAGTCCCTGGCACCAGTCCTATGTCCACCAGGGGGCGCTCATCAGCTGGTATAGAGGGTACTAGTCACTGGCACCAGTCCTATGTCCACCAGGGGGCGCTCATCAGCTGGTATAGAGGGTACTAGTCCCTGGCACCAGTCCTATGTCCACCAGGGGGCGCTCATCAGCTGGTACTAGTCCCTGGCACCAGTCCTATGTCCACCAGGGGGCGCTCATCAGCTGGTACTAGTCCCTGGCACCAGTCCTATGTCCACCAGGGGGCGCTCATCAGCTGGTACTAGTCCCTGGCACCAGTCCTATGTCCACCAGGGGGCGCTCATCAGCTGGTATAGAGAGTACTAGTCCCTGGCGCCAGTCCTATGTCCACCAGGGGGCGCTCATCAGCTGGTATAGAGGGTACTAGTCCCTGGCACCAGTCCTATGTTCCACCAGGGGGCGCTCATCAGCTGGTATAGAGGGTACTAGTCCCTGGCACCAGTCCTATGTCCACCAGGGGGCGCTCATCAGCTGGTATAGAGGGTACTAGTCCCTGGCACCAGTCCTATGTCCACCAGGGGGCGCTCATCAGCTGGTACTAGTCCCTGGCACTAGTCCTATGTCCACCAGGGGGTGCTCATCAGCTGGTATAGAGGGCACTAGTCCCTGGCACCAGTCCTATGTCCACCAGGGGGCGCTCATTAGCTGGTATAGAGGGCACTAGTCCCTGGCACCAGTCCTATGTCCACCAGGGGGCGCTCATCAGCTGGTATAGAGGGTACTAGTTCCCTGGCACCAGTCCTATGTCCACCAGGGGGCGCTCATCAGCTGGTATAGAGGGCACCAGTCCTATGTCCACCAGGGGGCGCTCATCAGCTGGTATAGAGGGCACTAGTCCCTGGCACCAGTCCTATGTCCACCAGGGTGCGCTCATCAGCTGGCACTAGTCCCTGGCACCAGTCCTATGTCCACCAGGGGGTGCTCATCAGCTGGTACTAGTCCCTGGCACCAGTCCTATGTCCACCAGGGGGCGCTCATCAGCTGGTATAGAGGGGTACTAGTCACTGGCATTAGTCCCTATGTCCACCAGGGGCGCTCATCAGCTGGTATAGAGGGTACTAGTCACTGGCACCAGTCCTATGTCCACCAGGGGGCGCTCATCAGCTGGTATAGAGAGCACTAGTCCCTGGCACCAGTCCTATGTCCACCAGGGGTGCGCTCATTAGCTGGTATAGAGGGCACTAGTCCTATGTCCACCAGGGGGGCGCTCATCAGCTGGTATAGAGGGCACTAGTCCCTGGCACCAGTCCTATGTCCCACCAGGGGGGCGCTCATCAGCTGGTATAGAGGGCACTAGTCCCTGGCACCAGTCCTATGTCCACCAGGGGGCGCTCATCAGCTGGTACTAGTCCCTGGCACCAGTCCTATGTCCACCAGGGGGTGCTCATCAGCTGGTATGGAGAGCACTAGTCCCTGGCACCAGTCCTATGTCCACCAGGGGGTGCTCATCAGCTGGTATAGAGAGCACTAGTCCCTGGCACCAGTCCTATGTCCACCAGGGGGCGCTCATTAGCTGGTATAGAGGGCACTAGTCCCTGGCACCAGTCCTATGTCCACCAGGGGGCGCTCATCAGCTGGTACTAGTCCCTGGCACCAGTCCTATGTCCACCAGGGGGTGCTCATCAGCTGGTATAGAGGACACTAGTCCTATGTCCACCAGGGGGTGCTCATCAGCTGGCACTAGTCCCTGGCACCAGTCCTATGTCCACCAGGGGGTGCTCATCAGCTGGTATAGAGGGCACTAGTCCCTGGCACCAGTCCTATGTCCACCAGGGGGCGCTCATCAGCTGGTATAGAGGACACTAGTCCTATGTCCACCAGGGGGCGCTGTTTCTGACTGGCTTCTTCCTATCAGGGATGATGTGGAGATTGAGGATGATAATGGTGACCTCATTGATGATGGTGGAGAGGAGGCGGCCGGGGCCAGCGAGGACCAGCACCCACCAGTATGGGACGATTACTTTGTGGGAAATGGAGAAGAGGAGGAGACGACCAGCAGCGCGCCCACTCTGCCCCCAGAGGTCAAAGGTCAGACGCTGGTACCTGCCCTGCCCCCAGAGGTCAAAGGTCAGGCACTGCCCGATACACCTATTTCCTTCCATTGTGGGTGTAATCACCCGCTGACCATATAGCAGAGGCTCCTATGTATATGAGCACAGTATGGAAGTATTATATAGGTGTGTGGTGGTAATATATGAGCACAGTATGGTAGTATTATGTAGGTATGTGGCAGTATTATATGACCACAGTTTGGTAGTATTATGTAGGTATGCGTCAGTGTTATATGAGCACAGTATGGTAGTATTATGTAGGTGTGTGATGGTAATATATGAGCACAGTATGGTAGTATTATGTAGGTATGTGGTGGCAGTATTATATGAGCACAGTATGGTAGTATTATATAGGTGTGTGGCAGTATTATATGAGCACAGTATGGTAGTATTATGTAGGTGTGGCAGTATTATATGAGCACAATATGGTAGTATTATGTAGGTGTGGCAGTATTATATGAGCACAGTATGGTAGTATTATGTAGGTGTGTGGCAGTATTATATGAGCACAGTATGGTAGTATTATGTAGGTGTGTGGCAGTATTATATGAGCACAGTATGGTAGTATTATGTAGGTGTGTGGCAGTATTATATGAGCACAGTATGGTAGTATTATGTAGGTGTGTGGCAGTATTATATGAGCACAGTATGGTAGTATTATGTAGGTGTGTGGCAGTATTATATGAGCACAGTATGGTAGTATTATGTAGGTGTGTGGCAGTATTATATGAGCACAGTATGGTAGTATTATGTAGGTGTGTGGCAGTGTTATATGGCCACAGTATGGTAGTATTATGTAGGTGTGTGATGGTAATATATGAGCACAGTATGGTAGTATTATGTAGGTGTGTGGTAGTATTATATAAGCACAGTATGGTAGTATTATATAGGTGTGTGGTAGTATTTAAGTACAGTATGGTAGTATTATGTAGGTGTGTGGCAGTATTTTATAAGCACAGTATGGTAGTATTATGTAGGTGTGTGGCAGTATTATATGAGCACAGTATGGTAGTATTATGTAGGTATGTGGCAGTATTATATGAGCACAGTATGGAAGTATTATGTAGTTGTGTGTCAGTATTATATGAGCACAGTATGGTAGTATTATGTAGGTGTGTGGCAGTATTATATGAGCACAGTATGGTAGTATTATGTAGGTGTGTGGAGGTAATATATGAGCACAGTATGGTAGTATTATGTAGGGCTGTGGCAGTATTATATGAGCACAGTATGGTAGTATTATGTAGGTGTGTGGCAGTATTATATGAGCACAGTATGGTAGTATTATATAGGTGTGTGGTGGTAATATATGAGCACAGTATGGTAGTATTATGTAGGTGTGTGGTGGTAATATATGAGCACAGTATGGTAGTATTATGTAGGTATGTGGCAGTATTATATGAGCACAGTATGGTAGTATTATGTAGGTGTGTGGCAGTATTATATGAGCACAGTATGGTAGTATTATGTAGGTATGTGGCAGTATTATATGAGCACAGTATGGTAGTATTATGTAGGTATGTGGCAGTATTATATGAGCACAGTATGGTAGTATTATGTAGGTATGTGGCAGTATTATATGAGCACAGTATGGTAGTATTATGTAGGTATGTGGCAGTATTATATGAGCACAGTATGGTAGTATTATGTAGGGCTGTGGCAGTATTATATAGGGCTGTGGCAGTATTATATGAGCACAGTATGGTAGTATTATGTAGGTACCTCTCTCTTTAGAGCTCACTATATGTTCCTGACTTTCCGTCACTCTTATTTTGCATCATTAATAATAAAAGCAGGAAAGGGAAATAAAAGCCGGTGACCTTTGTGTTCCGCAGTTTCTCGTCCCACCGACGGTGTAGACATCTACTTTGAGTCACCGCGAGATGGATCTGAACACGCCAACTTCCTGCGAGCAAAAATGGAGCTGGAGGAGAGACGTATGAAGCAGATCAATGAGGTGAGATTGACAACACTGCATCTGTTCTGTTACACTGTGCCAGAAAATTGTCAGTAAGTGGCCATGGATTGTGGCGGTAACCTCAGCCTTGGTCTTCCAGGTTATGAAGGAATGGGCGGAGGCCGACAACCAGGCCAAGAATCTACCCAAGTCTGACCGCCAGGCCCTCAATGAGGTATGTAGTCGCTGACTAACAGAGAAGCGTAATATCTTATTATGTTTACACCCCAGCTCTACCAGTATGAATGCTGGACTCTTACACTCAACATCTCCCGTGTTGAAGCTGAGGCGTCTTATCAGTGAGCCATAAATAAGATGAGAAGCCAAGCTGTGGGGTCCTGATGATGAACACTAGGATGGCGGCTCCCATCAACTAGGAACACTACGATGGCTGCTGGTTGTTCTATTGTGTTCCAGATGAGGGTGGGAGATGATTCATCAAGTCCTAAGGCTCCCAGGATGTGGGGGGCCAATCAACAATGTGGTGAGACCCACCAGTATGTGTGGTGTCCCAACCTTAGAGTTAGCTGATGTCCCATAGAGACTGCAGCATAGACTAATGGTCTCTCGATGGAACCATCATGAAGTGTTAGGAGGCTGGTGGAGGTCCCATCATGAATTCTTGGGAGGCTGGTGGAGGTCCCTTCATGAATCCTTGGGAGGCTGGTGGAGGTCTCATCATGGCTGGTAAGGAGGCTGCTGGGATGGTGGAGGTCCCATCATGAATGGTTGGGAGGCTGTTGGGAGTCCCATCATGACTGGTTGGGAGACTTGTAGAATGGTGGAGGTCCCATCGTGGCTGGTTGGGAGACTGGTGGGATGGAGGAGATCCCATCATGGCTGGTGGGATGGTGGAGGTACCTTCATGGCTTGTTAGGAGACTTGTTGAGAGGCAGATGGAGGTCCCATAATGAATGGTTGGGAGGCTATAAGGATGGTGGAGGATCCATCATGAATGATTGGGAGGCTGTAAGGATGGTGGAGGATCCATCATGAATGATTGGGAGGCTGTAAGGATGGTGGAGGATCCATCATGAATGATTGGGAGGCTATAAGGATGGTGGAGGATCCATCATGAATGATTGGGAGGCTGTAAGGATGGTGGAGGATCCATCATGAATGATTGGGAGGCTATAAGGATGGTGGAGCATCCATCATGAATGATTGGGAGGCTATAAGGATGGTGGAGGATCCATCATGAATGATTGGGAGGCTATAAGGATGGTGGAGGTCTCATCAGGGCTGGTTGGGAGACTGGTGGAGGACCCATAATGGCTGGTTGGATAGTGGAGGTCCCCTCCTGCCTAGAGCCATGAGGGACTTGTTCAGTATATGTACAGATGCAGCAGAGCTGACTGTCATTGTGATGACCTGTGATCTGACTCTGCTGTGTGATACAACACACTGAGCTCTGCTATATCTCTCTCTAATCCGTATTTCTGGGCACTGCCAGTAGTAATCCGGCTGATGGTGATAGAAATATTTACTGCCCACACACACACACACACACACACACACACACACACACACACACACACACACTTGGAGCAGCAGACAATCCCTGATGATATCCGACTTCTCAGCCATTAGCGGAGAAAACCGTCATGACAGACAGATGTGAGCGCCCTTTATCCTGCAGATCCCTGAGAGCGCCGGCTGTGCCGTAGGTCACGTTACCACTGAGTGCAGGAGATAACATAACAACAGGTGGAACCGTACAGCCCATCACAGCGCAGGGGCGGGGCTATGTGATTACAGAACAGGTTACACAGCGCAGGGGCGGGGCTGTGTGATTACAGAACAGGTTACACAGCGCAGGGGCGGGGCTGTGTGATTACAGATCAGGTTACACAGTGCAGGGGGCGGGGTTGTGTGATTACAGATCAGGTTACACAGTGCAGGGGCGGGGCTGTGTGATTACAGAACAGGTTACACAGCTTAGGGGCGGGGCTATGTGATTACAGATCAGGTTACACAGCGTAGGGGCGGGGCTATGTGATTATAGATCTGGTTACACAGTGCAGGGGCGGGGCTATGTGATTACAGATCAGGTTACACAGTGCAGGGGCGGGGCTATGTGATTACAGATCAGGTTACACAGCGCAGGGGCGGGGCAGCGCGATTATAGATCAGGTTACACAGAGCAGGGGCGGGGCTATGTGATTACAGATCAGGTTACACAGTGCAGGGGCGGGGCAGCGTGATTATAGATCAGGTTACACAGAGCAGGGGCGGGGCTATGTGATTACAGATAAGGTTACACAGTGCAGGGGGCGGGGCAGCGTGATTATAGATCAGGTTACACAGCGCAGGGGTGGGGCTGTGTGATTACAGATAAGGTTACACAGTGCAGGGGCGGGGCTGTGTGATTATAGATCTGGTTACACAGTGCAGGGGCGGGGCAGCGTGATTATAGATCAGGTTACACAGCGCAGGGGCGGGGCTGTGTGATTATTGATCTGGTTACACAGCGCAGGGGTGGGGCTGTGTGATTATTGATCAGGTTACACAGCGCAGGGGCGGGGCTATGTGATTACATATCAGGTTACACAGCGCAGGGGCGGGGCTGTGATAACGGATTGGGTTAGAGCACTGGGGGCGAGGCTGTGTGATAACTGATCAGGTGACAGCGCAGGGGGTGGGGTAGTGTGATTAATGGTCAGGTTACACAGTGCAGGGGCGGGGCTGCGTGATTATCAGGGGCGGTCTTGGCATTTCTGGGGCCCCAAGCGAAGTTATGTCTGGCCCCCTCCCCCTCAACATGTGCTCCACAACAATAGAACGCTGTGTGCTGCCCCCAGTAGTATATACCCCTTGTGCACTACCACCAGTAATATATACTCCTCGTGTGCTTCCCCCAATAGTATATACCCCTTGTGTCCTGCCCCCCAGTAGTATATACCCCTTGTGTGCTTCCCCCAGTAGTATATAGACCCTTGTGTGTTCCCCCAGTTATATATAGCCCCCCCGTGTGCTCCCCCAGAAGTATATAGACCTCCTGTGTGCTGCCCCAGTTGTATATAGACCCCCTGTGTGCTGCCCCAAGTCGTATATACCCACTGTGTGCTGCCCCCAGTTGTATATACCCCCTGTGTGCTCCCCCACTAGTATATAGCCCCCCTGTGTGCTCCCCCACTAGTATATAGCCCCCCTGTGTGCTTCCCCACTTGGATATAGACCTACTGTGTGCTCCCCCACTTGGATATAGACCCCTGTGTGCTCCTCCAGTTGTATATTAACCCTCTGTGTGGTTCCCCCAGTAGTATATTGGCCCCTCTGTGTGCCCCACCAGTATTATATAGACCCCTTGTGTGCTGCCCCAGTAGTATACAGACCCCTGTGTGCTCCCCCAGTTATATATAGACCCCCTGTGTGCTGCCCCCAGCAGTATATAGACCACCTGTGTTCCTCACCAGTAGTATATAGACCCCCTGTATGTTCCCCCAGTAGTATATAGACCCCTGTGTGCTCCACCAGTAGTATATAGACCCCCATTGTGCTCCCCCAGTAGTATATAGCCCCCCCGTGTGCTTCCCCTCTTGGATATAGACCTCCTGTGTGCTCTCCAAGTTGTATATAGACCCCATTCTGCTGCCCCAAGTAGTTTAAAGACCCCCTGTGTGCTGCCCACAGTAGTATATAGACCCCTCTGTGAAGCCCCAGTACTCTATAGCCCCCCTGTGTGCTCCCCCAGTTATATATAGCCCCCCTGTGTGCTCCACCTGTTATATAGCCCCCCTGTGTGCTCCCCCCATTTATATAGACCCCCGATGTGCGCTCCCCCAGTTAAACAGACCCCTGTGTGCTCCCCCTCCCCTATAGTATATAACACAATAAAACAAACACTTATACTCACCTGGCTCCGGGCGTCTCCTCTTCTCTTCACTCTTGTGGCCGCAGGAAGGGTTTTCCCTGCGATCACAAGAGGCCGCCCTCCCCTTGTCCTGGCGCCGATGCTCCAGTGATGTCACTGCAGCACCGACACCACAAGGACAGAGCGGCCACTTGTGACCGCAGGGAAAACACTTTCTGCAGCCACAAGAGTGACTGACAGGAAGGGAGCCAATGTCTCCCGCCCTGTCAGTGCTGCTGCATGTAACTATGAGCGCTCATTACGAGTGCTCATAGTTACAGTTCTGATGGCAGCAGCGAGCGGGGAAGCAGCCCTGTCCAGCGGTCTTGAGCGGGGCGTGGGGGCGTGGTGCCAAAAGACTGCCATTGGTTATTATAGATCAGGTTACACAGCGGAGGGGCGGGGCTGTGTGATTATTGATCTGGTTACACAGAGCAGGGGCGGGGCTGTGTGATTATTGATCTGGTTACACAGTGCAGGGGCGGGGCTATGTGATTACAGATAAGGTTACACAGCGCAGGGGCGGGGCTGTGTGATTACAGATCAGGTTACACAGTGCAGGGGCGGGGCTATGTGATTACAGATCGGGTTACACAGTGCAGGGGCGGGGCTATGTGATTACAGATCAGGTTACACAGCGCAGGGGCAGGGCTATGTGATTACAGATAAGGTTACACAGCGCAGGGGCGGGCTGTGATTATTGATCAGGTTACACAGCGCAGGGGCGGGGCTATGTGATTACAGATCAGGTTACACAGCGCAGGGGCGGGGCTATGTGATTACAGATCAGGTTACACAGCGCAGGGGCAGGGCTGTGTGATTACAGATCAGGTTACACAGCGCAGGGGCGGGGCTATGTGATTACAGATAAGGTTACACAGCGCAGGGGCGGGCTGTGATTATTGATCAGGTTACACAGCGCAGGGGCGGGGCTATGTGATTACAGATCAGGTTACACAGCGCAGGGGCGGGGCTATGTGATTACAGATCAGGTTACACAGCGCAGGGGCGGGGCTATGTGATTACAGATCAGGTTACACAGCGCAGGGGCGGGACTATGTGATTACAGATCAGGTTACACAGCGCAGGGGCGGGGCTATGTGATTACAGATCAGGTTACACAGCGCAGGGGCGGGGTTGTGTGATTACAGATCAGGTTACACAGCGCAGGGGCGGGGCTATGTGATTACAGATCAGGTTACACAGCGCAGGGGCGGGCTGTGATTATAGATCAGGTTACACAGCGCAGGGGCGGGGCTGTGATAACGGATTGGGTTAGAGCGCTGGGGGCGAGGCTGTGTGATTATTGATCAGGTGACAGTGCAGGGGGCGGGGCTGTGTGACTACAGATAAGGTTACACAGTGCAGGGGGCGGGGCTGTGTGATTACAGATCAGGTGACATAGTGCAGGGGGCGGGGCTGTGTGATTACAGATCAGGTGACATAGTGCAGGGGGCGGGGCTGTGTGATTACAGATAAGGTTACACAGCGCAGGGGGCGGGGCTGTGTGAGAACAGATCAGGTGACAGTGCAGGGGGCGGGGCTGTGTGATTACAGATCGTGTTACATAGTGCAGGGGGCGGGGCTGTGTGATTACAGATAAGGTTGCACAGTGCAGGGGGCGGGGCTGTGTGATTACAGATCAGGTTACACAGTGCAGGGGGCGGGGCTGTGTGATTACAGATAAGGTTACAAAGTGCAGGGGACGGGGCTGTGTGATTACAGATAAGGTTACACAGTGCAGGGGGCGGGGCTGTGTGATTACAGATAAGGTTACACAGTGCAGGGGACGGGGCTGTGTGATTACAGAACAGGTTACACAGTGCAGGGGGCGGGGCTGTGTGATTACAGAACAGGTTACACAGCGCAGGGGCGGGGCTATGTGATTACAGATCAGGTTACACAGCTTAGGGGTGGGGCTATGTGATTATAGATCAGGTTACACAGCGCAGGGGCGGGGCTGTGTGATTACAGATCAGGTTACACAGTGCAGGGGACGGGGCTGTGTGATTACAGATAAGGTTACACAGTGCAGGGGGCGGGGCTGTGTGATTACAGATCAGGTTACACCGTGCAGGGGGCGGGGCTGTGTGATTACAGATCGGGTTACACAGTGCAGGGGGCGGGGCTGTGTGATTACAGATAAGGTTACACAGTGCAGGGGGCGGGGCTGTGTGATTACAGATCGGGTTACAAAGTGCAGGGGCGGGGCTGTGTGATTACAGATCGGGTTACAAAGTGCAGGGGCGGGGCTGTGTGATTACAGATCAGGTTACACCGTGCAGGGGGCGGGGCTGTGTGATTACAGATCAGGTTACACAGTGCAGGGGGCGGGGCTGTGTGATTACAGATCAGGTTACACAGTGCAGGGGGCGGGGCTGTGTGATTACAGATCAGGTTACACAGTGCAGGGGGCGGGGCTGTGTGATTACAGATCAGGTTACACAGTGCAGGGGGCGGGGCTGTGTGATTTCAGATAAGGTTACACAGTGCAGGGGGCGGGGCTGTGTGATTACAGATCAGGTTACACAGTGCAGGGGGCGGGGCTGTGTGATTACAGCTCGGGTTACACAGTGCAGGGGGCGGGGCTGTGTGATTACAGATCAGGTTACACAGTGCAGGGGGCGGGGCTGTGTGATTACAGATCAGGTTACACAGTGCAGGGGGCGGGGCTGTGTGATTACAGATCAGGTTACACAGTGCAGGGGGCGGGGCTGTGTGATTACAGATCGGGTTACACAGTGCAGGGGGCGGGGCTGTGTGATTACAGATAAGGTTACACAGTGCAGGGGCGGGGCTGTGTGATTATTGATCAGGTGACATAGTGCAGGGGGTGGGGCTGTGTGACTACAGATAAGGTTACACAGTGCAGGGGGCGGGGCTGTGTGATTACAGATAAGGTTACACAGTGCAGGGGGCGGGGCTGTGTGATTACAGATCGGGTTACAAAGTGCAGGGGGCGGGGCTGTGTGATTACAGATCAGGTTACACAGTGCAGGGGGCGGGGCTGTGTGATTACAGATCGGGTTACAAAGTGCAGGGGCGGGGCTGTGTCTTAACGGATCAGGTGTCTCGATTATTGTGCCTTATACTGTTTGCTTCTCTGTGTCTCTGAGCCTACAATCATGTGTCATGCGATACACTCTGTAGGGTGGTGTATCTAACCTCCGGTGGTCCTTCTCTCTGCAGCACTTCCAGTCCATCCTGCAGACCCTGGAGAGTCAGATCTCGGCTCAGCGCCAGCGCCTGGTGGAGACTCATCTTGGTCGGGTGGTCGCAGCTCTCAATGATAACCGTAGGGCCGCACTGGAGAACTACTTGGCAAGCGTACAGACCACGCCCCTTGATGTAAGCTCCTCCCCCTGCCCCTTCGGTCTTCAGTGATCTTCTCGGATATACCACAATCTTGTGTCTCTCTTGTGCAGGCGGAGAAGGTTTTTCTGGCTCTGAAGAAATACATCCACGCCGAGCAGAAGGATCAACGCCATACAGTGCGTCATTACCAGCATGTCAGCAGTGCCGAGCCCGACAGAGCCGAGACCATCCAGTTCCAGGTAGCAGCCCAGCGTTCTTTTGTCTCAGTTATCAGCCGGTCGTCTTCTCTGCTGTCTCTTATTGTGCTGCCGTCTCTTCTTCAGGTTCTGACACATCTCCGGGTCATCGAGGAGCGAGTCAACCAATCCCTGTCCCTGCTGTACCGCAACCCGCAGCTGACGCCCGAGCTACGAGAGCAGATCGGTGAGTGCCGGCTCAGTACACATACAGCACCCCGACACCGTATGTGTACAGCACCCCGCACATCATATGTGTACAGCACCCCGACACTGTATGTGTACAGCACCCCGCACATCATATGTGTACAGCACCCCCACACATACATGTACAGCACCCCCCACACATACATGTACAGCACCCCCCACACATACATGTACAGCACCCCCACATACATGTACAGCACCCCGACACCGTATGTGTACAGCACCCCGCACATCATATGTGTACAGCACCCCCACACATACATGTACAGCACCCCCCACATACATGTACAGCACCCCGCACATCATATGTGTACAGCACCCCACACATCATATGTGTACAGCACCCCCACATACATGTACAGCACCCCCACACATACATGTACAGCACCCCCCACATACATGTACAGCACCCCGCACATCATATGTGTACAGCACCCCACACATCATATGTGTACAGCACCCCCACATACATGTACAGCACCCCGACACCGTATGTGTACAGCACCCCCACACATACATGTACAGCACCCCCACACATACATGTACAGCACCCCCACACATACATGTACAGCACCCCGCACATCATATGTGTACAGCACCCCCACATACATGTACAGCACCCCCACACATACATGTACAGCACCCCCCACATACATGTACAGCACCCCCACACATACATGTACAGCACCCCCACACATACATGTACAGCACCCCCCACATACATGTACAGCACCCCCACATACATGTACAGCACCCCCACACATACATGTACAGCACCCCCACATACATGTACAGCACCCCCACACATACATGTACAGCACCCCCACATACATGTACAGCACCCCCACATGGTACATAGGGTACACGTACAGCACCCCCACATGGTACATAGGGTACACGTACAGCACCCCCACATGGTACACAGGGTACACGTACAGCACCCCCACATGGTACACAGGGTACACGTACAGCACCCCCACATGGTACACAGGGTACATGTACAGCACCCCCACAGTACACGGGGTACACGTACAGCACCCCCACATGGTACACAGGGTACACGTACAGCATCCCCACATGGTACATAGGGTACACGTACAGCACCCCCACAGTACACGGGGTACACTACAGCACCCCTACAGTACACAGGGTACACGTACAGCACCCCCACAGTACACAGGGTACACGTACAGCACCCCCACAGTACACAGGGTACACGTACAGCACCCCCACAGTACACAGGGTACATGTACAGCACCCCCACAGTACACGGGGTACATGTACAGCACCCCCACAGTACATGGGGTACACGTACAGCACCCCCACATGGTACACAGGATACACGTACAGCACCCCCACAGTACACAGGGTACACGTACAGCACCCCCACAGTACACAGGGTACACGTACAGCACCCCCACAGTACACAGGGTACACGTACAGCACCCCCACAGTACACAGGGTACACGTACAGCACCCCCACATGGTACACAGGGTACACGTACAGCACCCCCACACGCTATCGATGGCTTAAACAGCACCAGAGAGCAGAGTCTAAAGGGCCACTTGCCTCCACCAGCCCCTGCCTGCTGTGGCAGGCGACCCCTTAGGTTGCTATTCCTGGTTTGGTTTGCTAGCAGTGGCGGGTGAGGTGCAGCTGGAGACACGTAGGCAGGACAGCAGCCAGGAACACCGCAGGAACCACGGGCAGGGAAGCTGGGACCACTATGCTGAGGGTTAGCAGAGCAGGGACTTCAACAAGGAAAGTCAGGACAGGCGCACATATAGGCGCATTTATAGTGGGAAGGTGTTTTGGTGTTAACCAATTAAGGGCGCACTGGCCCTTTAAATCTGTGCACCAGTAAGAGCACCATGTCTTGGAGAAGAAGCCACACGTTCTAATCTTCCCCAAAGATTCCTTCTGGGTAAGAACTGCACCCACACAAACATAGGAAGCATCCAGCTCAGAGACAAACGCCAGTGGTGAAGGCAAAGTTCTACCTAGAAAAGGATGAGCTTCATCTTGCCATTGTTTGGGGTTAGCATTGTTCTTGGTCAGGGCCACAATCGGCACAACCAGGGTGCAAAACTGGGAAATAAACTGCAGATAATAGTTGCAAAACCCAGTCCAACAGGCGTGGCCATTAGGGAACAGCGACAGCCGAGATCATGTACCCAAGATAAGGAACGTTGGTCTGATGCTGGTGTGAAAGCTTCTCCAACTAACCTTTAATCGTCGCAGTAATTACCGTACATGACCCACATTGGTCTGCGGATATGGAGAATAAATCAGGATGTCATGTAGATACACAAGGACACACAAGTAGAGGACACCTCAGATGTCAATTCCTGTATAACCCGAAGGGCAATACCAGCTATTCAAAAAGCCTATCCCTGGCATTGGAGGCAGTCTTTCATTCGTCACATTCACGTATTCAAATTAGATTGTAATCCAGTTTACTAAAGATCCGGGCTCCATGAAGATGGACGAACAACTTTGAGATCAAGGGCAATTGGATATTGGTTCTTCACTGTGACCCTGATAGTGAAGCAAGGATATCCATCATCCTTCTGTGCAAAGAAGAAGCCGGCAGCCACTGGAGAGGTGGACTTGTGGATGGAGACTTTCTGCAGATTTTCCTTAATGTAGGCAGACATAGCCTCCGATTCCAGGACGGAGAGTGGATACACTCTACCACGAGGGGCAGTAGTGGCAGGAAGGTCTATGGGGCAATTGTATGACTGATGAGGTGGTGGTTTGTCAGCTTGCTTCTCAGAAAACATGTCCACAAAATCCTGGTACTGGGCTGAGGAACCTGGCAATGGCTTAGAAGAGTCCAGCAGTGGCAAAGAGGATCGGCTGTGAGAAGTCTGCAGACAGGGGTTAAAGGGGTACTCCAGCGGGGGGGCATTTTTTCCCTGGGATCGGGGAGGAGGTGGCTGAGGGAAACAACATCCACTCACCTCCCCGGTTCCAGCGGTGGGTCCCGTATCACGGCGCTCCAGTCCCCGGCCGATTCCTGGTGTCTGACGCGGGCCCTAGACGTGACGTCTCAGGTCCGCTCAGCCAGTCAGTGACTGATCCGTTTCAAGTCCGTATCATCTCGGGCCCGCGTCAGACACCAGAAAGCGACCGGGGACCGGAGCGCCGCGATGCGGGACCTGCCGCTGGGACCGGGAAGGTGAGTGGACGTCGTTTCCCTCAGCCCCCCCCCCCCCCGACCCCCCGCTGGAGTACCCCCTTTAATGGAGCTGCAGCCAAGGAGACCCAACAGGATTGCTGAAGAGGAGCGAGGCAATACATAAAAAGTGATCACCTCTTTTGTGGCGCTCCCACCAGGAGGGTCACGGGTTCCGTTTGGAAGTGGACAACCTCACTCAGGGATTTGCTTGTGACGGTGAGATAGTCAATGGTTTTTGCCAATCGAACAAGCTTAAAGCGACTCTGTACCCACAATCTGACGCCCCAAACCCCCCCCCCCCCCCCAAACCCCTTGTACCTTCGGATAGCTGCTTTTAATCCAAGATCTGTCCTGGGGTCCGTTTGGCAGGTGATGCAGTTATTGTCCTAAAAAACAATTTTTAAACTGGCAGCCCTGTGCCCAACGGCTATGGCCTAGATTGTGTATGCATTAGGCTGGCACACCCCCTCCATCGCTCCTCCCTGCCCTCCTTATCATTAGGAATGCTCCAGGCAGATTGTCTACTATTCATCACCTGTGTCAGCATGGCACATGGGCTGGATCGTTAAGGCACCTGTGTAGTAGGGTGGGGAGGAGGGAAGGAGGGGTGGTGCAAAGTTAGGGCACAGATACTCCAAGCCATGACCATTGGGCACAGGGCTGCAAGTTTAAAAGGTTTTTTTCAGGACAACAACTGCATCACCTGCCGAACGGACCCCAGGACAGATCTTGGATTAAAAGCAGCTATCCGAAGGTACAAGCGGTTTGGGGGGGACAGATTGTGGGTACAGAGTCGCTTTAAGTTGCCACTTTTGAACCAAGGAGGCGTAATGCGGAATCCAGAAGGGCAGTGGAGTGGTGTTGCTGTCGAGGGTGTAGAGATGACTACGGATAGAGACAAGCACAGAGAGGATGCGTACACACCTAGGAAGGCTTCTCTTACATTGCCTAGGTGCCTGGGTTTCCTGGCCCCTGTGGGCAGTTCAGATGGAAGTGGTCAGGGCTGGCACAAGTACTACTCCCTAAGGTGAACTCTCTCCTCCTGCATGGGATCCTCGGACACTGGCAGGGATGAAGGGGGGTGTCTTCTGGAAATTTGGTGCAAGCTGGAACATGCGGCGAAGAAGGACAAAACTCGCAATCTTGACAACCTCCTGAGCTCAATGTGCATGGTACACTGAGATGAAACCCCTGCGCATTTTGGGATCTCCTCCATATTTGGATGGCAGAGTCAGGTGTAGATTCATCCATAGGGGAGATGCTACCGGCAACGCAGGTGATGGAGGCGCTGGTGGAACCAGTTGAACCATAAGAAGCTGCTGCAATATGACAGACAACTGCTGCAACTGTTAAAGGGGTAGCCCGGCGGGGGGGGGGGGGCATTTTTTTCCTGACATCGGGGAGGAGGTGGCTGAGGGAAACGACATCCACTCACCTCCCCGATTCCAGCGGCGGGTCCCATATCGCGGCGCTCCGGTCCCTGGCCGCTTCCTGGTGTCTGACGCGGGCCCAAGACGTGACGTCTCAGGTCCGCTCAGCCAGTCAGTGACAGAGGCGGGATCCGTTTCAAGTCCGCTCAGATCCCGCCTCTGTCACTGACTGACGTACCATCTTGGGCCCGCGTCAGACACCAGGAGGCGGCCGGGAACCGGGGACCGGAGCGCCACAATACGGGACCTGCCGCTGGAGCCAGGGAGGTGAGTGGACGTCATTTCCCTCAGCCACCTCCTCCCCAGACCCCCCCCCCCCGCCAGAGTACCCCTTTAAGCGACCACTCTGGAAATCTCATGGACGTCATGTATACACAGGCAGTAATGTTGCGGTATACTGGGGGCGCCTCTGCGGTGTATGAAGGATGATGCAGTATATGGAGTAGTAACGCTGGTCTTTGTGGTGTGTGCAGAGAGCTGGACGGAGTGAGCCGGGGCAATAGTGCTGGAGTATATGGGGCAGTAATGTAGCTGTATATGGGGGATGATGCATCGGAATACAGTGGAGTAATGTAATGCGTAGTTACCTGCGCTGGCTTAACTACAGCCGAGAATGCCTACTGTATGTGTCTTCCTCCCACAAGAATCTGAGGGAAACTAATGCTACAATTCCTCCCACCAAGTGACTACTTCCTACAGGGGTATGTAAGGGGCTCTGTGAGTAGTGGAAAGAAATGTGTGCGAAGAGAAAGAAGAATAGTAGCAGAAGATAAAGAAGTATCTCCACTGGACAATAAAATAAATAATACAGAAGAAACAGTAACCCTTGGTTCACTACAGCTGTGCAATATATGAGTTCCCATATAAAGCACTGACATCTAGTGGTGAAATTAATAAGTACCTTTATCACCACCACTTAGTTCTGAGTAAAAGCTTTAAGAGCTTTTGCAACAGGTGTGACTTAGGAAATACCTGTGGTGGGACACCTCATATACAGGAAGTAATGGTGTGGTATACGGGACAATACTGCGGTATACGGGGCAGTAACGCTGGGCCTTGTGTTGCTTGCAGAAAGCCAGCAGTGCATGGAGTGGGTCGGGGCAGTAATTTAATTGTATACAGGAAGTAGTGCTGAAGTATACAGGGAAGTAATGTAGCTGTTTACAGGCACATGTGCTGGGGTATATAATGTAGCTGTATACAGGCAGTAATGCTGGGCTTTATGGTGCTTGCAGAGGGCTGGCTGCGCACAGAGTGGGTCGGGGCGAGCGACCTCCTGAGCTCCACACAGAAGAAGCTGAATGAGGACGGTGATTACCCCGAGATGAGACTGCCCCCCCAGAACTCTGCGGAGACGTCACAAGGAGAGGGTGAGGTCTGGTGCCCGTGTCTGGTGGTCTTGGCCCCGGACTCTTGTCTTGTCTTCTCTCTGATTCTCGGCTCTTATGACTTCTTCTTCTTTCTCTTCTGCTTTGCCTCCTTGTTGCTCTTTGGCTTTTGGGGGACGGCACTTCAGACTCCGCGCAGGCAGAACGGAAAGGTCAGTGACTGGCTGCCCCCGGGGAATATCTAGGGGAGGAGTACAGCAGTGTCGTCCATAGCAACCCCTTCAATCCCTTCCCTATAGCTGGGTTACAGCCATTATGGCTGCCTTATAGCTGTCTCAGGACTTTCACTAGTAATGCTGTCAGGCAAATAAAGGAGAGAGAAGAGACACATGGCCGCCATGACATCAACCAGAGCAACAGGAGAGACACATGGCCGCCATGACATCACCCAGAGCAACAGGAGAGACACATGGCCGCCATGACATCACCCAGAGCAACAGGAGAGACATGGCCGCCATGACATCACCCAGAGCAACAGGAGAGACACATGGCCGCCATGACATTAACCAGAACAACAGGAGAGACACATGGCCGCCATGACATCAACCAGAACAACAGGAGAGACACATGGCCGCCATGACATTAACCAGAACAACAGGAGAGACACATGGCCGCCATGACATCACCCAGAGCAACAGGAGAGACACATGGCCGCCATGACATCACCCAGAGCAACAGGAGAGACATGGCCGCCATGACATCACCCAGAGCAACAGGAGAGACACATGGCCGCCATGACATCAACCAGAACAACAGGAGAGACACATGGCCGCCATGACATCAACCGACACATGGCCGCCATGACATCAACCTGAGCAACAGGAGAGACACATGGCCGCCATGACATCACCCAGAGCAACAGGAGAGACACATGGCTGCCATGACATCACCCAGAGCAACAGGAGAGACACATGGCCGCCATGACATCAACCAGAGCAACAGGAGAGACACATGGCCGCCATGACATCAACCAGAGCAACAGGAGAGACACATGGCCGCCATGACATCACCCAGAGCAACAGGAGAGACACATGGCCGCCATGACATCACCCAGAGCAACAGGAGAGACACATGGCCGCCATGACATCAACCAGAGCAACAGGAGAGACACA
Source organism: Dendropsophus ebraccatus (assembly GCF_027789765.1). Lineage (NCBI taxonomy): Eukaryota > Metazoa > Chordata > Amphibia > Anura > Hylidae > Dendropsophus > Dendropsophus ebraccatus. Next base: position 91,045,318 of record NC_091465.1, on the reverse strand, counting down.
TGGCCGCCATGACATCAACCAGAGCAACAGGAGAGACACATGGCCGCCATGACATCAACCAGAGCAACAGGAGAGACACATGGCCGCCATGACATCAACCTGAGCAACAGGAGAGACACATGGCCGCCATGACATCAACCTGAGCAACAGGAGAGACACATGGCCGCCATGACATCAACCAGAGCAACAGGAGAGACACATGGCCGCCATGACATCACCCAGAGCAACAGGAGAGACACATGGCCGCCATGACATCACCCAGAGCAACAGGAGAGACACATGGCCGCCATGACATCACCCAGAGCAACAGGAGAGACACATGGCCGCCATGACATCAACCAGAGCAACAGGAGAGACACATGGCCGCCATGACATCAACCAGAACAACAGGAGAGACACATGGCCGCCATGACATCAACCTGAGCAACAGGAGAGACACATGGCCGCCATGACATCAACCTGAGCAACAGGAGAGACACATGGCCGCCATGACATCAACCTGAGCAACAGGAGAGACACATGGCCGCCATGACATCAACCTGAGCAACAGGAGAGACACATGGCCGCCATGACATCAACCAGAGCAACAGGAGAGACACATGGCCGCCATGACATCACCCAGAGCTACAGGAGAGCGGAGAGACACATGGCCGCCATGAAATCACCCAGAGCAACAGGAGAGACACATGGCCGCCATGACATCACCCAGAGCTACAGGAGAGCGGAGAGACACATGGCCGCCATGACATCACCCAGAGCAACAGGAGAGACACATTGCCGCCATGACATCACCCAGTGCTACAAGAGAGCGGAGAGACACATGGCCGCCATGACATCACCCAGCCCACCTTAAGACCCCTGATCGATCCAGAATGGCCAACATCAAACCCCTGGTTGCTATGGGTGACAGTGCTGTTTGCTATCAGTGGTTTAGTATCCTGGGTGTCCCCCCATGACGAGATCTCCTGTGTTTCCGCAGGCTCCGCTGTCTGGGACATGTACTCGGATTTTCCCCCCAGTGAGCGGACTATTACCTTCCCTGGACAGAAGGTAAGGTGGGATCTATACAGGATCTGTGTGGGGTCTATATTAGGTATACAGAGGATCTGTATGGGATCTATATTAGGTATACAGAGGATCTGTGTGGGGTCTATATTAGGTATACAGAGGATCTGTGTGGGGTCTATATTAGGTATACAGAGGATCTGTGTGGGGTCTATATTAGGTATACAGAGGATCTGTGTGGGGTCTATATTAGGTATACAGAGGATCTGTGTGGGGTCTATATTAGGTATACAGAGGATCTGTATGGGATCTATATTAGGTATACAGAGGATCTGTGTGGGATCTATATAAGGTATACAGAGGATCTGTGTGGGATCTATAGAGGAGCTCTGGGATTTATAAAGATCTGTATGGAATCTATAGAGGATTCATGAGATCAGTATGGGATCTATAAGGGATCTATAGAGGATCCATATGAGATCTGTAAAGAATCTACAGAGAATCCATAGGGGATGACTAATGGTGTCCCTCTTATATGCAGGATAACGGGTCAGTAAAGCAGGTGCACTATCAGTCCGAGGACATCCAGCGTGATGAACTGGTAAGTGCACCCCCTGCAGGCAGCCCTGAGTATAGCATTAGCTCTTACTTTTAAAGGTATCTTTCACTTGTGACAATCCCTACTTGTTAGAAGGGTTGTTTAACAATAACCTGATCCCTCAGTACCTGCCTGGTCCTGGCGATCAGCTGGAGTTATTCTGGATTATAGAAAGACAGCAGGCTGTGGGTGCTATTACACTCCATTCCCTTCAATGCTGGGTCTGGAAGAAAGCCACCATGTTTTCCTGCGCCTGGACAACCCCTTTAATCGGTGGAATAACCTGGCAGTGAGTGTTCACATTTCCCTGCAGCGCCACCACAGGAGAGATGGAGCATTACAGGGTTCATTGCCATCACCACCAGGAGTAATGCGCTGACTGATCGGGTGACACCGGGAGTAATGCGCTGACTGATCGGGTGACACCGGGAGTAATGCGCTGACTGGATCGGGTGACACCGGGAGTAATGCGCTGACTGATCGGGTGACACCGGGAGTAATGCGCTGACTGATCAGGTGACACCAGGAGTAATGCGCTGACTGATCGGGTGACACCGGGAGTAATGCGCTGACTGATCGGGTGACACCGGGAGTAATGCGCTGACTGATCGGGTGACACCGGGAGTAATGCGCTGACTGATCGGGTGACACCGGGAGTAATGCGCTGACTGATCGGGTGACACCGGGAGTAATGCGCTAACTGATCGGGTGACACCAGGAGTAATGCTCTGACTGATCGGGTGACGCCGGAAATAATGCGTAAACTGATCGAGCGACGCCGGCAATAATGCGCTTACTGATCGGGTGACACCGGGAGTAATGCGCTGACTGATCGGGTGACACCGGGAATAATGCGCTTACTGATCGGGTGACACCGGGAGTAATGTGCTGACTGATCGGGTGACACCGGGAGTAATGCGCTGACTGATCGGGTGACACCGGGAGTAATACACCAACTGATCGGGTGACACCGGGAGTAATGCACTGACTGATTGGGTGACACTGGGAGTAATGCGCGAACTGATCAGGTGACACCGGGAATAATACGCGAACTGATCAGGTGACACCGGGAGTAATACGCCAACTGATCGGGTGACAACGGGAGTAATGCGCCGACTGATCGGGTGACAACGGGAGTAATGCGCCGACTGATCAGGTGACACCGGGAGTAATGCACTGACTGATCGGGTGACACCGGGAGTAATGCGCGAACTGATCAGGTGACATCGGGAATAATACGCGAACTGATCAGGTGACACCGGGAGTAATACGCCAACTGATCGGGTGACACCGGGCGTAATGCACTGACTGATCGGGTGACACTGGGAGTAATGCGCTGACTGATCGGGTGACACCGGGAGTAATGCGCAAACTGATCGGGTGACATTGGGAGTAATGTGCTGACTGATCGCGTGACACCAGAAGTAATGCGCTGACTGATCAGTTGGTGTATTACTCCCGGTGTCACCCGATCAGTCAGCGCATTACTTCTGGTGTCACGCGATCAGTCAGCACATTACTCCCAATGTCACCCGATCAGTTGGTGTATTACTCCCGGTGTCACCCGATCGGGTGACATTGGGAGTAATGTGCTGACTGATCGCGTGACACCGGGAGTAATGCGCCGACTGATCTGGTGACACAGAGAGTAAAGCGCGTACTGATCGGGTGACACCATTAGTAATGCGCTGACTGATCAGGTGACACCGGGAGTAATGCGTGAACTGATCAGGGGAGACCAGGAGTAATGCGCCAACTAATCGGGTGACACCGGGAGTAATGCGCCGACTGATCTGGTATCACCCGATCAGTCAGCACTTTATTCCTGGTGTCACCCGATCAGTCGGCGCATTACTCCTGGTGTCCCCCGATCAGTTCGCGCATTACTCCTGGTTTCATCCGATCAGTTGTCGCATTACTCCTGGTGTCCCCGATCAGTCAGCGCATTACTCCCGGTGTCACCTGATCAGTCAGCGCAATACTCCTGGTATCACCCGATCAGTCAGCACTTTATTCCCGGTGTCACCCGGAGTAATGTGCTGACTGATCAGGTGACACCGGGAGTAATGCGCGAACTGATCGGGGGACACCAGGAGTAATGCGCTGACTGATCAGATGACACCGGGAGTAATGCGCGAACTGATCGGGGGACACCAGGAGTAATACGGTGACTGTTTAGGTGACACCGGGAGTAATGGGCGAACTGATCAGGTGACACCAGGAATAATGCGCAAACTGATCAGGTGACACCAGGAGTAATGCACTGACTGATCGGGGGACACCGGGAGTAATGCGCTGACTGATCGTGTGACACCGGGAGTAATGCGCCAACTGATCGGGTGACACCGGGAATAAAGTGCTGACTGATTGGGTGACACCGGGAGTAATGCGCCAACTGATCGAGTGACATCGGCAATAATGCGCTGACTGATCGGGTGACACCAGGAGTAATGCGCTAACTGATCGGGGGACACCAGGAGTAATGCACTGACTGATCGGGGGACACCAGGAGTAATGCGCTGACTGATCGTGTAACAGCGGGAGTAATGCGCCAACTGATCGGGTGACACTGGCAATAATGCGCTGACTGATCGGGGGACACCAGGAGTAGTGCGGTGACTGTTCAGGTGACACCGGGAGTAATGGGCGAACTGATCAGGTGACACCGGGAATAATGCGCAAACTGATCAGGTGGCACCAGGAGTAATGCACTGACTGATCGGGGGACACCAGGAGTAATGCGACAACTGATCGGATGAAACCGGGAGTAATGCGCTGACTGATCGTGTGACAGCGGGAGTAATGCGCCAACTGATCGGGTGACACTGGCAATAATGCGCTGACTGATTGGGGGACATCGGGAGTAATGCGCCAACTGATCGGGTGACACCGGTAATAAAGTGCTGACTGATCGGGTGACACCGGGAGTAATGCGCCAACTGATCGTGTGACACCGGCAATAATGCGCTGACTGATCGGGGGACACCGGGAATAATGTGCTGACTGTTTGGGTGACACAGGGAGTAATGCGCGAACTGATCGGGTGACACCGCAAATAATGCGCTGACTGATCAGGTCACATCGGGAGTAATGCGCTGACTGATCAGGTGACACCGGGAGTAATGCTCTGACTGATCGGGTAAACGGCCACCTGGCGTCCTCCTCACACCCAGACACCCACTTTGCCATGAACAGTCCCTGTTCGCTGAGATGCAGTACCCAGTGTGACCACTACACACCATGTGGCACTGCCTGCTTCCTGCCAGTGCAATAAGACCTAATACAGCTGTGGTTTTGTTACAGTTGTATCCAGACTAGAAACCTTACCTGATACAGTGTAACAAACTACCGGAAGCAGAGAAATGTGTATGTGTTCAGGACGCAGAGGATTGTCTGGACCACAAACACCTGTTACAAACCCTCTGCAGAAGGTTCCCATTTACTGACACAGTAACATTTGCTGTAAGGCGCTGGGTGGCACCCGTTGTCATGGAGACGCCCAGTAATCCGGTGATTTTCTGTCCCACAGGAGCCCGACACCCTGGTCACGTTTAACCGTGGTGCCCTGATCGGCCTGCTGGTGGTGGCCGTGGCCGTGGCCATGGTTATAATCATCAGTCTACTCCTCATCAGACGCAAACCCTACGGGACCATCAGCCACGGGATCATCGAGGTGAGATGTAATACTGTTATTACACACCAGCCTAGTGCCTGGACTACAACTCCCAGTATGGACTGGCAGCTGCAGGGGATGCTGGGAGTGGTTGTCCATATACTTTATAATGGGAGTTTTTGGGGCTATGCAGTGATTTTGGCCAGGGCGCAGGTGATGGGGCGTTCATCGCAGACATCATGTGACACGCAGCCCAGGTCAGTGAATGGTGACTGCGACAGAGATGGATTTATCGAGACGGTGGGGTCTCGGACGTTGTCTCTTGGGGTTTACTTGTCTATTCTGCGACAATCTCTAAACCATCTCCGGTCACATGACCCGTGTCGCAGCCAAAATCGCCATGTTCCAGCTTTAAGGAGCGCTCCCCAGGCTGAACCATCAGCCAATAACACCGCAGTATAAGGCCGGGTTCACGATGAGCGTTTAGCCTGCATGTATGTCTGATGGCTTACAGTGGGCCGGCTGTCTGCTCTGTGGCACTGCCCCCCTAACCCCCATTTCACCTCACATGGTGCTGCCCGTCTGCGCTGTTTCACCTCACATGGTGCTGCCCGCCTGCGCTGGTTTACCTCACATGGTGCTGCCCGCCTGCGCTGGTTCACCTCACATGGTGCTGCCCGCCTGCGCTGGTTCACCTCACATGGTGCTGCCCGCCTGCGCTGGTTCACCTCACATGGTGCTGCCCGCCTGCGCTGTTTCACCTCACATGGTGCTGCCCGCCTGCGCTGGTTTACCTCACATGGTGCTGCCCGCCTGCGCTGTTTCACCTCACATGGTGCTGCCCGCCTGCGCTGTTTCACCTCACATGGTGCTGCCCGCCTGCGCTGGTTCACCTCACATGGTGCTGCCCGCCTGCGCTGGTTCACCTCACATGGTGCTGCCCGCCTGCGCTGTTTCACCTCACATGGTGCTGCCCGCCTGCGCTGTTTCACCTCACATGGTGCTGCCCGCCTGCGCTGTTTCACCTCACATGGTGCTGCCCGCCTGCGCTGTTTCACCTCACATGGTGCTGCCCGCCTGCGCTGGTTCACCTCACATGGTGCTGCCCGCCTGCGCTGTTTCACCTCACATGGTGCTGCCCGCCTGCGCTGGTTTACCTCACATGGTGCTGCCCGCCTGCGCTGTTTCACCTCACATGGTGCTGCCCGTCTGCGCTGTTTCACCTCACATGGTGCTGCCCGCCTGCGCTGTTTCACCTCACATGGTGCTGCCCGCCTGCGCTGGTTCACCTCACAAGGTGCTGCCCGCCTGCGCTGGTTCACCTCACATGGTGCTGCCCGCCTGCGCTGGTTCACCTCACATGGTGCTGCCCGCCTGCGCTGTTTCACCTCACATGGTGCTGCCCGTCTGCGCTGTTTCACCTCACATGGTGCTGCCCGTCTGCGCTGTTTCACCTCACATGGTGCTGCCCGTCTGCGCTGTTTCACCTCACATGGTGCTGCCCGCCTGCGCTGGTTCACCTCACATGGTGCTGCCCGCCTGCGCTGGTTCACCTCACATGGTGCTGCCCGCCTGCGCTGGTTCACCTCACATGGTGCTGCCCGCCTGCGCTGGTTCACCTCACATGGTGCTGCCCGCCTGCGCTGGTTCACCTCACATGGTGCTGCCCGCCTGCGCTGTTTCACCTCACATGGTGCTGCTCGCCTGCGCTGTTTCACCTCACATGGTGCTGCCCGCCTGCGCTGTTTCACCTCACATGGTGCTGCCCGCCTGCGCTGTTTCACCTCACATGGTGCTGCCCGCCTGCGCTGTTTCACCTCACATGGTGCTGCCCGCCTGCGCTGTTTCACCTCACATGGTGCTGCCCGTCTGCGCTGTTTCACCTCACATGGTGCTGCCCGTCTGCGCTGTTTCACCTCACATGGTGCTGCCCGTCTGCGCTGTTTCACCTCACATGGTGCTGCCCGTCTGCGCTGTTTCACCTCACATGGTGCTGCCCGCCTGCGCTGTTTCACCTCACATGGTGCTGCCCGCCTGCGCTGTTTCACCTCACATGGTGCTGCCCGCCTGCGCTGTTTCACCTCACATGGTGCTGCCCGCCTGCGCTGTTTCACCTTACATGGTGCTGCCCGCCTGCGCTGTTTCACCTTACATGGTGCTGCCCGCCTGCGCTGTTTCACCTTACATGGTGCTGCCCGCCTGCACTGTTTCACCTTACATGGTGCTGCCCGCCTGCGCTGTTTCACCTTACATGGTGCTGCTCGCCTGCGCTGTTTCACCGCCCACCTAACCCTCTGTCTCACTGCATAGGTGGAAGCTTCCCGGACCCCAGAGGACAAACACCTGAGTAAGATGCAGAACCAAGGCTACGAGAACCCGACCTACAGATACCTGGAGGAGAACAACTGAGCAGCCGCACAGGGGAGGGGCTTTACTTCAGGGCGGTACAATAAGGGTTGGGGGTGGGGCCATGGGAATATTTACTACATAAAGAGCAACTGAAGAGCCGGATTACCTGCTCCCCGGCACCATGCAGGATATGAGAAGTGTATCCAAAGCCGAATCAGGATTTATCACCTGACACCGACCCCTGAAAACCCGTCCAATAACGCGCTGAGCACAACGGGTTAACGTTCCGCCTCTCTGCCCTGGAAATGCACTTAAATTATTTATGACTGAGAAGGGAAAAGAGTGCGCAGCATTAACCTGGAGATGTGGGAGGTCTCAGCGATCACCCCTCTGGCCCCCGACATGCAGCACCGCCCCCTGACATCCAGCACCGCCCCCCGACATGCAGAACTGCCCCCGACATCCAGCACCCCCCCCGACATCTAGCACCGCCTCCCGACATGCAGAACTGCCCCCGACATCCAGCACCTCCCCCCGACATGCAGCACCATCCCCCGACATCCAGCACCGCCCCCCGACATGCAGAACTGCCCCCGACATCCAGCACCCCCCCCGACATCCAGCACCGCCCCCCGACATGCAGAACTGCCCCCGACATCCAGCACCGCCCCCCCGACATGCAGCACCCCCCCTCGACATCCAGCACCACCCCCCGACATGCAGCACCGTCCCACGACATCCAACACCGCTCCCTGACATGCAGCACCGCCCCTGACATGCAGCACCCCCCCCTGACATGCAGCACCGCCCCCTGACATGCAGCACCGCCCCCTCCCACACACATGCAGCACCACTCCCCGACATTCAGCACCGCCCCCCCCCCCCCCCCCCCCCCCCCAACATGCAGCACTGCCCCTTCCCTACACTAGACCAGCATTACATCACAGCACACACATCGGGGTCCGGCATCCATCGCAGCACACACACAGGGGTCCAGCATCCATCGCAGCACACACACAGGGGTCCGGCATCCATCACAGCACACACACAGGGGTCCGGCATCCATCGCACCACACACACCGGGGTCCGGCATCCATTGCACCACACACACCGGGGTCCGGCATCTGTCACCCAGCACACACACAGGGGTCCGGCATCCATCGCAGCACACACACAGGGGTCCAGCATCCATCGCAGCACACACACAGGGGGGTCCGGCATCCATCGCAGCACACACACCGGGGGGTCCGGCATCCATCGCAGCACACACACCGGGGTCCGGCATCTGTCACCCAGCACAATCATGGCTGCTGCCTCCTAATATATTGATTTTCTGACTTGCGGGGGATATTTGCACGTCCATATCGTAGTGACCCCCAATGTTGTGCCCCCCGCTCCTTCCTCCCAATTACTGACAGTTCCGTGTTTCAAGTCTTTTATCTATAATTAAATCGCATTTAAAGTGCAACTCCATGAAAAAGAGAAGCTGTACTGTAATTGGCTGCTGGCAGCGGGGCTTTTTTTGTAGGAGGTAGTCACAGACACGCCTACTGACATTATATCTGATGGAGGTAGTCACGGTCACGCCTACTGACACATTATATCTAATGAGGGTAGTCACAGACACGCCTACTGACATTATATCTGATGGAGGTAGTCACGGTCACGCCTACTGACATTATATCTGATGGAGGTAGTCACGGACACGCCTACTGACATTATATCTGATGGAGGTAGTCACGGTCACGCCTACTGACATTATATCTGATGGAGGTAGTCACAGACACGCCTACTGACATTATATCTGATGGAGGTAGTCACGGACACGCCTACTGACACATTATATCTAATGAGGGTAGTCACAGACACGCCTACTGACATTATATCTGATGGAGGTAGTCACGGACATGCCTACTGACATTATATCTGATGGAGGTAGTCACAGACACGCCTACTGACATTATATCTGATGGAGGTAGTCACGGACACGCCTACTGACATTATATCCGATGGAGGTAGTCACGGACACGCCTACTGACATTATATCCGATGGAGGTAGTCACGGACACGCCTACTGACATATTTGATGGGGGTAGTCACGGACACGCCTACTGACATTATATCCGATGGAGGTAGTCATGGACACGCCTACTGACATTATATCTGATGGAGCTAGTCACAGACACGCCTACTGACATTATATCTGATGGAGGTAGTCACGGACACGCCTACTGACATTATATCTGATGGAGGTAGTCACGGACACGCCTACTGACATTATATCCGATGGAGGTAGTCACGGACACGCCTACTGACATTATATCCGATGGAGGTAGTCACGGACATCAAATTAGCCATAAAGATTTTCCTCACAAACTGCATTTTTTCTCATTGGACTCCAGCAGTCACAATATACCAGCACTACAGATTACATAAGATGGAGTTCCCCTGAAAAAAGCCTGTAATGCAAACAGCCCATTGAGCGCCCTCTATTGGTTTAAAGGACCACACCAGAGACTAACGTACTGAAATATGGAGGGTCTCTGGGGACCACTTGCTGCCCTTTGATTCGGCACCAACAGAGGTGGGCGGGGCATCAGGCGTGCTGTATATACATTTGTACATTAGAGTTGTAGCCCTTTTTAGCAGTCATGGCGCCCGGCTCCAAGTGCTCAATCCATCAACTCTCCCCTGCTGACCCGAGCAGGATACAGAATACCAGACATCCCATAGACTTGCATTGTCCAATAGACTTGTATTGTCAGAGGATTGCAGTGGAGCGTCGGGGAGGGATTGAGTCCATGAGAGGTCCCCTTTAAGCACATGACTTCAGACACCAGGCATAGCCTGCAGCTGGGAGGAGAGCGCCCGGCTCTACCGTACTTCACCAGATATAGGCCGCGGTCTGAGAAAACCATCATAACCAAAGCCAGGAAAGTGGGAGAAGGAGGATCCCTCAGCTGGTGACTGATCGCTACTGATCAGCACAAAGGAGGCTAGCCCCTCGGCCAGTCACTACGTCTGTGGAGGATGAGGCAGTCTCATGTCTGTGGGGGGCAGCAGTCTTACATTTGTGGAGGAGGGGGGTCCCATGTCTGTGGAGGAGGGGGGTCTCACGTCTGTGGAGGAGGGGGGGTCTCACATCTGTGGAGGAGGGGGGGTCTCACGCCTGTGGAGGAGGGGGGTCTCACGTCTGTGGAGGAGGGGGGGTCTCATGTCTGTGGAGGAGGGGGGTCTCACGTCTGTGGAGGAGGAGGGTCTCTTGTCTGTGGGAGGCAGCGGTCTTACGTCTGTGGAGGATGAGGCGGTCTCCTGTGGGAGAGCAGTCTTACGTCTGTGGAGGAGGGGGGGGTCTCATGTTTGGGGGGGGGGGGGGGGGAGGGGGTCTCCAGTCTGTGGGGGGCAGCAGTCTCATGTCTGTGGGGGCTGGCGGTCTTACGTCTGTGGAGGAGGGGGGGTCTCATGTCTGTGGGGGCCGGCGGTCTCATGTCTGGGGGGGGGAGGAGGGGGGTCTCATGTCTGTGGGGGCCGGCGGTCTTACGTCTGTGGAGGAGGGGGGTCTCATGTCTGTGGGGGGCGGCGGTCTTACGTCTGTGGAGGAGGGGGGTCTCATGTCTGGGGCGGGAGGAGGGGGGTCTCATGTCTGTGGGGGGCGGCGGTCTTACGGCTGTGGAGGAGGGGGGGTCTCATGTCTGTGGGGGGCGGCGGTCTTACGGCTGTGGAGGAGGGGGGGTCTCCCACCAGAGTAGCAATAACTCATCCAGTTCTCCCGCCAGCCGCCATGTTTGTAGGGGCGGAGCCGGAGCAGTGACTAGGTAATGTCCCTCCCCTGCGGTGTCCCCTGTGATAGTGGGCGGGGTAAGGGCCCATTCCCCATCATGGCGGATGATTCCTAAGGTTTGGCCACGTGACCTAATCCTCTCACTAACCCGTTAGGCCGAACACCACGTCCATTCTCACTCCCATCTTCTGTGAGGTCCCTGTATATAGCGACATGGAAGGTTCTGGAGTACACGGGAAGCGCTGTACATCCTGTGACCGGGCGCAGGGGGAGGGGCCACAGCAACCAGTCACATCACTCCCTTATGGATCCTGACCTGGAATACACAAGCTGAAATCTGATTGGAGCAGAAGCTCCTTAGCAACCAATGGGACTACTTGTTTATTGCAATGTGGAAATTATACACGTCATCTGATTGGACGAGCAGGAGCCAATCAGACGGCAGCTTTCCCATGGTGAAAGAAGCGATCTGATTGGTTGCCATTATCGGGCATTGAAGTTGTCCCGTGGGGGGAACCTGGGGGCGCTGCATCCACCAGTGTGACGTGACGACTGCTGAACAGGATCAGCGCCAGACATTGCTGTAACTCACCATCAATAAATATTAACATAATGGAGGAGTGTGGAAGTGTTACTGTGCGGGGAAGTGGTACTGTGCACCAGGCCTACACACCGGAGAGGAGAGGTGGTACTGTGCACCGGGCCTACACACCGGAGAGGAGAGGTGGTACTGTGCACCGGGCCTACACACCGGAGAGGTGGTACTGTGCACCGGGCCTACACACAGGAGAGGAGAGGTGGTACTGTGCACCGGGGCTACGGAGAGGAGAGGTGGTACTGTGCACCGGGCCTACACACCTCCGGAGAGGAGAGGTGGTACTGTGCACCGGGGCTACACACCTCCGGAGAGGTGGTACTGTGCACCGGGGCTACACACCTCCGGAGAGGTGGTACTGTGCACCGGGGCTACACACGGGAGAGGTGGTACTGTGCACCGGGGCTACACACGGGAGAGGTGGTACTGTGCACCGGGGCTACACACGGGAGAGGTGGTACTGTGCACCGGGGCTACACACGGGAGAGGTGGTACTGTGCACCGGGGCTACACACGGGAGAGGTGGTACTGTGCACCGGGGCTACACACGGGAGAGGTGGTACTGTGCACCGGGGCTACACACGGGAGAGGTGGTACTGTGCACCGGGGCTACACACGGGAGAGGTGGTACTGTGCACCGGGGCTACACACGGGAGAGGTGGTACTGTGCACCGGGGCTACACACGGGAGAGGTGGTACTGTGCACCGGGGCTACACACCGGAGAGGTGGTACTGTGCACCGGGGCTACACACCGGAGAGGAGAGGTGGTACTGTGCACCGGGGCTACACACCGGAGAGGAGAGGTGGTACTGTGCACCGGGGCTACACACCGGAGAGGAGAGGTGGTACTGTGCACCGGGCCTACACACGGGAGAGGAGAGGTGGTACTGTGCACCGGGCCTACACACCGGAGAGGAGAGGTGGTACTGTGCACCGGGCCTACACACCGGAGAGGAGAGGTGGTACTGTGCACCGGGCCTACACACCGGAGAGGAGAGGTGGTACTGTGCACCGGGCCTACACACCGGAGAGGTGGTACTGTGCACCGGGCCTACACACAGGAGAGGAGAGGTGGTACTGTGCACCGGGCCTACACACCGGAGAGGAGAGGTGGTACTGTGCACCGGGCCTACACACAGGAGAGGAGAGGTGGTACTGTGCACTGAGGATTACACCCAGTATACAGGACAGGAGAAGTGGTACTGTGCAATATATTATATATATACATATATATATATATATACACACACACACACACACACACCGTATACATGCACTGCGCTGTAATGAAGCTGACGTTCGGCTCAGTCATTACAGCACGACGCATATGTGTACACATAATGAGGGGGATGAGGCCTTACACGGGCAGATTATCGGTTACACGGGCAGATTATCGGTTAGGAGGCCATGACTAAGCTGAGCCGTCACAGTAACAGGTCACCGACATCGGAGACTAAGAACAAAACATCCAGCTTTATTTATAATACAAAAACATAACAAAAAACCTACAGGAAGCATCGGTGGCGTCATGAGAGCGGCCGTCCTCAGCCGCCGCCGGGGTCACCTGTACAAAGGGCAGTGCAGGCAGCGGCACAGGGGCAGCAATAAAATAAAGCATGGGGTTAGGAGGCACAGCTCACAAGATGGCGCCCCCCGGTGGCCTGGAATATTATCTGTACAGATCCAGTGGACAATAATACTTCATACGGAATGACACACGGAGGATGGCGGTGGGGAGACGCAGGGAACGCTACCGTCTATCCCATGGAAGTCCCAGCACTCACATCCCTGGCGGCGTCTGCGCAGATCACATGGTGAAGTAGTGATACATGGTGGCGAACATGACCAACATCTGTGGGGAGACGAGAGATGGAGAGGATTAAAAAGAAACGTTAAAATAAAAAGGAGAGAATGACTAAAGTTCACAGTAAGCTGTAAAGCAAGGGTGCTGGGTGTTGTGGAGAATGCACTGAGGACATCTAGTGGCCAATGTGAGGTAAAGCAAGTGTGCTGGGTGTTGTGGAGAGTGCACTGAGGACATCTAGTGGCCAATGTGCGGCATGTTGTGGAGAGTGCACTGAGGACATCTAGTGGCCACTGTGAGGCATGTTGTGGAGAGTGCACTGAGGACATCTAGTGGCCACTGTGAGGCGTGTTGTGGAGAGTGCACTGAGGACATCTAGTGGCCAATGTGAGGCGTGTTGTGGAGAGTGCACTGAGGACATCTAGTGGCCACTGTGAGGCGTGTTGTGGAGAGTGCACTGAGGACATCTAGTGGCCACTGTGAGGCGTGTTGTGGAGAGTGCACTGAGGACATCTAGTGGCCACTGTGAGGCGTGTTGTGGAGAGTGCACTGAGGACATCTAGTGGCCACTGTGAGGCGTGTTGTGGAGAGTGCACTGAGGACATCTAGTGGCCAATGTGAAAACTGATGTGAAATCATCCGACCCAACTTACCGTCCACATAAGAATCGCAAAGCCGAACCAGGAGATGCCCCAGGTGTAGCTGTCTATGGCGTGCTCGATGTGCTCCTTGCAGCCCTGAAACATTACACACACACACAAACATTACAGAAAGTCGCTCCTCTAGGGTGGAGTCTAACGAAATGCATTGTGGGTATATACACTACTGCCCCCATATATACCACACCATTGTCCTGACAACATTCAGACAATATGGCCACCCGACACAACAGTGCTGCTGTCCCACACAAGGCCGGCTCCCACTGTGGCCCCAGCTGGCAGACAGCTGCCCCCCCCCCACCCAGCCCTCAACCTGAGCAGCATTCAGTGCATTTACCCCTGGCCTCCTCCCCAGCAGGGGGCACTCTGCTAGCTGCCCAGGAGCTGCGGCCACAGGTCACCTTGAAACAGCAGCAGTGGTGCCACACCTGTGCCTGGGTGGGGTGTGGTAGTGCGGCAGTGATGTAAGCTGCAGTACTGCACACAGGTCAGGGGTGGCGCTGTGTGTATTGTCCCATCAAGCTGCATCCATTACCGAGGTGAAGAGGTACGGCGACAGTCCCACTTGGCAGGCCTGCTTGTTCAGGATCTGGAAGTTGTTGTCCCTCGTACAGCACCAGAACGGCCACGGGGCAACAGACTCTGGATATAGAATGCGAAAGGTGGAACTGTAGTCAACCCAGTCCTGGGGCCCGTCCACTCCGCAGCACTGCCTCTGCCGGACACAAGGGGCATATTACAGTCAGATCACAGGAAGCAGGAGCCCCCTTTAAGAAGATGGTGCTGCGGCTGGCTTACCTCCAGCATGACCCTCTTCCAGAATCTGGTGATCTCCATGCCCTGGCTGGAGTTATCCATGAAGCGGCTCAGCATCTGCGCCTTCACCACGTTGCTGTTCACCATCTATTGGGCGAAATGAAAAAATGTGGACACGAATCTCACAACATTGCCAGAAAGCAACGCCGAAAACTGAGTCCGGCAACTTACATAATCCCGATGTGTGAAGGAGGTGATGCAGGAGGCGCACTCAAATATGTAGACGATCATCATCAGCACCAGGTACTGCGGGGGAGGGGCAGACATACACATTACCATCTGATTGGCTGCAATGAGGGCGGTATTATAACACCCGCTATATATTATACACACACATTACCATCTGATTGGCTGCAATGAGGGCGGTATTATAACACCCGCTATATATTATACACACACATTACCATCTGATTGGCTGCAATGAGGGCGGTATTATAACACCCGCTATATATTATACACACACATTACCATCTGATTGGCTGCAATGAGGGCGGTATTATAACACCCGCTATATATTATACACACACACATATTACTCTGCACAAACGCCGGGATAGCCATAGCTGGTGCTACCATCTGCCCCCCTGTATACTCTGTACCCCCGCCAGCCCCTCACTTACCACCATAAACATGGTCCGACTGCTCTTCACCGCAGCCATAATGCCATAGACTCCGAGGAGGAAAAAAGAGAATCCACAAAATATTCCAATCCAGCCGCCTGCAAAGACGTCATCCTTCCCTGTCACCCCCAAAATTGGGTACACGTAGTAAGGGTCCGTGGTGGCCCAGATGGTCTCCGCAAACAAAGCCAAGCCACAGAGCTGCATACAAAATACGAGACAGGGTCAAGATACACCGGATGACCTGCCAGAGCCGAAATCTGATTGGTCCTCAGCACTATCATATATATATATATTATATATATATGCGCACACACAGTATTATAGTAGTTATATTCCTGTATATAGGGAGCAGTATTATAGTAGTTATATCCCTGTATATAGGAGCAGTATTATAGTAGTTATATTCCTGTATATAGGAGCAGTATTATAGTAGTTATATTCCTGTATATAGGGGCAGTATTATAGTAGTTATATCCCTGTATATAGGAGCAGTATTATAGTAGTATATTCCTGTATATAGGAGCAGTATTATAGTAGTTATATTCCTGTATATAGGGGGCAGTACTATAGTAGTTTATTCCTGTATATAGGGAGCAGTATTATAGTAGTTATAGTCTTGTATATAGGAGCAGTATTATAGTAGTTATAGTCTTGTATATAGGGTGCAGTATTATAGTAGTATATCCCTGTATATAGGGAGCAGTATTATAGTAGTTATATCCCTGTATAAAGGAGCACTATTATAGTAGTTATATTCCTGTATATAGGAGCAGTATTATAGTAGTATATTCCTGTATATAGGAGCAGTATTATAGTAGTTATATTCCTGTATATAGGAGCGGTATTATAGTAGTATATCCCTGTATATAGGAGCAGTATTATAGTAGTATATCCCTGTATATAGGAGCAGTATTATAGTAGTATATTCCTGTATATAGGGGCAGTATTATAGTAGTTATATTCCTGTATATAGGAGCAGTATTATAGTAGTTATATTCCTGTATATAGGAGCAGTATTATAGTAGTTATATCCCTGTATATAGGAGCAGTATTATAGTAGTTATATCCCTGTATATAGGAGCAGTATTATAGTAGTTATATCCCTGTATATAGGAGCAGTATTATAGTAGTTATATCCCTGTATATAGGAGCAGTATTATAGTAGTTATATCCCTGTATATAGGAGCAGTATTATAGTAGTTATATTCCTGTATATAGGAGCAGTATTATAGTAGTTATATTCCTGTATATAGGAGCAGTATTATAGTAGTTATATTCCTGTATATAGGAGCAGTATTATAGTAGTTATATCCCTGTATATAGGAGCAGTATTATAGTAGTTATATCCCTGTATATAGGAGCAGTATTATAGTAGTTATATCCCTGTATATAGGAGCAGTATTATAGTAGTTATATCCCTGTATATAGGAGCAGTATTATAGTAGTTATATTCCTGTATATAGGAGCAGTATTATAGTAGTTATATTCCTGTATATAGGGGGCAGTATTATAGTAATTTTCCAGTGATAACATTCTTCTCCAGCCTCTCCCAGTATCCGGACCAGTCTGACCAGTATAGTGAGATTCCGCAGATCTCCCTGGGGCTAGTGAATGGTGATGGTTGGTTGGTTGGTTGGTTGGTTGGGGGGGGGGGGGGGGGTCATTTCTGGATATAAATAAAAGGAGTTTAGGGGGTGAAAGGTCTTGTAGTAACAGGCCCATTTGATTTGGAGATGATCACCCCCATCGTCTCCTCAGTAATGATGGTGGTGGTAGTGCTGCTGCGTATAATCTTTATAGGTCATCTCCTGGAGTCTCTACTCACCAGAATCACCACATTACCAAACACGATGACCGGCACAAGGCCGGAGTTACCCTTCTCCGCCATTTTGGAATGTCTCCTATAATAGATGCAACAATTCTATTAGTTTGGGCTCCACAGATCAGTAATATCCTGCTTATGTCTCGTGTGTGTATGTGGGGGAACTCCAGCTTTTTGCTGGAGGTTTGGAGCTCCGTAAAATGGGGAAAGATGGCGCTGTCTTATAACAAGATTGACCAGCTTCCATAGCAACCAATCACAGCTTCCATAGCAACCAGTCACAGCCCAGCTTTCAGTTCTATTACTGTAGGAGCTGTGATTGGTTGCTATGGGCAACAGCAGCAATCTTATTATAAGACACTGCCCTGTGGTATACTGACACACTGTAACAAAGCACCAGAGACTGGCCGATCAGCACAAGGTTATATCCAGGCAACGGACAGTAGACCAGGATACGGATTCTAGGCCGGAGCGGAGCCGACAGAGAACAGGAAGATGTAACCCTCCATCTGGGCTCAAATACTGATCACAAAACTGTGTGTGAACAGCGACAAACCTGCTGAGGGATCCCAGAACCTGGTGATAGACCACCCCAGATTATTACACTGCCACACAAACACAAAGCACGGCCATCAGAGAGATATCACTGTGTTACATAGGACTGCAGGTGACATCTACTACATTATCTGTACTCAGAGATATCACTGTGTTACATAGGACTGCAGGTGACATCTACTACATTATCTGTACTCAGAGATATCACTGTGTTACATAGGACTGCCTGTGACTACTACTACATTATCTGTACTCAGAGATATCACTGTGTTACATAGGACTGCAGGTGACATCTACTACATTATCTGTACTCAGAGATATCACTGTGTTACATAGGACTGCAGGTGACATCTACTACATTATCTGTACTCAGAGATATCACTGTGTTACATAGGACTGCCTGTGACTACTACTACATTATCTGTACTCAGAGATATCACTGTGTTACATAGGACTGCAGGTGACATCTACTACATTATCTGTACTCAGAGATATCACTGTGTTACATAGGACTGCAGGTGACATCTACTACATTATCTGTACTCAGAGATATCACTGTGTTACATAGGACTGCAGGTGACTACTACTACTACATTATCTGTACTCAGAGATATCACTGTGTTACATAGGACTGCAGGTGACATCTACTACATTATCTGTACTCAGAGATATCACTGTGTTACATAGGACTGCAGGTGACATCTACTACATTATCTGTACTCAGAGATATCACTGTGTTACATAGGACTGCAGGTGACTTCTACTACATTATCTGTACTCAGAGATATCACTGTGTTACATAGGACTGCAGGTGACTTCTACTACATTATCTGTACTCAGAGATATCACTGTGTTACATAGGACTGCAGGTGACATCTACTATATTATCTGTACTCAGAGGTATCACTGTGTTATCTGTGGTGTTACATAGGACTGCAGGTGACTACTACATTATCTGTCCTCAGAGATATCACAGTTTTATCTGTGGTGTTACATAGGACTGCAGGTGACATCTACATTATCTGTACTCAGAGATATCACTGTGTTACATAGGACTGCAGGTGACTACTACATTATCTGTCCTCAGATATCACAGTTTTATCTGTGGTGTTACATAGGACTGCAGGTGACAACACAGTGATATCTCTGAGGACAGATAATGTAGTAGTCACCTGCAGTCCTATGTAACACAGTGATATCTCTGAGTACAGATAATGTAGTAGTCACCTGCAGTCCTATGTAACACCACAGATAACACAGTGATATCTCTGAGGACAGATAATGTAGTAATCTGTGGTGTTACATAGGACTGCAGGTGACTACTACATTATCTGTACTCAGAGATATCACTGTTACATAGGACTGCAGGTGACATCTACTACATTATCTGTACTCAGAGATATCACAGTTTTATCTGTGGTGTTACATAGGACTGCAGGTGACTACTACATTATCTGTCCTCAGAGATATCACTGTGTTATCTGTGGTGTTACATAGGACTGCAGGTGACTACTACATTATCTGTACTCAGAGATATCACTGTTATCTGTGCTGTTACATAGGACTGCAGGTGACTACTACATTATCTGTACTCAGAGATATCACTGTGTTATCTGTGCTGTTACATAGGACTGCAGGTGACATCTACTACAATATCTGTACTCAGAGATATCACTGTTATCGGTGGTGTAAGGGTACGTGCACACTACGGAATCCTGTCAGAAACCCCGCAGCAGATTCCGCACCCGCATGCATTTCTGTCCATTCTATGCACGGACGGATTCTGACGTCCGTCCAAAGAAAGAACAGGTTCATTCTTTTGACAGACAGTGAAATCTGCTGAAATGAGCGCGGCCGCCAGAGTCCGCAAGCAGGTCCGAGCTGCGGAATCCACAATGGGTTTTCTGTTGGGATTCCGTAGTGTGCACGTACCCTTACATAGGACTGCAGGTGACATCTTCAGGTTTTTCTTGCTGTGATTATACGGAGGAGACGTATAGAGACTGAGGCTTCTCCTCTCTGCACATCCAGACCTGGCTTTATATGTCATAACTGAGAAACCTGAAGGTGTGAACAGCCCCAACACTACTAATCATTGTTCCCAGCATATACTGAACTGAGCAGCACTACAACTCCCAGCATGCTCTGACAACGTATAGGACAGTGATCTCCAACCTGTGGCACTCCAGCTGCTGCAACACTACAATTCCCAGCATGCCCAGTCAACCTACAGCAGGCATGCTGGGAGACATAAACAACAGCTGGAGACTGCTGGGCCAGAATATTGATCAGTGGAGGTCGTCTAAGTACGACTCTTATCATCCGGCTGCAGATCACGAATTCCGCACGCTGGGAGTTGTAGTTCCACAATAGTTAGAAAGCCCCAAATACAAGACCAGGTGAGAACAGTCCAATGGGGGGTATATAGGTGCAGTATATAGGTGGTGATGGGGAGTATATAGGTGGTGTATATAGGTGGTGATGGGGAGTATATAGGTGGTGTATATAGGTGGTGATGGGGAGTATATAGGTGGTGTATATAGGTGGTGATGGGGAGTATATAGGTGGTGTATATAGGTAGAGATGGGGAGTATATAGGTGGTGTATATAGGTGGTGATGGGGAGTATATAGGTGGTGTATATAGGTAGAGATGGGGAGTATATAGGTGCAGTATATAGGTAGAGATGGGGAGTATATAGGTGCAGTATATAGGTAGAGATGGGGAGTATATAGGTGGTGATGGGGAGTATATAGGTGGTGTATATAGGTAGAGATGGGGAGTATATAGGTGGTGTATATAGGTGGTGATGGGGAGTATATAGGTGGTGTATATAGGTAGAGATGGGGAGTATATAGGTGCAGTATATAGGTAGAGATGGGGAGTATATAGGTGGTGTATATTGGTGTGCTCACCTGCAGCCTCAGCCAGTGTCAGGTGCGTGTTCTCCGCCCGGATGAGTGCAGCTCTGGAGGCAGCTGTCTTCTGAGGAGGGGTTATCCCAGGTCCAGTATCTTATGGGGCGTAGAGGAGTCTGGAGGAGGAGTCCGGCCCTGCTCCCACCCCCTCCTCCCCCCTTGCACCAGTTCTGTGGCCCCAGGGCCGGTCTGACTCCATTGTTGGGGTCGGTTGTTGTTTACACCAAGAAGCCGAACTGGTTTGTAGGAAAACAAAGAACCGGAGATGAAACTCACCCGACATGGCGGACGAGACGCAGGGCATAGAGTGGGCAGACCGGTCAGACCCCCGGGTGTGGCCCAGTATCAGGGATACAGTCCTGGCTGGGGCCCCGGGGCTACACAGAGACGAGGGCCCGGAACCACACACACACGCTAGGGCCCAGGACCGCACACACACACACACACACACACACACACACACACACACACACACACACAGAGGCTAGTGCCCGGGACTACACACACACACACACACACACACACGCTAGGGCCCAGGACCGCACACACACACACACACACACACACACACGCTAGGGCCCAGGACCACACACACACACACACGCTAGGGCCCAGGACCGCACACACACACACACACACACACGCTAGGGCCCAGGACCACACACACACACACACGCTAGGGCCCAGGACCGCACACACACACACAGAGGCTAGGGCTCGGGACTACACACACACACACACACACAGAGGCTAGGGCTCGGGACTACACACACACACACACACACACACACACACACAGGCTAGGGCTCGGGACTACACACACACACACACACACACACACACACAAAGAGGCTAGGGCTCGGGACTACACACACACACACACACACACACACACGCTAGGGCCCAGGACCACACACACACACACACACGCTAGGGCCCAGGACTGCACACACACACACACGCTAGGGCCCAGGACTGCACACACACACACACACACACGCTAGGGCCCAGGACCACACACACACACACACACACGCACGCTAGTGCCCGGGACTACACACACACACACACACATGCACGCTAGTGCCCGGGACTACACACACACACACACATACTAGGGCCCAGGACCACACACACACACACACACACACACACACACGCTAGGGCCCAGGACTGCACACACACACACACACAGAGAGGCTAGTGCCCGGGACTACACACACACACACACACACACACACACAGGCTAGGGCCCGGGACTGCACACACACACAAAAATGGGGGGAAAAAACTGATTCACATTCAGTCACATCACCGCCTGGGATTTGGGGTCTGAATACAGCTGCACCTCAATAGTTACACCCAGGGCTGTGGAGTCGGTAAGGGGTATTCCTACAGGGCGGTGGAGTCGGTAAGGGGTATTCCTACAGGGCTGTGGAGTCGGTAAGGGGTATTCCTACAGGGCGGTGGAGTCGGTAAGGGGTATTCCTACAGGGCTGTGGAGTCGGTAAGGGGTATTCCTACAGGGCTGTGGAGTCGGTAAAGGGTATTCCTACAGGGCTGTGGAGTCGGTAAGGGGTATTCCTACAGGGCTGTGGAGTCGGTAAGGGGTATTCCTACAGGGCTGTGGAGTCGGTAAGGGGTATTCCTACAGGGCTGTGGAGTCGGTAAGGGGTATTCCTACAGGGCGGTGGAGTCGGTAAGGGGTATTCCTACAGGGCTGTGGAGTCGGTAAGGGGTATTCCTACAGGGCTGTGGGGTCGGTAAGGGGTATTCCTACAGGGCGGTGGAGTCGGTAAGGGGTATTCCTACAGGGCTGTGGAGTCGGTAAGGGGTATTCCTACAGGGCTGTGGAGTCGGTAAGGGGTATTCCTACAGGGCGGTGGAGTCGGTAAGGGGTATTCCTACAGGGCTGTGGGGTCGGTAAGGGGTATTCCTACAGGGCGGTGGAGTCGGTAAGGGGTATTCCTACAGGGCGGTGGAGTCGGTAAGGGGTATTCCTACAGGGCTGTGGAGTCGGTAAAGGGTATTCCTACAGGGCGGTGGAGTCGGTAAGGGGTATTCCTACAGGGCTGTGGAGTCGGTAAGGGGTATTCCTACAGGGCTGTGGAGTCGGTAAGGGGTATTCCTACAGGGCGGTGGAGTCGGTAAGGGGTATTCCTACAGGGCTGTGGAGTCGGTAAAGGGTATTCCTACAGGGCTGTGGAGTCGGTAAGGGGTATTCCTACAGGGCTGTGGAGTCGGTAAAGGGTATTCCTACAGGGCTGTGGAGTCGGTAAGGGGTATTCCTACAGGGCGGTGGAGTCGGTAAGGGGTATTCCTACAGGGCTGTGGAGTCGGTAAAGGGTATTCCTACAGGGCTGTGGAGTCGGTAAGGGGTATTCCTACAGGGCGGTGGAGTCGGTAAGGGGTATTCCTACAGGGCTGTGGAGTCGGTAAGGGGTATTCCTACAGGGCTGTGGAGTCGGTAAAGGGTATTCCTACAGGGCTGTGGAGTCGGTAAGGGGTATTCCTACAGGGCTGTGGAGTCGGTAAAGGGTATTCCTACAGGGCTGTGGAGTCGGTAAGGGGTATTCCTACAGGGCTGTGGAGTCGGTAAGGGGTATTCCTACAGGGCTGTGGAGTCGGTAAGGGGTATTCCTACAGGGCGGTGGAGTCGGTAAGGGGTATTCCTACAGGGCTGTGGAGTCGGTAAGGGGTATTCCTACAGGGCTGTGGAGTCGGTAAGGGGTATTCCTACAGGGCGGTGGAGTCGGTAAGGGGTATTCCTACAGGGCGGTGGAGTCGGTAAGGGGTATTCCTACAGGGCGGTGGAGTCGGTAAGGGGTATTCCTACAGGGCTGTGGAGTCGGTAAGGGGTATTCCTACAGGGCTGTGGAGTCGGTAAGGGGTATTCCTACAGGGCGGTGGAGTCGGTAAGGGGTATTCCTACAGGGCGGTGGAGTCGGTAAGCCGCAGCTCCGACTCCTGAATTTTATCAGGACAGACTCAGAATCAGACTCCCAACTCGGCCTCCTGCTCCTTGATAAATGGCCGGTCATATACCAGGGGAGATATCTATCACACCGGCTGAGCAGCTTCTCCCTAATGTCCTACATGATCCAGGGGCGACTTCTGAGGGAATATATACTGTATATACAGCAGCTTCTCCTGTGTGTGCAGTGGGTGCAGCCAGTCTCCAGCCTCCATGTCCTGAACAACTCACAACTAGACTAGATGGAGCAGGGGGGCTTTTCCTACTGACATCTCCTATGTTTCTAACTAAATATTCATCCTACACACAGAAACACTAACACTGCCAGATCCCTGTAATATAGAGGTCAGACATAGTGATATAGAGAGGGGGGGGGGGGGGTCACACATAGTGATATAGAGAGGTCACACACAGTGATATAGAGAGGGGTCACACATAGTGATATAGAGAGAGGTCACACATAGTGATATAGAGAGGTCACACATAGTGATGTAGAGAGGGGTCACACATAGTGATATAGAGAGGTCACACATAGTGATATAGAGAGAGGTCACACATAGTGATATAGAGAGGGGTCACACATAGTGATATAGAGAGGTCACACATAGTGATATAGAGAGGGGTCACACATAGTGATATAGAGAGGGGTCACACATAGTGATATAGAGAGGGGTCACACATAGTGATATAGAGAGGTCACACATAGTGATATAGAGGGGTCACACATAGTGATATAGAGGGGTCACACATAGTGATATAGAGAGGGGTCACATATAGTGATATAGAGGGGTCACACATAGTGATATAGAGAGGGGTCACACATAGTGATATAGAGAGGGGTCACACATAGTGATATAGAGAGGGGTCACACATAGTGATATAGAGAGGGGTCACACATAGTGATATAGAGAGGGGTCACACATAGTGATATAGAGAGGTCACACATAGTGATATAGAGAGGGGTCACACATAGTGATATAGAGAGGGGTCACACATAGTGATATAGAGAGGGGTCACACATAGTGATATAGAGAGGGGTCACACATAGTGATATAGAGAGGGGTCACACATAGTGATATAGAGGTCACACATAGTGATATAGAGGGGGGTCACACATAGTGATATAGAGGGGTCACACACAGTGATATAGAGGGGTCACACATAGTGATATAGAGAGGGGTCACACATAGTGATATAGAGAGAGGTCACACAGTGATATAGAGAGAGGTCACACATAGTGATATAGAGGGGTCACACATAGTGATATAGAGAGAGGTCACACAGTGATATAGAGAGAGGTCACACATAGTGATATAGAGAGGGGTCACACATAGTGATATAGAGAGGTCACACATAGTGATATAGAGAGGTCACACATAGTGATATAGAGAGGGGTCACACACAGTGATATAGAGAGGTCACACATAGTGATATAGAGAGGTCACACATAGTGATATAGAGAGGGGGTCACACATAGTGATATAGAGGGGTCACACATAGTGATATAGAGAGAGGGGTCACACATAGTGATATAGAGAGGGGTCACACATAGTGATATAGAGAGGTGTCACACATAGTGATATAGAGAGGTCACACAGTGATATAGAGAGGGGTCACACATAGTGATATAGAGGGGGGTCACACATAGTGATATAGAGAGAGGTCACACATAGTGATATAGAGAGGGGTCACATATAGTGATATAGAGAGGTCACACATAGTGATATAGAGAGGGGTCACACATAGTGATATAGAGAGAGGTCACACATAGTGATATAGAGAGGTCACACATAGTGATATAGAGAGGGGGTCACACATAGTGATATAGAGAGGTCACACATAGTGATATAGAGAGGGGTCACACACAGTGATATAGAGAGGTCACACATAGTGATATAGAGAGGTCACACATAGTGATATAGAGAGGGGGTCACACATAGTGATATAGAGGGGTCACACATAGTGATATAGAGAGGGGTCACACACAGTGATATAGAGAGGGGTCACACACAGTGATATAGAGAGGGGTCACACATAGTGATATAGAGAGGTCACACATAGTGATATAGAGAGGGGTCACACACAGTGATATAGAGGGGTCACACATAGTGATATAGAGAGGGGTCACACATAGTGATATAGAGAGGGGTCACA
Organism: Dendropsophus ebraccatus; assembly: GCF_027789765.1. Lineage (NCBI taxonomy): Eukaryota > Metazoa > Chordata > Amphibia > Anura > Hylidae > Dendropsophus > Dendropsophus ebraccatus. The sequence goes on along the minus strand of NC_091465.1, from coordinate 91,019,052 downwards.
CATAGTGATATAGAGAGAGGTCACACATAGTGATATAGAGAGGGGTCACACATAGTGATATAGAGAGGGGTCACACATAGTGATATAGAGAGAGGTCACACATAGTGATATAGAGAGGGGTCACACATAGTGATATAGAGAGGGGTCACACATAGTGATATAGAGAGGTCACACATAGTGATATAGAGAGGGGTCACACATAGTGATATAGAGAGAGGTCACACATAGTGATATAGAGGGGTCACACATAGTGATATAGAGGGGTTACACACAGTGATATAGAGAGGGGTCACACATAGTGATATAGAGGGGTCACACATAGTGATATAGAGAGGGGTCACACATAGTGATATAGAGAGGTCACACATAGTGATATAGAGAGGGGTCACACATAGTGATATAGAGAGAGGTCACACATAGTGATATCGAGGGGTCACACATAGTGATATAGAGGGGTTACACACAGTGATATAGAGAGGGGTCACACATAGTGATATAGAGAGGTCACACATAGTGATATAGAGAGGTCACACATAGTGATATAGAGAGGGGTCACACATAGTGATATAGAGGGGGGTCACACATAGTGATATAGAGAGGGGTCACACATAGTGATATAGAGAGGTCACACATAGTGATATAGAGGGGTCACACATAGTGATATAGAGGGGGTCACACATAGTGATATAGAGAGAGGTCACACATAGTGATATAGAGGGGTCACACACAGTGATATAGAGAGGGGTCACACATAGTGATATAGAGAGGGGTCACACATAGTGATATAGAGAGGGGTCACACATAGTGATATAGAGAGGGGTCACACACAGTGATATAGAGAGGTCACACATAGTGATATAGAGAGGGGTCACACATAGTGATATAGAGAGGTCACACATAGTGATATAGAGAGGTCACACATAGTGATATAGAGGTCACACATAGTGATATAGAGAGGGGTCACACATAGTGATATAGAGAGGGGTCACACATAGTGATATAGAGAGGTCACACATAGTGATATAGAGAGGTCACACATAGTGATATAGAGAGAGGTCACACATAGTGATATAGAGAGGTCACACATAGTGATATAGAGAGAGGTCACACATAGTGATATAGAGAGGTCACACATAGTGATATAGAGAGGGGTCACACATAGTGATATAGAGGGGGGTCACACATAGTGATATAGAGAGGGGTCACACATAGTGATATAGAGAGGTCACACATAGTGATATAGAGGGGTCACACATAGTGATATAGAGGGGGTCACACATAGTGATATAGAGAGAGGTCACACATAGTGATATAGAGGGGTCACACACAGTGATATAGAGAGGGGTCACACATAGTGATATAGAGAGGGGTCACACATAGTGATATAGAGAGGGGTCACACATAGTGATATAGAGAGGGGTCACACACAGTGATATAGAGAGGTCACACATAGTGATATAGAGAGGGGTCACACATAGTGATATAGAGAGGTCACACATAGTGATATAGAGAGGTCACACATAGTGATATAGAGAGAGGTCACACATAGTGATATAGAGAGGTCACACATAGTGATATAGAGAGGTCACACATAGTGATATAGAGAGAGGTCACACATAGTGATATAGAGAGGTCACACATAGTGATATAGAGAGGTCACACATAGTGATATAGAGAGGTCACACATAGTGATATAGAGAGGGGTCACACATAGTGATATAGAGGGGTCACACATAGTGATATAGAGAGGTCACACATAGTGATATAGAGAGAGGTCACACATAGTGATATACAGGGGTCACACATAGTGATATAGAGGGGTCACACATAGTGATATAGAGAGGGGTCACACATAGTGATATAGAGAGGGGTCACACATAGTGATATAGAGAGGGGTCACACATAGTGATATAGAGAGAGGTCACACATAGTGATATAGAGAGGGGTCACACATAGTGATATAGAGAGGGGTCACACATAGTGATATAGAGAGAGGTCACACATAGTGATATAGAGAGGGGTCACACATAGTGATATAGAGAGGGGTCACACATAGTGATATAGAGAGGTCACACATAGTGATATAGAGAGGTCACACATAGTGATATAGAGAGGGGTCACACATAGTGATATAGAGAGAGGTCACACATAGTGATATCGAGGGGTCACACATAGTGATATAGAGGGGTTACACACAGTGATATAGAGAGGGGTCACACATAGTGATATAGAGAGGTCACACATAGTGATATAGAGAGGTCACACATAGTGATATAGAGAGGGGTCACACATAGTGATATAGAGGGGTTACACATAGTGATATAGAGGGGGGTCACACATAGTGATATAGAGAGGGGTCACACATAGTGATATAGAGGGGTCACACATAGTGATATAGAGGGGTCACACATAGTGATATAGAGAGGGGTCACACATAGTGATATAGAGAGGTCACACATAGTGATATAGAGAGGGGTCACACATAGTGATATAGAGAGAGGTCACACATAGTGATATCGAGGGGTCACACATAGTGATATAGAGGGGTTACACACAGTGATATAGAGAGGGGTCACACATAGTGATATAGAGAGGTCACACATAGTGATATAGAGAGGTCACACATAGTGATATAGAGAGGGGTCACACATAGTGATATAGAGGGGTTACACATAGTGATATAGAGGGGGGTCACACATAGTGATATAGAGAGGGGTCACACATAGTGATATAGAGAGGTCACACATAGTGATATAGAGGGGTCACACATAGTGATATAGAGAGGGGTCACACATAGTGATATAGAGAGAGGTCACACATAGTGATATAGAGAGGTCACACATAGTGATATAGAGAGGTCACACATAGTGATATAGAGAGGTCACACATAGTGATATAGAGAGGGGTCACACATAGTGATATAGAGGGGTCACACATAGTGATATAGAGAGGTCACACATAGTGATATAGAGAGAGGGGTCACACATAGTGATATAGAGAGAGGTCACACATAGTGATATAGAGAGGGGTCACACATAGTGATATAGAGAGGTCACACATAGTGATATAGAGGGGTCACACATAGTGATATAGAGAGAGGTCACACATAGTGATATACAGGGGTCACACATAGTGATATAGAGGGGTCACACATAGTGATATAGAGAGGGGTCACACATAGTGATATAGAGAGGGGTCACACATAGTGATATAGAGAGGGGTCACACATAGTGATATAGAGGGGGTATAAACCCACACACCGTATACGCAGCAAATTAGATCTAAATAACTGAACACAGCATCAACTCTAAACCATCAATCTGCTGCGTATCTTTTGCCTTTTTGCTGCGTATACGGTGTGTGGGTTTGTTGCGTATCTGCTGCGTATACGGTGTGTGGGCTTGTTGCGTATCTGCTGCGTATACGGTGTGTGGGCTTGTTGTGTATCTGCTGCGTATACGGTGTGTGGGCTTGTTGCGTATCTGCTGCGTATACGGTGTGTGGGCTTGTTGTGTATCTGCTGCGTATACGGTGTGTGGGCTTGTTGTGTATCTGCTGCGTATACGGTGTGTGGGCTTGTTGTGTATCTGCTGCGTATACGGTGTGTGGGCTTGTTGCGTATCTGCTGCGTATACGGTGTGTGGGTTTGTTGCGTATCTGCTGCATATACGGTGTGTGGGTTTGTTGCGTATCTGCTGCGTATACGGTGTGTGGGTTTGTTGCGTATCTGCTGCGTATACGGTGTGTGGGTTTGTTGCGTATCTGCTGCGTATACAGTGTGTGGGTTTGTTGCGTATCTGCTGCATATACGGTGTGTGGGTTTGTTGCGTATCTGCTGCGTATACGGTGTGTGGGTTTGTTGCGTATCTGCTGCGTATACGGTGTGTGGGTTTGTTGCGTATCTGCTGCGTATACGGTGTGTGGGTTTGTTGCGTATCTGCTGCGTATACGGTGTGTGGGTTTGTTGCGTATCTGCTGCGTATACGGTGTGTGGGTTTGTTGCGTATCTGCTGCGTATACGGTGTGTGGGTTTGTTGCGTATCTGCTGCATATACGGTGTGTGGGTTTGTTGCGTATCTGCTGCGTATACGGTGTGTGGGTTTGTTGCGTATCTGCTGCGTATATGGTGTGTGGGTTTGTACCCTTAGTGTGAGTTTGGCACTATGTATTATTGCTTGAGAAAGGCTCGTGTGTATAGCCGAAACGTCGCAGGGGTGTGAATAAAGCCACAAGATTCTTTCCTCTTCACAAAGTGCTGTCTCCGTCTATAACATTGTTTGATGTCCGGTTGCCTGAGTTCAGCCTGGTGAGGTGCGCACTGTCTCCATTTTCTACGTTTTGCCTCTTGGCTGTTTGTGCTGTGACCTTTTTCATACATTTGCTTGCTTGGACTCTGGAGCGTGCAGACGTTTGTGATTTTTAGATTTTTTTGCTCTCTCTGCGATTTTTTTGTGGTTTTTTGGCCAACATGGCTACTACATCCGCAGTCTTTTCTCATTCAACTGATGATGTGGAGAGAATCATGGAGGGAGTGCCTGATATAGACAACAAGAAGAGACGTTGGGAGAATTTATCTAAAAAACTGGAGTCCCTGGAATTACATCTTATGACTATTGGCGAATACTATAGAGCTGGTCGGATCCCAAGGGGGGTGAGGTCACAGTTGACACCAAACCTGTTCCCAACGAATGTGGAATACTGCAACTGGTTTGCACGGATATCCAATCAGTATGCTATTGAGATTATGCTCAAGAAATGAATGATGCGAATGCACAATTGAGAGACGTAAATACTTACAACTGCTCTACCTGACACTGACTTACAACAATCGCTGGGAGCCTTTCAGGAGAAATTGGAGAAAGTTCAAAGACAGAAGTGGAAGAGAGATGAGGATGATTATCCTTCTGGCAAAATTTATACTTGGCAAAAAATTGGGGTGCCTACCCAGAAAGCCAATGGACAGAGGGGAGCACAGAGGAGGAAAAGACGATCCAATACGTCTAATGCTCAGGATGATGTTGATAATGAGTCCGCTGTTTTTTTAGATCCACTAGACGCCCCAGAAGGGGTGGAAGGAAGCACCGGAGGAGATTCAAGGGACAGAGATGGCAGACAACACAAGCGGGACCGTGGCTTTCCTCACAATCAACGGAGCGCCCCGGCGAGGACACAGAGGAAGGACTCTCTGAGAGTCCTCAAATGTATGGAATTCTCTTCTGGTTTTAACAATATGTCTAGGGCAGAGAGGTTGGCGCTTAATGACCTAAAAGAGGACAGTTCCATCACCATCAAGCCCGCTGACAAGGGGGGTGCCTTGGTGGTGATGGACACTTCCCTTTATGTTGAGGAGATTTTGAGACAACTGTCTGACTGTGATGTATATGGACCACTGGATGGCCATCCTAAGTTCAGGATCAAGAAATTGATCGACAGGACTATATGTGAAGCATTCTCATTGAATGTAATTGACAACAATTTAAAAGAATTTTTGGAGGTAGAACATCCGGTTACCCCGGTTCTGTATATACTTCCAAAGATTTATAAAAGTCTTTCTAATCCCCCAGGACGCCCCATTGTTTTGGGTCGAGGGTCCATTTTTGGCCCATTAGCCATCTGTCCAGACAAAGCCCTTAGGGGGTTCGCCACCTGTGCTAGGTCCTATATTAGGGATACTCAGGACTTCATTTCCAAACTTAGTGAAGTGGAAGTGGACGATCAAGTGACATTAGTTTCATTTGATGTGACATCACTATACACCTCGATTGACCATTCCCGGGGACTGAGGGTTGTAGAAGAGGCACTTGACTATTCTGACATCACACCACATGCCAAAAATTTTTTGCTTGACTTGTTGCGCATTATATTGACAGAGAACTACTTCCTTTAACAGGACACGTTCTATGCCCAGAGGCGTGGAACTGCGATGGGCAAAGATGTCGCACCGACGTATGCTAACATGTACATGTCTGCACTGGAGGACGGGTTTGTCTATGTGTCCCACCACTTCCACCATGTGTCGAGGTGGTGGAGATACATAGATGATATCTTTGTCATCTGGAAGGGTACACCTGAGCAGTTGCAGGACTTCTTTCAATACCTCAACACAATAGATGAGACTATCAAGTTCACACAGGTAGCATCCCGGGACGGCATACAATTTCTTGATACATGGGTTTACAGACAGGGCAATAGGTTAATCACTGATTTATTCGTGAAACCAACGGACCATAATCATTTGCTACGGTATGACAGCTTTCACCCTCGCCCGATGGTCCGGTCCCTACCATTCAGCCAACTGTTGAGAGTAAAGAGGATAGTACAGGACCCCACAAAACTCCCTGACACACTTGACACCATGTGCAATAAATTCAAGACAAGACGATACCCTGATTGACTTATCACACAACAGAGAGAGAAAGCACTGAGATGAGTGACTGCCCCCGCATGACAGTGGTGACCACCAAGCAGGCAGGCATATCTCCCGGATACTACAAAAAGAATGGCACATACCTGGTAGAGCCTTCCCGCAGATTGGTGAGTTCAATGCCACAACTAGGATGGCATACAGGAGACCTAAAAATCTTAGAGATACCCTTGTTAGGGCAGATCTAGGTCTGAAACAGAGCCATATAGGGGAGGCTAAATTAGGCTGTTACCCGTGCCTTAGTTGCAGTAATTGTCCTTTTATAATAAAGGGCCCTATGTTTACCCATCCCGTGACCGGTAATACGTACAAGATCCGTGAATACTTGACATGCCTTTCAGATGTTGTGGTTTATGTGATAGTACGCCCACGCAACATGTTGTACCTAGGGGAGACCACTGTGAACTGTAGGGCTGGAATCAATAAACATCGATCGACAATCAGGACAGGGGGAACAGATTTACCGGTGCCACAGCATTTCCTCGAAAAGTCGCATAGACTGGAAGATCTGAGATTTGCGATTCTTGACAGAGTGGTAAGAAAGAGGCGGCTGGTGATAGAGTGGCTGCACCTAGAGAACTAATGTGGATCCACAGATTGGATTGTTTAGCACCACGGGGGTTAAATCTTGACTTTCGGTTATAATGTCTGTCTGACCAGTGGTCTGGGACACATGCGGCAGCGGGCACTCGCTGACATTGATTTTTGTAACATCATCATATTTGTATGAGGAGGTTCCAGTGGCGGACGGCCATGACAGGTAACATTCTATGTATTCTCAACCACTAGTAATTTCTCTCTTTCTCCGTCTATTTCTAGATGACTGATCTTCGCTTTGGATGAATTATTACCGACCACAAGCCTCAAGTATCTGCAGTGGCTCCGGCCTACCTTACATTTCTAGGCATTATACTCATTTCCAGATAGGGTTTGCTCACTTTTTGGTCACTTTTGGAGGTTGTGCCCCGGGGTCCAAGTTACAATAAAGTCTGTCCCTTTTTTCTCAGTATATATTTATTATTTCCTTTTTTCTCTTTTTTTGGGGTTTGAGTGAGTTGCCCCACACTGTGGAGCGTGGCTGTGAATCTGAACACTTAGTTATTCGTTATAACACTATTTGTCATTAGACCTTTTTTACACACGCTGGTGCACACTATTTGGCAGCTTCTCTGCTTTATCCCCCTATCTTGGCCACACTGTCGGCGGTCCCTTCCTAGGTGGTCACCATGGTCCACGTCAGCCCGGGTGTTGACACTGTTTGGTGTAGCGTTCGTGGCTACTGTGCTCGCAGGAGCCGCCCCGCATGCAAACGTGATCCGTCTGCTGCACTCTACCCGGACGCCATGCTACAGTCAGCGTCTGGTATACACAGCGGGATGCCAGGCTACAGTTAGCGTCTGGTATACACAGCGGGATGCCAGGCTACAGTCAGCGTCTGGTATACACAGCGGGATGCCATGCTACAGTCAGCGTCTGGTATACACAGCGGGATGCCAGGCTACAGTTACCGTCTGGTATACACAGCGGGATGCCATGCTACAGTCAGCGTCTGGTATACACAGCGGGATGCCAGGCTACAGTTAGCGTCTGGTATACACAGCGGGATGCCAGGCTACAGTTAGCGTCTGGTATACACAGCGGGATGCCAGGCTACAGTTAGCGTCTGGTATACACAGCGGGATGCCAGGCTACAGTTAGCGTCTGGTATACACAGCCGGACGCCATGCTACAGTTAGCGTCTGGTATACACAGCGGGATGCCAGGCTACAGTTAGCGTCTGGTATACACAGCGGGATGCCAGGCTACAGTTAGCGTCTGGTATACACAGCGGGATGCCAGGCTACAGTTAGCGTCTGGTATACACAGCGGGATGCCAGGCTACAGTTAGCGTCTGGTATACACAGCGGGATGCCAGGCTACAGTTAGCGTCTGGTATACACAGCGGGATGCCAGGCTACAGTTAGCGTCTGGTATACACAGCGGGATGCCATGCTACAGTTACCGTCTGGTATACACAGCGGGATGCCAGGCTACACTCAGCGTCTGGTATACACAGCAGGATGCCATGCTACAGTTACCGTCTGGTATACACAGCGGGATGCCAGGCTACAGTTACCGTCTGGTATACACAGCGGGATGCCATGCTACAGTTAGCGTCTGGTATACACAGCGGGATGCCAGGCTACAGTTAGCGTCTGGTATACACAGCGGGATGCCAGGCTACAGTTAGCGTCTGGTATACACAGCGGGATGCCATGCTACAGTTACCGTCTGGTATACACAGCGGGATGCCAGGCTACAGTTACCGTCTGGTATACACAGCGGGATGCCAGGCTACAGTTACCGTCTGGTATACACAGCGGGATGCCAGGCTACAGTTAGCGTCTGGTATACACAGCGGGATGCCAGGCTACACTCAGCGTCTGGTATACACAGCAGGATGCCATGCTACAGTTACCGTCTGGTATACACAGCGGGATGCCAGGCTACAGTTACCGTCTGGTATACACAGCGGGATGCCAGGCTACAGTTAGCGTCTGGTATACACAGCGGGATGCCAGGCTACAGTTAGCGTCTGGTATACACAGCGGGATGCCATGCTACAGTCAGCGTCTGGTATACACAGCGGGATGCCAGGCTACAGTTACCGTCTGGTATACACAGCGGGATGCCAGGCTACAGTTACCGTCTGGTATACACAGCGGGATGCCATGCTACAGTTAGCGTCTGGTATACACAGCGGGATGCCAGGCTACAGTTACCGTCTGGTATACACAGCGGGATGCCAGGCTACAGTTAGCGTCTGGTATACACAGCGGGATGCCATGCTACAGTTAGCGTCTGGTATACACAGCGGGATGCCAGCCTACAGTTACCGTCTGGTATACACAGCGGGATGCCAGGCTACAGTTAGCGTCTGGTATACACAGCGGGATGCCATGCTACAGTTAGCGTCTGGTATACACAGCGGGATGCCAGGCTACAGTTACCGTCTGGTATACACAGCGGGATGCCAGGCTACAGTTAGCGTCTGGTATACACAGCGGGATGCCAGGCTACAGTTAGCGTCTGGTACACACAGCGGGATGCCAGGCTACAGTTAGTGTCTGGTATACACAGCGGGATGCCAGGCTACAGTTACCGTCTGGTATACACAGCGGGATGCCAGGCTACAGTTAGCGTCTGGTATACACAGCGGGATGCCATGCTACAGTTAGCGTCTGGTATACACAGCGGGATGCCAGGCTACAGTTAGCGTCTGGTATACACAGCGGGATGCCAGGCTACAGTTAGCGTCTGGTATACACAGCGGGATGCCAGGCTACAGTTACCGTCTGGTATACACAGCGGGATGCCAGGCTACAGTTACCGTCTGGTATACACAGCGGGATGCCAGGCTACAGTTACCGTCTGGTATACACAGCGGGATGCCAGGCTACAGTTACCGTCTGGTATACACAGCGGGATGCCAGGCTACAGTTACCGTCTGGTATACACAGCCGGATGCCAGGCTACAGTTACCGTCTGGTATACACAGCGGGATGCCAGGCTACAGTTACCGTCTGGTATACACAGCCGGATGCCAGGCTACAGTTACCGTCTGGTATACACAGCGGGATGCCATGCTACAGTTAGCGTCTGGTATACACAGCGGGATGCCATGCTACAGTTACCGTCTGGTATACACAGCGGGATGCCAGGCTACAGTTACCGTCTGGTATACACAGCAGGATGCCAGGCTACAGTTACCGTCTGGTATACACAGCGGGATGCCAGGCTACAGTTAGCGTCTGGTATACACAGCCGGATGCCAGGCTACAGTTAGCGTCTGGTATACACAGCGGGATGCCAGGCTACAGTTAGCGTCTGGTATACACAGCGGGATGCCAGGCTACAGTTACCGTCTGGTATACACAGCGGGATGCCAGGCTACAGTTAGCGTCTGGTATACACAGCGGGATGCCAGGCTACAGTTAGCGTCTGGTATACACAGCCGGATGCCAGGCTACAGTTAGCGTCTGGTATACACAGCGGGATGCCATGCTACAGTCAGCGTCTGGTATACACAGCGGGATGCCAGGCTACAGTTAGCGTCTGGTATACACAGCGGGATGCCAGGCTACAGTTACCGTCTGGTATACACAGCGGGATGCCAGGCTACAGTTACCGTCTGGTATACACAGCGGGATGCCAGGCTACAGTTAGCGTCTGGTATACACAGCGGGATGCCATGCTACAGTTAGTGTCTGGTATACACAGCGGGATGCCAGGCTACAGTTACCGTCTGGTATACACAGCAGGATGCCAGGCTACAGTTACCGTCTGGTATACACAGCGGGATGCCAGGCTACAGTTAGCGTCTGGTATACACAGCGGGATGCCAGGCTACAGTTAGCGTCTGGTATACACAGCGGGATGCCAGGCTACAGTTACCGTCTGGTATACACAGCGGGATGCCAGGCTACAGTTACCGTCTGGTATACACAGCGGGATGCCAGGCTACAGTTAGCATCTGGTATACACAGCGGGATGCCAGGCTACAGTTACCGTCTGGTATACACAGCGGGATGCCAGGCTACAGTTAGCGTCTGGTATACACAGCGGGATGCCAGGCTACAGTTAGCGTCTGGTATACACAGCGGGATGCCAGGCTACAGTTAGCGTCTGGTATACACAGCCGGATGCCAGGCTACAGTTACCGTCTGGTATACACAGCGGGATGCCAGGCTACAGTTAGCGTCTGGTATACACAGCGGGATGCCATGCTACAGTCAGCGTCTGGTATACACAGCGGGATGCCAGGCTACAGTTACCGTCTGGTATACACAGCGGGATGCCAGGCTACAGTTACCGTCTGGTATACACAGCGGGATGCCAGGCTACAGTTACCGTCTGGTATACACAGCGGGATGCCATGCTACAGTTAGCGTCTGGTATACACAGCGGGATGCCAGGCTACAGTTAGCGTCTGGTATACACAGCAGGATGCCAGGCTACAGTTACCGTCTGGTATACACAGCGGGATGCCAGGCTACAGTTACCGTCTGGTATACACAGCGGGATGCCAGGCTACAGTTACCGTCTGGTATACACAGCGGGATGCCAGGCTACAGTTACCGTCTGGTATACACAGCGGGATGCCATGCTACAGTTAGCGTCTGGTATACACAGCGGGATGCCAGGCTACAGTTACCGTCTGGTATACACAGCGGGATGCCAGGCTACAGTTAGCGTCTGGTATACACAGCGGGATGCCAGGCTACAGTTAGCGTCTGGTACACACAGCGGGATGCCAGGCTACAGTTACCGTCTGGTATACACAGCGGGATGCCAGGCTACAGTTAGCGTCTGGTATACACAGCGGGATGCCAGGCTACAGTTAGCGTCTGGTATACACAGCGGGATGCCATGCTACAGTTAGCGTCTGGTATACACAGCGGGATGCCATGCTACAGTTAGCGTCTGGTATACACAGCGGGATGCCAGGCTACAGTTACCGTCTGGTATACACAGCGGGATGCCAGGCTACAGTTACCGTCTGGTATACACAGCGGATGCCAGGCTACAGTTAGCGTCTGGTATACACAGCGGGATGCCAGGCTACAGTTAGCGTCTGGTATACACAGCGGGATGCCAGGCTACAGTTAGCGTCTGGTATACACAGCGGGATGCCAGGCTACAGTTACCGTCTGGTATACACAGCGGGATGCCAGGCTACAGTTACCGTCTGGTATACACAGCGGGATGCCAGGCTACAGTTACCGTCTGGTATACACAGCGGGATGCCAGGCTACAGTTACCGTCTGGTATACACAGCGGGATGCCAGGCTACAGTTAGCGTCTGGTATACACAGCGGGATGCCATGCTACAGTTAGCGTCTGGTATACACAGCGGGATGCCAGGCTACAGTTACCGTCTGGTATACACAGCGGGATGCCAGGCTGCAGTTAGCGTCTGGTATACACAGCGGGATGCCAGGCTACAGTTAGCGTCTGGTATACACAGCGGGATGCCAGGCTACAGTTAGCGTCTGGTATACACAGCGGGATGCCAGGCTACAGTTAGCGTCTGGTATACACAGCGGATGCCAGGCTACAGTTACCGTCTGGTATACACAGCGGGATGCCAGGCTACAGTTAGCGTCTGGTATACACAGCGGGATGCCAGGCTACAGTTAGCGTCTGGTATACACAGCGGGATGCCAGGCTACAGTTACCGTCTGGTATACACAGCGGGATGCCAGGCTACAGTTACCGTCTGGTATACACAGCGGGATGCCAGGCTACAGTTAGCGTCTGGTATACACAGCGGATGCCAGGCTACAGTTACCGTCTGGTATACACAGCGGGATGCCAGGCTACAGTTAGCGTCTGGTATACACAGCGGGATGCCAGGCTACAGTTAGCGTCTGGTATACACAGCGGGATGCCATGCTACAGTTAGCGTCTGGTATACACAGCGGGATGCCAGGCTACAGTTAGCGTCTGGTATACACAGCGGGATGCCAGGCTACAGTTAGCGTCTGGTATACACAGCGGGATGCCAGGCTACAGTTACCGTCTGGTATACACAGCGGGATGCCAGGCTACAGTTAGCGTCTGGTATACACAGCGGGATGCCAGGCTACAGTTAGCGTCTGGTATACACAGCGGGATGCCAGGCTACAGTTACCGTCTGGTATACACAGCGGGATGCCAGGCTACAGTTAGCGTCTGGTATACACAGCGGGATGCCAGGCTACAGTTAGCGTCTGGTATACACAGCGGGATGCCAGGCTACAGTTAGCGTCTGGTATACACAGCGGGATGCCAGGCTACAGTGAGCGTCTGGTATACACAGCGGGATGCCAGGCTACAGTTACCGTCTGGTATACACAGCGGGATGCCAGGCTACAGTTACCGTCTGGTATACACAGCGGGATGCCAGGCTACAGTTAGCGTCTGGTATACACAGCGGGATGCCATGCTACAGTTAGCGTCTGGTATACACAGCGGGATGCCAGGCTACAGTTACCGTCTGGTATACACAGCGGGATGCCAGGCTACAGTTACCGTCTGGTATACACAGCGGGATGCCAGGCTACAGTTACCGTCTGGTATACACAGCGGGATGCCAGGCTACAGTTACCGTCTGGTATACACAGCCGGATGCCAGGCTACAGTTACCGTCTGGTATACACAGCGGGATGCCAGGCTACAGTTACCGTCTGGTATACACAGCGGGATGCCATGCTACAGTTAGCGTCTGGTATACACAGCGGGATGCCAGGCTACAGTTACCGTCTGGTATACACAGCGGGATGCCAGGCTACAGTTACCGTCTGGTATACACAGCGGGATGCCATGCTACAGTTAGCGTCTGGTATACACAGCGGGATGCCAGGCTACAGTTAGCATCTGGTATACACAGCGGGATGCCAGGCTACAGTTACCGTCTGGTATACACAGCGGGATGCCAGGCTACAGTTAGCGTCTGGTATACACAGCGGGATGCCAGGCTACAGTTAGCGTCTGGTATACACAGCGGGATGCCAGGCTACAGTTAGCGTCTGGTATACACAGCGGGATGCCAGGCTACAGTTAGCGTCTGGTATACACAGCCGGATGCCAGGCTACAGTTACCGTCTGGTATACACAGCGGGATGCCAGGCTACAGTTAGCGTCTGGTATACACAGCGGGATGCCAGGCTACAGTTAGCGTCTGGTACACACAGCGGGATGCCAGGCTACAGTTAGCGTCTGGTACACACAGCGGGATGCCAGGCTACAGTTAGTGTCTGGTATACACAGCGGGATGCCAGGCTACAGTTAGCGTCTGGTATACACAGCGGGACGCCAGGCTACAGTTAGCGTCTGGTATACACAGCGGGATGCCATGCTACAGTTAGCGTCTGGTATACACAGCAGGATGCCAGGCTACAGTTACCGTCTGGTATACACAGCGGGATGCCAGGCTACAGTTAGCGTCTGGTATACACAGCGGGATGCCATGCTACAGTTAGCGTCTGGTATACACAGCGGGATGCCAGGCTACAGTTAGTGTCTGGTATACACAGCGGGATGCCAGGCTACAGTTAGCGTCTGGTACACACAGCGGGATGCCATGCTACAGTTAGCGTCTGGTATACACAGCGGGATGCCAGGCTACAGTTAGTGTCTGGTATACACAGCGGGATGCCATGCTACAGTTAGTGTCTGGTATACACAGCGGGATGCCAGGCTACAGTTAGCGTCTGGTATACACAGCGGGATGCCAGGCTACAGTTACCGTCTGGTATACATAGCGGGATGCCAGGCTACAGTTAGCGTCTGGTACACACAGCGGGATGCCAGGCTACAGTTAGCGTCTGGTACACACAGCGGGATGCCAGGCTACAGTTACCGTCTGGTATACACAGCGGGATGCCAGGCTACAGTTAGCGTCTGGTATACACAGCGGGATGCCATGCTACAGTTACCGTCTGGTATACACAGCGGGATGCCAGGCTACAGTTAGCGTCTGGTATACACAGCGGGATGCCAGGCTACAGTTACCGTCTGGTATACACAGCGGGATGCCAGGCTACAGTTAGCGTCTGGTATACACAGCGGGATGCCATGCTACAGTCAGCGTCTGGTATACACAGCGGGATGCCATGCTACAGTTACCGTCTGGTATACACAGCGGGATGCCAGGCTACAGTTACCGTCTGGTATACACAGCGGGATGCCAGGCTACAGTTACCGTCTGGTATACACAGCGGGATGCCAGGCTACAGTTAGCGTCTGGTATACACAGCGGGATGCCAGGCTACAGTTAGCGTCTGGTATACACAGCGGGATGCCAGGCTACAGTTAGCGTCTGGTACACACAGCGGGATGCCAGGCTACAGTTAGCGTCTGGTATACACAGCGGGATGCCATGCTACAGTCAGCGTCTGGTATACACAGCGGGATGCCATGCTACAGTTACCGTCTGGTATACACAGCGGGATGCCAGGCTACAGTTACCGTCTGGTATACACAGCGGGATGCCAGGCTACAGTTACCGTCTGGTATACACAGCGGGATGCCAGGCTACAGTTAGCGTCTGGTATACACAGCGGGATGCCAGGCTACAGTTAGCGTCTGGTATACACAGCGGGATGCCAGGCTACAGTTACCGTCTGGTATACACAGCGGGATGCCAGGCTACAGTTAGCGTCTGGTATACACAGCGGGATGCCAGGCTACAGTTAGCGTCTGGTATACACAGCGGGATGCCAGGCTACAGTTACCGTCTGGTATACACAGCGGGATGCCAGGCTACAGTTACCGTCTGGTATACACAGCGGGATGCCAGGCTACAGTTAGTGTCTGGTATACACAGCGGGATGCCAGGCTACAGTTACCGTCTGGTATACACAGCGGGATGCCAGGCTACAGTTAGCGTCTGGTATACACAGCGGGATGCCATGCTACAGTCAGCGTCTGGTATACACAGCGGGATGCCAGGCTACAGTTACCGTCTGGTATACACAGCCGGATGCCAGGCTACAGTTAGCGTCTGGTATACACAGCGGGATGCCAGGCTACAGTTACCGTCTGGTATACACAGCCGGATGCCAGGCTACAGTTAGCGTCTGGTATACACAGCGGGATGCCAGGCTACAGTTAGCGTCTGGTATACACAGCGGGATGCCAGGCTACAGTTAGCGTCTGGTATACACAGCGGGATGCCAGGCTACAGTTAGCGTCTGGTATACACAGCAGGATGCCAGGCTACAGTTAGCGTCTGGTACACACAGCGGGATGCCAGGCTACAGTTAGCGTCTGGTATACACAGCGGGACGCCATGGAGGAAGGACTGTGGATGGGGAAATCATCCTTTGTTTTTTATTGTTGACACATGTGACACTATTATGTATGCACTGAGTTTTGGTGATAATCGGTACACGAAGAATACGATGAAGATGTTGATTGACACTGTACTGTATATAATACAGCTTCCTATCTCACTATTGTGTGTGTATATAACACTGATATTTGTCTTTATAAATATATATACGTTATGCTCTATTGTGATTCCAATTATGCACATGTGATGTGATTCAATTGATTGCTGTGAACACGTATTTAAGTGTGAGTTTGGCACTATGTATTATTGCTTGAGAAAGGCTCGTGTGTATAGCCGAAACGTCGCAGGGGTGTGAATAAAGCCACAAGATTCTTTCCTCTTCACAAAGTGCTGTCTCCGTCTATAACATTGTTTGATGTCCGGTTGCCTGAGTTCAGTCTGGTGAGGCGCGCACTGTCTCCATTTTCTACTTTTTACATACTATTACTGATATATCCCCGACCACCCTTATGTAATAGGGCCAGTGTCCTATTACTGATGTATTCCCCGACCACCCTTATCTAATAGGGTCAGTGTCCTATTACTGATATATCCCCCGACCACCCTTATGTAATAGGGCCAGTGTCCTATTACTGATATATTCCCGACCACCCTTATGTAATAGGGCCAGTGTCCTATTACTGATATATTCCCCGACCACCCTTATGTAATAGGGCCAGTGTCCTATTACTGATATATTCCCCGACCACCATTATCTAATAGGGCCAGTGTCCTATTACTTATATATTCCCCGACCACCCTTATGTAATAGGGCCAGTGTCCTATTACTGATGTATTCCCCGACCACCCTTATGTAATAGGGCCAGTGTCCTATTACTGATATATTCCCCCGACCACCCTTATCTAATAGGGCCAGTGTCCTATTACTGATATATTCCCCGACCACCCTTATCTAATAGGGCCAGTGTCCTATTACTGATATATTCCCCGACCACCATTATCTAATAGGGCCAGTGTCCTATTACTTATATATTCCCCGACCACCCTTATGTAATAGGGTCAGTGTCCTATTACTGATATATTCCCGACCACCCTTATGTAATAGGGCCAGTGTCCTATTACTGATATATTCCCCGACCACCCTTATGTAATAGGGCCAGTGTCCTATTACTGATATATTCCCCGACCACCCTTATGTAATAGGGCCAGTGTCCTATTACTGATATATTCCCCGACCACCCTTATGTAATAGGGCCAGTGACATATTACTGATGTATTCCCCGACCACCCGTATGTAATAGGGCCAGTGTCCTATTACTGATATATTCCCCGACCACCCTTATGTAATAGGGCCAGTGACCTATTACTGATGTATTCCCCGACCACCCTTATGTAATAGGGCCAGTGTCCTATTACTGATATATTCCCCGACCACCCTTATGTAATAGGGCCAGTGTCCTATTACTGATATATTCCCCGACCACCCTTATGTAATAGGGCCAGTGTCCTATTACTGATATATTCCCGACCACCCTTATGTAATAGGGCCAGGGTCCTATTACTGATATATTCCCCGACCACCCTTATCTAATAGAGATAGTGTCCTATTACATATATTTCCCCGACCACCCTTATGTAATAGGGCCAGGGTCCTATTAGAATGTTGCTCATAATATACATAAGCAAAATTTATAAAAATTCATATCAAAACTCAATTCTAAATTGTTCTAAGAATTTTTTTTTTAAAGCTGGAGTCGGAGTCTGTACATTTTTTCCAACTTCAGCCAAAACTAGTTCCAACTCCGACTCTGACTCCAAGACTCCGACTCTACAGCCCTGGTTACACCTCTGCTTACCTGACACAATGTAACAAACCATCAGCTGTGTGAGCAGCACTAGGAGAAGATTTATAAAGGTGACTGCAATGGAAAGTGAATCGCACCTTTAAAGCTTAAGGGGGAGCACTGAGCAGGTTGTTACTGCCCATGAGGAAGTGGGAGGAGCCAAGTGACCCCACCCCCTGGGAGCCTATAGTGGTGATTGAGGGGCTATAGTGAGTGGTCATGGCTGCTGTATAGTCTATGGGGGACATGTATCAAAAGGCAAAAATGCCTTTTTTTGCCGCAGATGAGGCAGATTGGCGTAAAAATATTTGCATAGGGTATTTTTGTGAATATTTTATTGGCATCTGCCCCATCTGCGCCACCTTTGCCAGTAGGGCAGAAAAGGGGCGTTATGGGGGTGCGACAGCACGCAGAGCTCCGGAGACATCTGTAAGCCCAGACTTTATACATGTCCCCTATGTGTCCAGGATCAGCTGATCATCGCGGCCTTGTCTGCTGGGATTATGGAGGGTGGACTCCCCGGCCCAGCAGTCTCTGTATAGATGGAATCCCCTCCGACCGGCCCGGTGACATTCTAGGATCTTATCTGCACCCTGGAATGGCAGCAATGTGGTCTGACAGGATGGAGGGCGCTGCATACCCCCCCTCCCCCGCCTGAGAACTGCAGAGTGGACTGAATGCACAGACAACAGCTACAAGAGTAACAATGGGGGACGGGGGGCGTCCTCAGGGGGCAGCTACAGGGGGGCGTCCTAGTGGGGCAGCTACAGGGAGCATCCTGAGGGTGGCAGCTACAGGGGGCATACTGAGGGGGGGGGGCAGCTACAGGGGGCATCCTGAGGGGGGGGGGGCAGCTACAGGGGGCATCCTGAGGGGGGGCAGCTACAGAGAGCATCCTGAGGGGGGCAGCTACAGGGGGCATCCTGAGGGTGGCAGCTACAGGGGGCGTCCTGAGGGGGGCAGCTACAGGGGACATACTGAGGGGGGGGGGCAGCTACAGGGGGCATCCTGAGGGGGGGGGGGGGCAGCTACAGGGGGCATCCTGAGGGGGGGCAGCTACAGAGAGCATCCTGAGGGGGGCAGCTACAGGGGGCATCCTGAGGGGGGGCAGCTACAGAGAGCATCCTGAGGGGGGCAGCTACAGGGGGCATCCTGAGGGGGGGCAGCTACAGAGAGCATCCTGAGGGGGGCAGCTACAGGGGGCGTCCTGGGGGGGGCAGCTACAGGGGGCATCCTGAGGGGGGGCAGCTACAGGGGGGCGTCCTAGCGGGGCAGCTACAGGGAGCATCCTGAGGGTGGCAGCTACAGGGGGCATCCTGAGGGGGGGGGGCAGCTACAGAGAGCATCCTGAGGGGGGCAGCTACAGGGGGCATCCTGAGGGGGGGCAGCTACAGAGAACATCCTGAGGGGGGCAGCTACAGGGGGCGTCCTGGGGGGGGGGCAGCTACATGGGGCATCCTGAGGGGGGGCAGCTACAGGGGGCGTCCTGAGGGGGGCAGCTACAGGGGACATCCTAAGGGGGGGCAGCTACAGGGGGCATCCTGAGGGGGGGGGGGCAGCTACAGGGAGCGTCCTCAGGGGGGCAGCTACAGGGGGCGTCCTGGGAGGGCAGCTACAGGGGGCGTCCTAGGGGGACAGCTACAGGGGGCGTCCTGGGGGGGGCAGCTACAGGGGGCATCCTGAGGGGTGGCAGCTACAGGGGGCGTCCTAGGGGGGGCAGCTACAGGGGGCATCCTGGGAGGGCAGCTACAGGGGGCGTCCTGGGGGGGCAGCCACAGGGGGCATCCTAGGGGGGGCAGCTACAGGGGGCATCCTGAGGGGTGGCAGTTACAGGGGGCGTCCTAGGTGGCCAGCTACAGGGGGCGTCCTAGGGGGGAAGCTACAGGGGGCATCCTGACGGGGTGGCAGCTACAGGAGGCATCCTAGGTGTGCAGCTACAGGGGGCGTCCTAGGGGGGAAGCTACAGGGGGCATCCTGGGGGGGCAGTGCTGGAGGCATGTATTGGGGGGGGGCACTGCTGGAGCCATGTATTGGGAGGGCACTGATGGAGCCCTGTATTGGGGGGGGGCACTGCTGGAGCCATGTATTGGGAGGGCACTGATGGAGCCATGTATTGGGGGGGCACTGATGGAGCCATGAATTTGGGGGGCACTGATGGAGCCATGTATTGGGAGGGCACTGATGGAGCCATGTATTGGGGGGGCACTGTTGGAGCCATGTATTGGGGGGGCACTGATGGAGCCATGTATTGGGGGGCACTGATGGAGCCATGTATTGGGGGGGGCACTGATGGAGCCATGAATTTGGGGGGCACTGATGGAGCCATGTATTGGGGGGGGCACTGTTGGAGCTATGTATTGGGGGGGCACGGTTGGAGCCATGTATTGGGGGGGGCACTGATGGAGCCATGAATTTGGGGGGCACTGATGGAGCCATGTATTGGGGGGGCACTGTTGGAGCCATGTATTGGGGGGGGGGCACTGATGGAGCCATGAATTTGGGGGGCACTGATGGAGCCATGTATTGGGAGGGCACTGATGGAGCCATGTATTGGGGGGGAACTGTTGGAGCCATGTATTGGGGGGGGGCACTGATGGAGCCATGAATTTGGGGGGCACTGATGGAGCCATGTATTGGGGGGGTACTGTTGGAGCCATGTATTGGGGGGGCACTGTTGGAGCCATGTATTGGGGGGGCACTGATGGAGCCATGTATTGGGGGGGCATGGTTGGAGCCATGTATTGGGGAGGGCACTGATGGAGCCATGTATTGGGGAGGGCACTGATGGAGCCATGTATTGGGGGGGCACTGATGGAGCCATGTATTGGGGGGGGGGGCACTGATGGAGCCATGAATTGGGGGGGGGCACTGATGGAGCCATGAATTGGGGGGGCACTGATGGAGCCATGAATTGGGGGGGCACTGATGGAGCCATGTATTGGGGGGGCACTGTTGGAGCCATGTATTGGGGGGGCACTGTTGGAGCCATGTATTGGGGGGGGGGCACTGTTGGAGCCATGTATTGGGGAGGGCACTGATGGAGCCATGTATTGGGGGGGGCACGGTTGGAGCCGTGTATTGGGGAGGGCACTGATGGAGCTATGTATTGGGGGGCACTGTTGGAGCCATGTATTGGGGGGGCACTGTTGGAGCCATGTATTGGGGGGGCACTGATGGAGCCATGAATTTGGGGGGCACTGATGGAGCCATGTATTGGGGGGGCATGGTTGGAGCTATGTATTGGGGAGGGCACTGATGGAGCCATGAATTGGGGAGGGCACTGATGGAGCCATGTATTGGGGGGCACTGATGAAGCCATGTATTGGGGGGGCACTGATGGAGCCATGAATTGGGGGGGCACTGATGGAGCCATGTATTGGGGGGGCACGGTTGGAGCCATGTATTGGGGAGGGCACTGATGGAGCCATGTATTGGGGAGGGCACTGATGGAGCCATGTATTGGGGGGCACTGATGGAGCCATGTATTGGGGGGGCACTGATGGAGCCATGTATTGGGGGGGCACTGATGGAGCCATGTATTGGGGGGGGCACTGATGGAGCCATGAATTGGGGGGGCACTGATGGAGCCATGTATTGGGGGGCACTGATGGAGCCATGTATTGGGGGGTACTGATGGAGCCATGTATTGGGGGGGGCACTGATGGAGCCATGTATTGGGGGGCACCTATGAGATAAATATGGTAGCATCAGGCTGTAATACATTGTTCCGGTGATGTAGAGTCTGCGATGTGGCCAATGGGGCCACAACTACATCCACGGAGGGTGGGCACTAGTCCAGGACAGGCGGAGACCCCGTTATATTATAGGGTATAAAGTTCCGGCAGTGTACAGGTATATGTCCATAATACAGATGCCAGCACCCGGAGATCAGAGGCAGCGACGTAGCCGCGGAGGGCCGAGCCCTTGACTTTGTCATGTAAATTGGCTCCTCTCTAGCTGTAATATGGGGAGGGGTTGTTACAATGTGCCGGCGGGGTCAAACGGGCAGGAATGTGGCCCATAGATGCGGAATATCTGAATTTCAGAAGAATGAGGTCGGGTGACATTCCGGGAGCACCGGGGACGAGAGCTGCGGGGGCTGCCTGCCAGAAAGCACTACAGGTCCCAGGATGGCACTGCTCCCTAAAGAAAAGATGGAGGCAGCCAGAGATGCTTGGAGAACACGGTTTTATTCACACAGAAGGGACGAGTGTTACCACAGGGCGTTAGTCCTCTCGACAGAGACCCCCTTCATTACAGCAGAATTATAAATAGCCCCTAAAAACAGCAGAGAGGGGATTATATACATATAAAATACAATATACAGCACATAGCCCCCAAGTGGATCCAAGATGGCGGCTAGATCTTCTGTCATCAGATAGTATTGGGAGGGTCAGGTGACAACCAATAGGGCCACATAACCATCCGGGACAGACAGCACCTGTGTGAGCAGCCTGGGCAGGGAGGGGTTAATAATAAAAGGTTGGATGAGGCACAACGGTCGGAGTTCCTCCTCATAACTGATCAACCCCTAGAGCTCAGTGGCCACTGTAATGTTAGGCTGCCCTGTGAGAGTTCCGCAGGGGCGGGGCTTGGTCACAGGGTTATTTACATATTATACACACCTTCCAGGCTTTTCTGTACAGTCTGAGGGCCACAACTCAGCGCTGATAAATAGTCACCAAGAACAGGTCATACAGCAAAAGAATCCATGAGTGAGACATCGCAGCATGTTCACATACGGTATGTACAAAATTCACATGGGGAAATGAGGATGGAGTCAGTCTCCTCCCCTCTCCAAGCCCCGCCCACTACCACACCCCTGAGGAGACGGGCGGCCATGATGCAAGGTGTGAATATACAGAAAAGAAAACATAATATAAATAGCAATGTTCTTGGGCGGCCACATTGTATGATAAAGAAGCCACACCTCCCCCCAGTGAAGCCACACCTCCCCCCAGTGAATTATGGGACCTCAGTGTAGTGACCGCAGCGCAAATCTAAGTAACGATTAATGTCCTCATGGTTTCTGTAGGGAAAGTTGCAACATGCAAATTACACACGCCAGCAGTCCCCTTCCACCCTTGGGCACGTCAGCACAGCGCCCCACCCTTGGGCACGTCAGCACAGCGCCCCACCCCCCACCCTCGGGCACGTCAGCACAGCGCCCCCCCACCCCCACCCTCGGGCACGTCAGCACAGCGCCCCCCCCCCCACCCTCGGGCACGTCAGCACAGCGCCCCCCCACCCCCACCCTCGGGCACGTCAGCACAGCGCCCCACCCTTGGGCACGTCAGCACAGCGCCCCCCCCCCCACCCTCGGGCACGTCAGCACAGCGGCCCCACCCCCACCCTCGGGCACACTGGCACAGCGGTCCCCACCATCCTCAGCCACGTCGGCACAGCGGTCCCCACCACCCTCAGCCACGTCGGCACAGCGGTCCCCACCACCCTCAGCCACGTCGGCACAGCGGTCCCCACCACCCTCAGCCACGTCGGCACAGCGGTCCCCACCACCCTCAGCCACGTCGGCACAGCGGTCCCCACAACCCTTAGCTACATCTGCACAGCGGTCCCCACCCTTGGGGACACTGGCACAGCAGTCCCCACCACCCTCAGCCACGTCGGCACAGCGGTCCCCACCACCCTCAGCCACGCCGGCACAGCGGTCACCACCACCCTCAGTCACGTCGGCACAGCGGTCCCCACCACCCTCAGCCACATCAGCACAGCGGTCCCCACCACCCTCAGCCACGCCGGCACAGCGGTCCCCACCACCCTCAGTCACGTCGGCACAGCGGTCCCCCACTACCCTCAGGCACCAGACAGTGGTTTCCCCCATCCTCGGGGCACACTGGGACAGCGGCCCCCAACCACCCTCGGGGCACACTGGGACAGCGGTCCCCAACCACCCTCGGGGCACACTGGGACAGCGGCCCCCAACCACCCTCGGGGCACACTGGGACAGCGGTCCCCAACCACCCTCGGGGCACACTGGGACAGCGGCCCCCAACCACCCTCGGGGCACACTGGGACAGCGGTCCCCAACCACCCTCGGGGCACACTGGGACAGCGGTCCCCAACCACCCTCGGGGCACACTGGGACAGCGGTCCCCAACCACCCTCGGGGCACACTGGGACAGCGGTCGCCCACCACCCTCAGATTAAAAGTAATAACCAGGAGCTGCTAATTAGAGGAATACATGAGGGAATAAGGTCTTGGGCTCATGCGGTCACCTCTCCTCTGCGGTCACCTCTCCTTTATGCAATTTTTAATATTTTTTTCTATATGGGATTTAAGGCACAAGCCAATATAAGGGAGATGTGCAGGGATAGTGGCAGGGGGGTCAGGAGGGTGGTCCTGCACATGTGACAGCAGGGTAATGCTGCAGTGCGGGTTCTGATATCGGGCACAATATTTGCTTTGTACCTACTTGGGGCCCATCTTGTGCCATGCTCATAGCAGTTATGGACAGGGTTAATGAGGTGTGTGTGTGTGGGGGGGGGGGGGCTATTATCATTAACCCATGCATGCCATTGCTTTCCAGTGACCACTGTCCATGACTGTCTACAAAGTGTTAAAGGGAGGGGGATGAAATATTTTTATATTTTGTAAAATTTTTTTGTAAATTGATGTGAATTTGAGCCCTTATTCCAACAACAGAACACTGCACACAACAGCTTAACAGTTGCAGCACTGATGACCTGCTGGTTGGTTGCTGGCTCCTCATGGGCGTGTCTTAGGAGCAGTTGTAGCACTGATGACCTGTTGGCTGCTGGCACCTAATGGGCGTGTCTTAGGAGCAGTTCCAGCACTGACGACTTGCTGGTTGGTTGCTGGCTCCTCATGGGCGTGTCTTAGGAGCAGTTCCAGCACTGATGACCTGCTGGTTGGTTGCTGGCTCCTCATGGGCATGTCTTAGGAGCAGTTCCAGCACTGACGACTTGCTGGTTGGTTGCTGGCTCCTCATGGGCGTGTCTTTGGAGCAGTTCCAGCACTGATGACCTGCTGGTTGGTTGCTGGCTCCTCATGGGCGTGTCTTTGGAGCAGTTCCAGCATTGATGACCTGCTTGGTTGCTGGGACCTTGTGGGCGTGTCTTGGGAGCAGTTGCAGCACTGATGACCTGCTGGTTGGCTTCCGGCACCTTGTGGGCATGTTGTGGGAGCAGCCAAGTACCAATAGGTGGGTTTATATTTACAAGAAGACAAATTGCTATTTCAGCAGTAACTCCTTGTTTGCCCTTCTGCGTGAACCGTCCAGGGTGGCCCCATGAATCCTGCGGGGGTAGCGGACCGGTGTGGGGGTCCTCTTTGCTCCAGGTTTCCATACAGAGTCCCTCCCTCTGACAGCATACAGTGAGGGGCTCCATAACCCATCCTCTGGCCTCCTCTTCCTCCTCCAGAAGTCTCATAGGTGATAAGAGGAGGTTCTCGACCCTCTTGATATTTAGGTTGTGTGCCCCACATCGCAGTGTGAGCAATTGGAGGTGGACGAAAAAAGCTAAGAGACCCCTCCCTTCTTAATGGTTGGGGGTTGTGCTGTTTTATAGGTTGAGGGTCTCCAAAACTTTCATGCCTTCCAATACGAGGGGGTGGGCCAGGACGCTGTTTGTTTGGCAGTTCTGGCTTTAATTCTGCAGGGTCCCTATTGCCCTGGAAATTTACACCTACATCTGCTTTTGGGGGAAGATTGACATAGATTGGCTCCTCCCTTCTCCCTTGTTGGTGAGGCCGGGAAGTGATAGGTTGACCTCTACCCTCAGCAGTTCCCATGTACGAATATGGAAGACCTCCTACAACATACGGGCGCAAATGTGCAGGGGGTGCCCTGTCCCAACGCTGATAACTCAGAAGCTCTGGCTCAGGTGGAGGTGGTCGCCCGAACCAGCCAGGAGGAGGGTGAGAAGGTGGTGACGCCATATAGGGCCACGGCGTCTGAATCAACCCATATGAAGCGTTAAGTGGTGCCATATGAGGAGGGTCTCCCAATATCTCATAGTAGAGACCCTCAGGCTCTGGCCAAGGAGGAGCAGAGCGATGTGGGGGCATCCGGGGTCCTTCCTCTGGGAATCTGTACGGGGGAGGACGTGTGCGTGGAGGAAAAAGGCTCGGAGGAGCAGGAAGGCTGCCAGACCTTGTATGGAGGCGAGGGGCTCGGGAAAGAGGGGCGGCTGCTGGGGCCATCTTTCGGAGGTCTGCAGGAGTGGAGCCGGGGGCCTGCCAAAGAGGAGGAGAAGAAAAATAAATATACTATCATATAGGACC
The DNA here is from genome assembly GCF_027789765.1 of Dendropsophus ebraccatus. NCBI lineage: Eukaryota > Metazoa > Chordata > Amphibia > Anura > Hylidae > Dendropsophus > Dendropsophus ebraccatus. The sequence continues at coordinate 90,992,701 of NC_091465.1, read as the reverse complement.
AGTGTCACAATATACAGTCCCACCTCTACCACCATATACTGCTCCACCGTGACCTCTGCCACCCCATACTGCTCCACCGTGACCTCCGCCACCATACTGCTTCACCGTGACCTCTACCACCATATACTGCTCCACCGTGACCTCTACCACCATATACTGCTTCACCGTGACCTCTACCACCATATACTGCTCTACCGTGACCTCTGCCACTCCATACTGCTCTACCGTGACCTCTGCCACTTCATACTGCTCCACCGTGACCTCTACCACCATATACTGCTCCACCGTGACCTCTGCCACCATATACTGCTCCACCGTGACCTCTGGCACCATATACTGCTCCACCGTGACCTCTACTACCATATACTGCTCCACCGTGATCTCTACCACCATATACTGCTCCACCGTGACCTCCGCCACCCTATACTGCTCCACCGTGACCTCTACCACCATATACTGCTCTACCGTGACCTCTACCACTCCATACTGCTCTACCGTGACCTCTGCCACTTCATACTGCTCCACCGTGACCTCTGCCACCATATACTGCTCCACCGTGACCTCCGCCACCAAACTGCTTCCCCGTGACCTCTACCACCATATACTGCTCCATCGTGACCTCTGCCACCATATACTGCTCCACCGTGACCTCTATCACCATGTACTGCTCCACAGTGACCTCTACCACCATATACTGCTCCACCGTGACCTTTGCCACCATATACTGCTCCACCGTGGCCTCTACCACCATATACTGCTCCACCGTGACCTCTACCACCATATACTGCTCCACCGTGACCTCTACCACCATATACTGCTCCACAGTGACCTCTGCCACCCCATACTGCTCCACCGTGACCTCTGCCACCATATACTGCTCCACCGTGACCTCTGCCACCATATACTGCTCCACCGTGACCTCTGCCACCCCATACTGCTCCACCGTGACCTCTACCACCATATACTGCTTCACCGTGACCTCTACCACCATATACTGCTCCACCGTGACCTCTACCACCATATACTGCTCCACCGTGACCTCTGCCACCATATACTGCTCTACCGTGACCTCTGCCACCATATACTGCTCCACCGTGACCTCTGCCACCATATACTGCTCCACCGTGACCTCTGCCACCATATACTGCTCCACTGTGACCTTGTGAAGACCAAAGTTGTGCTACACTGGTCTGAAGACTACATCCACCTATACTGGTCCTATACTGGTTTGTGAAGACTACATCCCCCTATAATGATCTTTGAGGACTGCATCACCTTATACTGGTCTGTGAGGACTGCATCGCCTTATACTGGTCCTATAAAAGTCTATCAGGACTACATCGCCTTATACTGGTCTGTGAGGACTGCATCGCCGTATACTGGTCTGTGAGGACTGCATCGCCTTATACTGGTCTGTGAGGACTGCATCGCCTTATACTGGTCTGTGAGGACTGCATCGCCTTATACTGGTCCTATAAAAGTCTATCAGGACTACATCGCCGTATACTGGTCTGTGAGGACTGCATCGCCGTATACTGGTCTGTGAGGACTGCATCGCCTTATACTGGTCTGTGAGGACTGCATCGCCTTATACTGGTCTGTGAGGACTGCATCGCCTTATACTGGTCTGTGAGGACTGCATCGCCTTATACTGGTCTGTGAGGACTGCATCCCCTTATACTGGTCTGTGAGGACTGCATCGCCTTATACTGGTCTGTGAGGACTGCATCGCCTTATACTGGTCTGTGAGGACTGCATCGCCTTATACTGGTCTGTGAGGACTGCATCGCCTTATACTGGTCTGTGAGGACTGCATCGCCGTATACTGGTCTGTGAGGACTGCATCGCCGTATAGGGGTCTGTGAGGACTGCATCGCCGTATAGGGGTCTGTGAGGACTCCATCACTCTACACTGGTCTGTGAGGACTGCATCGCCGTATACTGGTCTGTGAGGACTACATCGCCGTATACTGGTCTGTGAGGACTGCATCGCCGTATACTGGTCTGTGAGGACTGCATCGCCTTATACTGGTCTGTGAGGACTGCATCGCCTTATACTGGTCTGTGAGGACTGCATCGCCGTATACTGGTCTGTGAGGACTGCATCGCCGTATAGGGGTCTGTGAGGACTCCATCACTCTACACTGGTCTGTGAGGACTGCATCGCCGTATACTGGTCTGTGAGGACTACATCGCCGTATACTGGTCTGTGAGGACTGCATCCCCTTATACTGGTCTGTGAGGACTGCATCGCCGTATACTGGTCTGTGAGGACTGCATCCCCTTATATTGGTCTGTGAGGACTGCATCGCCTTATACTGGTCTGTGAGGACTGCATCGCCTTATACTGGTCTGTGAGGACTGCATCGCCGTATACTGGTCTGTGAGGACTGCATCGCCGTATACTGGTCTGTGAGGACTGCATCGCCGTATATTGGTCTGTGAGGACTGCATCGCCGTATACTGGTCTGTGAGGACTGCATCCCCTTATATTGGTCTGTGAGGACTGCATCGCCTTATACTGGTCTGTGAGGACTGCATCGCCTTATACTGGTCTGTGAGGACTGCATCGCCGTATACTGGTCTGTGAGGACTGCATCGCCGTATAGGGGTCTGTGAGGACTCCATCACTCTACACTGGTCTGTGAGGACTGCATCGCCGTATACTGGTCTGTGAGGACTACATCGCCGTATACTGGTCTGTGAGGACTGCATCGCCGTATACTGGTCTGTGAGGACTGCATCCCCTTATATTGGTCTGTGAGGACTGCATCGCCTTATACTGGTCTGTGAGGACTGCATCCCCTTATACTGGTCTGTGAGGACTGCATCGCCGTATACTGGTCTGTGAGGACTGCATCGCCTTATACTGGTCTGTGAGGACTCCATCACTCTACACTGGTCTATGGTCTACTGGTCCCAGTGATGCATCCTCACCATTGTGCTGTGTGTCTGGGGTCGCGGTGGTCGGTGCTGGCTGGTGGTCCTCTCGCTGGGGCTAATTATGGGGGGTCTCAGCTCAGAGTAGAGGGGCCCCTCCTTTGGTGCTGCGCTCTCACTGCACTCCATGGACAGTGACCTCCTGAATACTGAAGTGGAGGGGTGCGGGGGGACCGATCTCTGGGAGGACTTTGCAGGGACCGTCCCGGTGGATATTGAGGACTGAAGAGCTCGCTGGGCACTTTCTGCCAATTTTAAAGCCATGAGCCGGGCAGGATCCTTGGGGGGCGGAGGAGGGGGGAGCTGCCGCATGACCGACATAGGAGGAGGAGCCGATTGCTGTGGAGAGAGCGTCACTCCTGTGAGAAAGGGGTTAAAATATACGTGTTCAGTACTGCGCCAATACCTGCATTATATACAATGTGCGGAGGGTAACCAGCAGCTGCATCATGTTACCTCCAGAGCTGCACTCACTATTCTGCTGTTACATCATGTCTCATCCTCCAGAGCTGCACTCACTATTCTGCTGTTACATCATGTATCATCCTCCAGAGCTGCACTCACTATTCTGCTGTTACATCATGTCTCATCCTCCAGAGCTGCACTCACTATTCTGCTGTTACATCATGTCTCATCCTCCAGAGCCGCACTCACTATTCTGCTGTTACATCATGTCTCATCCTCCAGAGCCGCACTCACTATTCTGCTGTTACATCCTGTCTCATCCTCCAGAGCCGCACTCACTATTCTGCTGTTACATCATGTCTCATCCTCCAGAGCCGCACTCACTATTCTGCTGTTACATCATGTCTCATCCTCCAGAGCCGCACTCACTATTCTGCTGTTACATCATGTCTCATCCTCCAGAGCTGCACTCACTATTCTGCTGTTACATCATGTATCATCCTCCAGAGCTGCACTCACTATTCTGCTGTTACATCATGTCTCATCCTCCAGAGCCGCACTCACTATTCTGCTGTTACATCATGTATCATCCTCCAGAGCCGCACTCACTATTCTGCTGTTACATCATGTCTCATCCTTCAGAGCTGCACTCACTATTCTGCTGTTACATCATGTCTCATCCTCCAGAGCTGCACTCACTATTCTGCTGTTACATCATGTCTTATCCTCCAGAGCTGCACTCACTATTCTGCTGTTACATCATGTCTCATCCTTCAGAGCTGCACTCACTATTCTGCTATTACATCATGTCTCATCCTTCAGAGCTGCACTCACTATTCTGCTGTTACATCATGTTAGCTTGAGAGCTGCACTCACTATTCTGCTGTAACATCATCTCTCATCCTCCAGAGCTGCACTCACTATTCTGCTATTACATCATGTCTCATCCTTCAGAGCTGCACTCATTATTCTGCTGTTACATCATGTCTTCAGTCACCTCCAGAGCTGCACTCACTATTCTGCTGTTACATCATGTTACCTCGAGAGCTGCACTCACTATTTTGCTGTTACATCATGTCTCATCCTCCAGAGCCGCACTCACTATCCTACTGTAACATCATGTCTTCAGTCACCTCCAGAGCTGCACTCACATCATGACCCCAGTCACGACCAGAGCTGCACTCACTATTCAGCTGTTACATCAGGTCTCATCCTCCAGAGCTGCACTCACTGTTCTGCTGTTACTTCCGGTCTCCTCCTCCAGAGCTGCACTCACTGTTCTGCAGTTACATCATGTCTCATCCTCCAGAGCTGCACTCACTATTCTGCTGTTACATCATGTCTTCAGTCAACTCCATAGCTGCATTCATTATTTTGCTATTACATCATGTCTCCATACACCTCCAGAGCTGCACTCACTATTCTGCTGTTACATCATGTCTTGTACTCCAGAGCTGCAATCATTATTCTGCTGTTACATCATGTCCCCAGTCACCTCCAGAGCTGCACTCACTATTCTGCTGTTACATCATGTCCCCAGTCACCTCCAGAGCTGCACTCACTATTCTGCTGTTACATCATGTCTTGTTCTCCAGTAACTCCAGAGCTGCACTCACCATTCTGCTGTTACATTGTGTCTTGTACTCCAGTCACCTCCAAAGCTGTACTCACTATTCAGCTGTTACATCAGGTCTCATCCTCCAGAGCTGCACTCACTATTCAGCTGTTACATCATGTCTCATCCTCCAGAGCTGCACTCACTGTTCTGCTTTACTTCCTGTCTCCTCCTCCAGAGCTGCACTCACTATTCTGCTTTACTTCCTGTCTCCTCCTCCAGAGCTACACTCACTAATCTGCTGTTACACCATGTCTCATCCTCCAGAGCTGCACTCACTATTCTGCTGTTACATCATGTCTTCAGTCAACTCCAGAGCTGCAATCATTATTCTGCTATTACATCATGTCTCCAGTCACCTCCAGAGCTGCACTCACTATTCTGCTGTTACATCAGGTCTTGTACTCCAGAGCTGCACTCACTATTCTGCTGTTACATCATGTCTCCAGTCAACCCCAGAGCTGCACTCACTATTCTGCTGTTACATATTGTCTTGTACTCCAGAGCTGCACTCACTATTCTGCTGTTACACAGTACCTCCAGAGCTGCGCTCACTCTTCTATTAGCTTTGTGCTGACAGGTAGCACTCATGTCATTCCTCTACGAGGCGGCTCTGCTGTATCACATAGAGGCGGCTGGGAGCCTCGGGTAGTCACAGGGTTGAGATGTGTTGGTCATCACTTTGTGATTCTAAGCAGCAAATTGTGAATGCAGCTTTAGAAGTGACTGGAGCGCATGAAATAAGGCGGCTCGGCATCTACTCAAAGGAGGAGACCAGGCACAAGTTATTGTACCAGGTCCAGGCTCTGCAGGGGCGGGGCAGAACTAAAGAGACTAGCCAAGCCCCGCCCCCTTATTCTACTACACATGGTGGGAGGGGCTGTGACAACACTTATACATATCGGGATTGATGGACTCACCCTTTGGCGGATCCTCTGGGTTGGGGGCCCCAGTTACTTTGCCCTTCACCTCCCTCACACAGGTCTCGCCAAGACGCAGCTGACAGGACTGAAGCAGCAAGTTCAACATCTGCGGAGGAGGAGGAGGAGACAGGCGGGGCGGCCCCTGAGTCTCCATGTCTGTGACCAGGCGCTCCGGGGGGCTGTGAGAGGGGGAGGGGGAGCAGCCGCCGCCGGTGGGAGACAGGCTCAGCCTGCGCGGAAGGGAATGGCCCTGGCTGCTCACATCTGCTCTGACTATGGTCGGAGACTTCACTTCTTCATGGTCAGAGAAGGAGAGACGGAAAGATAAGGGGTCAAACCCGAGACCGTCCATCTCCGGGAGGGGCGGCGACAGGTCCAGATCTTCCTCAATCCATGCTGACTGGGGGCGTCCTGATGGGGGAGGAGGGGAGGGCACACAGGGCGGAGAGGGGGAGGACTGTGCCAGGCTCTCTGCTGACCGGCAGTGGGGCAGCCGAGAGGTGAGACCGTCACTTGTAGAGCGCGGGCGTCGGAGACGAGAGGTCCGGTGAAATCCTGTAATACAACCAATACAATCAATCAGCAAAGGACTCCAGGACCCGCCCATGGTAACCAGTTCAGGACCCGCCCATGGTAACTAGTCCAGGACCCGCCCACAATAACCAACCCAGGAACCGCCCATGGTAACTAGTCCAGGACCCGCCCACAATAACCAATCCAGGACCCGCCCATGGTAACCAGTCCAGGACCCGCCCATGGTAACTAGTCCAGGACCCGCCCACAATAACCAATCCAGGACCCGCCCATGGTAACCAGTCCAGGACCCGCCCATGGTAACTAGTCCAGGACCCGCCCACAATAACCAACCCAGGAACCGCCCATGGTAACTAGTCCAGGACCCGCCCACAATAACCAATCCAGGACCCGCCCATGGTAACCAGTCCAGGACCCGCCCATGGTAACTAGTCCAGGACCTGCCCACAATAACCAATCCAGGAACAGCCCATGGTAACCAGTCCAGGACCCGCCCATGGTTACCAGTCTAGGACCCGCCCATGGTTACCAGTCCCGGACCCACCCATGGTAACCACTCCAGGACCCGCCCATAGTAAGGAATCCAGGACTCGCCCATAGTAACCAGTCCCGGACCTGCCCATGGTATCCAGTCCAGGACTCACCCATGGTAACCAGTCCAGGATTTGCTCATAGTAACCAGTCCAGGACCCGCCCATGGTAACCAGTCCAAGCACTGGTCAAGACCCACCCATATCAATCTGACCAGGAGCCTTGAGTGCTGTAAAGGACCCATCCATAGTAACCAATCCAGGGACCATGAATGTTGGACAGGACCCACCTATAGTAACCAGTGCAGGGGCCACGAGTGCTGGAGGACCCGCCCATAGCAACCAGTCCAGAACCCACCCATAGTAACCAGTTCAGGGGCTGTGAGCGCTGTAAAGGACCCGCCCATAGTAACCAGTCCAGGGACCGCGAGCGCTGTACAGGACCCGCCCATAGTAAGCAGTCCAGGGGCAGCGAGCGCTGTACAGGACCCGCCCATAGTAACCAGTCATGGGGCCGCAAGCGCTGTAAAGGACCCGCCCATAGTAAGCAGTCCAGGGGCAGCGAGTGCTGTACAGGACCCGCCCATAGTAACCAGCCCAGGGTCCGCGGGTGCTGTACAGGACCCGCCCATAGTAACCAGTCCAGGGGCCGCGAGCGCTGTAAAGGACCCGCCCATAGTAACCAGTCCAGGGGCAGCGAGTGCTGTACAGGACCCGCCCATAGTAACCAGTCAAAGGGGCCGCGAGCACTGTACAGGACCCGCCCATAGAAACCAGTCCAGGGACCGCGGGTGCTGTACAGGACCCGCCCATAGTAACCAGTCCAGTGGCTGCGATTGCTGTACAGGACCCGCCCATAGAAACCAGTCCAGGGGCCACGATTGCTGTACAGGACCCGCCCATAGTAACCAGTCCAGGGACCGCGAGTGCTGTAAGGACCCGCCCATAGTAACCAGTCCAGGGGCCGCGAGTGCTGTACAGGACCCGCCCATAGTAACCAGTCCAGGGGCCACGAATGCTCTAGAGGACCCGCCCATAGTAACCAGTCCAGGGGCTGCGAGTGCTGTACAGGACCCGCCCATAGTAACCAGTCCAGGGACCGCGAGTGCTGTAAAGGACCCGCCCATAGTAACCAGTCCAGGGGCTGCGAGTGCTGTACAGGACCCGCCCATAGTAACCAGTCCAGGGACCGCGAGTGCTGTAGAGGACCCGCCCATAGTAACCAGTCCAGGGACCGCGGGTGCTGTACAGGACCCGCCCATAGTAACCAGTCATGGGACCACGAGCGCTGTACAGGACCCGCCCATAGTAACCAGTCCAGGGACCACGAGTGCTGTACAGGACCCTCCCATAGTAACCAATCCAGGGGCTGCAAGTGCTGTACAGGACCCGCCCATAGTAACCAGTCCAGAGGCAGAGAGCGCTGTACAGGACCCGCCCATAGTAAACAGTCCAGGGGCCGCGAGTGCTGTACAGGACCCGCCCATAGTAACCAGTCCAGGGGCCACGAATGCTGTACAGGACCCGCCCATAGTAACCAGTCCAGGGGCCACGAATGCTCTACAGGACCCGCCCATAGTAACCAGTCCAGGGATCGCGAGTGCTGTAGAGGACCCGCCCATAGTAACCAGTCCAGGGACCGCAAGTGCTGTACAGGACCCGCCCATAGTAACCAGTCCAGGGACAGCGGGTGCTGAACAGGACCCGCCCATAGTAACCAGTCATGGGACCACGAGTGCTGTACAGGACCCGCCCATAGTAACCAGTCCAGGGACCACAAGTGCTGTACAGGACCCTCCCATAGTAACCAATCCAGGGACCGCGAGTGCTGTACAGGACCTGCCCATAGTAACCAGTCCAGAGGCAGAGAGCGCTGTACAGGACCCGCCCATAGTAACCAGTCCAGGGGCCACGAATGCTGTACAGGACCCGCCCATAGTAACCATTCATGGGACCACGAGTGCTGTACAGGACCTGCCCATAGTAACCAGTCCAGGGACCACGAGTGCTGTACAGGACCCACCCATAGTAACCAGTCCAGGGACCACGAGTGCTGTACAGGACCCGCCCATAGTAACCAGTCCAGGGACCACGAGTGCTGTACAGGACCCACCCATAGTAACCAGTCCAGGGACCACGAGTGCTGTACAGGACCCGCCCATAGTAACCAGTCCAGGGACCACGAGTGCTGTACAGGACCCGCCCATAGTAACCAGTCCAGGGGCTGCGAGTGCTGTACAGGACCCGCCCATAGAAACCAGTCCAGGGACCGCGGGTGCTGTACAGGACCCGCCCATAGTAACCAGTCCAGGGACCACGAGTGCTGTACAGGACCCGCCCATAGTAACCAGTCCAGGGACCGCGGGTGCTGTACAGGACCCGCCCATAGTAACCAGTCCAGGGGCCACGAATGCTGTACAGGACCCGCCCATATTAACCAGTCATGGGACCACGAGTGCTGTACAGGACCCGCCCATAGTAACCAGTCCAGGGACCATGCTATGGACAAGAGCCTTGAAATGGTGCAATTTTCAGCGCTTTCACCAACTTCTTTGTGGAGGAATCGTACAGGAATACTAATAATTCTGCCAACAGAAACACCATTTCCTGGAGGTTAACAGCTCCCCCTGCTGGACGCATTGGGTATTACTCATGAAGCGTCACAGCGTCACAGGGGACTTCGCCAAGGATGAAACACCCAAAAACACCAGGAGCAGAATCCACCTCCTGCGTCATGTGATGTCAAATAAGTTTACAAAACTTACCCGTCCCACTAGTGTGAGAACACAGAGACTCCTCGCTCTTAGCCGAGCGCAACGTCATCGTCTCCAAGACTGCAGGGAGAACAGAGAGAAGTGTGAGGAAACAGCAAGGAGCACAGTAGGAAAGCAGAGAAGATTATATTGTTACCTCTCTGGTGGGCCGCTGTCTCCCGGAGACCCCCAGATCGAGATTTCTTCTGCTGTGAAGAATTTTTGCCTATAGCAAAAAACGTTCTCCAACTACTACCCCCACCGGATTTCTTCCTGCTACGTAAACCTTTCCTGAAAAATAAAGTAGAGGATTATTATTTATAATGCTATTCTATACAAGAATATAACTGCTATAATACTGCCCCCTATATACAGGAATATACCTACTATAATACTGCTCCTATATACAGGAATATAACTACTATAATACTGCTCCTATATACAGGAATATACTACTATAATACTGCTCCTATATACAGGGATATACTACTATAATACTGCCTCCTATATACAGGGATATAACTGCTATAATACTGCTCCTAGATACAGGAATATAACTACTATAATACTGCTCCTATATACAGGGATATAACTGCTATAATACTGCTCCTATATACAGTGATATAACTACTATAATACTGCTCCTATATACAGGAATATACTACTATAATACTGCTCCTATATACAGGAATATAACTACTATAATACTGCTCCTATATACAGGAATATAACTGCTATAATACTGCTCCTATATACAGTAATATAACTACTATAATACTGCTCCTATATACAGGAATATACCTACTATAATACTGCCCCTATATACAAGAATATAACTACTATAATACTGCCCCCTATATACAGGGATATAACTACTATAATACTGCTCCTATATACAAGAATATAACTGCTATAATACTGCACCCTATATACAGGAAAATACTACTATAATACTGCTCCTATATACAGGGATATAACTACTATAATACTGCTCCTATATACAGGAATATAACTACTATAATACTGCTCCTATATACAGGGATATAACTACTATAATACTGCTCCTATATACAGGGATATAACTATTATAATACTGCTCCTATATACAGGAATATAACTACTATAATACTGCTCCCTATATACAGGAATATACTACTATAATACTGCTCCTATATACAGGAATATAACTACTATAATACTGCTCCTATATACAGGAATATAACTACTATAATACTGCTCCTATATACAGGAATATAACTACTATAATACTGCTCCTATATACAGGGATATAACTATTATAATACTGCTCCTATATACAGGAATATAACTACTATAATACTGCTCCCTATATACAGGAATATACTACTATAATACTGCTCCTATATACAGGAATATACTACTATAATACTGCTCCTATATACAGGAATATACTACTATAATCACTTTGCGGGGTTGGCGGTCGCTGACCAACACAGTGTGGAGTTAGTGTAGGGACCCGTGTGGACCAGAGGACCTGCGCGGTGGTACATGGGGCAATATGGCTGATCAATTCATATACAGACACTCTGGTGTTGATTTTTAATATAGGCCTAGCGGCATTAGTATCAGCCATAGATGGGATGTGCAGCCGTTCCATTCTCTCCAGTTCGTATACTACTAGAATACTGCCCCCTATATACAGGGATATAACTACTATAATACTGCTCCTATATACAGGAATATACTACTATAATACTGCTCCTATATACAGGGATATACTATTATAATACTGCTCCTATATACAGGGATATAACTACTATAATAGTGCTCCTATATACAGGGATATAGCTACTATAATACTGCTCCTATATACAGGAATATAACTACTATAATACTGCTCCTATATACAGGAATATAACTACTATAATACTGCTCCTATATACAGGAATATACTACTATAATACTGCTCCTATATACAGGAATATAACTACTATAATACTGCTCCTATATACAGGAATATAACTACTATAATACTGCTCCTATTTACAGGGATATAACTACTATAATACTGCTCCTATATACAGGAATATAACTACTATAATACTGCTCCTATATACAGGAATATACTACTATAATACTGCTCCTATATACAGGAATATAACTACTATAATACTGCTCCTATATACAGGAATATACTACTATAATACTGCTCCTATATACAGGAATATAACTACTATAATACTGCTCCTATATACAGGAATATAACTACTATAATACTGCTCCTATATACAGGAATATACTACTATAATACTGCTCCTATATACAGGAATATAACTACTATAATACTGCTCCTATATACAGGAATATACTACTATAATACTGCTCCTATATACAGGGATATAACTACTATAATACTGCTCCTATACACAGGAATATAACTACTATAATACTGCTCCTATATACAGGAATATACTACTATAATACTGCTCCTATATACAGGAATATAACTACTATAATACTGCTCCTATATACAGGAATATAACTACTATAATACTGCTCCTATATACAGGGATATAACTACTATAATACTGCTCCTATATACAGGAATATAACTACTATAATACTGCTCCTATATAGAGGGATATAACTACTATAATACTGCTCCTATACACAGGAATATAACTACTATAATACTGTTCCTATATACAGGAATATAACTACTATAATACTGCTCCTATATACAGGAATATACTACTATAATACTGCTCCTATATAGAGGGATATACTACTATAATACTGCCCCCTATATACAGGAATATACTACTATAATACTGCTCCCTATATACAGGAATATACTACTATAATACTGCTCCCTATATACAGGAATATACTACTATAATACGAACTGGAGAGAATGGAACGGCTGCACATCCCATCTATGGCTGATACTAATGCCGCTAGGCCTATATTAAAAATCAACACCAGAGTGTCTGTATATGAATTGATCAGCCATATTGCCCCATGTACCACCGCGCAGGTCCTCTGGTCCACACGGGTCCCTACGCTAACTCCACACCGTGTCGGTCAGCGACCGCCAACCCCGCAAGGCGTGCACATGCAGGAAAGGGAGGCCATGGAACGGCCCTGCAACCCCAATGTCACAGGACCAGACCCAAAATGCCCCACCAAAACCCGGCCAGCACCACCGGCGGGGAAGGCTGCCCCCCAAACGACACAAGTATGGATATTGTGCTGCTTGGGGGCGACCTTCTCCGGCGGCGGTGCTGGCCGGGTTCTGGTGTGGTGTTTTTGGGTCTGGTCCTGTGGCATGGGGGTCGCAGGGCCGTCCCATGGCCCCCGTTCCCTGGCTGTGCACGCCTGCGGGGTTGGTGGCCACTGACTGGCACAGTGTGGACTTAGTGTAGGGACCCATGTGTATCAGATACCGGCACGAGGTACATGGGGCAGTATGGCTTGATCAATTCATACACAAAATTCTGATGTGTTTTTTATTTAGCCAAGCGGCACTAGTATCAGCCATAGGTGTGATGTGCAGCACTCTGTTTCTTCCCTGAACCGCATAACTACTATAATACTGCTCCTATATACAGGAATATACTACTATAATACTGCTCCTATATACAGGGATATACTACTATAATACTGCTCCTATATACAGGAATATACTACTATAATACTGCCCCCTATATACAGGAATATAACTACTATAATACTGCTCCTATATACAGGGATATAACTACTATAATACTGCTCCTATATACAGGGATATAACTACTATAATACTGCTCCTATATACAGGGATATACTACTATAATACTGCTCCCTATATACAGGAATATAACTACTATAATACTGCTCCTATATACAGGGATATAACTACTATAATACTGCCCCCTATATACAGGGATATACTACTATAATACTGCCCCCTATATACAGGGATATAACTACTATAATACTGCTCCTATATACAGGAATATAACTACTATAATACTGCTCCTATATACAGGAATATAACTACTATAATACTGCTCCTATATACAGGAATATACTACTATAATACTGCCCCCTATATACAGGAATATAACTACTATAATACTGCTCCTATATACAGGAATATACTACGATAATACTGCCCCTATATACAGGAATATAACTACTATAATACTGCTCCTATATACAGGAATATAACTACTATAATACTGCTCCTATATACAGGGATATACTACTATAATACTGCCCCCTATATACAGGAATATACTACTATAATACTGCTCCTATATACAGGAATATACTACTATAATACTGCCCCTATATGCAGGAATATACTACTATAATACTGCTCCTATATACAGGAATATAACTACTATAATACTGCACCTATATACAGGGATATAACTACTATAATACTGCTCCTATATACAGGTATATAACTACTATAATACTGCCCCCTATATACAGGAATATACTACTATAATACTGCCCCTATATACAGGAATATACTACTATAATACTGCTCCTATATACAGGGATATAACTACTATAATACTGCCCCCTGTATACAAGAATATAACTACTATAATACTGCACCTATATACAGGGATATAACTACTATAATACTGCCCCTATATACAGGAATATAACTACTATAATACTGCTCCTATATACAGGAATATAACTACTATAATACTGCTCCTATATACAGGGATATAACTACTATAATACTGCTCCTATATACAGGAATATAACTACTATAATACTGCTCCTATATACAGGAATATACTACTATAATACTGCTCCCTATATACGGGAATATATATATATATATATATATATATATATATATATATATATATATATATATATAAAAGCAGTATTATAGTAGTATCTTCCTGTATATAGGAGCAGTATTATAGTAGTATATTCCTGTATATAGGAGCAGTATTATAGTAGTATATTCCTGTATATAGCAGCAGTATTATAGTAGTTATATCCCTCTATATAGGAGCAGTATTATAGTAGTTATATCCCTGTATATAGGAGCAGTATTATAGTAGTTATATTCCTGTATATAGCGAGCAGTATTATAGTAGTTATATCCCTCTATATAGGAGCAGTATTATAGTAGTTATATCCCTGTATATAGGAGCAGTATTATAGTAGTTATATCCCTGTATATAGGGAGCAGTATTATACTAATTATATTCCTGTATATAGGAGCAGTATTATAGTAGTATATCCCTGTATATAGGAGCAGTATTATAGTAGTATATTCCTGTATATAGGGATTAGTATTATAGTAGTTATATTCCTGTATATAGGAGCAGTATTATAGTAGTTATATCCCTGTATATAGGAGCAGTATTATAGTAGTTATATTCCTGTATATAGGGAGCAGTATTATAGTAGTTATATTCCTGTATATAGGGGGCAGTATTATAGTAGGTATATTCCTGTATATAGGAGCAGTATTATAGTAGTTATATCCCTGTATATAGGAGCAGTATTATAGTAGTTATATCCCTGTATATAGGAGCAGTATTATAGTAGTATATCCCTGTATATAGGAGCAGTATTATAGTAGTATATTCCTGTATATAGGAGCAGTATTATAGTAGTTATATCCCTGTATATAGGAGAAGTATTATAGTAGTTATATTCCTGTATATAGGAGCAGTATTATAGTAGTATATCCCTGTATATAGGAGCAGTATTATAGTAGTTATATTCCTGTATATAGGAGCAGTATTATAGTAGTTATATCCCTGTATATAGGAGCAGTATTATAGTAGTTATATCCCTGTATATAGGGAGCAGTATTATAGTAGTTATATTCTTGTATATAGGGGGCAGTATTATAGTAGTTATATTCCTGTATATAGGAGCAGTATTATAGTAGTATATCCCTGTATATAGGAGCAGTACTATAGTATTATATACCTGTATATAGGAGCAGTATTATAGTAGTTATATCCCTGTATATAGGAGCAGTATTATAGTAGTTATATTCCTGTATATAGGAGCAGTATTATAGTAGTTATATCCCTGTATATAGGAGCAGTATTATAACATATATATATATATATATATATATACACATATACATGTACATACACACACACACATTATATTGACACCAGCCTTACGCTAGCTTTACCTTTCATCACTGCTCTCTAGCGCCCTCTCGGGTTTATTGGGAGATGTTTTCTCTGCCCCCAGTTTCTCAGCTGCCTCCCTCTGACTCTGACTCCGCGCCTGAGCCTCCTGGAGACTTACGAGGCGTCCGGATGGGCATCCACCCATCAGAGAGCGGGGTCTTATCGGTCCACAGCGACCTGGATAGACAGAAAGAGAGGAGATATTTTTGTTTTGCTCAGTGTAAATCTCCGCACAATTTTGTAATTTTAAGAGTTTTGCATAGTTACATAGTTAATACGGTTGAAAAAAGACACATGTCCATCAAGTTCAACCAAGGAGGGGATGGATACAGGTAAGGGGGATATACAAGGAGGGGATGGATACAGGGAAGGGGGATATACAAGGAGGGGATGGATACAGGGATGGGGGATATACAAGGAGGGGATGGATACAGGGAAGGGGGATATACAAGGAGGGGATGGATACAGGGAAGGGGGATATACAAGGAGGGGATGGATACAGGGAAGGGGGATATACAAGGAGGGGATGGATACAGGGAAGGGGGATATACAAGGAGGGGATGGATGGAGGGAAGGGGGATATACAAGGAGGGAATGGATGGAGGGAAGGGGGATATACAAGGAGGGGATGGATACAGGGAAGGGGGATATACAAGGAGGGGATGGATACAGGGAAGGGGGATATACAAGGAGGGGATGGATGGAGGGAAGGGGGATATACAAGGAGGGGATGGATACAGGGAAGGGGGATATACAAGGAGGGGATGGATACAGGGAAGGGGGATATACAAGGAGGGGATGGATGGAGGGAAGGGGGATATACAAGGAGGGGATGGATACAGGGAAGGGGGATATACAAGGAGGGGATGGATACAGGGAAGGGGATATACAAGGAGGGGATGGATACAGGGAAGGGGGATATACAAGGAGGGGATGGATACAGGGAAGGGGGGTATACAAGGAGGGGATGGATACAGGGAAGGGGGATATACAAGGAGGGGATGGATACAGGGAAGGGGGATATACAAGGAGGGGATGGATGGAGGGAAGGGGGGTATACAAGGAGGGATGGATGGAGGGAAGGGGGATATACAAGGAGGGATGGATGGAGGGAAGGGGGATATACAAGGAGGGATGGATGGATACAGGGAAGGGGGATATACAAGGAGGGGATGGATACAGGTAAGGGGGATATACAAGGAGGGGATGGATACAGGGAAGGGGGATATACAAGGAGGGGATGGATGGAGGGAAGGGGGGTATACAAGGAGGGGATGGATACAGGTAAGGGGGATATACAAGGAGGGGATGGATACAGGTAAGGGGGATATACAAGGAGGGGATGGATACAGGGAAGGGGGATATACAAGGAGGGGATGGATGGAGGGAAGGGGGATATACAAGGAGGGGATGGATACAGGTAAGGGGGATATACAAGGAGGGGATGGATACAGGGAAGGGGGGTATACAAGGAGGAATGGATGGAGGGAAGGGGGATATACAAGGAGGGGATGGATACAGGGAATGGGGATATACAAGGAGGGATGGATGGAGGGAAGGGGGATATACAAGGAGGAATGGATGGAGGGAAGGGGGATATACAAGGAGGGATGGATGGAGGGAAGGGGGATATACAAGGAGGGATGGATGGAGGGAAGGGGGATATACAAGGAGGGATGGATGGAGGGAAGGGGGATATACAAGGAGGGGATGGATACAGGGAAGGGGGATATACAAGGAGGGATGGATGGAGGGAAGGGGGATATACAAGGAGGGATGGATGGAGGGAAGGGGGATATACAAGGAGGGATGGATGGAGGGAAGGGGGATATACAAGGAGGGATGGATGGAGGGAAGGGGGATATACAAGGAGGGATGGATGGAGGGAAGGGGGATATACAAGGAGGGATGGATGGAGGGAAGGGGGATATACAAGGAGGGATGGATGGAGGGAAGGGGGATATACAAGGAGGGATGGATGGAGGGAAGGGGGATATACAAGGAGGGATGGATGGAGGGAAGGGGGATATACAAGGAGGGATGGATGGAGGGAAGGGGGATATACAAGGAGGGGATGGATACAGGGAAGGGGGATATACAAGGAGGGATGGATGGAGGGAAGGGGGATATACAAGGAGGGATGGATGGATACAGGGAAGGGGGAGGGGTGATAGGTTCTATACATATGCATTTATATTATTTTGCTCTAAGAACTTGTCTCTCCTGTTGTGAAGCTTCTACTGTTGTTGCTGTGACCAGATCCTGTGGTGACTGTTCCACAGATTCACAGTTCTCATGGTAAAAAAGGATTCTCGCCTCCGGAGATTGAACCTTTTTCTCTCCAGGCGGAGGCAGCGCCCCCTTGTCTCTCCGGGTGGAGGCAGCGCCCCCTTGTCTCTCCAGGCGGAGGCAGCGCCCCCTTGTCTCTCCGGGCGGAGGCAGCGCCCCCTTGTCTCTCCGGGCGGAGGCAGCGCCCCCTTGTCTCTCCGGGCGGAGGCAGCGCCCCCTTGTCTCTCCGGGCGGAGGCAGCGCCCCCTTGTCTCTCCGTACGGAGGCAGCGCCCCCTTGTCTCTCGGGGCGGAGGCAGCGCCCCCTTGTCTCTCCGGGCAGAGGCAGCGCCCCCTTGTCTCTCCGGGCGGAGGCAGCGCCCCCTTGTCTCTCCGGGCGGAGGCAGCGCCCCCTTGTCTCTTCGGGCGGAGGCAGCGCCCCCTTGTCTCTTCGGGCGGAGGCAGCGCCCCCTTGTCTCTCCGGGCGGAGGCAGGGCCCCCTTGTCTCTCCGGGCGGAGGCAGGGCCCCCTTGTCTCTCTGGGCGGAGGCAGCGCCCCCTTGTCTCTCCGGGCGGAGGCAGCGCCCCCTTGTCTCTCCAGGCGGAGGCAGCGCCCCCTTGTCTCTCCAGGCGGAGGCAGGGCCCCCTTGTCTCTCCAGGCGGAGGCAGCGCCCCCTTGTCTCTCCAGGCGGAGGCAGCGCCCCCTTGTCTCTCCAGGCGGAGGCAGCGCCCCCTTGTCTCTCCGGGTGGAGGCAGCTCCCCCTTATCTCTCCAGGTGGAGGCAGTGCCCCCTTGTCTCTCCAGGCGGAGGCAGCGCCCCCTTGTCTCTCCAGGCGGAGGCAGCGCCCCCTTGTCTCTCCAGGTGGAGGCAGCGCCCCCTTGTCTCTCCAGGCGGAGGCAGCGCCCCCTTGTCTCTCTGGGTGGAGGCAGCGCCCCCTTGTCTCTCCAGGTGGAGGCAGCGCCCCCTTGTCTCTCCAGGTGGAGTCAGCGCCCCCTTGTCTCTCTGGGTGGAGGCAGCGCCCCCTTATCTCTCCGGGTGGAGGCAGCGCCCCCTTGTCTCTCCGGGTGGAGGCAGTGCCCCCTTGTCTCTCCAGGCACAGGCAGCGCCCCCTTGTCTCTCCAGGCGGAGGCAGCGCCCCCTTGTCTCTCCAGGCGGAGGCAGCGCCCCCTTGTCTCTCTGGGTGGAGGCAGCGCCCCCTTATCTCTCCAGGTGGAGGCAGCGCCCCCTTGTCTCTCCAGGCGGAGGCAGCGCCCCCTTATCTCTCCAGGCGGAGGCAGCGCCCCCTTGTCTCTCCGGGCGGAGGCAGCGCCCCCTTGTCTCTCCGGGTGGAGGCAGTGCCCCCTTGTCCCTCCAGGCACAGGCAGCGCCCCCTTGTCTCTCCAGGAGGAGGCAACGCCCTCTTGTCCTTTGAGGGGGTTTTACCTGGAACATCTTTTCCCCATATCTCTTGTAGGGGCCATTTATATATTTAAATAAGTTAATCATATTTCCCCTTATACGTCTCTTCTCCAGACTAAACAAATGTAACTATGCACTATGGGATTATAATGGAGTCCCGGCACTCGGTCGCCTCCTACTTTAGGTGGGATCAGGTTTTGCTGGATTTCCTCTTCCATTCTCAGCCCTGGCAGCCATCTTTTCTGTGTCACACATCTTTATTACGTTTTACAGGATTTCCCATATATTGTTTATGTTATGCTTTACAGTGTGGGAACCTATGGGGGTACGCTGCTAATAAGGTAACTCTGGCTGTCAGTATGGGGGCGTGGCCACTGCTGCAAGGCGGGGCTTATGTGCGTCTTCTCTAAGGTAATTCATGTAGGTTTATGGACACACGAGGCATGTAACACATTAAAGGAATGTTAGGGAAAAAAATACAAAAACAAGAAATAAAAATATACAACGTTAGAGAACATAAAAAAATGAAATAAACGCAGGTACAGGATCAGATCACGGGTTCATAGAAAAGACATTTAATAACATGGTGGTGTCATCCGCAGATACATGGAACATCTGCACCCACATTTCTATCACTTTTTAAAAAGTCAAAAAATAAGTTAAAGTTTCAAAGACTTATACTAGACTCTTCCTTATATTTATATACGCTCCCGGCGTTATTCATCTCCATAGAAAAAATAGTCCCATATAATAAACAAAAAGTCAGACTTGGGCCTCTTCCTTTCTGGTTATAATAAAAAGCATTTCTGAGGTCGACCACTAGGTGTCAGTCTTGGGCTCTGCCTCGGCTCTCCTTCCTTCGGGTGGGATCTCGGACGAGCCTGTCTTCTTCTTGGCCTGGCACCAAGCTTCAGGTAAGGTTAACAGGCGAATCTTTACAGACGTGCACGAGGCTCGACGGAGGCCGCTTTGTTTGGCTGGTAGTGAGAAGGGGGTAAAGAGAAAAAAGGGGGATACAAAGTAGACAGAAATGGATTTAGGTGGGAAACCTTAGTGGCCAATTCTAATTGTCTAAATGAAGCGCTGCCAAGGCATAGAACGATGCAAGAAGAGAAGATCGGCTGAAGAGGAAGACTGGCGAAAGCAGAGGACGTGTCTCAGGAAACCATGGGGAGGTCTTGTCCATTAGCAGCAGAAAGCAAGGAGTGCAAAGGATTTCAGCCTGTGGCTTTGAAGAGAGAAAGATAAGCAGCGTAGAAAGGTCTCAGCGGAAAGGCTACGGGTCACAGGTCTGTATATACACCAGGATTCTACAAACTGGAGTGCGGGCCGTGCCCATTGCTGTGCCCAATGGTTTTTAGTTTAATCCAGCTCAATTAGTAGACACTAATTCCATAGGAACAAGAGGCACAAAGAGGCTCTGCAGATCCCTAATCCTCTTCATAGGGATAGAGAGGAAGACGAGCAGCATAGAAAGGTCTCATTGGAAGGTCTACCGGTCACAGATCCCTATACACACCAGGATTCTACAGGCTGGGGCACGGCTTGTGCCCATTACGGTGCCCAATGGTTTCTAGTTTAATATAGTTCTATTAGGAGACAATAAACCTATAGAGACGAGAAGGCACTGCAGATCCCTAATCCTCTTCATAGGGATAAAGAGAAAGCAATCAGTAAACCAGAGTCACATGCAGGAGAAGAGGAGCGCAGCAGCTCAGGCACAGTGCAGGGAACAGCAGGGTACATTTCTTACCAATTGAAGTAAAAGTGTCACTAAAGAGGGTCTCCACGTGACACAGCAGGAACTCCACCAGCACAGACTGGACCCGCACCTCCCGGAAGGCGTCAGCTCCAGGGGTCCCCACAGACTCCATGTCCCGGGACCTGGAGGGAAGAAGATTTCAATATCACATTATTTGAGAGCAGATGAGCCGTGTATCTAACATGTCCAGGTGATACTGTACACTCGTCTCCACTCCTCTGTCCTCCCCTCCCTGCTCCACATAGTCTCCACTCCTCCACCCTCCCTGCCTGCTCCACATGGTCTCCACTCCTCCACTCCTCCCCCTCCCTGCTCCACATGGTCTCCACTCCTCCACCCTCCCCTCCCTGCCTGCTCCACATGGTCTCCACTCCTCTGTCCTCCCCTCCCTGCTCTACATGGTCTCCACTCCTCTGTCCTCCCCTCCCTCCCTGCTCCACATGGTCTCCACTCCTCTGTCCTCCCCTCCCTGCCTGCTCCACATTGTCTCCACTCCTCTGTCCTCCCCTCCCTGCCTGCTCCACATGGTCTCCACTCCTCCACCCTCCCCTCCCTGCCTGCTCCACATGGTCTCCACTCCTCTGTCCTCCCCTCCCTCTCTGCTCCACATGGTCTCCACTCCTCTGTCCTCCTCTCCCTCCCTGCTCCACATGGTCTCCACTCCTCTGTCCTCCCCTTCCTGCTCCACATAGTCTCCATTCCTCTGTCCTCCCCTCCCTGCTCCACTCCTCCCTGCTCCACATGGTCTCCACTCCTCTGTCCTCCCCTCCCTGCTCCACATGGTCTCCACTCCTCTGTCCTCCCCTTCCTGCTCCACATAGTCTCCATTCCTCTGTCCTCCCCTCCCTGCTCCACTCCTCCCTGCTCCACATGGTCTCCACTCCTCTGTCCTCCCCTCCCTGCTCCACATGGTCTCCACTCCTCTGTCCTCCCCTTCCTGCTCCACATAGTCTCCATTCCTCTGTCCTCCCCTCCCTGCTCCACCCTCCCTGCTCCACATGGTCTCCACTCCTCTGTCCTCCCCTCCCTCTCTGCTCCACATGGTCTCCACTCCTCTGTCCTCCCCCTCCTCCCTGCTCCACATGGCCTCCACTCCTCTGTCCTTCCCTCCCTGCTCCACATGGTCTCCACTCCTCTGTCCTCCCCTCCCTGCCTGCTCCACATGGTCTCCACTCCTCCACCCTCCCTGCCTGCTCTACATGGTCTCCACTCCTCTGTCCTCCCCTCCCTGCTCCACATGGCCTCCACTCCTCTGTCCTTCCCTCCCTGCTCCACATGGTCTCCACTCCTCTGTCCTTCCCCACCCTGCCTGCTCCACATGGTCTCCACTCCTCTGTCCTCCCCTCCCTGCCTGCTCCACATGGTCTCCACTCCTCTGTCCTCCACCCTCCCTGCCTGCTCCACATGGTCTCCATTCCTCTGTCCTCCCCTCCCTGCTCCACATGGTCTCCACTCCTCTGTCCTCCCCTCCCTCCCTGCTCCACATGGTCCCCACTCCTCTGTCCTCCCCTCCCTGCTCCACATGGTCTCCATTCCTCTGTCCTCCCCTCTCTGCTTCACATGGTCTCCACTCCTCTGTCCTCCCCTCCCTGCTCCACATGGTCTCCACTCCTCTGTCCTCCCCTCCCTGCTCCACATGGTCTCCACTCCTCTGTCCTCCCCTCCCTCCCTGCTCCACATGGTCTCCATTCCTCTGTCCTCCCCTCTCTGCTTCACATGGTCTCCACTCCTCTGTCCTCCCCTCCCTCCCTGCTCCACATGGTCTCCACTCCTCTGTCCTCCCCTCCCTCCCTGCTCCACATGGTCTCCACTCCTCTGTCCTCCCCCTCCCTGCTCCACATGGTCTCCACTCCTCTGTCCTCCCCTCCCTCCCTGCTCCACATGGTCTCCAGTCCTCTGTCCTCCCCCTCCCTGCTCCACATGGTCTCCAGTCCTCTGTCCTCCCCTCCCTGCCTGCTCCACATGGTCTCCACTCCTCTGTCCTTCCCTCCCTGCCTGCTCTACATGGCCTCCACTCCTCTGTCCTCCCCTCCCTGCTCCACATGGTCTCCACTCCTCTGTCCTCCCCCTCCCTGCTCCACATGGTCTCCACTCCTCTGTCCTCCCCTCCCTGCTCCACGTGGTCTCCACTCCTCTGTCCTCCCCTCCCTCCCTGCTCCACATGGTCTCCACTCCTCTGTCCTCCCCTCCCTGCTCCACATGGTCTCCACTCCTCTGTCCTCCCCTCCCTGCTCTACATGGTCTCCACTCCTCTGTCCTCCCCTCCCTACCTGCTCCACATGGTCTCCACTCCTCTGTCCTCCCCCTCCCTACCTGCTCCACGTGGTCTCCACTCCTCTGTCCTCCCCTCCCTACCTGCTCCACATGGTCTCCACTCCTCTGTCCTCCCCCTCCCTACCTGCTCCACGTGGTCTCCACTCCTCTGTCCTCCCCTCCCTCCCTGCTCCACATGGTCTCCACTCCTCTGTCCTCCCCTCCCTGCTCTACATGGTCTCCACTCCTCTGTCCTCCCCTCCCTACCTGCTCCACATGGTCTCCACTCCTCTGTCCTCCCCTCCCTACCTGCTCCACATGGTCTCCACTCCTCTGTCCTCCCCCTCCCTGCTCTACATGGTCTCCACTCCTCTGTCCTTCTTCTCCCTTCTGAGTCCAGTTACATTAACTCTTCAGTCTCTTCTGTTGGCAGGCAAGCTGTAACACCTCCTCTCTAACTCCGCCCACTACTGACATCACACCAATCAGTAAGCTCCTGGCCAAGAGGAAAAACAGAACAGTGACCGCCTCCAGAGCAGTACAGGGGACAGTTGTTTCATCTCTCTCTCTCTCTTCTAATCTATCTATGTAGATTGATATGGAGCCTAGGGTAAGCCTGACAAAAAATTGATACAGAAGGACAGATTTATGTGAAAACAGCAGCCAGAGCTTATAGCACAGGAGCTGGATTTACCACAAGGGGAGTGTGCTAGGAACTGTGTGGGTGCTGGAAAGCGCGGCATCACTCTCACCACTCATGTTTGTTTCTGTTGGAGATGACTGTATATATCTGAATAATTCCCGTTACACATCACTACAATGGAGCCTGCCTAACGTCATGAGATGTGCTATAGAGAGGATACACCTAAGGGGCCTGACCCCACAATATCCCACGCTGCCTCACCATAAGAGTGCCTGTGGAGTCAGCAATGGGAAGATACTACAAGAAGGGCAGGTACTTGGCAGTTGGCTCGAAGGTGAAATGCATGCTGGGAAAACGTAGTTTCCTGGCCGGCGCCATCTTGGATAGAGACTGGCTTTCAGAAAAACTTGTAGCTCAGGAACGGCGGCAGCTAGAAAGACGGGATATGCCTCAAATTACTCAGGGGGACTTGTATGGGTTTTGCTATGTGCCAATTTCTTGTCTTTAAGTGTAACTTTTTTTTTTTTTTGCAGAAATCAGTAGTATAAGCGATTTTAAGAAACTCTGTAATAAGTTTTATTAAGCAAAAAAGCCTCTTTCTGTACCTAAAAAGCAATTTCCCAGCTCCACATGGTCTCCACTCCTCTGTCCTCCCCCTCCCTGCTCCACATGGTCTCCACTCCTCTGTCCTCCCCCTCCCTGCTCCACATGGTCTCCACTCCTCTGTCCTCCCCTCCCTGCTCCCTATGGTCTCCACTCCTCTGTCCTCCCCTCCCTGCTCCACATGGTCTCCACTCCTCTGTCCTCCCCTTCCTGCTCCACATAGTCTCCACTTCTCTGTCCTCCCCTCCCTCCCTGCTCCCTATGGTCTCCACTCCTCTGTCCTCCCCTCCCTGCTCCACATGGTCTCCACTCCTCTGTCCTCCCCTTCCTGCTCCACATGGTCTCCACTCCTCTGTCCTCCCCTCCCTGCTCCACATGGTCTCCACTCCTCTGTCCTCCCCTCTCTGCTCTACATGGTCTCCACTCCTGTGCCCTTCCCTCCCTCCCTGCTCCACATGGTCTCCACTCCTCTGTCCTCCCCTCCCTGCTCCCTATGGTCTCCACTCCTCTGTCCTCCCCTCCCTGCTCCACATGGTCTCCACTCCTCTGTCCTCCCCTTCCTGCTCCACATGGTCTCCACTCCTCTGTCCTCCCCTTCCTGCTCCACATGGTCTCCATTCCTCTGTCCTCCCCTCTCTGCTCTACATGGTCTCCACTCCTGTGCCCTTCCCTCCCTCCCTGCTCCACATGGTCTCCACTCCTCTGTCCTCCCCTCCCTGCTCCACATGGTCTCCACTCCTCTGTCCTCCCCTCCCTGCCTGCTCCACATGGTCTCCACTCCTCCACCCTCCCCCTCCCTGCCTGCTCCACATGGTCTCCACTCCTCTGTCCTCCCCTCCCTGCTCCACATGGTCTCCACTCCTCTGTCCTCCCCTCCCTGCTCCACATGGTCTCCACTCCTCTGTCCTCCCCTCCCTCCCTGCTCCACATGGTCTCCACTCCTCTGTCCTCCCCTCCCCTCCCTGCTCCACATGGTCTCCACTCCTCTGTCCTCCCCTCCCTGCTCCACATGGTCTCCAGTCCTCTGTCCTCCCCTCCCTGCCTGCTCCACATGGTCTCCACTCCTCTGTCCTCCCCTCCCTGCCTGCTCTACATGGCCTCCACTCCTCTGTCCTCCCCCTCCCTTCCCTGCTCCACATGGTCTCCACTCCTCCACCCTCCCCTCCCTGCTCCACATGGTCTCCACTCCTCTGTCCTCCCCTCCCTCCCTGCTCCACATGGTCTCCACTCCTCTGTCCTCCCCTCCCCTCCCTGCTCCACATGGTCTCCACTCCTCTGTCCTCCCCTCCCTGCTCCACATGGTCTCCAGTCCTCTGTCCTCCCCTCCCTGCCTGCTCCACATGGTCTCCACTCCTCTGTCCTCCCCTCCCTGCCTGCTCTACATGGTCTCCACTCCTCTGTCCTCCCCTCCCTCCCTGCTCCACATGATCTCCACTCCTCTGTCCTCCCCTCCCTGCTCTACATGGTCTCCACTCCTCTGTCCTCCCTTCCCTGCTCCACATGGTCTCCACTCCTCTGTCCTCCCCTCCCTGCTCCACATGGTCTCCACTCCTCTGTCCTCCCCTCCCTCTCTGCTCCACATGGTCTCCACTCCTCTGTCCTCCCCTCCCTGCTTGCTCCACATGGTCTCCACTCCTCTGTCCTCCCCTCCCTGCTCCACATGGTCTCCACTCCTCTGTCCTCCCCTCCCTGCTCCACATGGTCTCCACTCCTCTGTCCTCCCCTCCCTGCTCCACATGGTCTCCACTCCTCTGTCCTCCCCTCCCTCTCTGCTCCACATGGTCTCCACTCCTCTGTCCTCCCCTCCCTGCTCCACATGGTCTCCACTCCTCTGTCCTCCCCTCCCTGCATGCTCCACATGGTCTCCACTCCTCTGTCCTCCCCTCCCTCCCTGCTCCACATGGTCTCCACTCCTCTGTCCTCCCCTCCCTCCCTGCTCCACATGATCTCCACTCCTCTGTCCTTCTTCTCCCTTCTGAGACCAGTTACATTAACTCTTCGGTCTCTTCTGTTGGCAGGCAAGCTGTACACCTCCTCTCTAACTCCGCCCACTACTGACATCACACCAATCAGTAAGCTCCTGGCCAAGAGGAAAAACAGAACAGTGACCGCCTCCAGAGCAGTACAGGGGACAGTTGTTTCATCTCTCTCTTCTAATCTATCTATGTAGATGGATATGTAGCCTAGGGTAAGCCTGACTGTCACTATTAAGAAAGTGCCAGCACACAGTATTGCTAGTTGTCCAGCTGTGAGGGAATTAACAGAGCTGTGCTGTGAGATGAGGGGCACAGAAGGAGCTTGTGTGGAGTCCAGTCAGTGTGTTGTGTCAGGTAAAATGAAGAAAATGAAGTGTGTGAGGTAAAAAAAAATTGATACAGAAGGACAGATTTATGTGAAAACAGCAGCCAGAGCGTAACTTTTTTTTTTTTTTTGCAGAAATCTGTAGTATAAGCGATTTTAAGAAACTCTGTAATAAGTTTTATTAAGCAAAAAAGCCTCTTTCTGTACCTAAAAAGCAATTTCCCAGCCCCCCCCCCCCTCACTTCTTATCTGTGCATTGTCAGGCAAACATGTCTTCATTACAGAGAAGCCAGTGAAGACGGATTCTGCGGTGTCCATTATATCCTATGGAGAGGGGAGGGGCCGAGGGAGATGAGGGAGCAGGAAGAGGAGACCTGAAGGTCAGCTGTTTGGAGACTGTCTGGGCACCTAAAACGCTGGAGTCAGGGGTCAGAAAGGTCAGTGCTTATCTATGAACTTACTGAGAGAAGATTGCAGGGTGTAGTGCTGCGCAGGACTGCTCCGTGCTCACTCACTCCTCTCAGCCCCTCCCCTTTCCATAGACCATAATGGACACAAAAATCCTGCTTCTTCTGAAGTGAGGGGGGGGGAGGGAGGAAAACTGTTTTTTCAGTCCAGAAGGAAACTCTTTTGGTTTATAAAACCTATTACAGAGTTTCTTAAAATCGCTTGTACTATAGATACACTATACACTTCCAGGAACACCATGGAGGCACCAACTCTTCACTTACCTTGGTGGCTATTGACAATATTAGGATATTACATAGGGGAGGAGATCTGGACAAAGCTCTGAGACCCCCCGGATGTATACACTAGATACGGCCTCCCCACGGGGAGATTCACAATTTTGCTTGTTACATTTGACTGGGCTGCTGTTACCGCTGGCTGAGGTAGGCAGGGATGGCCTAGTGGGCCGACATTTTAGCTAGTATGGGCCAGCTTAGCTGGTATAGGAAATGGTAGGCTTGATAGGGCTAGGTTCCTGAGTGGGACCGTCCTTGTTTGAACGGCCACCTCACCTAGGTAACGGTATTAAAGGCCCAAGTGCAGAACAGTCATACGCTATGTACATGTGGGTGTATTACCTACCCCAATATATATAAATCATATATACTTTACCGTCATTTTTAGTCTCTCCCCATAGAATTATATATACTACGCTTGACTACATACGACCCCCCCCCCATACTCACCTGCTAACAGAGTCCTCATACTGCCCCTCTCAGCTCTTCTCCCCTTATCCCACTACGTGACTGACACTGGTCCATTCTAATCTGGCGCGCTCCTGGGCAGCTTGTGAGGTCAGACGCACCTGAGCCCGCGCACACGGTACATAAAGGGGCCGCGGCTGGCGCTCCCGGCATTCTGCCGCTGCATGATGAAGGGATGATATCTCCTCGGCAGAGGACCAGCTCTGTAATTCATTGCTCTTCAGTCCTAACACCTTCACGTGACTTAAAGTTATGGGGATAATGTATGTGATAATTACCCCCACAGGTAGGCACGCCGTTTTGGCATCACTCACATACATGCCCATAGCATCACTCACATACCCATAGCATCACTCACTTACCCATAGCATCACTCACATACATACCCATAGCATCACTCACATACATGCCCATAGCATCACTCACATACATACCCATAGCATCACTCACATACCCATAGCATCACTCACATACATGCCCATAGCATCACTCACATACATACCCATAGCATCACTCACATACCCATAGCATCACTCACATACATACCCATAGCATCACTCACATACATGCCCATAGCATCACTCACATACATACCCATAGCATCACTCACATACCCATAGCATCACTCACATACATGCCCATAGCATCACTCACATACATACCCATAGCATCACTCACATACCCATAGCATCACTCACATACATGCCCATAGCATCACTCACATACATACCCATAGCATCACTCACATACCCATAGCATCACTCACATACATGCCCATAGCATCACTCACATACCCATAGCATCACTCACATACATACCCATAGCATCACTCACATACATGCCCATAGCATCACTCACATACCCATAGCATCACTCACTTACCCATAGCATCACTCACATACATACCCATAGCATCACTCACATACCCATAGCATTACTCACATACATACCCATAGCATCACTCACATACCCATAGCATCACTCACATACATGCCCATAGCATCACTCACATACCCATAGCATCACTCACATACATACACATAGCATCGCTCACATACATACCCATAGCATCACTCACATGCCCATAGCATCACTCACATACATACCCATAGCATCACTCACATACATACACATAGCATCGCTCACATACATACCCATAGCATCACTCACATACATGCCCATAGCATCACTCACATACATACCCATAGCATCACTCACATACCCATAGCATCACTCACATACATACCCATAGCATCACTCACATACATACCCATAGCATCACTCACATACCCATAGCATCACTCACATACATACCCATAGCATCACTCACATACCCATAACATCACTCACATACATACCCATAGCATCACTCACATACATGCCCATAGCATCACTCACATACATACCCATAGCATCACTCACATACATACACATAGCATCACTCACATACATGCCCATAGCATCACTCACATACATGCCCATAGCATCACTCATATACATACACATAGCATCACTCACATACATGCCCATAGCATCACTCACATGCCCATAGCATCACTCACATACCCATAGCATCACTCACATACCCATAGCATCACTCACATACATGCCCATAGCATCACTCACATACCCATAGCATCACTCACATACCCATAGCATTACTCACATACATACCCATAGCATCACTCACATACCCATAGCATCACTCACATACATACCCATAGCATCACTCACATACCCATAACATCACTCACATACATGCCCATAATATCACTCACATACATACATATACCGCATACTGTATATACCAGATGAGTGACCGGGCTTTGGGGGTCAGTACTGTATATACCAGATGAATGACCGGGCTTTGGGGGTCAGTATTGTATATACCAGATGAATGACCGGGCTTTGGGGGTCAGTACTGTATATACCAGATGAGTGACCGGGCTTTGGGGGTCAGTACTGTATATACCAGATGAATGACCGGGCTTTGGGGGTCAGTACTGTATATACCAGATGACTGACCGGGCTTTGGGGGTCAGTACTGTATATACCAGATGAGTGACCGGGCTTTGGGGGTCAGTACTGTATATACCAGATGAGTGACCGGGCTTTGGGGGTCAGTACTGTATATACCAGATGAATGACCGGGCTTTGGGGGTCAGTACTGTATATACCAGATGAATGACCGGGCTTTGGGGGTCAGTACTGTATATACCAGATGAGTGACCGGGCTTTGGGGGTCAGTACTGTATATACCAGATGAGTGACCGGGCTTTGGGGGGTCAGTACTGTATATACCAGATGAGTGACCGGGCTTTGGGGGTCAGTACTGTATATACCAGATGAGTGACCGGGCTTTGGGGGTCAGTACTGTATAAACCAGATGAGTGACCGGGCTTTGTGGGGTCAGTACTGTATATACCAGATGAGTGACCGGGCTTTGGGGGTCAGTACTGTATATACCAGATGAATGACCGAGCTTTGGGGGGTCAGTACTGTATATACCAGATGAGTGACCGGGCTTTGGGGGTCAGTACTGTATATACCAGATGAATGACCGGGCTTTGGGGGTCAGTACTGTATATACCAGATGAGTGACCGGGCTTTGGGGGTCAGTACTGTATATACCAGATGAGTGACCGGGCTTTGGGGGGTCAGTACTGTATATACCAGATGAGTGACCGGGCTTTGGGGGTCAGTACTGTATATACCAGATGAGTGACCGGGCTTTGGGGGTCAGTACTGTATAAACCAGATGAGTGACCGGGCTTTGTGGGGTCAGTACTGTATATACCAGATGAGTGACCGGGCTTTGGGGGTCAGTACTGTATATACCAGATGAATGACCGAGCTTTGGGGGGTCAGTACTGTATATACCAGATGAGTGACCGGGCTTTGGGGGTCAGTACTGTATATACCAGATGAGTGACCGGGCTTTGGGGGTCAGTACTGTATATACCAGATGAATGACCGGGCTTTGGGGGTCAGTACTGTATATACCAGATGAGTGACCGGGCTTTGGGGGGTCAGTACTGTATATACCAGATGAATGACCGGGCAATGGGGGTCAGTACTGTATATACCAGATGAGTGACCGGGCTTTGGGGGTCAGTACTGTATATACCAGATGAATGACCGGGCTTTGGGGGTCAGTACTGTATATACCAGATGAATGACCGGGCTTTGGGGGTCAGTACTGTATATACCAGATGAGTGACCGGGCTTTGGGGGTCAGTACTGTATATACCAGATGAATGACCGGGCTTTGGGGGTCAGTACTGTATATACCAGATGAATGACCGGGCTTTGGGGGTCAGTACTGTATATACCAGATGAATGACCGGGCTTTGGGGGTCAGTACTGTATATACCAGATGAATGACCGGGCTTTGGGGGTCAGTACTGTATATACCAGATGAATGACCGGGCTTTGGGGGGTCAGTACTGTATATACCAGATGAATGACCGGGCTTTGGGGGTCACTCTGCTGTTTAAACTCCTCAGCAAGATTCCCCTAGTGCTGCACATCCTGCCTGCTGCCTGTCAGTGGCGCTGCCGCTCTCCTACCAAGGAGCCGCTCCTGCCGTGTGCTACCAACCGCTACAGCCGCTTCCCACCTCCAGCTCAGCTGAACCACACACTGCTCACCTGGCGGACATCATCCAGAGTCGGCATATACTGCTATCTGCTGTGTACACCCCCATCAGCCATAGGCTTCCACACAAAGCCATTGTCCTCCTGACCTCATGAGCTAGTGTATCCAAGCCGACCATGTGATACAGTGCTATCAGGTATGTGACCACCACAGGGCACTACTTTCCCCATCATGTAACAAAAAATGCAAAGTCCTCAGTAGCCCCCAACTTGGCTTCCCTCTGGACGCAGATTTCACCCGGGTGGTGGATCCCAATCTGCCCAACAGATGCAGCGTAAGAAGGATGGATGGCAGCGTCCAATCATAAAAACATTTCTCCTATTCCTCCATAGACAGACAATATGGTAACGTTTCGACTCAATTCCGGTCTATGGAGGAATAAGAGAAATCTTTTGATGATTGGACGCTGCCATCCATCCTTCTTACACTTTCCCCATCATGTCACATTGAGAATGACAACAGAGAAGTCGCCCACAGGACTCACCGCAGCAGGTTGGGAGCCCAGATGATGGCAAGGTTGCGGGCGTGCATGCCGGTGCGGTCGCTGTGCGCGCTGAGACGTGACAGATGCCTCATTAGGTACTCGAGGGTCCTGCGGGGGGGGGGGGGGACAAAGCCAACATGTAAAAAAAGGGAAAAAGTATGTGTCACCCTATGTATAGTGTATGTGTCCCCCTATGTATAGTGTATGTGTCACCCTATGTATAGTGTATGTGTCACCCTATGTATAGTGTATGTGTCACCCTATGTATAGTGTATGTGTCACCCTATGTATAGTGTATGTGTCACCCTATGTATAGTGTATGTGGTCACCCTATGTATAGTGTATGCGGTCACCTATGTATAGTGTATGTGTCACCCTATGTATAGTGTATGTGTCACCCTATGTATAGTGTATGCGTCACCCTATGTATAGTGTATGTGTCACCCTATGTATAGTGTATGTGTCACCCTATGTATAGTGTATGTGGTCACCCTATGTATAGTGTATGTGGTCACCCTATGTATAGTGTATGCGGTCACCTATGTATAGTGTATGTGTCACCCTATGTGTAGTGTATATGTCACCCTATGTATAGTGTATGTGTCACCCTATGTATAGTGTATGTGGTCACCCTAAGTATAGTGTATGTGGTCACCCTATGTATAGTGTATGCGGTCACCTATGTATAGGTGTATGTGTCACCCTATGTATAGTGTATGTGGTCACCCTATGTATAGTGTATGTGTCACCCTATGTATAGTGTATGTGTCACCCTATGTATAGTGTATGTGTCACCCTATGTATAGTGTATGTGTTCACCCTATGTATAGTGTATGTGTCACCCTATGTATAGTGTATGTGTCACCCTATGTATAGTGTATGTGTCACCCTATGTATAGTGTATGTGTCACCCTATGTATAGTGTATGCATCACCCTATGTATAGTGTATGTGGTCACCCTATGTATAGTGTATGTGTCACCCTATGTATAGTGTATGTGTCACCCTATGTATAGTGTATGCGTCACCCTATGTATAGTGTATGTGGTCACCCTATGTATAGTGTATGCAGTCACCTATGTATAGTGTATGTGTCACCCTATGTATAGTGTATGTGTCACCCTATGTATAGTGTATGTGTCACCCTATGTATAGTGTATGTGTCACCCTATGTATAGTGTATGTGGTCACCCTATGTATAGTGTATGCGGTCCCCCTATGTAAAGTGTATGTGCCGCCCTATGTATAGAGTATGTGGTCACCCTATGTATATAGTATGTGGTCACCCTATGTATAGTGTATATGGTCACCCTATGTATAGTGTATGCGGTCACCCTATGTATAGTGTATGTGTCACCCTATGTATAGTGTATGTGTCACCCTATGTATAGTGTATGCGGTCACCCTATGTATAGTGTATGTGTCACCCTATGTATAGTGTATGTGGTCACCCTATGTATAGTGTATGCGGTCACCCTATGTATAGTGTATGCGGTCACCCTATGTATAGTGTATGTGTCACCCTATGTATAGTGTATGTGGTCACCCTATGTATAGTGTATGTGGTCACCCTATGTATAGTGTATGTGGTCACCCTATGTATAGTGTATGTGGTCACCCTATGTATAGTGTATGTGTCACCCTATGTATAGTGTATGTTGTCACCCTATGTATAGTGTATGTTGTCACCCTATGTATAGTGTATGTGGTCACCCTATGTATAGTGTATGCAGTCCCCCTATGTATAGTGTATGCGTTCCCCCTATGTATAGTGTATGCGGTCCCCATATGTATAGTGTATGTGTCACCCTATGTATAGTGTATGTGTCACCCTATGTATAGTGTATGTGTCACCCTATGTATAGTGTATGTGTCACCCTATGTATAGTGTATGATGTATAGTGTAAGTTCCCAGCAAGGGGCAGGTGGGTTCCTGGGGTGATTGTCCGACAGCTCCGACAGATAAAGAACCCAACGTTTATCAGCCGTAAAACAGGGTACAGATGCATATAACATATGGGAGAGGGGGTCACCTGTAGTGAGGAGGGGGCAGCTGCTGGATCAGGTCGTGGACACGGATCAGCTTCTCGTCCTCGGTGGAGGCGGCCATGGCTTCCTGAGGGCGAGAGAAACCATTGTGTGATATTCAGAGAGTAATAGGGTCCCGGGACCCCCAAACCACTCCACATGGAGGGGGGATACAGGCAGAGAGTAATAGGGTCCCGGGACCCCCAAACCACTCCACATGGAGGGGGGATACAGGCAGAGAGTAATAGGGTCCCGGGACCCCCAAACTACCCACCATGAAGGGGGGATACAGGCAGAGAGTAATAGGGTCCCTGGACCCCCAAACTACCCACCATGAAGGGGGGATACAGGCAGAGAGTAATAGGGTCCCGGGACCCCAAACTACCCACCATGAAGGGGGGATACAGGCAGAGAGTAATAGGGTCCCGGGACCCCCAAACTACCCACCATGAAGGGGGGATACAGGCAGAGAGTAATAGGGTCCCTGGACCCCCAAACTACCCACCATGAAGGGGGGATACAGGCAGAGAGTAATAGGGTCCCGGGACCCCAAACTACCCACCATGAAGGGGGGATACAGGCAGAGAGTAATAGGGTCCCGGGACCCCCAAACTACCCACCATGAAGGGGGGATACAGGCAGAGAGTAATAGGGTACCGGGACCCCCAAACTACCCACCATGAAGGGGGGATACAGGCAGAGAGTAATAGGGTACCGGGACCCCCAAACTACCCACCATGAAGGGGGGATACAGGCAGAGAGTAATAGGGTACCGGGACCCCCAAACTACCCACCATGAAGGGGGGATACAGGCAGAGAGTAATAGGGTACCGGGACCCCCAAACTACCCACCATGAAGGGGGGATACAGGCAGAGAGTAATAGGGTCCCGGGATCCCCCAAACTACTCACCATGAAGGGGGGATACAGGCAGAGAGTAATAGGGTCCCGGGACCCCCAAACTACCCACCATGAAGGGGTGATACAGGCAGAGAGTAATAGGGTCCTGGGACCCCCAAACTACCCACCATGAAGGGGTGATACAGGCAGAGAGTAATAGGGTCCCGGGACCCCCAAACTACCCACCATGAAGGGGGGACACAGGCAGAGAGTAATAGGGTCCCGGGACCCCCAAACTACTCACCGTGAAGGGGTGATACAGGCGATACGTGAGCAGGGGATTCGGGAGCTCACGGAAGTAAAGTTTACACAGAGAACTGACACAGTGAACATCCTGCAGGTACGTGTCCCGAGAAAGATCCGGAACCCGCTCACTATCAAACTCATGTCTGCAAAGAAAAATCACAGTGATCACATGGAGTATGGAGAACCTGCGGCCCAGGGATACAATATCACTCCCATAATAGAATACAGGTGCAGGGAGGTGACGGGTGATGGGTGCGGGGAGGTGAGGGGTGCAGAGAGGTGACGGGTGATGGGTGCGGGGAGGTGACAGGTGCAGGGAGGTGACGGTTGCGGGGAGGTGACGGGTGCAGGGAGGTGACGGGTGCAGGGAGGTGACGGGTGATGGGTGCGGGGAGGTGATGGGTTGGCTGCGGGGAGGTGATGGGTGCGGGGAGGTGACGGGTTGGCTGCAGAGAGGTGACGGGTGCAGGGAGCTAAGGGGTTGCCTGCGGGGAGTTGATGGCTGCGAGGAGGTGATGGGTGCAGGAAGGTGACGGGTTGGCTGCGGGGAGGTGATGGGTGCAGGAAGGTGACGGGTTGGCTGCAGGGAGGTGATGGGTGCAGGAAGGTGACGGGTTGGCTGCGAGGAGGTGATGGGTGCAGGAAGGTGACGGGTTGGCTGCGGGGAGGTGATGGGTGCAGGAAGGTGACGGGTTGGCTGCGAGGAGGTAATGGGTGCAGGAAGGTGACGTGTTGGCTGCGGGGAGGTGATGGGTGCAGGAAGGTGACGGGTTGGCTGCGGGGAGGTGATGGGTGCAGGAAGGTGACGGGTTGGCTGCGGGGAGGTGATGGGTGCAGGAAGGTGACGGGTTGGCTGCGAGGAGGTAATGGGTGCAGGAAGGTGACGGGTTGGCTGCGGGGAGGTGATGGGTGCAGGAAGGTGACGGGTTGGCTGCGAGGAGGTAATGGGTGCAGGAAGGTGACGGGTTGGCTGCGAGGAGGTAATGGGTGCAGGAAGGTGACGTGTTGGCTGCGAGGAGGTAATGGGTGCAGGAAGGTGACGTGTTGGCTGCGGGGAGGTGATGGGTGCAGAAAGGTGACGGGTTGGCTGCGGGGAGGTGATGGGTGCAGGAAGGTGACGGGTTGGCTGCAGGGAGGAGATGGGTGCAGGAAGGTGACGGGTTGGCTGCGGGGAGGTGATGGGTGCAGGGAGCTAAGGGGTTGCCTGCGGGGAGGTGATGGCTGCGGGGAGTTGATGGCTGCGAGGAGGTAATGGGTGCAGGAAGGTGACGGGTTGGCTGCGGGGAGGTGATGGGTGCAGGAAGGTGACGGGTTGGCTGCGGGGAGGTGATGGGTGCAGGGAGCTAAGGGGTTGCCTGCGGGGAGGTGATGGCTGCGGGGAGTTGATGGCTGCGAGGAGGTAATGGGTGCAGGAAGGTGACGGGTTGGCTGCGGGGAGGAGATGGGTGCAGGAAGGTGACGGGTTGGCTGCAGGGAGGAGATGGGTGCAGGAAGGTGACGGGTTGGCTGCGGGGAGGTGATGGGTGCAGGGAGCTAAGGGGTTGCCTGCGGGGAGGTGATGGCTGCGGGGAGGTGACGGGTTGGCTGCGAGGAGGTAATGGGTGCAGGAAGGTGACGGGTTGGCTGCGGGGAGGTGATGGGTGCAGGAAGGTGACGGGTTGGCTGCGGGGAGGTGATGGGTGCAGGAAGGTGACGGGTTGACTATGTGACATATTTTTCTTGTCCGCCACCTGCTTGAGATGAGGTCTGTCAGGTCATCCCTAGGTCAACCAACCACAGTAAAGAGCAAGTAAAGTATCTTTCCTAATCATCTGGCTTATGCCCCAGACTTGGCGTCTCCTCATCTGTGCCGTCCAATCCCACTTTACCCAAGTTACCTCGAGTCTCCTCAGCCAATGAGAGGGCAGCCCTGAAGTATAAGTTTGGTGGTTAGTGAGGCTCTGGAGCGGGCTGGCCTGAGTATGTCCCCGTTTTTTCGGCCTGCACTGTAGTCAGAGTTTTCCAGTGTTCCTGAGTGCCAGGCTATGGCCGCCCAAGGGAATCCAACTGTCCACGCTGAGGCCGTCATCTTCCAAGTCTTGCGATCCGCAGTGCTTGAGTCTAAGGTAGAAACAGACGGTCCTCTCCTCCCAGTGTTTCCGCCTGGGGCCCTGTACTCGTACATTGCTCAGCTTGACGGATTTCCCCCACATATTGGACGGTGCCCCAGTCCGCCAACTGCCCAGTCTAGTAGAGTCACCCAACCCAGAGACTTGTAAGTCCATAAAGCCGTAAGCAGAGACTTTGTATAATTATTGCACTGTATCTTTAAGAAGCTGTTCAGAAAAGTTCTTCATTCTGCAGGTACCCTGAAAGAACCATCACTACTAGCGAAAGTTGCAGTACCTGCTGGGTGTGATGATAACCCCTCCACTGATTCTAATAGAGACTCGTCACAGAGGGGAGGGGTTATTGTCACTGTGGGTGGTACCGCCCCCCCTCCCCCCTCAGTGCTCCCGTGACCCGTGCCGCAGTGGTAACCCACCACCCACAGCCGGTCACCACACAGACACCGGTGCAGGATGACCAGCCGATCTACAAGACTCACCGCAACTTCTGGATGTTGGAGGAGACGCCGGACAGGCGGTATATTCCGTCCACTATGCCATACTTCTCTATGAACTGAGCGCAGGCGACCAAGACTCTGGGGACTGCGAGACAGAAGAGAGACAGATGGAGGACGCGGGTGGAGCAAGACTTAGTAATAGAGATGATTCTTTAGTTGCTCTCTCCCCACCGGCTCAGGCCCCCTCCAGCATTCCCTCTCTATTCTCTATGCCATGGAGGGCTCAGGTCTCCCGTACCCTCTCTATTCTCTATGCCATGGTGGGCTCAGGTCTCCCGTATCCTCTCTATTCTCTATGCCATGGAGGGCTCAGGTCTCCCGTATCCGCTCGATTCTCTATGCCATGGTGGGCTCAGGTCTCCCGTATCCTCTATTCTCTATGCCATGGTCGGCTCAGGTCTCCCGTATCCTCTCTATTCTCTATGCCATGGTGGGCTCAGGTCTCCTGTATCCTCTCTATTCTCTATGCCATGGTGGGCTCAGGTCTCCCGTATCCTCTCTATTCTCTATGCCATGGTGGGCTCAGGTCTCCTGTATCCTCTCTATTCTCTATGCCATGGTGGGCTCAGGTCTCCCGTATCCTCTCTATTCTCTATGCCATGGTCGGCTCAGGTCTCCCGTATCCTCTCTATTCTCTATGCCATGGTGGGCTCAGGTCTCCCGTATCCTCTCTATTCTGTATGCCATGGTGGGCTCAGGTCTCCCGTATCCTCTCTATTCTCTATGCCATGGTGGGCTCAGGTCTCCCGTATCCTCTCTATTCTCTATGCCATGGTGGGCTCAGGTCTCCTGTATCCTCTCTATTCTGTATGCCATGGTGGGCTCAGGTCTCCCGTATCCTCTCTATTCTCTATGCCATGGAGGGCTCAGGTCTCCCGTATCCTCTCTATTCTCTATGCCATGGTGGGCTCAGGTCTCCCGTATCCTCTCTATTCTGTATGCCATGGTGGGCTCAGGTCTCCCGTATCCTCTCTATTCTCTATGCCATGGTGGGCTCAGGTCTCCCGTATCCTCTATTCTGTATGCCATGGTCGGCTCAGGTCTCCCGTATCCTCTCTATTCTCTATGCCATGGAGGGCTCAGGTCTCCCGTATGCTCTCTATTCTCTATGCCATGGAGGGCTCAGGTCTCCCGTATCCTCTCTATTCTCTATGCCATGGAGGGCTCAGGTCTCCCGTATCCTCTATTCTCTATGCCATGGTGGGCTCAGGTCTCCCGTATCCTCTCTATTCTCTATGCCATGGTGGGCTCAGGTCTCCCGTATCCTCTCTATTCTCTATGCCATGGTGGGCTCAGGTCTCCCGTATCCTCTCTATTCCCTATGCCATGGAGGGCTCAGGTCTCCCGTATCCTCTCTATTCTCTATGCCATGGAGGGCTCAGGTCTCCCGTATCCTCTCTATTCTCTATGCCATGGTGGGCTCAGGTCTCCCGTATCCTCTCTATTCTCTATGCCATGGTGGGCTCAGGTCTCCCGTATCCTCTCTATTCTCTATGCCATGGTGGGCTCAGGTCTCCTGTATCCTCTCTATTCTGTATGCCATGGTGGGCTCAGGTCTCCCGTATCCTCTCTATTCCCTATGCCATGGTGGGCTCAGGTCTCCCGTATCCTCTCTATTCCCTATGCCATGGTGGGCTCAGGTCTCCCGTATCCTCTCTATTCCCTATGCCATGGAGGGCTCAGGTCTCCCGTATCCTCTCTATTCTCTATGCCATGGTGGGCTCAGGTCTCCCGTATCCTCTCTATTCTGTATGCCATGGTGGGCTCAGGTCTCCCGTATCCTCTATTCTCTATGCCATGGTGGGCTCAGGTCTCCCGTATCCTCTATTCTCTATGCCATGGTGGGCTCAGGTCTCCCGTATCCTCTATTCTCTATGCCATGGAGGGCTCAGGTCTCCCGTATCCTCTCTATTCTCTATGCCATGGTGGGCTCAGGTCTCCCGTATCCTCTATTCTGTATGCCATGGTCGGCTCAGGTCTCCCGTACCCTCTGTATTCTCTATGCCATGGTGGGCTCAGGTCTCCCGTACCCTCTCTATTCTCTATGCCATGGTGGGCTCAGGTCTCCCGTATCCTCTCTATTCTCTATGCCATGGTGGGCTCAGGTCTCCCGTATCCTCTCTATTCTCTATGCCATGGTGGGCTCAGGTCTCCCCTATCCTCTCTATTCTCTATGCCATGGTGGGCTCAGGTCTCCCGTATCCTCTCTATTCTGTATGCCATGGTGGGCTCAGGTCTCCCGTACCCTCTCTATTCTCTATGCCATGGTGGGCTCAGGTCTCCCGTATCCTCTCTATTCCCTATGCCATGGAGGACTCAGGTCTCCCGTATCCTCTCTATTCTCTATGCCATGGTGGGCTCAGGTCTCCCGTATCCTCTCTATTCTCTATGCCATGGTGGGCTCAGGTCTCCCGTATCCTCTATTCTGTATGCCATGGTCGGCTCAGGTCCCCCGTACCCTCTCTATTCTCTATGCCATGGTGGGCTCAGGTCTCCCGTACCCTCTCTATTCTCTATGCCATGGTGGGCTCAGGTCTCCCGTATCCTCTCTATTCTCTATGCCATGGTGGGCTCAGGTCTCCCGTATCCTCTCTATTCTCTATGCCATGGTGGGCTCAGGTCTCCCGTATCCTCTCTATTCTCTATGCCATGGTGGGCTCAGGTCTCCCGTATCCTCTCTATTCTCTATGCCATGGTGGGCTCAGGTCTCCCGTATCCTCTCTATTCTTTATGCCATGGTGGGCTCAGGTCTCCTGTATCCTCTCTATTCTGTATGCCATGGTGGGCTCAGGTCTCCTGTATCCTCTCTATTCTGTATGCCATGGTGGGCTCAGGTCTCCCGTATCCTCTCTATTCTCTATGCCATGGTGGGCTGAGGTCTCCCGTATCCTCTCTATTCTGTATGCCATGGAGGGCTCAGATCTCCCGTATCCTCTCTATTCTCTATGCCATGGCGGGCTCAGGTCTCCCGTATCCTCTATTCTCTATGCCATGGAGGGCTCAGATCTCCCGTATCCTCTCTATTCTCTATGCCATGGTCGGCTCAGGTCTCCCGTATCCTCTCTATTCTCTATGCCATGGTGGGCTCAGGTCTCCCGTATCCTCTCTGTTCTCTATGCCATGGTCGGCTCAGGTCTCCCGTATCCTCTCTATTCTCTATGCCATGGTGGGCTCAGGTCTCCCGTATCCTCTCTATTCTCTATGCCATGGTGGGCTCAGGTCTCCCGTATCCTCTCTATTCTGTATGCCATGGAGGGCTCAGGTCTCCCGTATCCTCTCTATTCTCTATGCCATGGTGGGCTCAGGTCTCCCGTATCCTCTCTATTCTCTATGCCATGGTGGGCTCAGGTCTCCTGTATCCTCTCTATTCTGTATGCCATGGAGGGCTCAGGTCT
This sequence comes from Dendropsophus ebraccatus, assembly GCF_027789765.1. NCBI lineage: Eukaryota > Metazoa > Chordata > Amphibia > Anura > Hylidae > Dendropsophus > Dendropsophus ebraccatus. Next base: position 90,951,092 of record NC_091465.1, on the reverse strand, counting down.
CCCGTATCCTCTCTATTCTCTATGCCATGGTGGGCTCAGGTCTCCCGTATCCTCTCTATTCTCTATGCCATGGTGGGCTCAGGTCTCCCGTATCCTCTCTATTCTCTATGCCATGGTGGGCTCAGGTCTCCCGTATGCTCTCTATTCTCTATGCCATGGTCGGCTCAGGTCTTCCGTATCCTCTCCTTGACCCACACTGCCTCAATATTCAGCCGATACCAAGAAATGAGCTTTATAATAGTAATCGTGTCCCCTCCCGCGTACAAAGGAGCTCCCCTGAGTTGTCTTTGAGGTGTTGAAAGGGCCGTGAGGGTACTCTCCTCCATACCTTCTGGAGTTGAGTGAAACTTTTTTAAGCCTCTATTACATGGGGCGTGCATGTTGGCTGATCATTGTCTTCTATTACACAAAGCGATTATCGGCTGAATACAGGCGATAATCGTTTGGTGTAATAGGGCCTTAACTGTTGGATAAAGGTCTGGAGAATGACCTCGCCATTTACTGATCCCCCTCCCCCTAACCCTTCTTTCTACTCCATTTGTCTGACATCCCTTGAAGTTGTATTGGCGATCTGTGGTTCACCAACTGATCAACGCATCATCAAACCCATCTAACCGCCCAACTTCATGACCACTATCACCGCTCCTGCCGCCCATGGATTCATTGGTTACAGTATATGGATTCTGAATCCCTGATGTCTTCATAACGACTGGGGGAAAATCCCCCCTCCACCTCCAGCCTCCCCTCTTCCTCCAGCCTCTCCTATTCCCCCTCCCCTCTTCCCCCCGCCTTCAGCCTCCCCTTTTTCTCCCTGCCTCCCCCTCCCCTCTTCCTAGTGTCTTCCCCCCGCCTCCCCCCCCCCCCCCGCCTCCCCCTCCCCTCTTCCCCCCGCCTCCAGCCTCCCCTTTTCCTCCCTGCCTCCCCCTCCCCTCTTCCCCCGCCTCCTCCTCCCCTCTTTCCCCACCTCCTCCTCCTCTCTTCCCCCCCGCCTCCCTGCCTCCCCCTCCCCTCTTCCCCCGCCTCCTCCTCCCCTCTTCCCCCACCTCCTCCTCCTCTCTTCCCCCCCGCCTCCCTGCCTCCCCCTCCCCTCCCGCCTCCCTGCCTCCCCCTCCCCTCTTCCCCCCGCCTGCCCCTCCCCTCTTCCCCCCGCCTGCCCCTCCCCTCTTCCCCCCACCTCCTCCTCCCCTCTTCCCCCCACCTCCTCCTCCCCTCATCCCCCCACCTCCTCCTCCCCTCTTCCCCCCGCCTCCAGCCTCCCCTTTTCCTCCCTGCCTCCCCCTCCCCTCTTCCCCCGCCTCCTCCTCCCCTCTTCCCCCGCCTCCTCCTCCCCTCTTCCCCCCCGCCTCCCTGCCTCCCCCTCCCCTCCCTGCCTCCCCCTCCCCTCCCGCCTCCCTGCCTCCCCCTCCCCTCTTCCCCCTGCCTGCCCCTCCCCTCTTCCCCCCACCTCCTCCTCCCCTCTTCCCCCCACCTCCTCCTCCCCTCTTCCCCCCACCTCCTCCTCCCCTCTTCCCCACACCTCCTCCTCCCCTCTTCCCCCCGCCTCCTCCTCCCATCTTTCCCCCGCCTCCCCCTCCCCTCTTCCTCCTTGCCTCCCCCTCCCCTCTTTCCTCGGCCTCCAGCCTCCCCTTTTCCTCCCTGCCTCCCCCTCCCCTCTTCCTCGTGTCTTCCCCCCGCCTCCCCCTCCCCCCGCCTCCAGCCTCCCCCTCCCCTCTTCCCCCGCCTCCTCCTCCCCTCTTCCCCCGCCTCCTCCTCCCCTCTTCCCCCGCCTCCTCCTCCCCTCTTCCCCCCCGCCTCCCTGCCTCCCCCTCCCCTCCCGCCTCCCTGCCTCCCCCTCCCCTCTTCCCCCCGCCTGCCCCTCCCCTCTTCCGCCCTCCTGCCCCTCCCCTCTTCCCCCCACCTCCTCCTCCCCTCTTCCCCCCACCTCCTCCTCCCCTCTTCCCCCCACCTCCTCCTCCCCTCTTCCCCCACCTCCTCCTCCCCTCTTCCCCCCCGCCTCCTCCTCCCCTCTTTCCCCCGCCTCCCCCTCCCCTCTTCCTCCTTGCCTCCCCCTCCCCTCTTTCCCCGACCTCCAGCCTCCCCTCTTCCTCCTTCCGCCGCCCTCCCCCCACACCTTTCTCAGAGGTATATATCTGGACCCCATCCCCCTCCCTTCCGTCTTACCTTCCTCCCCAGAATCCAGCAGGTGTTCCCCCAGGTCCGTGCCGAACACTCTCTCACGGAGGATGCCGCGCTGACGCAGACGTTGCTTGCTTGGCCTGGACGCCATAAAGCTGCGCAGTAATCCCGCCAGTTTTCCATGGCGACGACAAACTGAGGAGCAGAAGAGAAGAGATGAGTGGAAGTGGCGGCCATGACCTGCGAGACAGGGCGGCATGAGTGACAGAGGGGCGTATGAAATGTCACCATAGACGGGTCCGGTATCTCACCTGGTCTGGGGAAGTTGGAGCCATGCGGAGATGTGATGGACAACGTTATAGCATCACCTTCTGTGAACAGACAGACAGGTAACAACAAGGTACAAGAGACAGCCGAGCCAAAGCTGCGTACAAGAGACCGCCGGGAGAGACCCACACAGGAGACCACCGGGAGAGACCTCACACACACAGGAGACCACCGGCTGACACCTCACACACACACAGGAGGCAGGTTGCAACAAGGTACAAGAGACAGCTGAGCCAAAGCCGCGTACAAGAGACTGCTGGGAGAGACCCACGCAGAAGACCGCCAGGAGAAACCCCCCACACAGGAGACCGCCGGGAGACACCACAGGAAGCAGATAATACAGCTCTGCCTTGATATGGTGCGTTATACTTGATAGGCCAGATCTCTACTGAGAGTGGAAGAGGAGATACAGCCGCGCTGACTGCGCTGCGTGCAGAAAGGTAGAAAGTTCAGGAGAGTAGAGAGGAGGATGTTGAGAGCGTCCAAACCAAAGTAGTACTGAGCTCTGCAGGAACTTTAGAGGAAGAATAAGTAGAATACTGGAGTAGAGAGAATACTTGTGTCTGTGTTTTGACTCTTTGGTCTTTGCAACACCTTTTGCCCAGCAGTGTCGGGGGACCTGTCCTAGGGGGTGACACAAGCCACAGAGCTTGTTAGATGGGATGTGCGGTATGCTGAGGGTTCCCTGCTAACACCCGCACTGCGAGATAGAGTTCATAGGCTTCTAGCAACTTTGCTCTACCCAGATCAGTTCCTTTAATTTTTGTGCTGTCCTGCATTGTGTTCCTCTGGTCCACGGCGTGGGTTGGGGTGGTCCCTGACTTGTCCTCTCTAGTAGTGACTTAACACTGCATAGTGTCTAGCGAGGTTGCTAAAAGAGAAACTGCTGTCCGTCTAGACCACAACTTAGACTCGGGTCCTGGCAGGAGCCAGGGCCCAACTTGACTGCTGTAGGGAGCGTCCTAGCTTGTGTCCTTCCTCTGCAAAATCTTAGGCAAAAGACTGTACACTTCCTCTACCCATGTGACTTCCTTCCTACAGCATGTGTAAACTGTGCTGTGAGTGGGTGAGGAGTGTGTGCAAAGTAGTAAAGAGAAAGATGATAGGTTAGGAAAGGAAAGAACTCTCAGTGGTCTACAGATCCATGTGATACATAAACAAAACAATAACCCTTTTGCTTCTACAGCTGTGCAATATATGAATATACATACTAGTGACAACGACATCTAGTGGCAAAACTCTGGTACTACTACATCACAAGAATTTGCCTCCTCTTCAGAGGTCAGCAAGGAAAGCGTTTGGTAATCCAGGTTTGGCTTAACAAAAACCTCGGTGCTTCTGGTAAAGGTGAGAAGCAATGGGAATGTCGCACAGAACTGTGGAGAATGGCTAGAACAGGTTTGTCCGGAAATTGGCCCAAAGTCAGTACACGCTGTTCTCCACCTCCAGGTACTTTAGGTTCAAAGGCGGATCGGACTGAACATGCAGAGTTGGTTAGGGATCCCTGCACATCTTGACCCAACAAAGTGTTAAGGACATTATATTGGTCTGCCTCACAATTGGGAAAATCTAGGTCCTCAAAAACATTATCACCTTTCTCAGCCATGTCCGCACATGTATTTTTGGCAGCAAAGTCACCTGTATCTTGAATGTTATATATATGTATATGTTATAGGTGTATCTTGAATGTTATATATGTGTATATGTTATAGGTGTATCTTGAATGTTATATATGTGTATATGTTATAGGTGTATCTTGAATGTTATATATGTGTATATGTTATAAGTGTATCTTGAATGTTATATATGTGTATATGTTATAAGTGTATCTTGAATGTTATATATGTGTATATGGTATATGTTATAGGTGTATCTTGAATGTTATATATGTGTATATGTTATAGGTGTAACTTGAATGTTATATATGTGTATATGTTATAGGTGTAACTTGAATGTTATATATGTGTATATGTTAGAAGTGTATCTTGAATGTTATATATGTGTATATGGTATATGTTATAAGTGTATCTTGAATGTTATATATGTGTATATGGTATATGTTATAGGTGTATCTTGAATGCTATATATGTATATATGTTATAGGTGTATCTTGAATGTTATATATGTGTATATGTTATAGGTGTATCTTGAATGTTATATATGTGTATATGTTATAGGTGTATCTTGAATGTTATATATGTGTATATGTTATAGGTGTATCTTGAATGTTATATATGTGTATATGTTATAGGTGTATCTTGAATGTTATATATGTGTATATGTTATAAGTGTATCTTGAATGTTATATATGTGTATATGTTATAGGTGTATCTTGAATGTTATATATGTGTATATGTTATAGGTGTATCTTGAATGTTATATATGTGTATATGTTATAAGTGTATCTTGAATGTTATATATGTGTATATGGTATAAGTGTATCTTGAATGTTATATATGTGTATATGGTATATGTTATAGGTGTATCTTGAATGTTATATATGTGTATATGTTATAGGTGTAACTTGAATGTTATATATGTGTATATGTTATAGGTGTAACTTGAATGTTATATATGTGTATATGTTAGAAGTGTATCTTGAATGTTATATATGTGTATATGGTATATGTTATAAGTGTATCTTGAATGTTATATATGTGTATATGGTATATGTTATAGGTGTATCTTGAATGCTATATATGTATATATGTTATAGGTGTATCTTGAATGTTATATATGTGTATATGTTATAGGTGTATCTTGAATGTTATATATGTGTATATGTTATAGGTGTATCTTGAATGTTATATATGTGTATATGGTATATGTTATAGGTGTATCTTGAATGTTATATATGTATATATGTTATAGGTGTATCTTGAATGTTGGCTCCATCAGTGCTTTGACATAGCTTGGGCTTCTGGACGTTTTCTTCACTACTTTGCTGTGCTTGTAATTCTCCCTTTACTTCCATGTAGATGTTTGTAGCAACCTGAGAGATCAACCTCAGCTACAACAAAGTTGTAGAATTTGGTGTTGTTGGGCGCAGAGCTTGGAGGGAAGACGCACTGGTGATCTTCCCCGGACTGTACTTTAATAAAATGGAAGAAAGACCTCTAGATCTTTGCTCTTTTTCCTATGTAAGTGATCACACTGGCTTTTTTGGAACTCCCGCCGACTTTGTTGTAGCTGAGGTTGATCTCTCAGGCTGCTACAAACATCTACATGGAAGTAAAGGGAGAATTACAAGCACAGCAAAGTAGTGAAGAAAACGTCCAGAAGCCCAAGCTATGTCAAAGCACTGATGGAGCCAACATTCAAGATACACCTATAACATATACACATATATAACATTCAAGATACACCTATAACATATACACATATATAACATTCAAGATACACTTATAACATATACACATATATAACATTCAAGATACACCTATAACATATACCATATACACATATATAACATTCAAGATACACCTATAACATATACCATATACACATATATAACATTCAAGATACACCTATAACATATATACATATATAACATTCAAGATACACCTATAACATATATACATATGTAACATTCAAGATACACTTATAACATATACACATATATAACATTCAAGATACACCTATAACATATACACATATATAACATTCAAGATACACCTATAACATATACACATATATAACATTCAAGATACAGGTGACTTTGCTGCCAAAAATACATGTGCGGACATGGCTGAGAAAGGTGATAATGTTTTTGAGGACCTAGATTTTCCCAATTGTGAGGCAGACCAATATAATGTCCTTAACACTTTGTTGGGTCAAGATGTGCAGGGATCCCTAACCAACTCTGCATGTTCAGTCCGATCCGCCTTTGAACCTAAAGTACCTGGAGGTGAAGAACAGTGCGATGCCCTGGCCCCTGGGGGCCACTTCCGCAGTGCTGGTGTTATGAGCGGGCAATGACCGGGGCAGCTGCAGGGGTTATACTGGTCACGGTATAGGCCTGAGGGCGGCACAGCTGTAGGGCCGGTCTGTGGAATCTGCGGGTGATGATGGGCATGCGATTCCTCGCTGCACCTAGTCAGGGCACCAGTTAGTGGACACCAATGCCAGGGTTCAGTAACAGCGGTTTTATTGTAGATGAGGTAACTAGTAGCAACAGTTCTGCCCGGATGCAACCGGGTATATAGCAGGCTTTGACAAATAAAGCAGGAGTGGTGCTGCATAGGCTGTGAGAATACGTGCCGGATGATGGGAGTAGGAGTATGAGAGAAATAGCGTTGCTGGGTGGATTAGCTTGAGAATAATACTTGCTGTGAATCCTTGTAGCGATGAGGAGAGATAACGGAATGACACCCAGATGAGAGAGAAGACTCCGGACACTTGAGCAGGCAGATACAGCCGGAGACTTGAATACAGCAGAGCACTCGATCCACAACTCCTCTGAGGCAGGAGAGGGACGACACACATCCTCCTTGCTTGGAAGCAGGGGGAACACTCACTTGTTAGGAGGAAGTGGGAGGTCACATGGTTGCTCCTGGCCAGAGCTAGTCGGCCATTGGAGGAACCATGGTTACAGGTCACGTGATCAACAGCCTTGCATACCACTGTACAATGTTATAATACACAGGAATACATGAGAATACACATGAGAATGCACATTACTAGAGAATACTAGGGGAAAACCAGCAGCAGTTGCAGTGCAAACCCTTACCAGAACAGGCATGGACACAGCAATAGAAATGGGCATAATAGGAGTAGTAGTCTGCATGTACTGGGACACTGCATACCTCCCTAGCAAGTTTGAGCCGACCTCGGCGAATCTAGAAGGCAGCAACCATGAATAGACTGGACAATCAAACAACAGGAATGAATGATGAGAGTGAGTGTGATGAGGTGTGTGTTTCCCACGCCCAAGGCACAGGTGAGAAGAGAGAGAGGATGAGAAACCCTAGTGGCAGGACTTCACCTAGGGGTGCCTAACGTACTCTGGCGACCAGGTAGCTAGTGCGTGAACCATCTGACGTGTAAGCCAGGACAACTTAACTGCTGGCGGGTGACCCTCCATGTTCCAGCCAGTTAGACAGTAGGTTTTCTGTTAAATGTGTTACCCTACTGGAGGAGAACGTGAAGACCTGTGTACTACCTTGGCGTGTTTGTGAAATGTCTTGGATACCTGAAAGAGAATAGAACAAAATAATAAAAGCAAGCATACATCTGGGCGCCCATGCATACGGATCAATCATACCACACAATTACTCAATAGGCCAAACACACGAAAGGGTATCCAAGGTGCGATATGTATGGACCAGTGTGAAGGTTAGGTATGACTATGTGTGATAACTACTGTGTTGGGACAAGACAGAGGTGAACAAATACTGGAAACAAAAGGAAAGGAAACACAAAAGACAACAAATACTGCGAGGTCTTGAGGAGAACTGGCTCACATGAATCTGAATGAAACCTGAGAAAAATCAAGAGACTGCTGGGAGAGACCCACGCAGAAGACCGCCAGGAGAAACCCCCCACACAGGAGACCGCCGGGAGACACCACAGGAAGCAGATAATACAGCTCTGCCTTGATATGGTGCGTTATACTTGATAGGCCAGATCTCTACTGAGAGTGGAAGAGGAGATACAGCCGCGCTGACTGCGCTGCGTGCAGAAAGGTAGAAAGTTCAGGAGAGTAGAGAGGAGGATGTTGAGAGCGTCCAAACCAAAGTAGTACTGAGCTCTGCAGGAACTTTAGAGGAAGAATAAGTAGAATACTGGAGTAGAGAGAATACTTGTGTCTGTGTTTTGACTCTTTGGTCTTTGCAACACCTTTTGCCCAGCAGTGTCGGGGGACCTGTCCTAGGGGGTGACACAAGCCACAGAGCTTGTTAGATGGGATGTGCGGTATGCTGAGGGTTCCCTGCTAACACCCGCACTGCGAGATAGAGTTCATAGGCTTCTAGCAACTTTGCTCTACCCAGATCAGTTCCTTTAATTTTTGTGCTGTCCTGCATTGTGTTCCTCTGGTCCACGGCGTGGGTTGGGGTGGTCCCTGACTTGTCCTCTCTAGTAGTGACTTAACACTGCATAGTGTCTAGCGAGGTTGCTAAAAGAGAAACTGCTGTCCGTCTAGACCACAACTTAGACTCGGGTCCTGGCAGGAGCCAGGGCCCAACTTGACTGCTGTAGGGAGCGTCCTAGCTTGTGTCCTTCCTCTGCAAAATCTTAGGCAAAAGACTGTACACTTCCTCTACCCATGTGACTTCCTTCCTACAGCATGTGTAAACTGTGCTGTGAGTGGGTGAGGAGTGTGTGCAAAGTAGTAAAGAGAAAGATGATAGGTTAGGAAAGGAAAGAACTCTCAGTGGTCTACAGATCCATGTGATACATAAACAAAACAATAACCCTTTTGCTTCTACAGCTGTGCAATATATGAATATACATACTAGTGACAACGACATCTAGTGGCAAAACTCTGGTACTACTACATCACAAGAATTTGCCTCCTCTTCAGAGGTCAGCAAGGAAAGCGTTTGGTAATCCAGGTTTGGCTTAACAAAAACCTCGGTGCTTCTGGTAAAGGTGAGAAGCAATGGGAATGTCGCACAGAACTGTGGAGAATGGCTAGAACAGGTTTGTCCGGAAATTGGCCCAAAGTCAGTACACGCTGTTCTCCACCTCCAGGTACTTTAGGTTCAAAGGCGGATCGGACTGAACATGCAGAGTTGGTTAGGGATCCCTGCACATCTTGACCCAACAAAGTGTTAAGGACATTATATTGGTCTGCCTCACAATTGGGAAAATCTAGGTCCTCAAAAACATTATCACCTTTCTCAGCCATGTCCGCACATGTATTTTTGGCAGCAAAGTCACCTGTATCTTGAATGTTATATATATGTATATGTTATAGGTGTATCTTGAATGTTATATATGTGTATATGTTATAGGTGTATCTTGAATGTTATATATGTGTATATGGTATATGTTATAAGTGTATCTTGAATGTTATATATGTGTATATGTTATAGGTGTATCTTGAATGTTATATATGTGTATATGTTATAGGTGTATCTTGAATGTTATATATGTGTATATGTTATAGGTGTATCTTGAATGTTATATATGTGTATATGTTATAAGTGTATCTTGAATGTTATATATGTGTATATGTTATAGGTGTATCTTGAATGTTATATATGTGTATATGTTATAAGTGTATCTTGAATGTTATATATGTGTATATGGTATATGTTATAGGTGTATCTTGAATGTTATATATGTGTATATGTTATAGGTGTATCTTGAATGTTATATATGTGTATATGTTATAAGTGTATCTTGAATGTTATATATGTGTATATGTTATAAGTGTATCTTGAATGTTATATATGTGTATATGGTATATGTTATAGGTGTATCTTGAATGTTATATATGTGTATATGTTATAGGTGTAACTTGAATGTTATATATGTGTATATGTTATAGGTGTAACTTGAATGTTATATATGTGTATATGTTAGAAGTGTATCTTGAATGTTATATATTGTTACGGCCGCGGCGGCGTCCCGCGTTCCGGGCCGCCGCCGCGACCGCTACCTGCCCTATGCAGCAGCCGGTGTCCATAGTCGGGGACCCGGCGCTGCTGTCACCTCGGCCCCGGGGGGCGCCTCACCTCTCCACGCTCCTGTCTCCCGCTGTGCCGGCCGGCGCGCGCGTCCCCGCCTCCTAGGGCGCGCGCGCGCCGGCTGTCTCAGATTTAAAGGGGCAGTGCGCTCCTAATTGGTAGTTGCACACAATCACTCCCTATAAATCCCAGCATGCCCTGTCCCCTGTGTTGGAGCCTCTACATGCTTCCCATAGCGTTTGGCCCAGCTCCCTGTTGTTCCTGTGTCCTGTCCGTTACCTGGTCCCAAGTCCCTGTTCCTGAGTCCTGTCCGTTACCCGGTCCCTAGTCCCTGTTCCTGGTTCCTGTTTCCCTGTCACTCCATCTGTTCCTGCGTTCAGCCTGTCACGTGCGCTCTCACCTGCAGACCATTGCCAGTGCCATCTCCTGCCTACTGCTCCTGCCACGCCTCGCCTGCCGACACCAGCAACCAAGCCAGGGGTAGCGACCGGGGGGTCGCCTGCCGCAGCAAGTCCATCCCGCCTTGCGGCGGGCTCTGGTGAAAACCAGCGGCCCCTTAGACTCCGCTCCCTGGTGAGGTTTGTGCCATCGCTGGTGACGGTCCAGTGGATCCACTAGTCCAGGTGTTACAGTAGGCTCCAACCATGGATCCCGGCGAGGTGCCAGATCTCCGTGACGTCGTCAGAGTGGTCGCGCAACAGGCTCAACAAATCCAGAAACAGTCACAGCAGATCCAGCAACTCACTGCCGCCTTACAGCAGCAGACTACTGCCCAGCGCACACCATCTCCTGACGCTGCTTCTTCACTCCGACTGGCCCTCCCAAGCAAGTACTCTGGGGACTCTAAGTTGTGCAGAGGATTCCTGACTCAGTGCACCATGCACATTGAACTTTTGAGTAGTCAGTTTTCCACCGAGCGCTCTAAAGTGGCTTTCATCATCAGCCTATTAGAGGGTAGAGCCCTGGCCTGGGCCACGCCACTGTGGGACCGTGATGATCCTGTTGCTGCCAATCTCCGGGCCTTCCTATTCGAGTTTCGCTCCGTCTTTGAGGAACCTGCCCGTGCTTCTTCGGCCGAGACTGCTCTCCTCAACCTCTCTCAAGGCAGCTCCTCTGTCGGTGACTACGCCATCCAGTTCCGCACCCTGGCAGCTGAATTGGACTGGAACGAGGCCGCCCTATTGGCCACCTTTAAGAAGGGCCTGTCTAGTCGTGTGAGAGACGTGCTCGCTGCCCGAGACCTGCCTACCTCCCTGAACGAACTCATTCTACTGGCCACCCGAGTTGATACTCGTTTTTCGGAGAGGGAGGAGGAGGTTCGGCATGAACATTTACTAACCCGTTCCCGTCGCCATCCCCAGCTGGCGCCAGTTTTCCAGAATCCTGACCTTTCGATGTCCCAACCCTCTCCTGAGATTCCTATGCAGGTGGAACGGGCTCACCTGACGCCTGATGAAAGAATCCGGCGCCTGGAGCAGAATCTCTGTCTCTATTGCGGTGGTTCCGATCACTTCCGGCTGGGATGTCCCCTACGTCCCCAAACATCCGGAAAATGCTCGCACCTAGGTCCGGTGGGACAGGTGTCCCTAGGTGTAAATGCCACCATTCCAAGTCTGTCTATGCCAGTTTCCATCCGGACTCCCTCAGGACAAAATCATCTGACTACTGCCTTCCTCGATTCTGGGTCAGCAGGCAGTTTTATTGCGGCAACATTGGTCCAAAGATGGCGGCTACCCGTGACCCGACTAGCCAGGCCCCTGACTATCTCCTCGGTCACGGGCGAAATTCTTACCGACCGTGTGTACTACCAGACCGCATCTTTAGTCCTCCAGGTGGGTCCTTCACATCAAGAAGAGATATCCTTCTACGTCCTGCCCCATTCTTCCCCCGCGGTCCTCCTGGGACTCCCGTGGCTACAAGAACATGCCCCTCAGCTGGACTGGAGAACCGGGGAGATTCTCAGTTGGGGTCAGGACTGTTCCCACCAGTGTCTCAAGTCACCTCAGACCAAGTGTATTATGTCATTTCCTGTCCCGGCCAAGCCTCTATCCGGCCTACCGGCAGAAGACCAAGACTCGGCGGATGCCTTCTCTGCCGAGGTGTACCCTCTCCCCGTACCCAAGACTAAGGTCGTGTCCTCTCACCACCGGAAGAACTTACAGAAGGTCCCTTGCCACGTTATACCGCCTGATCGCCTAGTACCAGTCGTCACCTCCACTCTTCAGAGAGTACCCCCCGGAAAGACTCATGTTCACCCTGCGCTTCGAAGAGGTATTTTGAACTGGGGACATTCCTCGTTGGAGGCCGGGCACCCGGGAGTCCGTAAGACCGGCCAACGGATCTCTCGCCACTACTGGTGGCCCAGCCTATCCCAAGATGTCAAAGACTTTGTGGCTTCCTGTACCATTTGCAGGCAAGAAAGAGGGGGAGGCCAAAGGGGGGGGGTACTGTTACGGCCGCGGCGGCGTCCCGCGTTCCGGGCCGCCGCCGCGACCGCTACCTGCCCTATGCAGCAGCCGGTGTCCATCGTCGGGGACCCGGCGCTGCTGCCACCTCGGCCCGGGGGGGCGCCTCACCTCTCCACGCTCCTGTCTCCCGCTGTGCCGGCCGGCGCGCGCGCCCCCGCCCCCTCGGGCGCGCGCGCGCCGGCTGTCTCAGATTTAAAGGGGCAGTGCGCTCCTAATTGGTAGTTGCACACAATCACTCCCTATAAATCCCAGCATGCCCTGTCCCCTGTGTTGGAGCCTCTACATGCTTCCCATAGCGTTTGGCCCAGCTCCCTGTTGTTCCTGTGTCCTGTCCGTTACCTGGTCCCAAGTCCCTGTTCCTGAGTCCTGTCCGTTACCCGGTCCCTAGTCCCTGTTCCTGGTTCCTGTTTCCCTGTCACTCCATCTGTTCCTGCGTTCAGCCTGTCACGTGCGCTCTCACCTGCAGACCATTGCCAGTGCCATCTCCTGCCTACTGCTCCTGCCACGCCTCGCCTGCCGACACCAGCAACCAAGCCAGGGGTAGCGACCGGGGGGTCGCCTGCCGCAGCAAGTCCATCCCGCCTTGCGGCGGGCTCTGGTGAAAACCAGCGGCCCCTTAGACTCCGCTCCCTGGTGAGGTTTGTGCCATCGCTGGTGCCGGTCCAGTGGATCCACTACTCCGGGCGTTACATATATGTGTATATGGTATATGTTATAAGTGTATCTTGAATGTTATATATGTGTATATGGTATATGTTATAGGTGTATCTTGAATGCTATATATGTATATATGTTATAGGTGTATCTTGAATGTTATATATGTGTATATGTTATAGGTGTATCTTGAATGTTATATATGTGTATATGTTATAGGTGTATCTTGAATGTTATATATGTGTATATGGTATATGTTATAGGTGTATCTTGAATGTTATATATGTATATATGTTATAGGTGTATCTTGAATGTTGGCTCCATCAGTGCTTTGACATAGCTTGGGCTTCTGGACGTTTTCTTCACTACTTTGCTGTGCTTGTAATTCTCCCTTTACTTCCATGTAGATGTTTGTAGCAACCTGAGAGATCAACCTCAGCTACAACAAAGTTGTAGAATTTGGTGTTGTTGGGCGCAGAGCTTGGAGGGAAGACGCACTGGTGATCTTCCCCGGACTGTACTTTAATAAAATGGAAGAAAGACCTCTAGATCTTTGCTCTTTTTCCTATGTAAGTGATCACACTGGCTTTTTTGGAACTCCCGCCGACTTTGTTGTAGCTGAGGTTGATCTCTCAGGCTGCTACAAACATCTACATGGAAGTAAAGGGAGAATTACAAGCACAGCAAAGTAGTGAAGAAAACGTCCAGAAGCCCAAGCTATGTCACAGCACTGATGGAGCCAACATTCAAGATACACCTATAACATATACACATATATAACATTCAAGATACACCTATAACATATACCATATACACATATATAACATTCAAGATACACCTATAACATATACCATATACACATATATAACATTCAAGATACACCTATAACATATATACATATATAACATTCAAGATACACCTATAACATATATACATATGTAACATTCAAGATACACTTATAACATATACACATATATAACATTCAAGATACACCTATAACATATACACATATATAACATTCAAGATACACCTATAACATATACACATATATAACATTCAAGATACAGGTGACTTTGCTGCCAAAAATACATGTGCGGACATGGCTGAGAAAGGTGATAATGTTTTTGAGGACCTAGATTTTCCCAATTGTGAGGCAGACCAATATAATGTCCTTAACACTTTGTTGGGTCAAGATGTGCAGGGATCCCTAACCAACTCTGCATGTTCAGTCCGATCCGCCTTTGAACCTAAAGTACCTGGAGGTGAAGAACAGTGCGATGCCCTGGCCCCTGGGGGCCACTTCCGCAGTGCTGGTGTTATGAGCGGGCAATGACCGGGGCAGCTGCAGGGGTTATACTGGTCACGGTATAGGCCTGAGGGCGGCACAGCTGTAGGGCCGGTCTGTGGAATCTGCGGGTGATGATGGGCATGCGATTCCTCGCTGCACCTAGTCAGGGCACCAGTTAGTGGACACCAATGCCAGGGTTCAGTAACAGCGGTTTTATTGTAGATGAGGTAACTAGTAGCAACAGTTCTGCCCGGATGCAACCGGGTATATAGCAGGCTTTGACAAATAAAGCAGGAGTGGTGCTGCATAGGCTGTGAGAATACGTGCCGGATGATGGGAGTAGGAGTATGAGAGAAATAGCGTTGCTGGGTGGATTAGCTTGAGAATAATACTTGCTGTGAATCCTTGTAGCGATGAGGAGAGATAACGGAATGACACCCAGATGAGAGAGAAGACTCCGGACACTTGAGCAGGCAGATACAGCCGGAGACTTGAATACAGCAGAGCACTCGATCCACAACTCCTCTGAGGCAGGAGAGGGACGACACACATCCTCCTTGCTTGGAAGCAGGGGGAACACTCACTTGTTAGGAGGAAGTGGGAGGTCACATGGTTGCTCCTGGCCAGAGCTAGTCGGCCATTGGAGGAACCATGGTTACAGGTCACGTGATCAACAGCCTTGCATACCACTGTACAATGTTATAATACACAGGAATACATGAGAATACACATGAGAATGCACATTACTAGAGAATACTAGGGGAAAACCAGCAGCAGTTGCAGTGCAAACCCTTACCAGAACAGGCATGGACACAGCAATAGAAATGGGCATAATAGGAGTAGTAGTCTGCATGTACTGGGACACTGCATACCTCCCTAGCAAGTTTGAGCCGACCTCGGCGAATCTAGAAGGCAGCAACCATGAATAGACTGGACAATCAAACAACAGGAATGAATGATGAGAGTGAGTGTGATGAGGTGTGTGTTTCCCACGCCCAAGGCACAGGTGAGAAGAGAGAGAGGATGAGAAACCCTAGTGGCAGGACTTCACCTAGGGGTGCCTAACGTACTCTGGCGACCAGGTAGCTAGTGCGTGAACCATCTGACGTGTAAGCCAGGACAACTTAACTGCTGGCGGGTGACCCTCCATGTTCCAGCCAGTTAGACAGTAGGTTTTCTGTTAAATGTGTTACCCTACTGGAGGAGAACGTGAAGACCTGTGTACTACCTTGGCGTGTTTGTGAAATGTCTTGGATACCTGAAAGAGAATAGAACAAAATAATAAAAGCAAGCATACATCTGGGCGCCCATGCATACGGATCAATCATACCACACAATTACTCAATAGGCCAAACACACGAAAGGGTATCCAAGGTGCGATATGTATGGACCAGTGTGAAGGTTAGGTATGACTATGTGTGATAACTACTGTGTTGGGACAAGACAGAGGTGAACAAATACTGGAAACAAAAGGAAAGGAAACACAAAAGACAACAAATACTGCGAGGTCTTGAGGAGAACTGGCTCACATGAATCTGAATGAAACCTGAGAAAAATCTGCATGAAAATCTGAGAAAAATCTGCATGAAAATCTGAGGAAAATCTGCATACGAACTGGCTCAACTAAATCTTTCCAGCTATAGATATGATAATAATACACAATAATGAGACTGGATGAGAAAATACACTCCTACATAAACTGGACTTTCTCTGAGGTATATATATATATATATATATATATATATATATATATATATATACTGACTTCCCTTACTCAGAGGAGGAGCTATCTGACTCAGACACTGGAAAATATACTGTTTTACAAAAGAGGCGCTCTACTCTGAGGCAATCTATGTAACCTTGTGCCTACTCAGAGGAGGAAATACAAAGACTTTGATAACACTGGAATACAATAGTACAATAAGTGCAATAATGAAATAAGTGCAATAATACCCTGTGTGGAACACACAATCACAGGAAAGTGCATTAGGGAGGAATGGGTTAAGTGTCTCTGTGAGGTAGAGTCTCTTTTAGGCAATTAGACATCGTCCATGTAAAAGGCTCTGGGACAGGCACTAGAGAACCTTTTGTTATGGTAAGTGTCCTTCAGCTCATGGCTGGTTAGTACAGGGAACTTGGTCAGGAGGACCAGGCACGAACCTTGAACGTTGCAGGAACTGGAACAAAACAGTTAGACAACAAAACAGTTTAAGGGCTCTGGTCTCTGTAGCGGATACTTAGCAGAAATGTCCTGGAGGACCCTGAGTAGGCTTCTTCTTTTTCTTCTTCCAAGGATAGCGATAGCGTGAAGGGCCTGGAGCAGAAGCATCACTGGATGCCGTAGTGACTACAATGCTGGGCGTCACCGTGGTGATAGGAGAGATGATGGGGGCCACATGATAGGTGACGGTCGTGGTAGAAGAGGCAGCCTTAGCCACAGCAGTGGGAGCAGTAGAGGGGACTGCTGTAGTAGACGGGCCCGCTGTAGTGGAAGCTGCAGGAGTAGCGCTAGGCATAGCGGTGGCAGCTGTAGTGGCAGGCGACAGGGCAGCGAGGGCCTGCTGAATGTCCTCGATCAGCTGCATAATCTTAGGCCCAGGCCCGAGCATCCATTGCGGCAGGGGCGGCGGATCACGCCCTGGAGGTTGCCACAGACCCGGGGATATGAAGGCCTTAGCAGAGTTCTCCCCTTTAGGGCCAGGGACTGAGGACAACAGAGTCGGTCCACTTACAATCTGCTCGCTGTCCGGTGATGAGGACCCTCCGGTACAAGAAGCGAGGTCAGCGGTGCTGGAGTGACCGGGTCCCGGAGAAATGCTGGTCTCAGGTATGGGCCCCTCATTCTGATCAGCAGAGGCCGGGATGAGGGCCCGGCGAAGACTTCCGTCGTCCGGCGGGGCAGCGGCCCAGCTGGTGTCGCTGTAGGATGGGAGCGGTGCTAGCAGGCAGGCAGGATTGCTCTCCGGCAGCTCCGGCATCACTGCGGCTGCAGGCAAACGTTTCTCGGGGGCCGCCATCTTGTCACGCTCTGGCCGGAACTTGTAGCAGGAAGGGGAGGAGCGCCAGGCTGGAGGATCAGGTTCCAGAATCTGCCCAGCAACAGTGACGTCATCCGGCCCAGGCAGCCAATCAGGAGCAGCCAATGGAAAGTCTATGGCTCCGGGCGATTCCCGTGCTTTGGCTGTATGGCTGTTAACCCCCTCCTCGCCGGGGTATGGCGCAGCCAGAAATTGAAGAAGACTGCGGCCATCTTGTGTACAGTTTAGGGCCCAAAACACTTCAATCACCCCCATAGTAATCGGCAAAGTCTCTGGGGGGGGGGGGGGGGGTAGCAGTACAGTTCTGGGGACACTGACAGTTGGCACAACACAGTCTGTATCCTGTTCGTGACGCCAAAAATGCGATGCCCTGGCCCCTGGGGGCCACTTCCGCAGTGCTGGTGTTATGAGCGGGCAATGACCGGGGCAGCTGCAGGGGTTATACTTGTCACGGTATAGGCCTGAGGGCGGCACAGCTGTAGGGCCGGTCTGTGGAATCTGCGGGTGATGATGGGCATGCGATTCTTCGCTGCACTTAGTCAGGGCACCAGTTAGTGGACACCAATGCCAGGGTTCAGTAACAGCGGTTTTTATTATAGATGAGGTAACTAGTAGCAACAGTTCTGTCCGGATGCAACCGGGTATATAGCAGGCTTTGACAAATAAAGCAGGAGTGGTGCTGCATAGGCTGTGAGAATACGTGCCGGATGATGGGAGTAGGAGTATGAGAGGAATAGCGTTGCTGGGTGGATTAGCTTGAGAATAATACTTGCTGTGAATCCTTGTAGCGATGAGGAGAGATAACGGAATGACACCCAGATGAGAGAGAAGGTTCCGGACACTTGAGCAGGCAGATACAGCTGAAGACTTGAATACAGCAGAGCACTCGATCCACAACTCCTCTGAGGCAGGAGAGGGACGACACACATCCTCCTTGCTCAGCAGCAGGGGGAAGACTAACTTGTTAGGAGGAAGTGGGAGGTCACATGGTTGCTCCTGGCCAGAGCTAGTCGGCCATTGGAGGAACCATGGTTACAGGTCACGTGATCAACAGCCTTGCATACCACTGTACAATGTAATAATACACAGGAATACATGAGAATACACATGAGAATGCACATTACCAGAGAATACTAGGGGAAAACCAGCAGCAGTTGCAGTGCAAACACTTACCAGAACAGGCATTGACACAGCAATAGAAATGGCCATAATAGGAGTAGTAGTCTGCATGTTCTGGGACACTGCAACAGCGTGTACTGACTTTGGGCCAATTTCCGGACAAACCTGTTCTAGCCACAGTTCTGTACAGGCGTTTGCGAAGGGTGGAACCAATAGCAACACCCGTGGTGGGACACCACACAAGAAGCTGCCGGGAGAGACCCCACACACAGGAGACCGCCGGGAGACACAGGAGACCACAGAGGGAGACCTCACACACAGGAGACCGCCGGGAGAGACCTCACACACACAGGAGACCACCAGGAGAGACCTCACACACAGGAGACCACAGGGAGACACAGGAGACCACAGGGAGAGACCTCACTTACATAGGAGACCACCGGGAGAGACCCCATACACAGGAGACCGCCGGGAGAGACCTCACACATAGGAGACCGCCGGGAGAGACCTCACACACACAGGAGACCGCCGGGAGAGACCTCACACACACAGGAGACCGCCGGGAGACACAGGAGACCACAGGGAGAGACCTCACACACAGGAGACCGCCGGGAAAGACCTCACACACAGGAGACCGCCGGGAGAGACCTCACACACACACAGGAGACCGCCGGGAGAGACGTCACACACACAGGAGACCGCCAGGAGACACCTCACACATAGGAGACCGCCAGGAGACACCTCACACATAGGAGACCGCCAAGAGAGACCTCACACACAGGAGACCACCGGGAGAGACCTCACACACAGGAGACCACCGGGAGAGACCTCACACATACAAGAGACCACCGGGAGACACCTCACACATAGGAGACCACCGGGAGAGACCTCACACACACAGGAGACCGCCGGGAGAGACCTCACACACACAGGAGACCGCCGGGAGAGACCTCACACACACAGGAGACCGCCGGGAGAGACCTCACACACACAGGAGACCACAGGGAGAGACCTCACACACACAGGAGACCACAGGGAGAGACCTCACACACACAGGAGACCGACGGGAGACACAGGAGACCACAGGGAGAGACCTCACACACACAGGAGACCGCCGGGAAAGACCTCACACACAGGAGACCGCCGGGAGAGACCTCATACACACAGGAGACCGCCAGGAGAGACCCCACGCACACAGGAGACCGCCGGGAGACACAGGAGACCACAGGGAGAGACCTCACACACACAGGAGACCACAGGGAGAGACCTCACACACACAGGAGACCGCCAGGAGACACCTCACACATAGGAGACCGCCAGGAGACACCTCACACATAGGAGACCGCCAGGAGACACCTCACACATAGGAGACCGCCAGGAGACACCTCACACATAGGAGACCACCGGGAGAGACCTCACACACAGGAGACCGCCAGGAGACACCTTACACACACAGGAGACCGCCAAGAGAGACCTCACACACAGGAGACCACCGGGAGAGACCTCACACATAGGAGACCACCGGGAGAGACCTCACACACATAGGAGACCACCGGGAGACACCTCACACAGACAGGAGACCGCCGGGAGAGACCTCACACACAGGAGACCACCGGGAGACACCTCACACATAGGAGACCACCGGGAGAGACCTCACACATACAAGAGACCACCGGGAGACACCTCACACATAGGAGACCACCGGGAGAGACCTCACACACACAGGAGACCGCCAAGAGAGACCTCACACACACAGGAGACCGCCAAGAGAGACCTCACACACACACAGGAGACCGCCGGGAAAGACCTCACACACAGGAGACCGCCGGGAGAGACCTCACACACACAGGAGACCGCCGGGAAAGACCTCACACACAGGAGACCGCCAGGAGACACCTCTCACACAGGAGACCACAGGGAGAGACCTCACACACAGGAGACCACAGGGAGAGACCTCATGCGATGCCCTGACCCGTGAGGGCCACTCCGCAGTGCAGGTGTTACTAGCAGGCAGGGGGGCAGCTGCAGGGTATAGAGTTGTCACGTTACTGGCACGAGGGTGGCACAGCTGTAGGCTGGTCTGCGGTACTATGCGGGACACTGGGCATGCGATTCTTCGCTGTTCCTAGTCAGGGCACCAGATAACGGACACCAATGCCAGGGTTCAGTAACAGCGGTGGTTACAGGTTTATTGTAACTGAGGTAACTGGTAGCAACAGTCTCTTCCGGATGCAACCGGGTATATAGCAGACTTACACAGAGAGAGCAAAGGTGGTGCTGCATAGGCTGAGGTGAGACGTGCCGGATGATGGGAGTAGTAGTGAGAGAGGAATAGAGAGGCTGGGTGGATTAGAGTACTTGCGGTATGAATCTTAACTTGATGAGGAGATGAATAACAGGAACGACACCCAGATGAGAGGATACTCCAGGCACTTGTGCAGGCGGACAGCCAGGAACTGTTACAGCAGAGCACCAGGTCCACTCTTCTAAAGGTGAGGAGGGCCATAGGGAACACATCTGTCCTCTCTGAGGTAGAGAACAGAACTGCGCAGCAAGGGGAAGTCACATGGTACTCCTGGCCAAAGCTCGACGGCCATTGGAGGAACCATGGTTACAGGGCTTGGTCACGTGATCACCAGCCTTTGCATACCACTGCACAAAGTTATACATACAGGATACACATGAACCTGAGAGTAATAGGGACTACACAGTAAACAGTTGCAGTGCATATAGTTTCCAGGACAGGCTTGGCTATAGTAATAAAAGTAACTTAAAGTGAGAAACTGACAGCCTGTTCTGGGACACTGCACTCACACACACAGGAGACCGCCAGGTGACACTTCACACATACAAGAGACCACCAGGAGACCGCCAAGAGACACCTCACACACAGGAGACCACCGGGAGAGACCTCACACACAGGAGACCACCGGGAGAGACCTCACACACAGGAGACCACCGGGAGAGACCTCACACACACAGGAGACCGCCGGGAGAGACCTCACACACACAGGAGACCACAGGGAGAGACCTCACACACCCAGGAGACCGCCGGGAGACACAGGAGACCACCGGGAGAGACCTCACACACACAGGAGACCGCCGGGAGACACAGAAGACCACAGGGAGAGACCTCACACACACAGGAGACCACAGAAAGAGACCTCACACACAGGAGACCACCGGGAGACAGAGGAGACCACCGGGAGAGACCTCACACACAGGAGACCACAGGGAGAGACCTCACACACACAGGAGACCGCCGGGAGAGACCTCACACACACAGGAGACCACAGGGAGAGACCTCACACACAGGAGACCACCGGGAGACACAGGAGACCACAGGGAGAGACCTCACACACACAGGAGACCACAGGGAGAGACCTCACACACAGGAGACTGCCGGGAGAGACCTCACACACACAGGAGACCGCCGATAGAGACCTCACACACACAGGAGACCGCCGGGAGAGACCTCACACACACAGGAGACAGGTAACAACAAGGTGCAAGAGACAGCCGAGCCAAAGCCTCACAACAAGTAATAGAAGACCTCAAACACACAGACACAGAAAACTGCTGGAAGAGACCTCACACACACAGGAGACCGCCGGGAGACACAGGAGATCACAGGGAGAGACCTCACACACACAGGAGACTGCCATCAGCAATACAGGAACAGAGAGCAGAGCTACAGCTGTCTGGGGATGCTGGGAATTGTAGTTCTGCCACAGACTGGAGAGCACTGGTATATAGAGTCGGTGCTATGTGACCGTACACGCCATCCATGTCATAGACACCGCCAGGACATGTGACCGTACACGCCATCCATGTCATAGACACCGCCAGGACATGTGACCGTACACGCCATCCGTGTCATAGACACCGCCAGGACATGTGACCGTACACGCCATCCGTGTCATAGACACCGCCAGGACATGTGACTGTACACGCCATCCGTGTCATAGACACTGCCAGGTCATGTGACACATAGCAGCAGGGGGTCCCATTCTGAATAATGTTATAGATATCACTGAACGGATACAACACTGAGGTGACGACGGCCGCACAAACAGCTCTGCAAGAAGCCTGTGGTATATGAAGTAGGGATCACATCAATGGGCTGAGATACCTTAGGTACCACAGCCAGGATGGGGGCAGAGGGGAGTACCTGCAGCTGGAGACGGGTCCTTACTGTCTGTGATCAGCTGGACACACTCGCTGGGGAAGAAGCCCACCTGAGGAAGAAGGAAGCCACCTTAGATATGCGATCAATCATGACCTTCTCCCCCCGGTGTGTGACCAGGAGCCGGGTGTCTTACCTGGAAGCTGTGCTTTCCTCTCCACCAACTCGTGTCCTCCTGCGGGGGCATATCGATGACCGACACAATATCTCCAACCTGCCAGCAGAGCCAGATGTGCAGTGAGTGACCACAGGTGTGCCATGCCAGGTGTGCTCTGCTCAATGCACCTGAAATACTCTGTGCTGCTGGGACCCTGCTCCTCTCCTGACATCCTCTGTGCTGCTGGAACCCTGTTCCTATCCTGACACCCTCTGTGCTGCTGGGGACCCTGCTCCTCTCCTGACATCCTCTGTGCTGCTAGGACCCTGCTCCTCTCCCGACATCCTCTGTGCTGCTAGGACCCTGCTCCTCTCCCGACATCCTCTGTGCTGCTAGGACCCTGCTCCTCTCCCGACATCCTCTGTGCTGCTAGGACCCTGCTCCTCTCCTGACACCCTCTGTGCTGCTAGGACCCTGCTCCTCTCCTGACACCCTCTGTGCTGCTGGGACCCTGCTCCTCTCCTGACATCCTCTGTGCTGCTGGGACCCTGCTCCTCTCCTGACATCCTCTGTGCTGCTGGGACCCTGATCCTCTCCTGACACCCTCTGTGCTGCTGGGGACCCTGCTCCTCTCCTGACACCGTCTGTGCTGCTGGGGACCCTGCTCCTCTCCTGACACCCTCTGTGCTGCTGGGGACCCTGCTCCTCTCCTGACACCCTCTGTGCTGCTGGGGACCCTGCTCCTCTCCCGACATCCTCTGTGCTGCTGGGACCCCGCTCCTCTCCTGACACCCTCTGTGCTGCTGGGGACCCTGCTCCTCTCCCGACATCCTCTGTGCTGCTCCTCTCCTGACATCCTCTGTGCTGCTCCTGTCCTGACCATCCTCTGTGCTGCTGGGACCCTGCTCCTCTCCTGACACCCTCTGTGCTGCTGGGGACCCTGCTCCTCTCCTGACATCCTCTGTGCTGCTGGGACCCTGCTCCTCTCCTGACACCCTCTGTGCTGCTGGAGACCCTGCTCCTCTCCTGACATCCTCTGTGCGGCTGGGACCCTGCTCCTCTCCTGACACCCTCTGTGCTGCTGGGACCCTGCTCCTCTCCTGTAATACTCTGTGCTGCTGGGACCCTGCTCCTCTCCTGACATCCTCTGTGCTGCTGGGGACCCTGCTCCTCTCCTGACATCCCCTGTGCTGCTGGGACCCTGCTCCTCTCCTGACACCCTCTGTGCTGCTGGGACCCTGGTCCTCTCCTGTAATACTCTGTGCTGCTGGGACCCTGCTCCTCTCCTGACATCCTCTGTGCAGCTGGGACCCTGCTCCTCTCCTGTAATACTCTGTGCTGCTGGGACCCTGCTCCTCTCCTGTAATACTCTGTGCTGCTGGGCGGTCCTCTTTTACCTACTGAGATACTTTCCATCTGTAATATATATAACAGAACTTGGGTTCTTACCTCGAAGGAGAGTTCGTCTGGCGCCTGGGCGGTGTAGCGTTTGATCACATGGGCAGCAGCTATAGCGGGAACATTGATGGACGCCTCTTCATTGACGAGAAGCCGATTACCGTGATTATCAATCTACAGCACAAACGTAAAGGAACAGCTGAGGTCATGCCCATGGAATTATGGGTAAAGTGGTGGCTCCATTCTAATGGCCATAAGAAAAGTGATAGTAGAAGGTGACAATCTAGGGGCCCCTCCATAGCCCCCAGTCTGTCCAACACAGACGGCTAACAGCCTATGGGGGTCCTGGACTCACCTCCATCCAGTTGAGTATGGGGCCACAGTTGATGTTACTGTCCACAATGCCAGAAAGAGCCTTCAGATATCGGGACAGTAATGGAGCCAGGAGCTGAGGACACAACGGAGAAGACAAAGCATTCAAGTCGCACGGACAAGGGAAATAAAACCCAAGGACACAACCAACAAGTCAACGGGATGCGCACCTGGCCCTGAGAAGGAAGCTCACAGCGAGGGGGCAGCTCAAGCAACTGAGAGAAACGTCGGTCAAAAATACAGCGGTGAAGGTTGGAATCAAGGACCTGAAAATCTTCATAGCTCCGTAAAACGGACCAAGTACGGCCCTAAGAATGGAGAATAAGAAATAAATACAATGTCAGATGGTAAAGAGGTGAAGAGCAGAGACATGGGAAAGTGGACAGTTATGATACAGAGCAATGTGAGGCAAGATGGTGGAAATACAACGCCAGGGACGGATGAAGAAACAAGTGGAGGTCACAAGAAGGTACAAGAGACAGCCGAGCCAAAGACGTCAGTGTGTGAGGAACAGGGTAACAAGATGGTGAAGAGGAGCTAGGAAGATGAAGGTAGGTAGGGAATTGAGATAGGAAAGGTAGTGTCAGGAATGTGCAGTAGCCTGGTGTGAACTGGGCCTGGTGTTTGCCTTTGTGTGACAAACCCGATTGCTTCTCAGCTTCCGGCAATTCAGGAGTTAAGCTGAGCTCTTCTGGACTTGATTATGCAGCTGAGTAGTCTGTGTGATTGACGGGTTTCTCTGCCTGTCTGCAATCTGGTAGATCAGAGTGCCAGTCCAATAGGGATCCAGACCGGGCTCTTGGTCAGCATAAAACAAAGCTGAGGCAGTGTCCTGATCGCTGGCTATTAGGTTTCACACCCTGAACCCAGCTCCCCTTGTCTATTCCTGCAATCCCCGTCCTAACTCCCTCTGTCCGCTCCACTAGTTACCTGACCTCTGGCTTGACTTTTGACTATCTGATTGTTACTTGATTCTGTACTACGCTGCCTGTTTGGTTCTGACCTTGCCTGTTTTGACTATCCCATATTGTGTTTGTTTGTCTGTCTTGTTCTGTGTGCATGTATCTAGTACAGGGAACATCTTTGTGGTTGTCCACGGCCGCCTAGGGCCGGTTGAGGCAAGTAAGTAGGGACAATTGGTGGGTTCAGCATTAGGGATCACTGTTGTGTCTTGTCCCTGCCTCCCCTGTCCTGACAGATAGGCATTAGATAGGAAATATGTGACATAGAGGAGATACATGGGAAAGACATATCAGACCTGGAGAACAAAGATAAGGGTGAGATGGTAGACCTAGAGAAGAAAGATAGTGGTGAGATGGTAGACCTAGGGAAGAAAGATGGGGGTGAGATGGTAGACCTAGAGGAGGGAGATGGGGGTGAGATGGTAGACCTAGAGGAGAAAGATGGTGGTGAGATGGTAGACCTAGGGAAGAAAGATGGGGGTGAGATGGTAGACCTAGAGGAGGGAGATGGGGGTGAGATGGTAGACCTAGAGGAGAAAGATGGTGGTGAGATGGTAGACCTAGGGAAGAAAGATGGGGGTGAGATGGTAGACCTAGCGGAGGGAGATGGGGGTGAGATGGTAGACCTAGAGGAGAAAGATGGTGGTGAAATGGTAGACATAGAGGAGAAAGATGGGGGTGAGATGGTAGACCTAGAGGAGAAAGATGGGGGTGAGATGGTAGACCTAGAGGAGAAAGATGTGGGTGAGATGGTAGACCTAGAGGAGAAAGATGTGGGTGAGATGGTAGACCTAGAGGAGGGAGATGGGGGTGAGATGGTAGACCTAGAGGAGAAAGATGGTGGTGAGATGGTAGACCTAGGGAAGAAAGATGGGGGTGAGATGGTAGACCTAGCAGAGGGAGATGGGGGTGAGATGGTAGAGATAGAGGAGAAAGATGGTGGTGAAATGGTAGACATAGAGGAGAAAGATGGGGGTGAGATGGTAGACCTAGAGGAGAAAGATGGTGGTGAGATGGTAGACCTAGAGGAGAAAGATGTGGGTGAGATGGTAGACCTAGAGGAGTAAGATGGGGGTGAGATGGTAGACCTAGAGGAGAAAGATGGTGGTGAGATGGTAGACCTAGGGAAGAAAGATGGGGGTGAGATGGTAGACCTAGAGGAGGGAGATGGGGGTGAGATGGTAGACCTAGAGGAGAAAGATGGTGGTGAAATGGTAGACATAGAGGAGAAAGATGGAAGTGAGATGGTAGACCTAGAGAAGAAAGATGGGGGTGAGATGGTAGACCTAGAGGAGAAAGATGTGGGTGAGATGGTAGACCTAGAGGAGAAAGATGGTGGTGAGATGGTAGACTTAGAGGAGAAAGATGGTGGTGAGATGGTAAACATAGAGGAGAAAGATGGGAGTGAGATGGTAGACCTAGAGAAGAAAGATGGGGGTGAGATGGTAGACCTAGAGAAGAAAGATGGGGC
The DNA here is from genome assembly GCF_027789765.1 of Dendropsophus ebraccatus. Taxonomy (NCBI): domain Eukaryota; kingdom Metazoa; phylum Chordata; class Amphibia; order Anura; family Hylidae; genus Dendropsophus; species Dendropsophus ebraccatus. The sequence goes on along the minus strand of NC_091465.1, from coordinate 90,923,963 downwards.
TAAGATGGTAGACCTAGAGGAAAAAGATGGTAGTGAGATGGTAGATCTAGAGGGGAAGATGGGGGTGAGATGGTAGACCTAGAGGGGAAGATGGGGGTGAGATGGTAGACCTAGAGGAGGGAGATGGTGGTGAGATGGTAGACCTAGAGGAAAAAGATGGTAGTGAGATGGTAGACCTAGAGGAGAAAGATGTGGGTAAGATGGTAGACCTAGAGGAGGAAGATGGTGGTGAGGTGGTAGACTTAGAGGAGAAAGATGGGAGTGAGATGGTAGACCTAGAGAAGAAAGATGGGGGTGAGATAGTAGACCTAGACGAGAAAGATGGGGGTGAGATGGTAGACCTAGAGGAGGGAGATGGGGGTGAAATGGTAGACCTAGAGGAGGAAGATGGTGGTGAGATGGTAGACATAGAGGAGAAAGATGGGAGTGAGATGGTAGACCTAGAGAAGAAAGATGGGGGTGAGATGGTAGACTTAGAGGAGACAGATGGGGGTGAGATGGTAGACCTAGAGGAGACAGATGGGGGTGAGATGGTAGACCTAGAGGAGACAGATGGTGGTGAGATGGTAGACCTAGAGGAGACAGATGGGGGTGAGATGGTAGACCTAGGGAAGAAAGATGGGGGTGAGATGGTAGACTTAGAGGAGACAGATGGGGGTAAGATGGTAGACCTAGAGGAGACAGATGGGGGTGAGATGGTAGACCTAGAGGAGACAGATGGTGGTGAGATGGTAGACCTAGAGGAGACAGATGGGGGTGAGATGGTAGACCTAGAGGAGACAGATGGTGGTGAGATGGTAGACCTAGAGGAGACAGATGGGGGTGAGATGGTAGACCTAGAGGAGACAGATGGTGGTGAGATGGTAGACCTAGAGGAGACAGATGGGGGTGAGATGGTAGACCTAGAGGAGACAGATGGTGGTGAGATGGTAGACCTAGAGGAGACAGATGGTGGTGAGATGGTAGACCTAGAGGAGACAGATGGGGGTGAGATGGTAGACATAGAGGAGGGAGATGGGGGTGAGATGGTAGACCTAGAGGAGGGAGATGGGGGTGAGATGGTAGACCTAGAGGAGGGAGATGGGGGTAAGATGGTAGACCTAGAGGAGGGAGATGGGGGTGAGATGGTAGACCTAGAGGAGGGAGATGGGGGTGAGATGGTAGACCTAGAGGAGGAAGATGGTGGTGAGATGGTAGACCTAGGGAAGAAAGATGGAGGTGAGATGGTAGACCTAGGGGGCAGTAATGAAGATGAAAACCAACTGAAATTGTGAACCCAAGAAGAGTAACACTTGTTGAGAAGAGATGAAGGACCCAAAGGACAATGAGAGGTAAGGAGGTGATTTAGGGCTGGGTAGTGCGGTTGGGATTCTCGACCATCGGGGGGGACATTGTAGGACAATTATATGAAGCAGATAAGGGAGGAGGTGAAAGAAAGTTAAAGATGTCGCCGTCATCAGTTCACTCTGGAGTCCTGGAGTCTTCGGAGCCTCTAATTTTACCTTGTGTCCTATTTCTATACAACAATATTATAATTATAATATAAGTGTAAGTCAGACTATTAATAGGAGAGTGGGAAGCAGAGGCCTCCGGGGGATGGATGGAGGCTATGCGGAGGCCTCCGGGGGATGGATGGAGGCTATGCGGAGGCCTCCGGGGGATGGATGGAGGCTATGAGGAGGCCTCCGGGGGATGGATGGAGGCTATGCAGAGGCCTCCGGGGGATAGATGGAGGCTATGAGGAGGCCTCCGGGGGATGGATGGAGGCTATGCGGAGGCCTCCGGGGGATGGATGGATGGAGGCTATGCGGAGGCCCCGGGGGATGGATGGAGGCTATGCGGAGGCCTCCGAGGGATGGATGGAGGCTATGCGGAGGCCTCCGGGGGATGGATGGAGGCTATGCGGAGGCCTCCGGGGGATGGATGGATGGAGGCTATGCGGAGGCCTCCGGGGGATGGATGGATGGAGGCTATGCGGAGGCCTCCGGGGGATGGATGGAGGCTATGCGGAGGCCTCCGGGGGATGGATGGATGGAGGCTATGCGGAGGCCTCCGGGGGATGGATGGATGGACGCTATGCGGAGGCCTCCGGGGGATGGATGGATGGAGGCTATGCGGAGGCCTCCGGGGGATGGATGGACGCTATGCGGAGGCCTCCGGGGGATGGATGGATGGAGGCTATGCGGAGGCCTCCGGGGGATGGATGGAGGCTATGCGGAGGCCTCCGAGGGATGGATGGAGGCTATGCGGAGGCCTCCGGGGGATGGATGGAGGCTATGCGGAGGCCTCCGGGGGATGGATGGATGGAGGCTATGCGGAGGCCTCCGGGGGATGGATGGATGGAGGCTATGCAGAGGCCTCCGGGGGATGGATGGAGGCTATGCAGAGGCCTCCGGGGGATGGATGGAGGCTATGCGGAGGCCTCCGGGGGATGGATGGATGGACGCTATGCGGAGGCCTCCGGGGGATGGATGGATGGAGGCTATGTGGAGGCCTCCGGGGGATGGATGGATGGACGCTATGCGGAGGCCTCCGGGGGATGGATGGATGGAGGCTATGCGGAGGCCTCCGGGGGATGGATGGATGGAGGCTATGCGGAGGCCCCGGGGGATGGATGGAGGCTATGCGGAGGCCTCCGGGGGATGGATGGAGGCTATGCGGAGGCCTCCGGGGGATGGATGGAGGCTATGCGGAGGCCTCCGGGGGATGGATGGAGGCTATGCGGAGGCCTCCGGGGGATGGATGGATGGAGGCTATGCGGAGGCCTCCGGGGGATGGATGGATGGAGGCTATGCAGAGGCCTCCGGGGGATGGATGGAGGCTATGCAGAGGCCTCCGGGGGATGGATGGATGGAGGCTATGCGGAGGCCTCCGGGGGATGGATGGATGGAGGCTATGCGGAGGCCTCCGGGGGATGGATGGATGGAGGCTATGCGGAGGCCTCCGGGGGATGGATGGAGGCTATGCGGAGGCCTCCGGGGGATGGATGGATGGAGGCTATGCGGAGGCCTCCGGGGGATGGATGGATGGAGGCTATGCGGAGGCCTCCGGGGGATGGATGGAGGCTATGCGGAGGCCTCCGGGGGATGGATGGATGGAGGCTATGCGGAGGCCTCCGGGGGATGGATGGAGGCTATGCGGAGGCCTCCTGGGGATGGATGGATGGAGACTATGCGGAGGCCTCCGGGGGATGGATGGATGGATGGAGGCTATGCGGAGGCCTCCGGGGGATGGATGGATGGACGCTATGCGGAGACCTCCGGGGGATGGATGGATGGAGGCTATGCGGAGGCCTCCGGGGGATGGATGGATGGAGGCTATGCGGAGGCCTCCGGGGGATGGATGGATGGAGGCTATGCGGAGGCCTCCGGGGGATGGATGGATGGACGCTATGCGGAGGCCTCTGGGGGATGGATGGATGGAGGCTATGCGGAGGCCTCCGGGGGATGGATGGATGGAGGCTATGCGGAGGCCTCCGGGGGATGGATGGATGGACGCTATGCGGAGGCCTCTGGGGGATGGATGGATGGAGGCTATGCGGAGGCCTCCGGGGGATGGATGGATGGAGGCTATGCGGAGGCCTCCGGGGGATGGATGGATGGACGCTATGCGGAGGCCTCTGGGGGATGGATGGATGGAGGCTATGCGGAGGCCTCCGGGGGATGGATGGAGGCTATGCGGAGGCCTCCGGGGGATGGATGGATGGAGGCTATGCGGAGGCCTCCGGGGGATGGATGGATGGACGCTATGCGGAGGCCTCTGGGGGATGGATGGATGGATGGAGGCTATGCGGAGGCCTCCGGGGGATGGATGGATGGAGGCTATGCGGAGGCCTCTGGGGGATGGATGGATGGAGGCTATGCGGAGGCCTCCGGGGGATGGATGGATGGACGCTATGCGGAGGCCTCTGGGGGATGGATGGATGGAGGCTATGCGGAGGCCTCCGGGGGATGGATGGATGGAGGCTATGCGGAGGCCTCCGGGGGATGGATGGATGGACGCTATGCGGAGGCCTCTGGGGGATGGATGGATGGAGGCTATGCAGAGGCCTCCGGGGGATGGATGGATGGAGGGGCACTGAATAATTGGATGCACGCCCATTGTGCTCCACATCATTATAGAAATGAGGATCAGGAGCAGGATTAGCTGCAGAGGTCGGGCGTGTGGGGTCACACTGTGCAGATGGAGAAGACTATCCCAGCATCAAAGGAAATCTGTCAGCTCTACAGCATGCTCAGAGCCCAAGTGTCAAAGAGGCGTGGACCAGCCATGGCATTCATGGCTCCTCCCTCCCCCTCCCTGCCCTACATGTTTGATATTCAGAGCTTGGCTTCTAGCAATGAGCCCTGTTCATCAATCAGTCAAGGCAGGGATGGGGGAGGAGCCATGCATGTTGTTAGCAACGCCTCCTTGACACGAACTTATCCAAGGCAGAGAAGGGGGAGGAGTCATGCATGCTGCTGGCAACGCCTCCTTGACACTTGAGATCTGAGCATCTTCTACAGCTCTTAGGGAAGCTTCACACACATACACTGTATCGCAGCAGATTTGACGGAATGAATGAACATAATCAGCACTGCCAAATCTGCTGCCATACGGTGTGTGTGAACCAACGCTAAAGCACTTTATAGTAAAATTGCTCAGTATACAGTATTAGTGAGTGTACTCCCTGTATATACTGACAGCAGCTCCCTGTATATACTGACAGCAGCTCCCTGTACTCACTGTATATAGTGACAGCGGCTCCCTGTGTACTCACTGTATATACTGACAGCAGCTCCCTGTGTACTCACTGTATATACTGACAGCAGCTCCCTGTGTACTCACTGTATATACTGACAGAAGCTCCCTGTACTCCCTGTATATACTGACAGCAGCTCCCTGTACTAACTGTATATACTGACAGCAGCTCCCTGTGTACTCACTGTATATACTGACAGCAGCTCTCTGTATATACTGACAGCAGCTCCCTGTGTACTCACTGTATATACTGACAGCAGCTTCCTGTGTACTCACTGTATATACTGACAGCAGCTCCCTGTACTCACTGTATATACTGACAGCAGCTTCCTGTGTACTCCCTGTATATACTGACAGCAGCTCCCTGTGTACTCACTATATATACTGACAGCAGCTCCCTGTACTCCCTGTATATACTGACAGCAGCTCCCTGTGTACTCACTGTATATACTGACAGCAGCTCCCTGTGTACTCACTGTATATACTGACAGCAGCTCCCTGTGTACTCACTGTATTTACTGACAGCAGCTCCCTGTGTACTCACTGTATATACTGACAGCAGATCCCTGTGTACTCACTGTATATACTGACAGCAGGTCCCTGTGAACTCACTGTATATACTGACAGCAGCTCCCTGTGTACTCACTGTATATACTGACAGCAGCTCCCTGTGTACTCACTGTATATACTGACAGCAGCTCCCTGTGTACTCACTGTATATACTGACAGCAGCTCCCTGTACTCCCTGTATATACTGACAGCAGCTCCCTGTGTACTCCCTGTATATACTGACAGCAGCTCCCTGTGTACTCACTATATATACTGACAGCAGCTCCCTGTACTCCCTGTATATACTGACAGCAGCTCCCTGTGTACTCACTGTATATACTGACAGCAGCTCCCTGTGTACTCACTGTATATACTGACAGCAGCTCCCTGTGTACTCACTGTATATACTGACAGCAGCTCCCTGTGTACTCACTGTATATACTGACAGCAGCTCCCTGTGTACTCACTGTATATACTGACAGCAGCTCCCTGTGAACTCACTGTATATACTGACAGCAGCTCCCTGTACTCCCTGTATATACTGACAGCAGCTCCCTGGGTACTCACTGTATATACTGTCAGCAGCTCCCTGTACTCACTGTATATACTGACAGCAGCTCCCTGTACTCACTGTATATACTGACAGCAGCTCCCTGTGTACTCACTGTATATACTGACAGCAGATCCCTGTGTACTCACTGTATATACTGACAGCAGATCCCTGTGTACTCACTGTATATACTGACAGCAGGTCCCTGTGTACTCACTGTATATACTGACAGCAGCTCCCTGTACTCACTGTATATACTGACAGCAGCTCCCTGTGTACTCACTGTATATACTGACAGCAGCTCCCTGTACTCACTGTATATACTGACAGCAGCTCCCTGTACTCACTGTATATACTGACAGCAGCTCCCTGTGTACTCACTGTATATACTGACAGCAGCTCCCTGTGTACTCACTGTATATACTGCCAGCAGCTCCCTGTGTACTCACTGTATATACTGACAGCGGCTCCCTGTACTCACTGTATATACTGACAGCAGCTCCCTGTACTCACTGTATATACTGACAGCAGCTCCCTGTGTACTCACTGTATATACTGACAGCAGCTCCCTGTGTACTCACTGTATATACTGACAGCAGCTCCCTGTACTCACTGTATATACTGACAGCAGCTCCGTGTACTCCCTGTATATACTGACAGCTGCTCCCTGTGTACTCACTGTATATACTGACAGCAGCTCCCTGTACTCACTGTATATACTGACAGCAGCTCCCTGAACTCCCTATATATACTGACAGCAGCTCCCTGTGTACTCACTGTATATACTGACAGCAGCTCCCTGTGTACTCACTGTATATACTGACAGCAGCTCCCTGTGTACTCACTGTTTATACTGACAGCAGCTCCCTGTGTACTCACTGTTTATACTGACAGCAGCTCCCTGTGTACTCACTGTATATACTGTCAGTATATACATTAAGTACACAGGGAGCTACTGTCAGTATATACAGTGAGTACACAGGAAGCTGCTGTCAGTATATACAGTGAGTACAGGGAGCTGCTGTCAGTATATACAGTGAGAACACAGGGAGCTGCTGTCAGTATATACAGTGAGTACACAGGGAGCTGCTGTCAGTATATACAGTGAGTACACAGGGAGCTGCTGTTAGTATATACAGTGAGTACACAGGAAGCTGCTGTCAGTATATATTGTGAGTATACAGGGAGATGCTGTCAGTATATACAGTGAGTACACAGGGAGTTGCTTTCAGTATATACAGTGAGTACAGGGAGCCGCTGTCAGTATATACAGTGAGTACAGGGAGCTGCTGTCAGTATATACAGTGAGTACACAGGGAGCTGCTGTCAGTATATATTGTGAGTACACAGGGAGCTGCTGTCAGTATATACAGGGAGTACAGGGAGCTGCTGTCAGTATATACAGTGAGTACACAGGGAGCTGCTGTCAGTATATATTGTGAGTACACAGGAAGCTGCTGTCAGTATATACCGTGAGTACACAGGGAGCTGCTGTCAGTATATACAGAGAGTACAGGGAGCTGCTGTCAGTATATACAGTGAGTACACAGGGAGCTGCTGTCAGTATATACAGTGAGTACACAGGGAGCTGCTGGCAGTATATACAGTGAGTACAGGGAGCTGCTGTCAGTATATACAGTGAGTACACAGGGAGCTGCTGTCAGTATATACAGTGAGTACACAGGGAGCCGCTGTCAGTATATACAGTGAGTACAGGGAGCTGCTGTCAGTATATACAGTGAGTATCTGGCAGCTAGAACTAGTATCCGATTGACGCATGTGGATAGAGCTCCCAACAGCCGGGCAGCACCCTGCTGTCTGCACTGAAGAGGGGCACAAACCCCGTAACAGCTGTCAGCAGATGGGCAGCCCTTCCTCTCGGACAGTTTGTTTGGTCTAATATCTCCAGTCCATCTTCTAAGACCCCTAGATGACTTGAAGGGACACTAATTTGCCTGAGTGGTGTGAGAACTATGTTGCATTTCCTTTGTCAATCGAAAGGGGATATCCCCGGGGTCCGCAGCAACTAATCCTATAGAAAGTGATGCAGAGGGGTGACTGGTCGTTATGGGTCACATGACCATTCCTCACCTGGCATGTGACTTGTACAATGTAAACGGCCTCTGATTCACTCCCATTGGAATCCTCCGGGCGAGAGTCGGATAGAGAAAGCTGAAAGACATGGGGGGCATCAGTTATTGTATGGGGGCAGACATGGGGGGCATCAGTTATTGTATGGGGCAGACATGGGGGGCATCAGTTATTGTATGGGGCAGACATGGGGGGCATCAGTTATTGTATGGGGGCAGACATGGGGGGCATCAGTTATTGTATGGGGCAGACATGGGGGGCATCAGTTATTGTATGGGGGCAGACATGGGGGGCATCAGTTATTGTATGGGGGCAGACATGGGGGCATCAGTTATTGTATGGGGGCAGACATGGGGGGCATCAGTTATTGTATGGGGGCAGACATGGGGGGCATCAGTTATTGTATGGGGCAGACATGGGGGGCATCAGTTATTGTATGGGGGCAGACATGGGGGGCATCAGTTATTGTATGGGGGCAGACATGGGGGGCATCAGTTATTGTATGGGGGCAGACATGGGGGGCATCAGTTATTGTATGGGGGCAGACATGGGGGGCATCAGTTATTATATGGGGGTAGACATGGGGGGCATCAGTTATTGTATGGGGCAGACATGGGGGGCATCAGTTATTGTATGGTGGCAGACATGGGGGTATTAGTTATTGCACCGGGGCAGACATGGGGGTATTAGTTATCGCACCGGGGCAGACATGGGGGTATTAGTTATTGCACCGGGGCAGACATGGGGGTATTAGTTATTGCGCCGGGGCAGACATTGGGGTATTAGTTATTGCACTGGGGCAGACATGGGGGTATTAGTTATTGCACTGGGGCAGACATGGGGGTATTAGTTATTGCACCGGGGCAGACATGGGGGTATTAGTTATTGCACTGGGGCAGACATGGGGGTATTAGTTATTGCACTGGGGCAGACATGGGGGTATTAGTTATTGCACCGGGGCAGACATGGGGGTATTAGTTATTGCACTGGGGCAGACATGGGGGTATTAGTTATTGCACTGGGGCAGACATGGGGGTATTAGTTATTGCACCGGGGCAGACATGGGGGTATTAGTTATTGCACTGGGGCAGACATGGGGGTATTAGTTATTGTATGGGGGCAGCCATGGGGGTATTAGTTATTGCACCGGGGCAGACATGGGGGTATTAGTTATTGCACTGGGGCAGACATGGGGGTATTAGTTATTGTATGGGGGCAGACATGGGGGTATTAGTTATTGCACCGGGGCAGACATGGGGGTATTAGTTATTGCACCGGGGCAGACATGGGGGTATTAGTTATTGCACCTTGGCAGACATGGGGGTATTAGTTATTGCACCGGGGCAGACATGGGGGTATTAGTTATCGCACCGGGGCAAACATGGGGGTATTATTTATCGCACCGGGGCAAACATGGGGGGCATCAGTTATTGCACCGGGGCAGACATGGGGGGCATCAGTTATTGCATCGGGGCAGACATGGGGGTATTAGTTATCGCACCGGGGCAGACATGGGGGTATTAGTTATTGCACCGGGGCAGACATGGGGGTATTAGTTATCGCACCGGGGCAGACATGGGGGTATTAGTTATCGCACCGGGGCAGACATGGGGGGCATCAGTTATTGTATGGGGGCAGACATGGGGGTATTAGTTATTGCACCGGGGCAGACATGGGGGTATTAGTTATCGCACCGGGGCAGACATGGGGGTATTAGTTATCGCACCGGGGCAGACATGGGGGTATTAGTTATCGCACCGGGGCAAACATGGGGGGCATCAGTTATTGCACCGGGGCAGACATGGGGGGCATCAGTTATTGCACCGGGGCAGACATGGGGGTATTAGTTATCGCACCGGGGCAGACATGGGGGTATTAGTTATTGCACCGGGGCAGACATGGGGGTATTAGTTATCGCACCGGGGCAGACATGGGGGGCATCAGTTATTGTATGGGGGCAGACATGGGGGTATTAGTTATTGCACCGGGGCAGACATGGGGGTATTAGTTATCGCACCGGGGCAGACATGGGGGCATCAGTTATTGTATGGGGGCAGACATGGGGGTATTAGTTATTGCACCGGGGCAGACATGGGGGTATTAGTTATCGCACCGGGGCAGACATGGGGGTATTAGTTATCGCACCGGGGCAGACATGGGGGTATTAGTTATCGCACCGGGGCAAACATGGGGGGCATCAGTTATTGCACCGGGGCAGACATGGGGGGCATCAGTTATTGCACCGGGGCAGACATGGGGGTATTAGTTATCGCACCGGGGCAGACATGGGGGTATTAGTTATTGCACCGGGGCAGACATGGGGGTATTAGTTATTGCACCGGGGCAGACATGGGGGGCATCAGTTATTGCACCGGGGCAGACATGGGGGTATTAGTTATCGCACCGGGGCAGACATGGGGGTATTAGTTATTGCACCGGGGCAGACATGGGGGTATTAGTTATTGCACCGGGGCAGACATGGGGGGCATCAGTTATTGCACCGGGGCAGACATGGGGGTATTAGTTATTGCACCGGGGCAGACATGGGGGTATTAGTTATTGCACCGGGGCAGACATGGGGGTATTAGTTATTGCACCGGGGCAGACATGGGGGTATTAGTTATTGCACCGGGGCAGACATGGGGGTATTAGTTATTGCACCGGGGCAGACATGGGGGGCCCTGTTCCCCCTGTGTGACGCCTGACCCCCCCAGAGCTCCCACCTGTGCAGGTTACGTGGGGTCTCTCACCTGGATAGGGCCGTAGTTGACATTTTCGTAGTGATAGTGAGCGCAGTCCGCCAGCTTTACGAAGGGTCCGCGTGTCACCCTAAACACAGATCCGGGAAACGGGATTAGTGACCCTAAAGCAAAGCAGCTCGGGCGAGAAATGGCGACTCGGGTCCCGTCTGCACCCCCACCCCCACCCCCACCCGCCCCCGCGCTCCTCCATTACCTCCTGTTGGCTCTCCCCTTGACGCTGGTGGGAGCTGCGGCTGAAAGGAGTCGTGCGGAGCCCTCCGTGCCTGAATCCAGTGTATCCGAGCCCCGAGCCTGCAGAGCAAAGCAGAACGATACAAATGTGCAGAGCAAATAGATTCACAGCATTCAAAATTCATCAGGAACATCCGAAACCACTTTATACCAGCGCCAACCGGCAGCCATGTCACCGCCAATCACATCCCGCATGGCTGACAGCACAAGAGGAGGACACTGAGCACAGGGAAATCATAGCCCCAACCGGTCCACAGGGGGCCCGCAAGCATGGTTTCTGTGTACACAGTGTCTGTGGGGGGATGGGGGCAGGTGAGTATGGTTTCTGTGTACAGTGTCTGTAGGGGGATGGGGGCAGGTGAGTATGGTTTCTGTGTACAGTGTCTGTGGGGGGATGGGGGCAGGTGAGTATGGTTTCTGTGTACAGTGTCTGTAGGGGGATGGGGGCAGGTGAGTATGATTTCTGTGTACACAGTGTCTGTGGGGGATGGGGGCAGAGTATGGTTTCTGTGTACACAGTGTCTGTGGGGGGATGGGGACAGGTGAGTATGGTTTCTATATACACAGTGTCTGTGCGGGGATGGGGGCAGGTGAGTATGGTTTCTGTGTACACAGTGTCTGTGCGGGGATGGGGGCAGGTGAGTATGGTTTCTGTGTACACAGTGTGTGTGTGGGGGAGGGATAGGGGCAGGTGAGTATGGTTTCTGTGTACACAGTGTGTGTGTGGGGGAGGGATAGGGGCAGGTGAGTATGGTTTCTGTTTACACAGTGTCTGTGCAGGGATGGGGGCAGGTGAGTATGGTTTCTGTGTACAGTGTCTGTAGGGGGATGGGGGCAGGTGAGTATGGTTTCTATATACACAGTGTCTGTGCGGGGATGGGGGCAGAGTATGGTTTCTGTATACACAGTGTCTGTGCAGGGATGGGGGCAGGTGAGTATGGTTTCTGTGTACAGTGTCTGTAGGGGGATGGGGGCAGGTGAGTATGGTTTCTATATACACAGTGTCTGTGCGGGGATGGGGGCAGAGTATGGTTTCTGTATACACAGTGTCTATGCAGGGATGGGGGCAGGTGAGTATGGTTTCTGTGTACAGTGTCTGTAGGGGGATGGGGGCAGGTGAGTATGGTTTCTATATACACAGTGTCTGTGGGGGGATGGGGGCAGGTGAGTATGGTTTCTATATACACAGTGTCTGTGCGGGGATGGGGGCAGGTGAGTATGGTTTCTATATACACAGTGTCTGTGCGGGGATGGGGGCAGAGTATGGTTTCTGTGTACACAGTGTCTGGGGGGATGGGGGCAGGTGAGTATGGTTTCTGTGTACACAGTGTCTGTGGGGGGATGGGGGCAGGTGAGTATGGTTTCTGTGTACACAGTGTGTGTGTGGGGGGGGATAGGGGCAGGTGAGTATGGTTTCCGTGTACACAGTGTCTGTGCAGGAATGGGGGCAGGGGAGTATGGTTGCTATATACACAGTGTCTGTGCGGGGATGGGGGCAGAGTATGGTTTCTGTAAACACAGTGTCTGTGCAGGGATGGGGGCAGGTGAGTATGGTTTCTGTGTACACAGTGTCTGTGCAGGGATGGGGGCAGGTGAGTATGGTTTCTATATACACAGTGTCTGTGCGGGGATGGGGGCAGAGTATGGTTTCTGTATACACAGTGTCTGTGCAGGGATGGGGGCAGGTGAGTATGGTTTCTGTATACACAGTGTCTGTGCAGGGATGGGGGCAGGTGAGTATGGTTTCTGTGTACACAGTGTGTGGGGGGATGGGGGCAGGTGAGTATGGTTTCTGTGTACACAGTGTCTGTAGGGGGATGGGGGCAGGTGAGTATGATTTCTGTGTACACAGTGTCTGTGGGGGGATGGGGGCAGAGTATGGTTTCTGTGTACACAGTGTCTGTGGGGGGATGGGGGCAGAGTATGGTTTCTGTGTACACAGTGTCTGTGGGGGGATGGGGACAGGTGAGTATGGTTTCTGTGTACACAGTGTCTGTGCGGGGATGGGGGCAGAGTATGGTTTCTGTGTACACAGTGTGTGTGGGGGGGGATAGGGGCAGGTGAGTATGGTTTCTGTGTACACAGTGTCTGTGCAGGGATGGGGGCAGGTGAGTATGGTTTCTGTGTACACAGTGTCTGAGCGGGGATGGGGGCAGGTGAGTATGGGTTCTGTGTACACAGTGTCTGTGGGGGGATGGGGGCTGGTGAGTATGGTTTCTGTGTACACAGTGTCTGTGGGGGGATGGGGGCAGGTGAGTATGGTTTCTGTGTACACAGTGTCTGAGCGGGGATGGGGGCAGGTGAGTATGGTTTCTGTGTACACAGTGTCTGAGCGGGGATGGGGGCAGGTGAGTATGGGTTCTGTTTACAAAGTGTCTGTGGGGGGATGGGGGCAGGTGAGTATGATTTCTGTGTACACAGTGTCTGTGGGGGATGGGGCAGAGTATGGTTTCTGTGTACACAGTGTCTGTGGGGGGATGGGGGCAGGTGAGTATGGTTTCTGTGTAGACAGTGTCTGAGCGGGGATGGGGGCAGGTGAGTATGGGTTCTGTTTACAAAGTGTCTGTGGGGGGATGGGGGCAGGTGAGTATGATTTCTGTGTACACAGTGTCTGTGGGGGATGGGGCAGAGTATGGTTTCTGTGTACAAAGTGTCTGTGGGGGGATGGGGGCAGGTGAGTATGGTTTCTGTGTACAAAGTGTCTGTGGGGGATGGGGGCAGAGTATGGTTTCTGTGTACACAGTGTCTGTGGGGGGATGGGGGCAGGTGAGTATGGTTTCTGTGTAGACAGTGTCTGAGCGGGGATGGGGGCAGGTGAGTATGGGTTCTGTTTACAAAGTGTCTGTGGGGGGATGGGGGCAGGTGAGTATGATTTCTGTGTACACAGTGTCTGTGGGGGATGGGGCAGAGTATGGTTTCTGTGTACAAAGTGTCTGTGGGGGGATGGGGGCAGGTGAGTATGGTTTCTGTGTACAAAGTGTCTGTGGGGGATGGGGGCAGAGTATGGTTTCTGTGTACACAGTGTCTGTGGGGGGGATGGGGGCAGGTGAGTATGATTTCTGTGTACAGTGTCTGTGGGGGATGGGGGCAGAGTATGGTTTCTGTGTACACAGTGTCTGTGGGGGGATGGGGGCAGGTGAGTATGGTTTCTGTGTCTGTGCAGGTATGGGGGCCGGTGAGTATGGTTTTTGTGTACATAGTGTATGTGGAGGGATGGGGCAGATAAGTATGGTTTCTGTGTCTGTGGAGGGATGGGGCAGCTAAGTATGGTTTCTGTGTCTGTGGAGGGATGGGGCAGATAAGTATGGTTTCTGTGTCTGTGCAGGGATGGGGGCTGGTGAGTATGGTTTCTGTGTCTGTGCAGGGATGGGGGCTGGTGAGTATGGTTTCTGTGTGTATGCAGGGATGGGGACCGGTGAGTATGGTTTATGTGTACACAGTGTCTCTGCAGGGATGGGGGCCGGTGAGTATGGTTTCTGTGTCTGTGAAGGGATGGGGGCAGGTGAGTATGGGTTCTGTGTACACAGTGTCTGTGGGGGGATGGGGGCAGGTGAGTATGGGTTCTGTGTACACAGTGTCTGTGGAGGGATGGGACAGGGGAGCATGGTTTCTGTGTACACAGTGTCTGTGGAGGGATGGGGGCAGTGGAGTATGGTTTCTGTGTCTGTGGAGGGATGGGGGAAGGTGAGTATGGTTTCTTCGTACACACTGTCTGGGGGTGCAGCGCCCCTGTAATGAAGTCTATGATATGATGTCATCTCTGTGTGACTGGTTCTCTGTGTCGGTACTATCACTAATGGAGTCGTTTTTCGCCGTGGTCGCTTTTAGAACTTGAATTAAAGAAAACTATTTATAAATATTTTTTCTGTGCGTTTCTATAGAAACTAAAGACATCACTGATCTACTGATCTTATCCGTCTGGTGAACAAACTATCTGCCATTCTACGAGACTGCGCAGCCATGGTGACAGCACCAGCGTCCGTATCAATTACGCCATATACCACGGTGGACGCAGCACAGACGTGTACTGATCACTGGACAGCAGAGCCGCCATATATACACTGACCGATACATAGCAACCGTGGCGGCTTTCATAATCCCCAGGCCTACTAAAATGAAAGCTGGTATCTGATTGGTTGCTATGGGTTTCTCCAAGCAGAGCAGCTGCTCATAGCAACCAAGCAGGTGGCTGCTTTCACTAGGCCTTGTTCACACTGCTCTTTACAGCGCAGTCTTACAGATGGAACATTTTTTATTGCCCAAATTGACCAATGAGTGCTCAGCTTTAACTTTACCACCCCGGAATAGACGACGCCTCATCTGCTGACAGACAGTATATAGGGGCTGGTTGTCATGTTCTCAGTTGCTATGACAACACGTTAATGCGGTATTATGGTGATGGCCCCGGACTGTGATTTCCTTGGATACAAGTGAAGTTCATTAAGATGTTAGCGCATTCAGACTTTTTCACTCCAGTAAACTTGCCGCCAGGACGCACATCCGCCAGGTCTATAACCTACTTTCCGTCACTATATAAAGCCTGAAGCGCATTAGAGCGGAATATGGCGCACATCATCCATAATAAAAAAGCAATGAGAGGCGGTATACTCAGCAATTACTACTACATTTCAGAATAAACTGAGCACTAGGTGGCAGCACTTCCCTGGAGTCTATGGAGGATAGCCCCATAACAATACATGGAGTAGCGGGATACTACACACAGTGCAGGGATAATACACAGGGTGATGTCACAGTACAGGGGGATAATACACACAGTGATGTCACAGTACAGGGGGATAATACACACAGTGATGTCACAGTACAGGGATAATACAGTGATGTCACAGTACAGGGATAATACACACAGTGATGTCACAATACAGGGGGGATAATACACACAGTGATGTCACAGTACAGGGATAATACACAGTGATGTCACAGTACAGGGATAATACACACAGTGATGTCACAGTACAGGGATAATACACAGTGATGTCACAGCACAGGGATAATACACACAGTGATGTCACAGTACAGGGATAATACACAGTGATGTCACAGCACAGGGATAATACACAGTGATGTCACAGCACAGGGATAATACACACAGTGATGTCACAGCACAGGGATAATACACACAGTGATGTCACAGTACAGGGATAATACACACAGTGATGTCACAGTACAGGGATAATACACAGTGATGTCACAGTACAGGGATAATACACAGTGATGTCACAGTACAGGGATAATACACACAGTGATGTCACAGCACAGGGATAATACACACAGTGATGTCACAGTACAGGGATAATACACACAGTGATGTCACAGTACAGGGATAATACACACAGTGATGTCACAGTACCGGGATAATACACACAGTGATGTCACAGTACAGGGATAATACACGCAGTAATGTCACAGTACAGGGATAATACACAGTGATGTCACAGCACAGGGATAATACACACAGTGATGTCACAGCACAGGGATAATACACAGTGATGTCACAGCACAGGGATAATACACACAGTGATGTCACAGCACAGGGATAATACACAGTGATGTCACAGTACAGGGATAATACACACAGTGATGTCACAGTACAGGGATACTACACACAGTGATGTCACAGTACAGGGATAATACACGCAGTAATGTCACAGTACAGGGATAATACACAGTGATGTCACAGCACAGGGATAATACACACAGTGATGTCACAGCACAGGGATAATACACAGTGATGTCACAGCACAGGGATAATACACACAGTGATGTCACAGCACAGGGATAATACACAGTGATGTCACAGTACAGGGATACTACACACAGTGATGTCACAGTACAGGGATAATACACACAGTGATGTCACAGGACACTTGTCTTTTTCCTCCTCCACACAGTTCTGTCTCTGAGCTCTACAGTCATGGCCAAAAGTTTTGAGAATGACACAAATCTTCTATTTTCCCATGATCCTCTGCCCTCTGGTTGTTATGTGTGTTTGTCTGATGTTTTTATCACATACAGAAATATAATTACAATCATATTATGAGTAACAGAATCTTATACTGACAGGTAGATGAGTTACTGCAGCAAGACTATAATATTTGCAGTGTTGCGGCTTCTTCTTCAGGACGTCTGCAATTCTCCCCGGCTGCTCTCATACAACTTCTGGACCAAATCCTGACTGATAGCCGTCCATTCTTGCACAATCAATGCTTGCATATTGTCAGAATTTGTTGGTTTTTGTTTGTCCACCCGTCTCTTGATCATTGACCGCAAGTTCTCAATGGGATTAAGATCTGGGAAGTTTCCAGGCCATGGACCCAAAATCTCTATGTTTTGTTCCCTGAGCCATTTAGTTATCACCTTTGCTTTATGGCAAGGTGCTCCATCATGCTGCAAAAGGCATTGTTGGTGGCCAAACTGCTCTTGGACGGTTGGGAGAAGTTGCTCTTGGAGGACGTTCTGGTCCCATTCTTTATTCATGGCCGTGTTTTTAGGCAAGACTGTGAGAGAGCCGATTCCCTTGGCTGAGAAGCAACCCCACACATGAATGGTTTCAGGATGCCGGTTACAGTTGGCATGAGACAAGACTGGTGGTAGCGCTCACCTCTTCTTCTCCCAATAAGCGGTTTTCCATATGTCCCAAACAATCGGAAAGGGGATTCATCAGAGACAATGACTTTACCCCAGTCCTCAGCAGTCCACTCCCTGGACCTTTCCCCCAGTTCTCAGCAGTCCCCTCCCTGGACCTTTCCCCCAGTCCTCAGCAGTCCACTCCCTGGACCTTTCCCCCAGTCCTCAGCAGTCCACTCCCTGTACCTTTCCCCCAGTCCTCAGCAGTCCCCTCCCTGGACCTTTCCCCCAGTTCTCAGCAGTCCCCTCCCTGGACCTTTCCCCCAGTCCTCAGCAGTCCACTCCCTGTACCTTTCCCCCAGTCCTCAGCAGTCCACTCCCTGGACCTTTCCCCCAGTTCTCAGCAGTCCCCTCCCTGGACCTTTACCCCAGTCCTCAGCAGTCCACTCCCTGTACCTTTCCCCCAGTCCTCAGCAGTCCCCTCCCTGGACCTTTTCCCAAGTCCTCAGCAGTCCGCTCCCTGGACCTTTCCCCCAGTCCTCAGCAGTCCGCTCCCTGTACCTTTACCCCAGTCCTCAGCAGTCCACTCCCTGTACCTTTCCCCCAGTCCTCAGCAGTCCACTCCCTATACCTTTCCCCCAGTCCTCAGCAGTCCACTCCCTGGACCTTTCCCCCAGTCCTCAGCAGTCCGCTCCCTGGACCTTTCCCCCAGTCCTCAGCAGTCCCCTCCCTAGACCTTTCCCCCAGTCCTCAGCAGTCCACTCCCTGTACCTTTCCCCCAGTCCTCAGCAGTCCTCTCCCTGGACCTTTCCCCCAGTCCTCAGCAGTCCACTCCCTGGACCTTTCCCCCAGTCCTCAGCAGTCCACTCCCTGGACCTTTCCCCCAGTCCTCAGCAGTCCTCTCCCTGGACCTTTCCCCCAGTCCTCAGCAGTCCACTCCCTGGACCTTTCCCCCAGTCCTCAACAGTCCGCTCCCTGGACCTTTTGCAGAATATCAGTCTGTCCCTGATGTTTTTCTGGAGAGAAGTGGCTTCTTTGCTGCCCTCCCTGAGACCAGGCCTTGCTCCAAGAGTCTCCTCAGTCTCACAGTGCACAGTGCAGATGCCCTCACACCTGCCTGCTGCCATTCCTGAGCAAGCTCTGCACTGCTGGTGGCCCAATCCCGCAGCTGACCACACTGTTAAGAGACTATCCTGGCGCTCGCTGGTCTTTCTTGGGCGCCCTGGAGACTTTTTAGCAACAATGGAACCTCTCTCCTTGAAGTTCTTGATGATGCGATAGATTGCTGACTGAGGTGCAATCTTTCTAGCTGCGATACTGTTCCCTGTTCGGCCATTTTTGTGCAGTGCAATGATGACTGCACGTGTTTCTTTAGAGATAACCATGGTAACAGAAGAGAAACAATGATGCCAAGCACCAGCCTCCTTTTAAAGTGTCCAGTGATGTCATTCTTACTTGATGAGGACAGGGCTGGAGATCAATCTGTCATGATTAACACCCACACCTGTGTTACTGGAGCAATCACTGAAACAATGTAAGCTGCTCCCTGTAAGGCCGAGCTGCAATGATGGTGAAATGTGTTTTCGGGGATAAAGTTCATTTTCTAGGCAAATATTGACTGTGTGAGTAATTGCTGTTAAGCTGATCCCTCTGTATAACATTCCGGAGTATATGCACATTGCCAGTATAAAAACTGAAGCAGTAAATTTTGTAATAATTAATATTTGTATCATTCTCAAAACTTTTGGCCATGACTGTACAGGCAGCTCTTTCCTCCCCACACAGTCCCATCCCTGAGCTCTACAAGAAGATCTCAACCCCCCCCCCCCCCCGACTAAATCCTGTCTCTGAGCCCCTGTCGTACTCCTCTACATAGTCCTGTCTCTGAGCTCCTGTCGTACATAGTCCTGTCTCTGAACTCCTGTCGTACTCCTCTACATAGTCCTGTCTCTGAGCTCCTGTCGTACATAGTCCTGTCTCTGAGCTCCTGTTGTACTCCTCTACATAGTCCTGTCTCTGAGCTCCTGTCGTACATAGTCCTGTCTCTGAGCTCCTGTCGTACTCTTCTACATAGTCCTGTCTCTGAGCTCCTGTCGTACATAGTCCTGTCTCTGAGCTCCTGTCGTACTCTTCTACATAGTCCTGTCACTGAGCTCCTGTCGTACATAGTCCTGTCTCTGAGCTCCTGTCGTACTCCTCTACACAGTCCTGTCTCTGAGCTCCTGTCGTACATAGTCCTGTCTCTGAGCTCCTGTCGTACATAGTCCTGTCTCTGAGCTCCTGTCGTACATAGTCCTGTCTCTGAGCTCCTGTCGTACATAGTCCTGTCTCTGAGCTCCTCTCGTACTCCTCTAGTACTCCTCTACACAGTCCTGTCTCTGAGCTCCTGTCGTACATAGTCCTGTCTCTGAGCTCCTGTCGTACATAGTCCTGTCTCTGAGCTCCTGTCGTACTCTTCTACATAGTCCTGTCTCTGAGCTCCTGTCGTACATAGTCCTGTCTCTGAGCTCCTGTCGTACTCTTCTACATAGTCCTGTCTCTGAGCTCCTGTCGTACTCCTCTACATAGTCCTGTCTCTGAGCTCCTGTCGTACATAGTCCTGTCTCTGAGCTCCTGTCGTACTCCTCTACACAGTCCTGTCTCTGAGCTCCTGTCATACATAGTCCTGTCTCTGAGCTCCTGTCGTACTCCTCTACACAGTCCTGTCTCTGAGCTCCTGTCGTACATAGTCCTGTCTCTGAGCTCCTGTCGTACATAGTCCTGTCTCTGAGCTCCTGTCGTACATAGTCCTGTCTCTGAGCTCCTGTCGTACATAGTCCTGTCTCTGAGCTCCTGTCGTACTCCTCTACATAGTCCTGTCTCTTAGCTCCTGTCGTACATAGTCCTGTCTCTGAGCTCCTGTCGTACTCCTCTGCACAGTCCTGTCTCTGAGCTCCTGTCGTACATAGTCCTGTCTCTGAGCTCCTGTCGTACTCCTCTACACAGTCCTGTCTCTGAGCTCCTGTCGTACATTGTCCTGTCTCTGAGCTCCTGTCGTACATTGTCCTGTCTCTGAGCTCCTGTCGTACATAGTCCTGTCTCTGAGCTCCTGTCGTACTCCTCTACATAGTCCTGTCTCTTAGCTCCTGTCGTACATAGTCCTGTCTCTGAGCTCCTGTCGTACTCCTCTACACAGTCCTGTCTCTGAGCTCCTGTCGTACATAGTCCTGTCTCTGAGCTCCTGTCGTACATAGTCCTGTCTCTGAGCTCCTGTCGTACATAGTCCTGTCTCTGAGCTCCTGTCGTACATAGTCCTGTCTCTGAGCTCCTGTCGTACATAGTCCTGTCTCTGAGCTCCTGTCGTACATAGTCCTGTCTCTGAGCTCCTGTCGTACATTGTCCTGTCTCTGAGCTCCTGTCGTACATAGTCCTGTCTCTGAGCTCCTGTCGTACATAGTCCTGTCTCTGAGCTCCTGTCGTACTCCTCTACATAGTCCTGTCTCTTAGCTCCTGTCGTACATAGTCCTGTCTCTGAGCTCCTGTCGTACTCTTCTACATAGTCCTGTCTCTTAGCTCCTGTCGTACATTGTCCTGTCTCTGAGCTCCTGTCGTACATAGTCCTGTCTCTGAGCTCCTGTCGTACATAGTCCTGTCTCTTAGCTCCTGTCGTACTCTTCTACATAGTCCTGTCTCTTAGCTCCTGTCGTACATAGTCCTGTCTCTGAGCTCCTGTCGTACTCTTCTACATAGTCCTGTCTCTGAGCTCCTGTCGTACATAGTCCTGTCTCTGAGCTCCTGTCGTACATAGTCCTGTCTCTGAGCTCCTGTCGTACATAGTCCTGTCTCTGAGCTCCTGTCGTACTCTTCTACATAGTCCTGTCTCTCTCATGTCACAGCACAGGAATACTGGGATAACGTCATGGAGCTGTAGCATCATCAGGGGTAATTTGGCTTGTTTTCTGTTACCAGAGGCAATGTGGGAGTTCAGGGGATTGTCAGGTGACTTATTCTTAGGACCTTTGGAGGCAGACGTTGGCTTAGCGCATGTCTCTATCACACATGTCACCTGTTTACCGTCATGCGATCTCCCACAATGCTCAGAGCTTTTATGAATTGAGTTTTGGGCCTGAATGAAGAAGAGAGCCTAGCTCTTAGCGTGTGACGGAGAGGCGCGGCATCTGCTGCAGACCTGGCCCGCACTATCAATCCCCACGATTTAACGTTACGATTTAACGTAACGTCCACGCCAGAAATAAGATCAGATGGGAACCTAAAAATAAAGCCGAAAAGGCTGCAAAGACGCTTGTTATGGGGCATTGCATTGTGGGAGACGGAGTGTTTTTACGTGTTCTGCACGCTGCCTTTAGCCTATATTTACAGCAGGACGGATAATGGCGCAAAAACATTGCTGCACCCTACATGTCCAACCGCAACACATTTTATGGTGGAAAGAGTAACGTGCGAACAAACAACCGGCCGTGAACAAAGCCAAGCGGCCTATAAGGATGACAGAGATTCACCCGCGATTTCCAATAGGAATAGCAGTCACCTTGGGATTTAAAGGGGAAGACGCTAAACACAGATCTCAGCAAGGTCCCAGACCGGAGACCTGAGTGTCAGAGAGGAAGAGGAGGGTAAAACTGCGCTTACTTTTTGATTGTGTCGGTATACTGGCCCTTTAAGGATAAGAGGTCACACACTACAGATAATAGTTATTCAGGTTCCTGGCTGATGGTTAGTGCAGGGCGAGTGAGATGAAGCGTGGAAGCGGAGCCATTGTCTACAGGTAAACGATACGCTGCCCGCAGCCTGATACACCACGCCTGACATGAAGGATTCTTTACTGAGGAGATCGCCCGGGCCGAACTGCAGAGCTGGCAATCACTCTGAGTCAGCCTGACACGGCTGATACCAGAGAGTAATAGATTGTATATACCTGTCCCCCCCCCCCCCAGCCTGACATGGCTGATACCAGAGAGTAATACATTGTATATACCTGTCCTACACCCCCCCCCCCCCCCCCAGCCTGACACGGCTGATACCAGAGAGTAATAGATTGTATATACCTGTCCTACAGTCACCCCTCCCCCCAGCCTGACATGGCTGATACCAGAGAGTAATAGATTGTATATACCTGTCCCCCCCCCCCCAGCCTGACATGGCTGATACCAGAGAGTAATACATTGTATATACCTGTCCTACACCCCCCCCCCCCAGCCTGACACGGCTGATACCAGAGAGTAATAGATTGTAGATACCTGTCCTACAGTCACCCCTCCCCCCAGCCTGACATGGCTGATACCAGAGAGTAATAGATTGTAGATACCTGTCCTACAGTCACCCCCCCCCCCAGCCTGACATGGCTGATACCAGAGAGTAATAGATTGTATATACCTGTCCTACAGTCACCTCCCCCCCCCTCAGCCTGACATGGCTGATACCAGAGAGTAATAGATTGTATATACCTGTCCTACAGCCCCAGCCTGACATGGCTGATACCAGAGAGTAATAGATTGTATATACCTGTCCTACAGTCACCCCCAGCCTGACATGGCTGATACCAGAGAGTAATAGATTGTATATACCTGTCCTACAGTCACCTCCCCCCCCCCCCCCAGCCTGACACGGCTGATACCAGAGAGTAATAGATTGTATATACCTGTCCTACAGTCACCCCTCCCCCCAGCCTGACATGGCTGATACCAGATAGTAATAGATTGTATATACCTGTCCTACAGTCACCCCTCCCCCCAGCCTGACATGGCTGATACCAGATAGTAATAGATTGTATATACCTGTCCTACACCCCCCACCCCCAGCCTGACATGGCTGATACCAGAGATTAATAGATTGTATATACCTGTCCCCCAGTCTGACCTGGCTGATACCAGAGAGTAATAGCAGGTGTGGTGGGGTGTAGATCTCTGGCAGTCTATGGCGGGGCCGTCATCACTCTCACTATTGTCACCCTCAATGCCTTGCGCGGGAACAGATGTTACTATGGGAACGAGCAGCAGTCATGGCCGTGAGACTGAGGAGTGGGCGGAGGGGCTTTTGTTATGGTAATGGACACAGACACAGTGATCCCAGTGTATGGCCGGCCGCGCTGCCATAAATGCTAATAACCCGGGCCCCCACCCTGTACCGACTGACCACCATCTATACCGGGCCCCCACCCTGTACCGACTGACCACCATCTATACCGGGCCCCCACCCTGTACCGGCTGACCACCATCTATACCGGGCCCCCACCCTGTACCGACTGACCACCATCTATACCGGGCCCCCCCCCCCCCCTGTAGCGGCTGACCACCATCTATACCGGGCCCCCACCCTGTACCGGCTGACCACCATCTATACCGGGCCCCCAACCTGTACCAGCTGACCACCATCTATACCGGGAAGGGACTTAGCTAGGATTCATGGGGCCCCATAGCAACTGTAAGGGGCCCCATTAATCCTCTAAGCCCCCCCCCCCCCATATATAGCCAACTCCCAAACACACACAATTACACACACACAGGCTCGTGTATATATATATATATATATATATATATATATATATATATATATATATATACACATATATATATATACACACACACATATATATATACACACACACACAGGTACGCCACTGACACACACACATTTACACTGTGATTACACTAGTGCAGAAGTATACACCATGGGGTGGGAGATTTATCAGACATGGTGTAAAGTGACACTGGCTCATTTGCCCCCGGCAACCAATCAGATTCCACCTTTCATTCCTCACAGACTCTTTGGAAAATGAGAGGTGGAATCTGATTGGTTGCCGGGGGCGACTGAGCCAGTGTCACTTTACACCATGTCTGATAAATCTCCCCTAATATCTGCTGCTTTTTCTATTAGTGGTGGGTTCTTTTATTAGAGGCCAGCATCAATAGAAACTGCTGCAGAACATCTTTGGGAGCAAACCTGTCTATCACTTGAGAGACTGCTGACATACACACACACATATACATCAGTCTTACAGACTAATAGAACGTATATATATATATATATATATATATATATATATATATATATATATTTATAAACATACACTGACATATACATATATACTCATAGATACATACACTGACGTATACATATATACCCACAGATACATACACATACTGACATATACATATATACCTATAGATACACACACTGACATATACATATATACAGCGTCGGACTGGGCCACCGGAGGCGCACTGACTGTCGGGCGGCAGGGCCCCCCAACAGTCACACAGTGCTGCCGCAGGCCCCCCTTGCCGCACTCTTCTGACCGCAAGCAGTGTCTTCCGGCCCCCAGCTGATGCTGCGCTCCCTGGGGGGGGTGTCCCGCACCCGCCCGGCGCACGCATCAGGAAGCTCTGTGTACGCCGAAGGTGGGAACTTCCGGTGTAAGCGAGCGCGTATTAGAGATGCTCGCTGTACCGGAAGTACCAGCCCCAGTGCGCACAGAGCTTCCTGATGCGTGCGTCGGGCAGGTGCGGGACAGGGAGTGTCAGCCGGGGACGAAGAGAAGAAGACAGCCGGCGGGGGAGCGAGTGGTTAGGTGAGTTGTTTTTTTATTACTTTTTATCTGCACTGGGGGGCATTTATAAGGGGGCTATCGGGGGGGGGGGGCATCTATAAGGGGGCTATCAGGGGGGCCTCTATAAGGGGGCTATAAGGGGGGCATCTATAAGGGGGCTATCGGGGGGGCATCTATAAGGGGGCTATCGTGGGGACATCTATAAGGGGGATAAGAGGGGGCATCTTTAAGGGGGCTATCAGGGGGGCATCTATAAGGAGGCCATCGGGGGGCATCTATAAGGTGGCTATCAGGGGGGGCATCTATAAGGGGGCTATCAGGGGGGCATCTATAAGGGGGCTATCGGGGGTATCTATAAGGTGGCTATCGGGGGGAGGGCATCTGTAAGGGGAATATCGGGGGGGGCATCTATAAGGGGGCTATCAGGGGGGCCTCTATAAGGGGGCTATCAGGGGGGCATCTATAAGGGGGCTATCAGGGGGGGCCTCTATAAGGGGGCTATCAGGGGGGCATCTATAAGGGGGCTATAGGGGGGGCATCTATAAGGGGGCTATCGGGGGGGCATCTATAAGGAGGCTATCAAGGGGGGGGCATCTATAAGGGGGCTATCGGGGGGGCATCTATAAGGGGGCTATCGGGGGGGGCATCTATAAGGGGGCTATCGGGGGGGCATCTATAAGGGGGCTATCGGGGGGGGCATCTATAAGGGGGCTATCGGGGGGGCATCTATAAGGGGGCTATCGGGGGGGGGCATCTATAAGGGGGCTATCGGGGGGGCATCTACACTCACCGGCCACTTTATTAGGTACACCTGTCCAACTGCACGTTACCACTTAACTTCTAATCAGCCAATCACATGGCGGCAACTCAGTGCATTTAGGCATGTAGACATGGTCAAGACAATCTCCTGCAGTTCAAACCGAGCATCAGTATGGGGAAGAAAGGTGATTTGAGGCCTTTGAACGTGGCATGGTTGTTGGTGCCAGAAGGGCTGGTCTGAGTATTTCAGAAACTGCTGATCTACTGGGATTTTCACGCACAACCATCTCTAGGGTTTACAGAGAATGGTCCGAAAAAGAAAAAGCATCCAGTGAGCGGCCGTTCTGTGGGCGGAAATGCCTTGTTGAATGGAAAAACTCTGGTGTAAGAACTCTACCTCTAGTGCAGTTATGGAATGGGTGTATAGCGAGTGCACTACTTGGCTGGCACCAAATGACCTAATTAGTATGTATAATTAGTAGGCTCTCTAGCAATACCCCTAAAATATTATCTCGAAGTATAATTAAATCACAAGTAAATATGTATATATAACACTTTATCTAAATCAAAATTAAAATTCATAAAAACATATAAACAAATGAACATGTAACTACACGCTTACAAAAACATCTCTGTATATAAATCTCATGCGGTTGCAAATGGTAAAATACAGGATATAGACTTGATTATTTGTAGGTTAAAATACATATAATGCGGTTAGAATTGATATAGTACGGTTAAGTGCGCATGTAGTTGTTGCATCCGGTGCGGTTAAAACCGCATGCGACTAGTGCAGGGCCCTTGCAAGTCGCCGTGGTTTATTACTACTATATTTCATCAAGTCAGTTATCACTGTTCTGTTTCAGTTCAATATAAATTGTAACAGTTAGTGGAACTTATTAGCGTTTTCACAGAAATATGTTAAAATAGATTCGGTGGAAATCCACCTCTCATCGGTCTGAAGACTCTGATTCTATGAGGTGTGCTACTACTATTGAATATACTGCAGAAATATACTGCCATAACCACCTACCACCGGTCCCACCATTTATTAGCTCACAGCATAGTGAATGCATACAAATACTCCTACGCTGACAGAGAACACGGGAGCAGCTCTTAAGGGTAAACACCCATCTGTGTCAGGAGAGACAAGCGAGCACTGAGCATTCAGCTCCAAACCGGACAGTACCCTAAACCAGACCCTGTGCACACGACACCAGGAACACTGAACATGAGGAGCGCTCCTGACCACATCTTCACCTAAATAACCCTCTGTCTGCTCCCACCAGTCTGCGGCCGCACACCTCATAGAATCAGAGTCTTCAGACCGCTGAGAGGTGGATTCCCACCAAATCTATTTTAACATATTTCTGTGAAAACGCTAATAAGCGCCACTAACTGTTACAATTTATATTGAACTGAAACAGAACAGTGATAACTGACTTGATGAAATATAGTAGTAATAAACCACGGCGACTTGCAAGGGCCCTGCACTAGTCGCATGCGGTTTTAACCGCACCGGATGCAACAACTACATGCGGACTTAACCGTACTATATTAATTCTAACCGCATTATATGTATTTTAACCTACAAATAATCAAGTCTATATCCTGTATTTTACCATTTGCAACCGCATGAGATTTATATACAGAGATTTTTTTGTAAGCGTGTAGTTACATGTTCATTTGTTTATATGTTTTTATGAATTTTAATTTTGATTTAGATAAAGTGTTATATATACATATTTACTTGTGATTTAATTATACTTCGAGATAATATTTTAGGGGTATTGCTATGGAAATGCCTTGTTGATGCCAGAGGTCAGAGGAGAATGGGCAGACTGGTTCCAGCTGATAGAAAGGCAACAGTGACTCAAATAGCCAACCGTTACACCCAAGGTAGGCCGAAGAGCGTCTCTGAGCGCACAGTACGGCCAACTCTGAGGCAGATGGGCTACAGCAGCAGAAGACCACACCGGGGGCCACTCCGCTCAGCTAAGAACAGGAAACTGAGGCTACAATTTGCACAAGATCATCGAAATTGGACAGTAGAAGATTGGAAAAACGTTGCCTGGTCTGATGAGTCTCGATTTCTGCTGCGACATTCGGATGGTAGGGTCAGAATTTGGCGCCAACAACATGAAAGCATGGATCCATCCTGCCTTGTATCAACGGTTCAGGCTGGTGGTGGTGGTGTCATGGTGTGGGGAATATTTTCTTGGCACTCTTTGGGCCCCTTGGTACCAATTGAGCATGGTTGCAACGCCACAGCCTACCTGAGTATTGTTGCTGACCATGTCCATCCCTTTATGACCACAATGGACCCAACATCTGATGGCGACTTTCAGCAGGATAATGCGCCATGTCATAAAGCTAGAATCATCTCAGACTGGTTTCTTGAACATGACAATGAGTTCACTGTACTCCAATGGCCTCCACAGTCACCAGATCTCAATCCAATAGAGCATCTTTGGGATGTGGTGGAACGGGAGATTGGCATCATGGATGTGCAGCCGACAAATCTGCGGCAACTGTGTGATGTCATCATGTCACTATGGACCAAAAATCTCTGAGGAAGCTTCCAGCACCTTGTTGTATCTATGCCACCAAGAATTGGGGCAGTTCTGAAGGCAAAAGGGGGTCCGACCCGTTACTAGCATGGTGTACCTAATAAAGTGGCCGGTGAGTGTATAAGGGGGCTATCAGGGGGGGCATCTATAAGGGGGCTATCAGGGGGGCCATCTACAAGGGGGCTATCAGGGAGGCCATCTATAAGGGGGCTATCAGGGGGGCCATCTACAATGGGGCCTATCAGGGAGGCCATCTATAAGGGGGCCATCTATAAGAGGGCTATCAGGGGAGCCATCTATAAGGGGCTATCAGGGGAGCCATCTATAAGGGGCTATCAGGGGGGGCATCTATAAGGGGGCTATCCAGGGGCGGATTAACTTTCCCATAGGCACCGGGCTGTTCACCAAGCCTGCCCCCCCCCCACCCCACTGTAACTATGGCAGCACTAGCCTGGCGTTCATAGTACAGGACAGATAATGTCATGATGTCCTAATTTGTGCAAAATTGCCATTAAAAAACTGTGATTTTTTGCAAATCATGGCGGAAGTGTAGCCAGGAGACAGTACACCACTGAAAGTATAAGTTTTTTTGGGTGGTCATGGGCCCCCCAGGAGCTCAGGGCCCCGGGCTGCCGCCCGGAACGCCCCTATTATAATCCACTACTGGGGCTATCAGGGGAGCCATCTATAAGGGGGATAAAAGGGGGGCCATCTATAAGGGGGCTATCGGGGGGGGGGGGCATCTATAAGGGGGCTATCAGGGGAGCCATCTATAAGGGGGATAACATGGGGGCCATCTTTAAGGGGGCTAATAGGGGGGCATGTATAAGGGGGGTAAAACAGGGGGGGCATCTATAAGGGGGATAACAGGGGGGCCATGTATAAGGGGGATAATACAGGGGGACATTTATAAAGGGGGTCACATACAGTCAGCCTACCCACTAAATGAGGGTGTAAAGGGGACAATACAGATGTGCAGTGTGTATAGAGATGAGGAGCCTAATATGTCTGTCTGGCAGATTCTGTGAATTCGTGGCTCGGAGAAGTTCTCATAATGGCCCAGGACAGATGGAGAAGAAGATGAAAACAACTCTGATCAGATAAGACGTCCCCTGTGAGTCACCAGATGTAACTGCACTGTAATGTATATGGTGTATAGAGCCTGTGTACAGCTGCGTCCACCTCTATATGACTGGATGAGGTGATAGTGATCTGTGTACAGTGGATGTTAGTCAGTAGCAGCGGTGGTGTTAGTCAGTATGTGGCGGTGTTAGTATGTGGTGGTGTTAGTCAGTATGTGGTGGTATTAGTCAGTATGTGGTGGTGTTAGTCAGTATGTGGTGGTGTTAGTCAGTATGTGGTGGTATTAGTCAGTATGTGGTGGTGTTAGTCAGTATGTGGTGGTGTTAGTCAGTATGTGGTGGTATTAGTCAGTATGTGGGGGTATTATTTGTAACTTGTTATCCAATACTGTGTTTTATTGGTTTTAGTATACAGGATTTGGTCAGTAAGGGCCCTATTACACCAACAGATTATCAGACAGATTTATTTTTAAAGCGTAACTGTCATTTCAGGGTCATTTTTCTGAAAACATTAAATATCAACAGTACAAGTGATTTTAAGAAACTCTGTAATAGGTTTTATGTACTAAAAGAGTTTCCTTCTGGACTGAAAAAGCAATCTCCCAGCCTCCCCCCTCACATCAGATGAAGTAGGATTTCTGTCTCCATTATGTGGCTATGGAGAGGGGAGGGGCTGTTAGGAGTGAGTGAGCACGGAGCAGTCCTGCACAGCACAACACCCTGCAATCTTCTCTCAGTAAGTTCATAGATAAGCACTGACCTTTCTGACACCTGAATTTATCGTTTTAGGTGCCCAGAGAGTCTACAAACAGCTGCCCTTCATGTCACCTCTTCCTGCTCCCTCATCTCCCTCAGCCCCTCCCCCCTTCATAGGCTTACAATGGAGAGAGCAGAGCCCGTCTTCACTGGCTTCTCTGTAATGAAGATGTGTTTGCCTGATAATGCACAGATAAGAAGTCAGGGGGGAGGCTGGGAGATTGCTTCTTGAGGACAGAAGGAGGCTTTTTTGGCTGATGAAACCTATTACAGAGTTTCTTAAAATCGCTTATACTACAGATTTCTGCAATAAAAAAAAACATGACAGTTACGCTTTAAGCCAAAGCCAGGAATGGATTTGAAAAAAGAGGAGAAATCTCAGTCTTTCCTCTTTTTACCTGTTCGCTGTGTATAGTCCATTCCTGGCTTTGGCTCCAAAAAATCTGTCAGATAATCTGTTGATGTAATAGGGCCTAACAGTATGGCGGTAATATGTATGGTGATAATATTTCCTTCCTATATACTGGTATTATTGGTAATATCGGTATTGATATATATATGAATAGCATTCGCTTGGTCATTAGTAACTGCACTGTAATCACTTACATAGTGTGCAGGGCATGTGCACCATTGGTATCTAAATGGTTCAGTGTATGGCAGTCCGTGGTCACTACAGTACACTAGTGGCATCATAATTAATCCAGATGCTGGGAGCTCCCAGGTCCAGTCCCCAGAACAGTGTGACAGTATGGTGATAATATGGTAACAGTGTGACGGTATGGTGATAATATGGTAACAGTGTGACGGTATGGTGATAATATGGTAACAGTGTGACAGTACGGTGATAATATGGTAACTGTGACACTATGGTGATAATATGGTAATAGTGTCACAGTACGGTGATAATATGGTAACTGTGTGACGGTATGGTGATAATATGGTAACAGTGTGATGGTATGGTGATAATATGGTAATAGTATGACAATACGGTGATAATATGGTAACAGTGTGACAGTATGGTGATAATATGGTAACAGTGTGACAGTATGGTGATAATATGGTAACTGTGACAGTACGGTGATAATATGATAACAGTGTGACAGTACGGTGATAATATGGTAACAGTGTGATGGTATGGTGATAATATGATAACAGTGTGACAGTACAGTGATAATATGGTAACAGTGTGACAGTACGGTGATAATATGGTAACAGTGTGATGGTATGGTGATAATATGATAACAGTGTGACAGTACAGTGATAATATGGTAACAGTGTGATGGTATGGTGATAATATGGTAACAGTGTGACAGTACGGTGATAATATGGTAATAGTATGACAGTATGGTGATAATATGGTAATAGTATGACAGTATGGTGATAATATGATAACAGTGTGACGGTGTGGTGATAATATGATAACAGTGTGACAGTATGGTGATAATATGGTAACAGTGTGACAGTACGGTGATAATATGGTAACAGTGTGACGGTATGGTGATAATATGATAACAGTGTGACGGTATGGTGATAATATGGTAACAGTGTGACGGTATGGTGATAATATGGTAATAGTATGACAGTATGGTTATAATATGGTAACAGTGTGAGGGTATGGTGATAATATGATAACAGTGTGACGGTACGGTGATAATATGGTAATAGTATGACAGTATGGTGATAATATGGTAATAGTATGACAGTATGGTGATAATATGGTAACTGTGTGACGGTATGGTGATAATATGATAACAGTGTGACAGTATGGTGATAATATGGTAACAGTGTGACGGTATGGTGATAATATGATAACAGTGTGACAGTATGGTGATAATATGGTAACTGTGTGACGGTATGGTGATAATATGATAACAGTGTGACGGTATGGTGATAATATGGTAATAGTATGACAGTATGGTGATAATATGGTAATAGTATGACAGTATGGTGATAATATGGTAACAGTGTGACGGTATGGTGATAATATGGTAACAGTGTGACGGTATGGTGATAATATGGTAGGGGGAGATGTTTTTGTTCTATCCCCTATTAGTGATGTTCTGGGGTCACTTCCCTACACTGATCACCCCCCCCCCCCCCCCCCCCCCCCCCCCCCGAGATCTATGTATTCTGATCTAACACAAAGCATCCAGTGTATAATGCAACTTGGACCCAACTACAACTCCCAGCATTTACTGACATACTGACAGTCTGCAGCCCACAGGATATGCTGGGAGTTGTAGTACAGTAGTACAATCCTCTGATAGCTGCCGCTGTAGACAAATGTATTGCTGGACCCTCAGGGCTGATCTTTGTCACCCACAGGTTGCAGCCACCAGAAGCCTCTGCACACAGTGATTTATTAAACAGTTGTCCACCCTGAGACTACAACTCCCAGCATACCCTGAGAGCTGTATAAATGTAGGGATTTGTCGCAGATACAGATGAATGAATGGAAAGGACGGGGTCAGCATGTCGTGTCTCACTGGTTCTATATTGGTGGGCCCCAGGTACCCCAGTCCAACACTGCATATATACTCACAGATACATACACTGACATATACATATATACCCACAGATACATACATACACTGACATATACATATATACCCACAGATACATACATACACTGACATATACATATATACCCACAGATACATACATACACTGACATACACTCACCGGCCACTTTATTAGGTACACCTGTCCAACTGCACGTTACCACTTAATTTCTAATCAGCCATTCACATGGCGGCAACTCAGTGCCTTTAGGCATGTAGACATGGTCAAGACAATATCCTGCAGTTCAAACCGAGCATCAGTATGGGGAAGAAAGGTGATTTGAGGCCTTTGAACGTGGCATGGTTGTTGGTGCCAGAAGGGCTGGTCTGAGTATTTCAGAAACTGCTGATCTACTGGGATTTTCACGCACAACCATCTCTAGGGTTTACAGAGAATGGTCCGAAAAAGAAAAAACATCCAGTGAGCGGCAGTTCTGTGGGCGGAAATGCCTTGTTGATGCCAGAGGTCAGAGGAGAATGGGCAGACTGGTTCCAGCTGATAGAAAGGCAACAGTGACTCAAATAGCCAACCGTTACACCCAAGGTAGGCCGAAGAGCATCTCTGATCGCACAGTACGGCCAACTCTGAGGCAGATGGGCTACAGCAGCAGAAGACCACACCGGGGGCCACTCCGCTCAGCTAAGAACAGGAAACTGAGGCTACAATTTGCACAAGCTCATCGAAATTGGACAGTAGAAGATTGGAAAAACGTTGCCTGGTCTGATGAGTCTCGATTTCTGCTGCGACATTCGGATGGTAGGGTCAGAATTTGGCGCCAACAACATGAAAGCATGGATCCATCCTGCCTTGTATCAACGGTTCAGGCTGGTGGTGGTGGTGTCATGGTGTGGGGAATATTTTCTTGGCATGCTTTGGGCCCCTTGGTACCAATTGAGCATGGTTGCAACGCCACAGCCTACCTGAGTATTGTTGCTGACCATGTCCATCCCTTTATGACCACAATGGACCCAACATCTGATGGCGACTTTCAGCAGGATAATGCGCCATGTCATAAAGCTAGAATCATCTCAGACTGGTTTCTTGCACATGACAATGAGGTCACTGTACTCCAATGGCCTCCACAGTCACCAGATCTCAATCCAATAGAGCATCTTTGGGATGTGGTGGAACGGGAGATTGGCATCATGGATGTGCAGCCGACAAATCTGCGGCAACTGTGTGATGTCATCATGTCACTATGGACCAAAATCTCTGAGGAAGCTTCCAGCACCTTGTTGTATCTATGCCACCAAGGATTGGGGCAGTTCTGAAGGCAAAAGGGGGTCCGACCCGTTACTAGCATGGTGTACCTAATAAAGTGGCCAGTGAGTGTATATACCCACAGATACATACATACACTGACATATACATATATACCCACAGATACATACACTGACATATACATATAAACCCACAGATACATACATACATACACTGACATATACATATATACCCACAGATACATACATACATACACTGACATATACATATATACCCACAGATACATACATACACTGACATATACATATATACCCACAGATACATACATACACTGACATATACATATATACCCACAGATACATACATACACTGACATATACATATATACCCACAGATACATACATAGACACACTGACATATGCATATATACCCACAGATACAAACATACACTGACATATACATATATACCCACAGATACATACATACACTGACATATACATATATACCCACAGATACATACATACATACACTGACATATACATATATACCCACAGAAACATACATACATACACTGACATATATACCCACAGATACATACATACACTGACATATACATATATACCCACAGATACATACACACACTGACATATACATATATACCCACAGATACATACACTGTCGTATACATATATACCCAAAGATACATACATACAAACATAAATAGACATAGCACTTAGAGGCTCCCAGGCTTCCCCCTCCTGTAGCCCAGCTGAAAGTATTGAGGACCTTTGGGTCATGTGATCAGGTCCTTCATCACTTCCCTTCTGTGTGTGCAGGACCTGGCAGGTCCCTCTTCTTCAGATCCTTTGAACAGAACAGTGACTGGTCTCTCTATGGAGCCCTGGGAGAGGGGGTGGTGTGCGGTGGTCGGCTGTCCGTGGCATACCTACCATGAGGGCAGAGCAGGCTTTCCTGGGCCCCCTTCCTGCAGGGCCCCAGAGCAGTCGCCTTCCCTGCCCTCATGCTAGCTACAACACTGATACCAGGCCCCCACCCTGTACCGGCTGACCACCATCTATACCGGGCCCCCACCCAGTAAGCTGACCACCATCTATACCGGGCCCCCACCCTGTACCAGCTGACCACCATCTATACCGGGCCCCCACCCTGTAGCGGCTGACCACCATCTATACCGGGCCCCCACCCTGTACCAGCTGACCACCATCTATACCGGGCCCCCACCCTGTACCGGCTGACCACCATCTATACCGGGCCCCCACCCTGTACCGGCTGACCACCTTCTATACCGGGCCCCCACCCTGTATTGGCTGACCACCTTCTATACCGGGCCCCCACCCTGTACCGGCTGACCACCATTTATACTGGGCCCCCACCCTGTACCAGCTGACCACCATCTATACCGGGCCCCCACCCTGTACTGGCTGACCACCATCTATACTGGGCCCCAACCCTGTATCGGCTGACCACCATCCATACCGGGCCCCCACCCTGTACCGGCTGACCACCATTTATACTGGGCCCCCACCCTGTACCAGCTGACCACCATCTATACTGGCTCCCCCCCCCTGTAGCGGCTGACCACCATCTATACGAGGGCCCCCACCCTGTACCGGCTGACCACCTTCTATACCGGGCCCCCACCCTGTACCGGCTGACCACCATCTATACCGGGCCCCCACCCTGTACCGGCTGACCACCTTCTATACCGGGCCCCCACCCTGTACCGGCTGACCACCATCTATACCAATCATACATACCAGGCTGACCACCATATATACCCGCCATATTTACCAGGCTGACCACCATAAATACCCGGCAATATATACCAGGCTGACCACCATATATACCCGGCATATATACCAGGCTGACCACCATATATAACCGGCAATATATACCAGGCTGACCACCATATATACCCGGCAATATATACCAGGCTGACCACCATATATACCCGGCATATATACCAGGCTGACCACCATATATAACCGGCAATATATACCAGGCTGACCACCATATATACCCGGCATATATACCAGGCTGACCACCATATATACCCGGCAATATATACCAGGCTGACCACCATATATACCCGGCAATATATACCAGGCTGACCACCATATATACCCGGCATATATACCAGGCTGACCACCATATATACCCGGCTTATATATCAGGCTTACCACCATATATACCCGGCATATATACCAGGCTGACCACCATATATACCGGGCGGACCACCATATATACCGGGCATATATACCAGGCTGACCACCATATATACCGGGCATATATACCAGGCTGACCACCATATATACCCGGCATATATACCACGCTGACCACCATATATACCCGGCATATATACCAGGCTGACCACCATATATACCAGGCTGACCACCATATATACCGGGCATATATACCAGGCTGACCACCACATATAACCACCATATATACCAGGCTGACCACCTTATATACCGGGCATATATACCAGGCTGACCACCATATATAACCACCATATATACCAGGCTGACCACCTTATATACCGGGCATATATACCAGGCTGACCACCATATATAACCGGCAATATATACCAGGCTGACCACCATATATACCGGGCATATATACCAGGCTGACCACCATATATAACCGGCATATATACCAGGCTGACCACCATATATACCAGGCTGACCACCATATATACCGGGCATATATACCAGGCTGACCACCACATATAACCACCATATATACCAGGCTGACCACCTTATATACCGGGCATATATACCAGGCTGACCACCATATATAACCACCATATATACCAGGCTGACCACCTTATATACCGGGCATATATACCAGGCTGACCACCATATATAACCGGCATATATACCAG
This sequence comes from Dendropsophus ebraccatus, assembly GCF_027789765.1. NCBI lineage: Eukaryota > Metazoa > Chordata > Amphibia > Anura > Hylidae > Dendropsophus > Dendropsophus ebraccatus. The sequence goes on along the minus strand of NC_091465.1, from coordinate 90,887,054 downwards.
GCTGACCACCATATATACCAGGCTGACCACCATATATACCAGGCTGACCACCATATATACCGGGCATATATACCAGGCTGACCACCATATATACCAGGCTGACCACCATATATACCAGGCTGACCACCATATATACCGGGCGGACCACCATATATACCGGGCATATATACCAGGCTGACCACCTTATATACCGGGCATATATACCAGGCTGACCACCATATATAACCACCATATATACCAGGCTGACCACCTTATATACCGGGCATATATACCAGGCTGACCACCATATATAACCGGCATATATACCAGGCTGACCACCATATATACCCGGCATATATACCAGGCTGACCACCATATATACCCGGCATATATACCAGGCTGACCACCATATATACCAGGCTGACCACCATATATACCAGGCTGACCACCATATATACCAGGCTGACCACCATATATACCGGGCATATATACCAGGCTGACCACCATATATACCAGGCTGACCACCATATATACCGGTACGTATGTGATTAGCGAGTGTAAATAATACCATCCTGCTCCTAGTCATACAGACCTGCAGAGCATTGCTACCATACTGCTCCTAGTCATAGATCCTGTAAAGCATCGCTCCAATCCTTCTCATAGTTGTATATCCTGCAGAGCATCCCTCCCATACTGCTCCTAGTCATACATATTGCAAAACATCCCTCCCATACTGCTCCTAGTCATACATATTGCAGAGCATTGCTCCCATCCTTCTCCTAGTCATACATCCTGCAGAGCATCGCTCCAAACCCGCTCCTCCTTATACATCCTGCAGAGCATTGCTTCCATCCTGCTCCTAGTAATATATCCTAAAGAGCTTCGGTCCCATACTGGTCATAGTGATACATTCTGCAGAGAATCGCTTCTATCCTGTTCCTAGTCATACCGCCTGCAGAGCATTGCTCCAATCCTTTTCTGTCTTATACAGATCTGCAGAGTATCACTCCAGTCCTGCTCTGTTTCATACAGACCTGCAGAGTATCGCTCCCATCCTGCTCTTAGTTATAAATTCTGCAAAGCATCGATCCCATCCTGCTCCTTCTCACACAAACCTGCAGAGTATTGCACCTAGTCATATGTGCTGCAGAGTATCACTCCCCTATCTGCAGCTGATCATCATTCCCATCCTGATCCTTATCATACATGCTGCACAACATCACTCTTATCCTTCGACTAGTCATGTGTTCTGCAGACCATCACTCCTATCCTGCTACTAGTCATGTGTTCTGCAGACCATCGCTTCTATCCTGCTACTTGTCATGTGTTCTGCAGACCATCGCTCCTATCCTGCTACTAGTCATGTGTTCTGCAGACCATTGCTCCTATCCTGCTACTAGTCATGTGTTCTGCAGACCATCGCTCCTATCCTGCTACTAGTCATGTGTTCTGCAGACCATCGCTCCTATCATGCTACTAGTCATGTGTTCTGCAGACCATCTCTCCTATCCTGCTACTAGTCATGTGTTCTGCAGACCATCGCTCCCATTCTATTGACACTTAATCCCTTGCACTCCTATTACCCCTGTGCTGCAGCCTGAGGGCTCATCCTCCTCCCGCTCATCCTCCTCCCGCACACAGAGCGCAGCCCGGGCCTGGTACTCACCACCATGGTGCTGGCGGGCGCTCAGAGGGGTAGGGAGGGTCGCCGAGCCCTGGTCATACCGATGTAACCTGGGGCCCTCAGTGGGGTCTCTCTCCCAGCGTCCTCCCCATGCTGTCTATCCAGCAGCCGCGCACTCTCTCAGGATGTCTCTATTGCTGACAGTCTGTCTCGTTACATTGTCCCAGTTCAGACCGTGGGCAGCTGGATGTAAACGCAACAGAGGGGGGGACAAGGAGAATGCGCAGAGACCCCGGCCGGGGTAGCAGTCAGATCCCCCCCAGATCAGTGCTCAGGGTCCGCTAATAGGAGTCTGCGCTGTAGGAACAGCCAGGACCCCCCACAGGGTGGTGGGAGCACATACCGTGTCAGTGCTCAGCCGCCCTCCCCCCATCCCGAGAATGGAACAATCCATTCAGGTGCAAAGACAATGGGCGAATGTGAGATGGAGAGCGGCCAATAAGCGGGGGGTGGGGGGGTCCGAGCTGTCCCCACATACACAGCCAAGGAGGAGGGTGACCCCCCCCCCCCCCGGGGCAACGAGAGAGCGGGCAATGAGGGGGGGTCCGAGCTGTCCCCACATACACAGCCAAGGGGGAGGGTGACCCCTAGCCCCCCCCCCCCCCCCCCCCCCGGGGCAACAGGAGAGCGGCCAATAAGGGGGGTCCGAGCTGTCCCCACATACACAGCCAAGGAGGAGGGCGACTTCCCCCCCCCCCCCCCCCGGGGCAACGAGAGAGCGGGCAATGAGGGGGGTCTGAGCTGTCCCCACATACACAGCCAAGGAGGAGGGTGACCCCCCCCCCCCCCGGGGCAACAGGAGAGCGGCCAATAAGGGGGGTCCGAGCTGTCCCCACATACACAGCCAAGGAGGAGGGCGACTTCCCCCCCCCCCCGGGGCAACGAGAGAGCGGGCAATGAGGGGGGGGGTCCGAGCTGCCCCCACATACACAGCCAAGGGGGAGGGTGACCCCTAGCCCCCCCCCCCCCCCCGCCGCAGGGGCAACGGGAGAGCGGGCAATGAGGGGGGTCCGAGCTGCCCCCACATACACAGCCAAGGGGGAGGGTGACCCCTAGCCCCCCCCCCCCCCCCGCCGCAGGGGCAACGGGAGAGCGGGCAATGAGGGGGGTCCGAGCTGTCCCCACATACACAGCCAAGGAGGAGGGCGACTTCCCCCCCCCCCCCGGGGCAACGAGAGAGCGGGCAATGAGGGGGGTCTGAGCTGTCCCCACATACACAGCCAAGGAGGAGGGTGACCCCCCCCCCCCCCCGGGGCAACAGGAGAGCGGCCAATAAGGGGGGTCCGAGCTGTCCCCACATACACAGCCAAGGAGGAGGGCGACTCCCCCCCCCCCCCCCCCCGGGGCAACGAGAGAGCGGGCAATGAGGGGGGGTCCGAGGTGCCCCCACATACACAGCCAAGGGGGAGGGTGACCCCTAGCCCCCCCCCCCCCCCGCCGCGGGGGCAACGGGAGAGCGGGCAATGAGGGGGGTCTGAGCTGCCCCCACATACACAGCCAAGGAGGAGGGGGGGTACCGCAACCCGGGGCAACAGGAGAGCGGCCAATGAGAGGGGGTTCGAGCTGCCCCCACATACACAGCCAAGGAGGAGGGGGACCCCTAGCCCCCCCCCCCCCGGGGCAACAGGAGAGCGGCCAATAAGGGGGGCTGAGCTGTCCCCACATACACAGCCAAGGAGGAGGGCGACTCCCCCCCCCCCCGGGGCAACAGGAGAGCGGCCAATGAGGGGGGGTCCGAGCTGCCCCCACATACACAGCCAAGGAGGAGGGCGACACCCCCCCCCCCCCCCGGGGCAACGGGAGAGTGGCCAATAAGGGGGGTCCGAGCTGCCCCCACATACACAGCCAAGGAGGAGGGGGGGGTACCGCAACCCGGGGCAACAGGAGAGCGGCCAATGAGCGGGAGGTCCAAGCTGCCCCCACATACACAGCCAAGGAGGAGGGCGACCCCCCCCCCCCCCCCCCCCCCCCCCCCGGGGCAACAGGAGAGCGGCCAATGAGCAGGGAGTCTGAGCTGCCCCCACATACACAGACAAGGAGGGTGACCCCCCCCGGGGCAATGGGAGAGCGGGCAATGAGGGGGGGTCCGAGCTGTCCCCACATACACAGCTAAGGAGGAGGGTGAACATCCGGGGCAACGGGAGAGCGGACAATGAGCAGGGGGTCCAAGCTGTCCCCACAAACACAGCCACGGAGGAGGGGGGGTACCGCAACCCGGGGCAACAGGAGAGTGGCGAATGAGCGGGAGGTCCAAGCTGCCCACATATACACAGCCAAGGAGGATGGTGACCCCACCCCCCAAGGCAACAGGAGAGCGGCCAGTGAAGGGGGGGGTCAGAGCTGCCCCCACATACACAGCCAAGGAGGAGGGCGACCCCCCCCCCCCCCCCGGGGCAACAGGAGAGCGGCCAATGAGCAGGGAGTCTGAGCTGCCCCCACATACACAGCCAAGGAGGAGGGCGACCCCCCCCCCCCCCCAGGGCAGCAGGAGAGCGGCCAATGAGTGGGGGGGGGGTCCGAGCTGCCTCCATGTACACAGCCAAGGAGGAGGGCGACCCCCCCCCGGGGCAACGGGAGAGCAGGCAATGAGCAGGGCGTCCAAGCTGCCCCCACATACACAGCCAATGAGGAGGGGGGTACCGCAGTGTTATAATGTATCAGTGTGTAATAATACATTATAAGGCCAGGTTCAGACTATGTAACTGTGCGGCTGTATTTGCGGCTGTAATTGTGCGGCGGTATTTTTGGTGGTTCATGCGTACGCTGGAAAGTATAGGATATACGGCTGCACAGTGCACACTATGTATGAATCTACGGCCCGATCGTAAACGGACCCGTAAAAAATGAACAAGACCATTGTTTGCGGCTGGACATGCGGCCGAGGATTGACAGGCGGTCCGTACGGAGTACTTCAAAAATAGCCGGCAATGATGCCGAATGCCGATGCCTCTAATAGTTAATATATTAAATTAATAAAACACATTTTCTTTGTAATCAAGACACTTTCGTTGGTCAATAATTTATTTCTAACGAATCCATCATTGTGCAATTAAATATACTGTTAAAATAAATAGATATATAAATAAATGTATATTTATATATTTATTTTTTGACAGTATATTTAATTGCACAATGATGGATTCGTTAGAAATAAATTATTGAACAATGAAACTGATTTTATTCCAATGAAAATGTGTTTTATTCATTAAATATTAATTAGTACAGGAAGCTCCATAAGCCGTTAATTCATATTGCCGGTAATAGAGCTTTCTGTACTAATCATCACTTTACTTTAATGAAAACATCAAATGTTTCTTCTAATTATGTTATCACAATAGCATTATTAGAAGAAACATTTAGAATTATATGTGCGCTCAGCTGATTGGCTGTTCGGCTGAGCGCACATATAATGAGCCGGTCCGCAGTACAGTGACTTCATTGTGCTGCGGACCAGCGAAGAGACAACATCGGGGTGAGTATACAGATCTCCCCACCCTTTCCCCAGCACTGCACCCCTCCCAGCAAGGAAGGGGGGTCACTTAACCCCTTCCTTGCTGGGATGGGTGCAGTCTGACATCAGTCTGGCCCAGTACCCCAGTACCCAATGCCACCAGGGGTACTGGGAAAAGCCGGGTGCCAGTGGTCCTGGAGCGTCAAAATTGGCGCTCCTGGACCGGGCGGCAGCAGGCTGGTAAGATTTAGGCTGGGGAGGGCCTAAACCAATGGCTCTTCCCACCCTGGTGTTACCAGGCTGCTGTCATTTGGTTTTTAACCTGGCTGGTTATAAAAATAGGGGGGACCCTATGCGTTTTTTTTTTTAAATAAATAAAAACGCATAGGGTTCCCCCTATTTTTATAACCAGCCGGGTTAAAAACCAAGCGACAGCAGCCTGGTAACACCAGGGTGGGAAGAGCCATTGGTTTAGGCCCCCCCCAGCCTAAATCTTACCAGCCTGCTGCCGCCCGCTCCAGGAGCGACAATTTTGACGCTCCAGGACCACTGGCACCCGGCTCTTCCCAGTACCCCTGGTGGCATTGGGTACTGGGGTAATAATAGGGGGTTAGTGTTAGCCATTTTATACTGGCTAACACTAGGCCCCGACTTAGTACACAGCGTGTTATAATGTATCAGTGTGTAATAATACTACAGAGTACACAGCAGTGTTATAATGTATCAATGTGTAATAATACTACAGAGTACACAGCAGTGTTATAATGTATCAGTGTGTAATAATACTACAGAGTACATAGCAGCGTGTTATAATGTATCATCAGTGTGTAATAATACTACAGAGTACACAGCAGTGTGTTATAATGTATCAGTGTGTAATAATACTACAGAGTACACAGCAGTGTTATAATGTATCAATGTGTAATAATACTACAGAGTACACAGCAGTGTGTTATAATGTATCAGTGTGTAATAATACTACAGAGTACACAGCAGTGTGTTATAATGTATCAGTGTGTAATAATACTACAGAGTACACAGCAGTGTGTTATAATGTATCAGTGTGTAATAATAATACTACAGAGTACACAGCAGTGTTATAATGTATCAGTGTGTAATAATACTACAGAGTACACAGTGTGTTATAATGTATCAGTGTGTAATAATACTACAGAGTACACAGCAGTGTGTTATAATGTATCAGTGTGTTATAATACTACAGAGTACACAGTGTGTTATAATGTATCAGTGTGTAATAATACTACAGAGTACACAGTGTGTTATAATGTATCAGTGTGTAATAATACTACAGAGTACGCAGCAGTGTTATAATGTATCAATGTGTAATAATACTACAGAGTACACAGTGTGTTATAATGTATCAGTGTGTTATAATACTACAGAGTACACAGTGTGTTATAATGTATCAATGTGTAATAATACTACAGAGTACACAGCAGTGTTATAATGTATCATCAGTGTGTAATAATACTACAGAGTACACAGCAGTGTTATAATGTATCAGTGTGTAATAATAATACTACAGAGTACACAGCAGTGTGTTATAATGTATCAGTGTGTAATAATACTACAGAGTACACAGCAGTGTTATAATGTATCAGTGTGTAATAATACTACAGAGTACACAGTGTGTTATAATGTATCAGTGTGTAATAATACTACAGAGTACACAGCAGTGTTATAATGTATCAATGTGTAATAATACTACAGAGTACACAGCAGTGTGTTATAATGTATCAGTGTGTAATAATACTACAGAGTACACAGCAGTGTTATAATGTATCAGTGTGTAATAATACTACAGAGTACATAGCAGCGTGTTATAATGTATCATCAGTGTGTAATAATACTACAGAGTACACAGCAGTGTTATAATGTATCAGTGTGTAATAATAATACTACAGAGTACACAGCAGTGTTATAATGTATCAATGTGTAATAATACTACAGAGTGCACAGCAGTGTGTTATAATGTATCAGTGTGTAATAATACTACAGAGTACACAGTGTGTTATAATGTATCAGTGTGTAATAATACTACAGAGTACGCAGCAGTGTTATAATGTATCAATGTGTAATAATACTACAGAGTACACAGTGTGTTATAATGTATCAGTGTGTAATAATACTACAGAGTACGCAGCAGTGTTATAATGTATCAATGTGTAATAATACTACAGAGTACACAGCAGTGTTATAATGTATCAATGTGTAATAATACTACAGAGTACGCAGCAGTGTTATAATGTATCAGTGTGTAATAATAATACTACAGAGTACACAGCAGTGTGTTATAATGTATCAGTGTGTAATAATACTACAGAGTGCACAGCAGTGTGTTATAATATATCAGTGTGTAATAATACTACAGAGTACACAGCAGTGTTATAATGTATCAGTGTGTAATAATACTACAGAGTACACAGCAGTGTTATAATGTATCAGTGTGTAATAATACTACAGAGTACACAGCAGTGTTATAATGTATCAGTGTGTAATAATAATACTACAGAGTACACAGCAGTGTGTTATAATGTAGCAGTGTGTAATAATACTACAGAGTACGCAGCAGTGTTATAATGTATCAATGTGTAATAATACTACAGAGTACACAGCAGTGTTATAATGTATCAGTGTGTAATAATAATACTACAGAGTACACAGCAGTGTTATAATGTATCAGTGTGTAATAATACTACAGAGTACACAGCGTGTTATAATGTATCAGTGTGTAATAATACTACAGAGTACACAGCAGTGTGTTGTAATGTATCAGTGTGTAATAATACTACAGAGTACACAGCAGTGGTATAATGTATCAGTGTGTAATAATACTAGAGAGTACACAGCGTGTTATAATGTATCAGTGTGTAATAATACTACAGAGTACACAGTGTGTTATAATGTATCAGTGTGTAATAATACTACAGAGTACACAGCAGTGTTATAATGTATCAATGTGTAATAATACTACAGAGTACACAGCAGTGTTATAATGTATCAGTGTGTAATAATAATACTACAGAGTACACAGCAGTGTTATAATGTATCAGTGTGTAATAATACTACAGAGTACACAGCGTGTTATAATGTATCAGTGTGTAATAATACTACAGAGTACACAGCAGTGTGTTATAATGTATCAGTGTGTAATAATACTACAGAGTACACAGCAGTGGTATAATGTATCAGTGTGTAATAATACTACAGAGTACACAGCGTGTTATAATGTATCAGTGTGTAATAATACTACAGAGTACACAGTGTGTTATAATGTATCAGTGTGTAATAATACTACAGAGTACACAGTGTGTTATAATGTATCAGTGTGTAATAATACTACAGAGTACACAGCAGTGTGTTATAATGTATCAGTGTGTAATAATACTACAGAGTACACAGTGTGTTATAATGTATCAGTGTGTAATAATAATACTACAGAGTACGCAGTGTGTTATAATGTATCAGTGTGTAATAATACTACAGAGTACACAGCAGTGTTATAATGTATCAGTGTGTAATAATACTACAGAGTACACAGCGTGTTGTAATGTATCAGTGTGTTATAATACTACAGAGTACACAGCAGTGTTATAATGTATCAATGTGTAATAATACTACAGAGTGCACAGCAGTGTTATAATGTATCAGTGTGTAATAATAGTACAGAGTACGCAGCAGTGTTATAATGTATCAGTGTGTAATAATACTACAGAGTACATAGCAGCGTGTTATAATGTATCAGTGTGTAATAATACTACAGAGTACACAGCAGTGGTATAATGTATCAGTGTGTAATAATACTACAGAGTACACAGCGTGTTATAATGTATCAGTGTGTAATAATACTACAGAGTACACAGTGTGTTATAATGTATCAGTGTGTAATAATACTACAGAGTACACAGCAGCGTGTTATAATGTATCAGTGTGTAATAATACTACAGAGTACACAGCAGTGTTATAATGTATCAGTGTGTAATAATAATACTACAGAGTACACAGCAGTGTTATAATGTATCAGTGTGTAATAATACTACAGAGTACACAGCGTGTTATAATGTATCAGTGTGTAATAATACTACAGAGTACACAGCAGTGTGTTATAATGTATCAGTGTGTAATAATACTACAGAGTACACAGCAGTGGTATAATGTATCAGTGTGTAATAATACTACAGAGTACACAGCGTGTTATAATGTATCAGTGTGTAATAATACTACAGAGTACACAGTGTGTTATAATGTATCAGTGTGTAATAATACTACAGAGTACACAGTGTGTTATAATGTATCAGTGTGTAATAATACTACAGAGTACACAGCAGTGTGTTATAATGTATCAGTGTGTAATAATACTACAGAGTACACAGTGTGTTATAATGTATCAGTGTGTAATAATACTACAGAGTACACAGCAGTGTGTTATAATGTATCAGTGTGTAATAATACTACAGAGTACACAGCAGTGGTATAATGTATCAGTGTGTAATAATACTACAGAGTACACAGCGTGTTATAATGTATCAGTGTGTAATAATACTACAGAGTACACAGCAGTGTTATAATGTATCAATGTGTAATAATACTACAGAGTACACAGCAGTGTTATAATGTATCAGTGTGTAATAATAATACTACAGAGTACACAGCAGTGTTATAATGTATCAGTGTGTAATAATACTACAGAGTACACAGCGTGTTATAATGTATCAGTGTGTAATAATACTACAGAGTACACAGCAGTGTGTTATAATGTATCAGTGTGTAATAATACTACAGAGTACACAGCAGTGGTATAATGTATCAGTGTGTAATAATACTACAGAGTACACAGCGTGTTATAATGTATCAGTGTGTAATAATACTACAGAGTACACAGTGTGTTATAATGTATCAGTGTGTAATAATACTACAGAGTACACAGTGTGTTATAATGTATCAGTGTGTAATAATACTACAGAGTACACAGCAGTGTGTTATAATGTATCAGTGTGTAATAATACTACAGAGTACACAGTGTGTTATAATGTATCAGTGTGTAATAATACTACAGAGTACGCAGTGTGTTATAATGTATCAGTGTGTAATAATACTACAGAGTACACAGTGTGTTATAATGTATCAGTGTGTAATAATACTACAGAGTACACAGTGTGTTATAATGTATCAGTGTGTAATAATAATACTACAGAGTACGCAGTGTGTTATAATGTATCAGTGTGTAATAATACTACAGAGTACACAGCAGTGTTATAATGTATCAGTGTGTAATAATACTACAGAGTACACAGCGTGTTATAATGTATCAGTGTGTTATAATACTACAGAGTACACAGCAGTGTTATAATGTATCAGTGTGTAATAATACTACAGAGTACACAGCAGTGTTATAATGTATCAGTGTGTAATAATACTACAGAGTACACAGCAGTGTTATAATGTATCAATGTGTAATAATACTACAGAGTACACAGCAGTCTTATAATGTATCAGTGTGTTATTATACTATATTTATTATATTAGATGCTGGCACAATATAATGCTGGATGTTATATTCTTCTTTGTACCTTGGTTGGGGGTTCTGGGGTCTCAGCTGTCAGGGATTCCTCAGCTTTTGGGGTCCCATCCATTCTACGTCTGGGGATAGAGCTATAAATCAATCATCTATATCAGTGATTTTCAACCTTTTTTGAGCGGCGGCACACTTTTTATACTTAAAAAATCCCGGGGCACACCACCAACCAAAATGGCACAAAATGACACTAAAACAGTACATATTATACATATAGTTCACGGAGTTCACTCTTGGGGGTTTTAAATCAGCTTCTTATCACCACAAGAGCTGCTTTTTAAGCCCTCAAGAGTGACATATGCCGGGCAGAGATCCTTTCAATAAATTATTCATTTTAAAAAAGTGAAATAAAAAAGGATAACCCCCTCATATATACAATCCCATGTAACCTCATACATACAGTGCCATGTATTCCCATATATATATATATATATATATATATAACAGTCCCATGAAAACTCATACATACAGTCCCACGTATATGAGCACATAATTATCAGCACCATATACTGTGGTGATGTGCACTGTATAGCCACAGTATATGGTGCTGATAATTATGTGGCTCATATAACTGCAGTATAAAGGGGTACAATGAGACGTACTATGGCCATGAGGCCAGAGTACAAGTGCCCCCTGCTTTGCCCTCATACAGTAATAATGCCCCCTGCAGTATGCCCCATATAATAATAATGCCCCCTGCAGTATGCCCCCATATAATAATAATAATGCCCCCTGCAGTATGCCCCATATAATAATAATGCCCCCTGCAGTATGCCCCCATATAATAATAATGCCCCCTGCAGTATGCCCCCATATAATAATAATGCCCTCTGCAGTATGCCCCCATATAATAATAATGCCCTCTGCAGTATGCCCCCATATATTAATAATGCCCTCTGCAGTATGCCCCCATATATTAATAATGCCCTCTGCAGTATGCCCCCATATATTAATAATGCCCTCTGCAGTATGCCCCCATATATTAATGCCCCCTGCAGTATGCCCCCATATAATAATAATGCCCCCTGCAGTATGCCCCCATATAATAATAATGCCCTCTGCAGTATGCCCCCATATAATAATAATGCCCTCTGCAGTATGCCCCCATATATTAATAATGCCCTCTGCAGTATGCCCCCATATATTAATAATGCCCTCTGCAGTATGCCCCCATATATTAATAATGCCCTCTGCAGTATGCCCCCATATATTAATGCCCCCTGCAGTATGCCCCATATAATGCCCCCTGCAGTATGCCCCCATATAATGCCCCCTGCAGTATGCCCCCATATATTAATGCCCCCTGCAGTATGCCCCCATATAATGCCCCCTGCAGTATGCCCCCATATAATGCCCCCTGCAGTATGCCCCCATATATTAATGCCCCCTGCAGTATGCCCCCATATAATGCCCCCTGCAGTATGCCCCCATATAATGCCCCCTGCAGTATGCCCCCATATATTAATGCCCCCTGCAGTATGCCCCCTGCAGTATGCCCCCATATAATGCCCCCTGCAGTATGCCCCCATATATTAATGCCCCCTGCAGTATGCCCCCATATATTAATGTCCCCTGCAGTATGCCCCCATATAATGCCCCTTGCAGTATGCCCCCCATATAATGCCCCCTGCAGTATGAGAATATGCACCAATAGTTTTAAAAAAAACAAAACAACAAACCATCATACTCACCTAATCGGCGCTGTGTGTTCTCCCTCCTCTTCAGGCTCCGTCCTGTGAGCCGCGGCGACTGAACCTCCGGCAGGCGTGATGACGTCACATCATCACGCCTGCCGGAGAGGTCACGTCCCGGCCTCCCATAGGCTGCTGGCATGAAGTGCCGCGGCCTATGGGAGTCAATGTCAGAGCAGGACGCTGACAGGTCCTGCTCTGACATTGTGCGCGATTGAATGTTTCGCCCGCTCACTGTGTGAGCGGGCGGAACATCAATCCATCGGCATATCCCTAGAAGCTGCGCGGCCGCAGCTTCTAGGGATATTAAAGGGACAGTTTCTAATTTCCGACCGGGATCCCGCGGCACAGCTGGCGGGTTCTCACGGCACACCAGTGTGCCGCGGCACCCCGGTTGGGAAACGCTGATCTATATAATATTACACAATCATAGAATAAAACCCACCACCATCTCTGCAGTGCAGCAGGGACACCTAGTGGCCATACAGTGAACAACAAACACGACAAACTACAAAGTGATACCCTCAACTGCTGTAAAAGCACGTGACTCCGCCCAAAGAGGAGGAGCCTATATGAAAAGCCATTGCCGGCCCCCTACTGGCTACTAGGTCACCATTATCAGACGGCCTTAGCGATGTAACATCAGGTCCCTGCACATGATCGCCCCCTATAGGTAAAAATGTATGATAGTATTGTGCACTGCCAAGGAATAGGGCCCTTCTCCATGGTGTGGCCCCTGACCGGCCCCTGGCTGATATTCCAAACATCTCCAATCTTATTATGTCTGGTGACCCATAGGAGATCAGGAAAACCGTGTGACTGTTCCATATTCATGGCCACCCAGCTCTCCCAGGTGCAGAAAGGAAAGCTGGATGACTGCTCCACATTCATGGTAGTATATAGTATATACTCAGTGTACAATATATCCTCTATGTACAGTATATCCTCTATGTACACCCTCTATGTACAGTATATCCTCTATGTATATCCTCTATGTGCAGTATATTCTATATCTATATCCTCTATGTGCAGTATATCCTCTATCTATATCCTCTAGGTACAATATACCCTCTATGTACAGTATATCCTATATGTATACCCTCTATATACAGTATATCCTCTATGTATACCCTCTATGTACAGTATATCCTATATGTATATCCTCTATATACAGTATATCCTCTATGTATACCCTCTATGTACAGTATATCCTATATGTATATCCTCTATGTACAGTATATCCTCTATGTGCAGTATATCCTATATGTACAGTATATCCTCTATGTGCAGTATATCATCTATGTATATCCTATATGTACAGTATATCCTATATGTATATCCTCTATGTATATCCTCTATGTACAGTATATCCTCTATGTATATCCTCTATGTGCAGTATATTCTATATCTATATCCTCTATGTGCAGTATATCCTCTATCTATATCCTCTAGGTACAATATACCCTCTATGTACAGTATATCCTATATGTATACCCTCTATGTACAGTATATCCTCTATGTATACCCTCTATGTACAGTATATCCTCTATGTATACCCTCTATGTACAGTATATCCTCTATGTATATCCTATATGTACAGTATATCCTATATGTATATTCCATATGTACAGTATATCCTATATGTATACCCTCTATGTATATCCTATATGTATATTCCTTATGTACAAAGGAAATAGGATATGTATATAGGATATACTGTACATTCTGCACATATATATATATATATATATATATATATATATATATATAGGAACTACTGTACTTATAGGATACACATATAGGATATACTGTACATAGAGGATATACATATAAGATATATTGATACTGTACATTTAGGATATACTGTAGATATAGGATATACATAGAGAATAGACTACATATAGGATATACATAGAGAATATACTGTACATATAGGATAGTATATCCTCTATGTACAGTATATCCTATATGTATATACTCTATGTACAGTATACCCTATATATATATCCTCTATGTACAGTATATCCTCTATGTATATCCTATGTGTACAGTATATCCTATAGGATACACTGTACATAGAGGATATACATAGAGAATGTACTGTACATATAGGATATACATATAGGATATACTGTACATAAAGGATATACATATAGGATATACTGTACACATAGGATATACATAGAGGATATACTGCACATAGAGGGTATACGTAGAGGATATACATAGAGGATATACTGTACATAGAGGATATACATAGAGGATATACTGTACATAGAGGGTATACATATAGGATGTACTGCACATAGAGGATATACATAGTTGATATACTGTACATATAGAATATACATAGAGGATATACATAGAGGATATCCTGATCTATATAGGAGGATAGACCACCCACCAGACCCTCAGCTGTGACACCAGAAGATCCTGATCTATATAAGAGACCACCCACCAGACCCTCAGCTGTGACACGAGAAGATCCTGATCTATATAAGGGACCACCCACCAGACCCTCAGCTGTGACACCAGAAGATCCTGATCTATATAAGAGACCACCCACCAGACCCTCAGCTGTGACACCAGAAGATCCTGATCTATATAAGAGACCACCCACCAGACCCTCAGCTGTGACACGAGAAGATCCTGATCTATATAAGGGACCACCCACCAGACCCTCAGCTGTGACACCAGAAGATCCTGATCTATATAAGAGACCACCCACCAGACCCTCAGCTGTGACACCAGAAGATCCTGATCTATATAAGAGACCACCCACCAGACCCTCAGCTGTGACACCAGAAGATCCTGATCTATATAAGAGACCACCCACCAGACCCTCAGCTGTGACACCAGAAGATCCTGATCTGTATAAGAGACCACCCACCAGACCCTCAGCTGTGACACCAGAAGATCCTGATCTATATAAGAGACCACCCACCAGACCCTCAGCTGTGACATCAGAAGATCCTGATCTATATAAGAGACCACCCACCAGACCCTCAGCTCTGACACCAGAAGATCCTGATCTATATAAGAGACCACCCACCAGACCCTCAGCTGTGACACCAGAAGATCCTGATCTATATAAGAGACCACCCACCAGACCCTCAGCTGTGACACCAGAAGATCCTGATCTATATAAGAGACCACCCACCAGACCCTCAGCTGTGACACCAGAAGATCCTGATCTATATAAGAGACCACCCACCAGACCCTCAGCTGTGACACCAGAAGATCCTGATCTATATAAGAGACCACCCACCAGACCCTCAGCTGTGACACCAGAAGATCCTGATCTATATAAGAGACCACCCACCAGACCCTCAGCTGTGACACCAGAAGATCCTGATCTATATAAGAGACCACCCACCAGACCCTCAGCTGTGACACCAGAAGATCCTGATCTATATAAGAGACCACCCACCAGACCCTCAGCTGTGACACCAGAAGATCCTGATGTATATAAGAGACCACCCACCAGACCCTCAGCTGTGACACCAGAAGATCCTGATCTATATAAGAGACCACCCACCAGACCCTCAGCTGTGACATCAGAAGATCCTGATCTATATAAGAGACCACCCACCAGACCCTCAGCTCTGACACCAGAAGATCCTGATCTATATAAGAGACCACCCACCAGACCCTCAGCTGTGACACCAGAAGATCCTGATCTATGTAAGAGACCACCCACCAGACCCTCAGCTGTGACACCAGAAGATCCTGATCTATATAAGAGACCACCCACCAGACCCTCAGCTGTGACACCAGAAGATCCTGATCTATATAAGAGACCACCCACCAGACCCTCAGCTGTGACACCAGAAGATCCTGATCTATATAAGGGACCACCCACCAGACCCTCAGCTGTGACACCAGAAGATCCTGATCTATATAAGAGACCACCCACCAGACCCTCAGCTGTGACACCAGAAGATCCTGATCTATATAAGAGACCACCCACCAGACCCTCAGCTGTGACACCAGAAGATCCTGATCTATATAAGGGACCACCCACCAGACCCTCAGCTGTGACACCAGAAGATCCTGATCTATATAAGAGACCACCCACCAGACCCTCAGCTGTGACACCAGAAGATCCTGATCTATATAAGAGACCACCCACCAGACCCTCAGCTGTGACACCAGAAGATCCTGATCTATATAAGAGACCACCCACCAGACCCTCAGCTGTGACACCAGAAGATCCTGATCTATATAAGGGACCACCCACCAGACCCTCAGCTGTGACACCAGAAGATCCTGATCTATATAAGAGACCACCCACCAGACCCTCAGCTGTGACACCAGAAGATCCTGATCTGTATAAGAGACCACCCACCAGACCCTCAGCTGTGACACCAGAAGATCCTGATCTATATAAGAGACCACCCACCAGACCCTCAGCTGTGACACCAGAAGATCCTGATCTGTATAAGAGACCACCCACCAGACCCTCAGCTGTGACACCAGAAGATCCTGATCTATATAAGAGACCACCCACCAGACCCTCAGCTGTGACATCAGAAGATCCTGATCTATATAAGAGACCACCCACCAGACCCTCAGCTGTGACACCAGAAGATCCTGATCTATATAAGAGACCACCCACCAGACCCTCAGCTGTGACACCAGAAGATCCTGATCTATATAAGAGACCACCCACCAGACCCTCAGCTGTGACACCAGAAGATCCTGATCTATATAAGAGACCACCCACCAGACCCTCAGCTGTGACACCAGAAGATCCTGATCTATATAAGAGACCACCCACCAGACCCTCAGCTGTGACACCAGAAGATCCTGATCTATATAAGAGACCACCCACCAGACCCTCAGCTGTGACACCAGAAGATCCTGATCTATATAAGAGACCACCCACCAGACCCTCAGCTGTGACACCAGAAGATCCTGATCTATATAAGAGACCACCCACCAGACCCTCAGCTGTGACACCAGAAGATCCTGATCTATATAAGAGACCACCCACCAGACCCTCAGCTGTGACACCAGAAGATCCTGATGTATATAAGAGACCACCCACCAGACCCTCAGCTGTGACACCAGAAGATCCTGATCTATATAAGAGACCACCCACCAGACCCTCAGCTGTGACATCAGAAGATCCTGATCTATATAAGAGACCACCCACCAGACCCTCAGCTCTGACACCAGAAGATCCTGATCTATATAAGAGACCACCCACCAGACCCTCAGCTGTGACACCAGAAGATCCTGATCTATGTAAGAGACCACCCACCAGACCCTCAGCTGTGACACCAGAAGATCCTGATCTATATAAGGGACCACCCACCAGACCCTCAGCTGTGACACCAGAAGATCCTGATCTATATAAGAGACCACCCACCAGACCCTCAGCTGTGACACCAGAAGATCCTGATCTATATAAGGGACCACCCACCAGACCCTCAGCTGTGACACCAGAAGATCCTGATCTATATAAGAGACCACCCACCAGACCCTCAGCTGTGACACCAGAAGATCCTGATCTATATAAGAGACCACCCACCAGACCCTCAGCTGTGACACCAGAAGATCCTGATCTATATAAGGGACCACCCACCAGACCCTCAGCTGTGACACCAGAAGATCCTGATCTATATAAGAGACCACCCACCAGACCCTCAGCTGTGACACCAGAAGATCCTGATCTATATAAGAGACCACCCACCAGACCCTCAGCTGTGACACCAATCACATCTGCAGATTCACTGACAGTAAGAAGCTCTTGAGAGGAAGGAATAGAGGAATGGCTGCAGCTCTGGTGCGGATATGAGGAGCTGTCGGTAGCTCCTAAAACAGCTGAGATAAACCTGCGCTGACACATTGTAACAAATACAGTCACTTGAGCTGTCAGATAGGAGGCTCGGGGGGCAGGACTCACCTGTCGGCCAGGTAGCTCTCTGGGCTCTGCTGTGTTTCTATGTAAAGTGCAGGCGTCTGTTTTGCAAACGTGGAACTGCGACTAAAGAGGAAGCCGGTCCGGCAACTACAACGGGAAGCTGCTGGTTAACCCTTTCCTGCCACACACTAACTGTACAGACAGATCAGACATTGTGGCTACAGCTCACCTGAGAAGCTTCATGGCTGTAATCACCTGACCCCCCCCCCTCCCCCACCAGTCACTACTCACCTCCTATATACAGTATATAGCAGAGTACCTGTAATCACCTGACGACCCCCCCCCCGCTCATCTCCTATATACAATACTAGAAAATGTACCCGTCGCTGCCCGGGTATAAAGTGTCAGTGTGTTAATTAGATTTGTTCTAAGGTGCCCAGGAGGCCAAGCTAAAGGTATTGTTTCATCTGAGTTATTCAGTGGAATTAGTGTATACCTGTAGTGCATAGTTGGAGGGGTTCTGTATACCCACAATGTATAGTTTTTAGGGGTCTCGCCTATCTGAAGTGCATAGTTGAGGGGGCTGTATACCTATAGTGTATAGTTGGGGGGGGTCCTGTATACCTGTAGTGTGTAGTTGGGGGGGCTGTATACCTGTAGTGTATAGTTGAGGGAGTTCCTGTATACCGGCAGTGTACAGTTGGTGAAGGTCCTGTATACCTGTACTGTATAGTTCGGGGGTCCTGTATACCTGTAGTATATAGTTGGTGCTGTATACCTGTAATGTATAGTTGGTGGAGGTCTTGTATACCTGTAGTTTATAGTTTGAGGGTCCTCGATACCTGTAGTGTATAATTGGTGGAGGTCTTGTATACCTGTAGTATATAGTTCGGGGGTCCTGTATACCTGTAGTGCATAGTTTGAGGGTCCTGTATAACTGTAGTATAGAGTTGGTGGAGGTCCTGTATACCTGTAGTGTATAGTTTGGGGTCCTATATACCTGTAGTATATAGTTGGTGGAGTTCCTGTATACCTATAGTATATAGCTTTGGGGTCCTGTGTACCTGTAGTATAGAGTTGGTGAAGGTGCTGTATACCTGTATTATAGAGTTGGTGTAGGTCCTGCATATCTGTAGTATATAGTTTTGAGGTCCTGTATACATGTAGTGTATAGTTTGGGGTCCTATATACCTGTAGTATATAGTTTGTAAAGTTCCTGTATACCTGTAGTGTATAGTTTTGGGGTCCTGTATACCTGTAGTGTATAGATTGGGGTCCTGTATACCTGTAGTATATAGTTGGTGGAGGTCCTGTATACCTGAAGTATATAGTTGGTGGAGGTCCTGTATACCTGTAGTGTATAGTTTTGGGGTCCTGTATACCTGTAGTGTAAAGTTTGGGGTCCTGTATACCTGTAGTATATAGTTTTTAGAGGTCCCGTGCACCTGTAGTGTATAGTTTTGGGGTCCTGTATACCTGTAGTGTCCTGTATACCTGCAGGGTCGTATTTACCCGTATGGCAGTGTTATTCAGTCACATTGTGTCGGTATTGGTCATGTCTGGTATGGCGGTGTTATCCAGTCACATTGTGTCAGTATTGGTCATTTCTGGTATAGCGGTGTTATCCAGTCACAGTATGGCAGTATTGGTCAGGTCTGGTGTGGCGGTGTTCTCCAGTCACAGTATGGCGGTATTGGTCAGGTCTGGTATAGCGGTGTTACCCAGTCACAGTATAGCGGTATTGGTCAGGTCTGGTATGGCAGTGTAATCCAGTCATAGTATGGCGGTATTGGTCAGGTCTGGTATGGCAGTGTTATCCAGTCACAGTATGGCGGTATTGGTCAGGTGTGGCATGACAGTGTTATCCAGTTACAGTATGGCGGTATTGGTCAGGTCTGGTATAGCAGTTTTTTCCATTCATAGTATGGTGGTATTGGTCAGGTGTGTTATGACAGTGTTACCCAGTCACAGTATGGTGGTATTGGTCAGGTCTGGTATAGCGGTGTTATCCAGTCACAGTATGGCGGTATTGGTCAGGTCTGATATGATGGTGTTATCCAGTCACAGTATGGCGGTATTAGTCAGGTCTGGTATGGCAGTGTTATCCAGTCACAGTATGGCGGTATTGGTCAGGTCTGGTATGGCAGTGTTATCCAGTCACAGTATGGCGGTATTGGTCAGGTCTGGTATGGCAGTGTTATCCAGTCACAGTATGGCGGTATTGGTCAAGTCTGGTATGGCAGTGTTATCCAGTCACAGTATGGCGGTATTGGTCAGGTCTGGTATGACAGTGTTATCCAGCACAGTATGGCGGTATTGGTCAGTTCTGCTGTGGCAGTGTTACCCAGTCACAGTTTGGTATACCTGTAGTTCCCTGTATATACATGTACTGTATAAATGGAGTAGGGTGCCCTGTATATACATGTACTGTATAGATGGAGTAGGGGGTCCTGTATATACATGTACTGTATAAATGGATTAGAGGGTCCTGTAAACATGTCCTGTATAGATGGAGTAGGGGGCCCTGTATACATGTACTGTATAGATGGAGTAGGGGGTCCTGTATATACATGTACTGTATAGATGGAGTAGGGGGCCCTGTATACATGTACTGTATAGATGGAGTAGGGGGCCCTGTATACATGTACTGTATAGATGGAGTAGGGGGTCCTGTATATACATGTACTGTATTGATGGAGTAGGGGGTCCTGTATATACATGTACTGTATTGATGGAGTAGGGGGTCCTGTATATACATGTACTGTATTGATGGAGTAGGGGTCCTGTATATACATGTACTGTATAGATGGAGTAGGGGGCCCTGTATACATGTACTGTATAGATGGAGTAGGGGGTCCTGTATATACATGTACTGTATAGATGGAGTAGGGGGCCCTGTATACATGTACTGTATAGATGGAGTAGGGGGTCCTGTATATACATGTACTGTATAGATGGAGTAGGGGGTCCTGTATATACATGTACTGTATAGATGGAGTAGGGGGTCCTGTATATACATGTACTGTATAGATGGAGTAGGGGGCCCTGTATATACATGTACTGTATAGATGGAGTAGGGGGTCCTGTATATACATGTACTGTATAGATGGAGTAGGGGGCCCTGTATATACATGTACTGTATAGATGGAGTAGGGGGCCCTGTATATACATGTACTGTATGGATGGAGTAGGGGGTCCTGTATATACATGTACTGTAAAGATGGAGTAGGGGGCCCTGTATATACATGTCCTGTATAGATGGAGTAGGGGGTCCTGTATATACATGTACTGTATAGATGGAGTAGGGGGTCCTGTATATACATGTACTGTATAGATGGAGTAGGGGGTCCTGTATATACATGTACTGTATAGATGGAGTAGGGGGCCCTGTATATACATGTACTGTATAGATGGAGTAGGGGGTCCTGTATATACATGTACTGTATAGATGGAGTAGGGGGTCCTGTATACATGTACTGTATAGATGGAGTAGGGGGTCCTGTATATACATGTACTGTAAAGATGGAGTAGGGGGCCCTGTATATACATGTCCTGTATAGATGGAGTAGGGGGTCCTGTATATACATGTACTGTATAGATGGAGTAGGGGGCCCTGTATATACATGTACTGTATAGATTGCGTAGGGGGCCCTGTATATACATGTACTGTATAGATTGCGTAGGGGGCCCTGTATATACATGTACTGTATAGATGGAGTAGGGGGCCCTGTATATACATGTACTGTATAGATGGAGTAGGGGGTCCTGTATATACATGTACTGTATAGATGGAGTAGGGGGTCCTGTATATATATGTACTGTATAGATAGAGTAGGGGGTCCTGTATATACATGTACTGTATAGATGGAGTAGGGGGTCCTGTATATACATGTACTGTATAGATGGAGTAGGGGGTCCTGTATATACATGTACTGTATGGATGGAGTAGGGGGTCCTGTATATATATGTACTGTATAGATGGAGTAGGGGGTCCTGTATATACATGTACTGTATAGATGGAGTAGGGGGTCCTGTATATACATGTACTGTATAGATGGAGTAGGGGGTCCTGTATACATGTACTGTATAGATGGAGTAAGGGGTCCTGTATACATGTACTGTATAGATGGAGTAGGGGGTCCTGTATATATGGAGTAGGGGGTCCTGTATATACATGTACTGTATAGATGGAGTAGGGGGTCCTGTATATATATGTACTGTATAGATGGAGTAGGGGGTCCTGTATATACATATACTGTATAGATGGAGTAGGGGGTCCTGTATATACATGTACTGTATAGATGGAGTAGGGGGTCCTGTATACATGTACTGTATAGATGGAGTAGGGGGTCCTGTATACATGTACTGTATAGATGGAGTAGGGGGCCCTGTATACATGTACTGTATAGATGGAGTAGGGGGTCCTGTATACCTGTACTGTATAGATGGAGTAGGGGGTCCTGTATACCTGTACTGTATAGATGGGGTAGGGGGTCCTGTATACATGTACTGTATAGTTGGAGTAGGCGGTCTACCAGTTATTACTGTGGATGTTGTGAGGCAGCTTCCCTAGCAACCATTGCTCCCTGTGACAATGAAAGCAGTAATCCTATTGGTTGCTAAGGCTCCAACTGCCGTGTCTGCTGCAGCTAATTATATCACCTGTGCGTGCAGTGATGAGATTTTCCCATTCATCTCTATGGGGCGCCTCTCTTTCCCCTCCCCCTCCCCTCCTGTACATCTGGCGGGGACGGGACCTTCGCTATAACCTTCCCGGGCACCCAATGTATCTGTGGGCCAAATTTGGGGTCAAACGGTTCAGGCGTTTGGAAGTCTATAGAGGACAGACAGACAGACAGAAGGACAGACAGACTTTGATTTTTATTATATAGATATAGCAGAGTACCTGTAATCACCTGACCCCCCATCATCTCCTATATACAGTATATAGCAGAGTACCTGTAATCACCTGACCCCCCATCATCTCCTATATACAGTATATAGCAGAGTACCTGTAATCACCTGACCCCCCATCATCTCCTATATACAGTATATAGCAGAGTACCTGTAATCACCTGACCCCCCATCATCTCCTATATACAGTATATAGCAGAGTACCTGTAATCACCTGACCCCCCATTATCCCCTATATACAGTATATAGCAGAGTACCTGTAATCACCTGACCCCCCATTATCCCCTATATACAGTATATAGCAGAGTACCTGTAATCACCTGACCCCCCTATCATCCCCTATATACAGTATATAGCAGAGTACCTGTAATCACCTGACCCCCCCATCTCCCCCTATATACAGTATATAGCAGAGTACCTGTAATCACCTGACCCCCCATCATCTCCTATATACAGTATATAGCAGAGTACCTGTAATCACCTGACCCCCCATCATCTCCTATATACAGTATATAGCAGAGTACCTGTAATCACCTGACCCCCCATCATCTCCTATATACAGTATATAGCAGAGTACCTGTAATCACCTGACCCCCCCCCCCATCATCTCCTATATACAGTATATAGCAGAGTACCTGTAATCACCTGACCCCCCATCATCTCCTATATACAGTATATAGCAGAGTACCTGTAATCACCTGACCCCCCATCATCCCCTATATACAGTATATAGCAGAGGACCTGTAATCACCTGACCCCCCATCATCTCCTATATACAGTATATAGCAGAGTACCTGTAATCACCTGACCCCCCATCATCTCCTATATACAGTATATAGCAGAGTACCTGTAATCACCTGACCCCCCCCATCATCTCCTATATACAGTATATAGCAGAGTACCTGTAATCACCTGACCCCCCCATCATCTCCTATATACAGTATATAGCAGAGTACTGTAATCACCTGACCCCCCCCCCCCTCCCCATCATCTCCTATATACAGTATATAGCGGAGTACCTGTAATCACCTGACCCCCCATCATCTCCTATATACAGTATATAGCAGAGTACCTGTAATCACCTGACCCCCCCATCATCTCCTATATACAGTATATAGCAGAGTACCTGTAATCACCTGACCCCCCATCATCTCCTATATACAGTATATAGCAGAGTACCTGTAATCACCTGACCCCCCATCATCTCCTATATACAGTATATAGCAGAGTACCTGTAATCACCTGACCCCCCATTATCCCCTATATACAGTATATAGCAGAGTACCTGTAATCACCTGACCCCCCTATCATCCCCTATATACAGTATATAGCAGAGTACCTGTAATCACCTGACCCCCCTATCATCCCCTATATACAGTATATAGCAGAGTACCTGTAATCACCTGACCCCCCCCATCATCTCCTATATACAGTATATAGCAGAGTACCTGTAATCACCTGACCCCCCCCCATCATCTCCTATATACAGTATATAGCAGAGTACCTGTAATCACCTGACCCCCCATCATCCCCTATATACAGTATATAGCAGAGGACCTGTAATCACCTGACCCCCCATCATCTCCTATATACAGTATATAGCAGAGTACTGTAATCACCTGACCCCCCCCCCTCCCCATCATCTCCTATATACAGTATATAGCAGAGTACCTGTAATCACCTGACCCCCCCCCATCATCTCCTATATACAGTATATAGCAGAGTACCTGTAATCACCTGACCCCCCCATCATCTCCTATATACAGTATATAGCAGAGTACCTGTAATCACCTGACCCCCTCCACATCATCCCCTATATACAGTATATAGCAGAGTACCTGTAATCACCTGACCCCCCATCTCCCCCTATATACAGTATATAGCAGAGTACCTGTAATCACCTGACCCCCCCCCATCATCTCCTATATACATTATATAGCAGAGTACCTGTAATCACCTGACCCCCCATCTCCCCCTATATACAGTATATAGCAGAGTACCTGTAATCACCTGACCCCCTCCCCATCATCCCCTATATACAGTATATAGCAGAGTACCTGTAATCACCTGACCCCCCTATCATCCCCTATATACAGTATATAGCAGAGTACCTGTAATCACCTGACCCCCCTATCATCCGCTATATACAGTATATAGCAGAGCACCTGTAATCACCTGACCCCCCCATCATCTCCTATATACAGTATATAGCAGAGTACCTGTAATCACCTGACCCCCCATTTCCCCCTATATACAGTATATAGCAGAGTACCTGTAATCACCTGACCCCCCCCCCATCATCTCCTATATACAGTATATAGCAGAGTACCTGTAATCACCTGACCCCCCATCATCTCCTATATACAGTATATAGCAGAGTACCTGTAATCACCTGACCCCCCATCATCCCCTATATACAGTATATAGCAGAGTACCTGTAATCACCTGACCCCCCCATCATCTCCTATATACAGTATATAGCAGAGTACCTGTAATCACCTGACCCCCCATTTCCCCCTATATACAGTATATAGCAGAGTACCTGTAATCACCTGACCCCCCATCTCCCCCTATATACAGTATATAGCAGAGTACCTGTAATCACCTGACCCCCCCCCCATCATCTCCTATATACAGTATATAGCAGAGTACCTGTAATCACCTGACCCCCCATCATCTCCTATATACAGTATATAGCAGAGTACCTGTAATCACCTGACCCCCCCATCATCTCCTATATACAGTATATAGCAGAGTACCTGTAATCACCTGACCCCCCCCCCATCATCTCCTATATACAGTATATAGCAGAGTACCTGTAATCACCTGACCCCCCATCATCTCCTATATACAGTATATAGCAGAGTACCTGTAATCACCTGACCCCCCATCATCTCCTATATACAGTATATAGCAGAGTACCTGTAATCACCTGACCCCCCATCTCCCCCTATATACAGTATATAGCAGAGTACCTGTAATCACCTGCCCCCCCCATCTCCCCCTATATACAGTATATAGCAGAGTATCTGTAATCACCTGACCCCCCCTGTCATCTCCTATATACAGTATATAGCAGAGTACCTGTAATCACCTGACCCCCCCATCATCCCCTATATACAGTATATAGCAGAGTACCTGTAATCACCTGACCCCCCATCATCACCTATATAGAGTATTTAGCAGAGTACCTGTAATCACCTGACCCCCCATCATCCCCTATATACAGTATATAGCAGAGTACCTGTAATCACCTGACCCCCCATCATCCCCTATATACAGTATATAGCAGAGTACCTGTAATCACCTGACCCCCCATCATCTCCTATATACAGTATATAGCAGAGTACCTGTAATCACCTGACCCCCTCCCCATCTCCCCCTATATACAGTATATAGCAGAGTACCTGTAATCACCTGATCCCCCATCTCCCCCTATATACAGTATATAGCAGAGTACCTGTAATCACCTGACCCCCCCTTTTCCCCCTATATACAGTATATAGCAGAGTACCTGTAATCACCTGACCCCCCATCTCCCCCTATATACAGTATATAGCAGAGTACCTGTAATCACCTGACCCCCCATCATCTCCTATATACAGTATATAGCAGAGTACCTGTAATCACCTGACCCCCCCCCCATCATCTCCTATATACAGTATATAGCAGAGTACCTGTAATCACCTGACCCCCCATCTCCCCCTATATACAGTATATAGCAGAGTACCTGTAATCACCTGATCCCCCATCTCCCCCTATATACAGTATATAGCAGAGTACCTGTAATCACCTGACCCCCCATCATCTCCTATATACAGTATATAGCAGAGTACCTGTAATCACCTGACCCCCCATTTCCCCCTATATACAGTATATAGCAGAGTACCTGTAATCACCTGACCCCCCATCATCCCCTATATACAGTATATAGCAGAGTACCTGTAATCACCTGACCCCCCATCATCTCCTATATACAGTATATAGCAGAGTACCTGTAATCACCTGACCCCCCTTTTCCCCCTATATACAGTATATAGCAGAGTACCTGTAATCACCTGACCCCCCATCTCCCCCTATATACAGTATATAGCAGAGTACCTGTAATCACCTGACCCCCCATCATCCCCTATATACAGTATATAGCAGAGTACCTGTAATCACCTGACCCCCCATCTCCCCCTATATACAGTATATAGCAGAGTACCTGTAATCACCTGACCCCCCTATCATCTCCTATATACAGTATATAGCAGAGTACCTGTAATCACCTGACCCCCTCCCCATCATCCCCTATATACAGTATATAGCAGAGTACCTGTAATCACATGACCCCCCCATCATCTCCTATATACAGTATATAGCAGAGTACCTGTAATCACCTGACCCCCCATCATCTCCTATATACAGTATATAGCAGAGTACCTGTAATCACCTGACCCCCCATCTCCCCCTATATACAGTATATAGCAGAGTACCTGTAATCACCTGACCCCCCCATCATCTCCTATATACAGTATATAGCAGAGTACCTGTAATCACCTGACCCCCCCATCATCCCCTATATACAGTATATAGCAGAGTACCTGTAATCACCTGACCCCCCATTTCCCCCTATATACAGTATATAGCAGAGTACCTGTAATCACCTGACCCCCCATCATCTCCTATATACAGTATATAGCAGAGTACCTGTAATCACCTGACCCCCCCATCATCTCCTATATACAGTATATAGCAGAGTACCTGTAATCACCTGACCCCCCCATCATCCCCTATATACAGTATATAGCAGAGTACCTGTAATCACCTGACCCCCCATCATCTCCTATATACAGTATATAGCAGAGTACCTGTAATCACCTGACCCCCCATCATCTCCTATATACAGTATATAGCAGAGTACCTGTAATCACCTGACCCCCCATCATCTCCTATATACAGTATATAGCAGAGTACCTGTAATCACCTGACCCCCCATCATCTCCTATATACAGTATATAGCAGAGGACCTGTAATCACCTGACCCCCCATCATCCCCTATATACATTATATAGCAGAGTACCTGTAATCACCTGACCCCCCCATCATCTCCTATATACAGTATATAGCAGAGTACCTGTAATCACCTGACCCCCCCATCATCTCCTATATACAGTATATAGCAGAGTACCTGTAATCACCTGACCCCCCATCATCCCCTATATACAGTATATAGCAGAGTACCTGTAATCACCTGACCCCCCATCATCCCCTATATACAGTATATAGCAGAGTACCTGTAATCACCTGACCCCCCATCATCTCCTATATACAGTATATAGCAGAGTACCTGTAATCACCTGACTCCCCCCTATCATCTCCTATATACAGTATATAGCAGAGTACCTGTAATCACCTGACCCCCCATCTCCCCCTATATACAGTATATAGCAGAGTACCTGTAATCACCTGACCCCCCATCTCCCCCTATATACAGTATATAGCAGAGTACCTGTAATCACCTGACCCCCCATTTCCCCCTATATACAGTATATAGCAGAGTACCTGTAATCACCTGACCCCCCATCATCCCCTATATACAGTATATAGCAGAGTACCTGTAATCACCTGACCCCCCATCATCCCCTATATACAGTATATAGCAGAGTACCTGTAATCACCTGACCCCCCATCTCCCCCTATATACAGTATATAGCAGAGTACCTGTAATCACCTGACCCCCCCATCTCCCCCTATATACAGTATATAGCAGAGTACCTGTAATCACCTGACCCCCCATCTCCCCCTATATACAGTATATGCAGTAACCGCAGGGGGTGGCAATGTCCTGTTGGGGTTAGCTTAGCGGTGTTGTGGCTGATAAGTGGGTGTAGAGTCACTTGGGCACTTGTCACAGTAGCCCGGAGTATCAGCGTTGTCACCCACCCCCGGTTGGATGGGTCTTGTATCCGCAGGTTTGGAGAGCCCAAGTATACGCTGGTGTGCTGGGGCAACATGATAGACAGAGCCCAGTGACTTAACCAGAATAACGTAGTGCTTCAGTGCAATACATAAAGGATATCGCTACAATAAGTGCAGGCGAGAGACAGAAGACGTGGTAGTCTGCCAAACAGAAGGCAGTGGAGTAGAGGAGCGTGGGAAGGGCCCGTCCAATAAAGCAGTGTACGCTGACGGGATAGCCGAGCTGACAGTAGTTGAGAAGATTTTCTGACCGCTTAATATCAGCTGCTCAGCCGCTATTGGCTGAGCACAACAGAAGCCCCACACAGAAGACGGCCAATGGCGGCTGAGCAGCTGATGACGCGCTGGGGGGGGGGGGGGGGGGGGGCGGCATGAGGAAGGGCTGGAGCAGTCAGGCGGCCTCCTGAAGATGACGTGATCGTGCCAAGATGGCGGCCGGGGTCGATAGTGATTCCCAGTGATTGGATGGGGCTGTGTGGTGTAAGAGAAAGAAGAGGATAGGGCAGCTAAAGGAGGGAAAAACCTGCCCTTGTGACAGGAGGATAAGGAACACATGACATATAACAATTAACCTTCATTGCCTCCTTCAGCTGTGCACAGAATAAAACCTAGAGAATACATGGTAGTGACCCCTAGTGGGGAAAACACAGAACACACTTGAACCATATCCCACAGTGTGAGCCTGATACAAGTTACTTTGCCCAGGTGCAATAGAACTTAGTTGTACACCTGTGCTGAGACACTACATGTCTAGCAGAGTACCTGTAATCACCTGCCCCCCCCCCTTCCCTCGTCATCTCCTATATATAGTATATACGCTGCAGCAGGCTCAGTGATGTCACTTACACCTGCACTGGTCCTATATATCTCTAATAAGGATACATGGTGGGGGCTTCTCGGACACTTTCCCACTGCTGAGCCGCTGCCTCGTGCAGAAGTCACCACTCAGCTCCGAATAAAAAGGAGGAAGTTGTGGTCGGGAGCCGAATACTGTGCAGTCTCTACTATAGGTGGAGTGTCCTCACTCTGTAACCAGGCTAAAAGTGAGAGGAAGGAAGGCCAGAACATCTTAAAGGGGCACTCCAGAGCACCCCTGTCTGTGATAGGAGAAGCTGGAATGGAGCCAGAACTCCTTCTACTGCTCCAAAAAGTCCAAAATGAAGCAACTTTTCAAATAGACTTCAAAAGGTTGTCAACGAATGTCTTACGTCTCCAGCTGCCATACAGATTGCTGTCTCCATGGTAACAGACTACAAATTATGTGTAGTCTGATCCTGCGAGCATGCCTTCTATTTTCCCTCTATGCCCCGCTAATAAACAGGATGGATGTAAGGAAGTAGTAGGGGACTGCAGGATCAGACCTTACGCTGCCCTTTGTAGGTTGTTACCATGGAGACGCATAAATCTGCACAGTGGCTGCAGGATCAGACCACACGGTGCCATTTGTAGTCTGTTACCATGGAGACGCATAAATCTGCACAGTGGCTGCAGGATCAGACCACGGGGTGCCATTTGTAGTCTGTTACCATGGAGACGCATAAATCTGCACAGTGGCTGCAGGATCAGACCACGGGGTGCCATTTGTAGTCTGTTACCATGGAGACACAGAAGTCTGCACAGCAGCTGCAACATCAGACCACACAATGAGCTTTGTGTACTGAGCTCCTGCGTTCTGTCGTTCGCAATAGCGAATAAATAGCGAAGAAGAAACGATCGCAATTACTATCATAAGTAACGATTATTGTTCCATGGAAATGAGTGAACGTTTTCAGGTCTTTCGCAATAGCGGTCGTCTGAGATCGTTAATCGTTAACGATTATGCAAACGATAATCGTCCAGTGGAATAGGGCCCTTATGGTACTTTTACACGGAGCGATAATTCGCCCGATTGCACGATTAACGATTTTGAATGAACGATTTTTTTTATAACGATCAGTGTTTAGACGGAACGATACATCGTACGGAAAATTCGCTATGCGATCGTTTAAGCCTATCTCACACATAGGTGAAATCGCTGAAAGTATGTTTACACGGAACGATCTGCGAATTTTTTGCGAACGATCAACAATGATTTGAGAACATGTTGAAAGATCAAAATGAACGATTTTTTGCTGGTCGTTTGATCGTTCGCTGCGTTTACACATACGATTATCGTTCGAATTGGACTGTTATCGTGCAAAAACGAACGATCAATCGTCCCGTGTAAAAGGACCATTAGTCATAGCCCTGGACTGCAGTTAAGCCCTGTGTTTTGATGCTGTGCGTGAGGAGCTTATCTGGCATCTAGGGGCTGTCTTTATTGCTCTTACTGTTTTCAACTGCTGTGAATGGACTGTGCTCCCCCTGGTGTGCCCTCCCCTGGTGTGCCCTCCCCTGGTGTGCCCCCTTCCCCCTGGTGTGCTCTCCCCTGGTGTGCCCTCCCGTGGTGTGCCCTCCCCTGGTGTGCCCTCCCGTGGTGTGCCCCCTCCCCCCTGGTGTGCCCCCTCCCCCCTGGTGTGCTCCCCCCTGGTGTGCCCCCCCCTCTTCTGGTGTGCTCCCCCCTGGTGTGCCCTCCCCTGGTGTGCTCCCCCCTGGTGTGCCCTCCCCTGGTGTGCTCCCCCCTGGTGTGCCCCCCCCTGGTGTGCTCCCCCCTGGTGTGCCCCCTCCCCCCTGGTGTGCCCTCCCCTGGTGTGCTCCCCCCTGGTGTGCCCTCCCCTGGTGTGCTCCCCCTGGTGTGCCCTCCCCTCTCCTCCTCTCCTTCGGTACTGACTGCTCCTGTTCTGGGAACGTTTACTAACTGATGGGCTCACTGCACTAGTCTGCTAAGTGTTTCCCTGGTTGTCTCTCTTGAAGATTGAAGATTTCTGCAGTACAGCTAGTCTGAGGTTCAGTGTTACGTCTGGTGGCTGTGAAGTCCGCACTATTAATCCTACTAATAGCTTGGTCCAACATCTTGTCCCTGTCTGAAAAGTTACTCGTGGTTTGTGCCATTTAGGCAGACTGAGTCTCCATAACTAACAGAATACAGACTCTTCTTTGCCTCAGTGTGTCCCTCCTGCATGTTTATTGGACAAAGCCTCTGGTAATCTGAAAGCTGTGTGAATTAACTATATTCATCTGATTGCATGTTTATTGCTGGTCACTGTCTGCTGGCGGTTATAATACCTGAAAAATTGTCCAAATAGGGTATAATACATACTAGACATTACGACCTTCCATTAGTCTGCAAGGAATTGGCTATTGGGACTTACTCTTCTCAAAATTGCTATAATCGTTCCTTCTAATATTATTACACAGTATAAGAGCTTCTTGTACTGATACGGTTTCTGAATAGGGAAAAGGAAAGGGTTAAGCTGAAAGGTGGCAGGAGAAAAAGTAAGAAAGAGGAAAGGGAAAGGTAAAAGCAAAGAATCAGTAGTGAGGTGCTCCTCTGGAGAAGAGACCTCTAGCCCTGAGAAGATGACAGTCAAGAAGGCAGTCAGTCCCAATAAAGATAGTTCAAAGGGATCTGGGAAGATGGATAAATTTCTTGCCTCGCCAGCAATTAGCAAAAAGGGTGGTAAACCCCCCCCCCCCCCTGGCCACACCCATGAGAGGAGGGCGGACCAAAGTGGTGGCTCGGACATAAGTAAAAGTGAAGGTCCCTCTCTATCGGCCATCTTTGATGCTATTAATATATGTGTCTCTTTGGTGGAAGGGCTGTCTACTCGGATTGAGGGTGTGGGGGCGGAGGTTTCCCTGATTAGGGAAGACGTAAGGAAAGTCAGGGACAGATGCTCCGAAGCAGAATCCCGTATTTCTTCTACAGAAGACGAACTTGCAAAAATGAGGAAAGAGCTAGACGAACTACTGATCAGTAACAAAACCCTAAATGATAAGGTGACTGATATGGAGGACAGGGCTAGAAGGTCCAATCTACCACTGATCGGATTCCCCGAGGGGGTTGAGGGCCAAGACACAGGGAGGTTTATCCAGGAGTGGTTGGGAAAAGCGGTGGGCAATGGGAAACTGTCGTCATTCTATTGTGTTGAGCGTGCCCACTGGATCCCAATGAGGATACCCCCAATGAGGTAGGCCTAGAGCTATCATTCTGAAGCTTATGTGCTCACGGGACAGAGAAGTCATTCTTAGATCCGCGAGGGAAAGTGGTAAAGATGAAAGCTGGACATGTATGGGATCTAGAATTTCAGCCTATCCGGACTATGCCATAGAGATACAAAAGAAAAGGTCTAGTTTTTACGGTGTAAAAAAAGAGACTTCAGGTCAATGGCGTCAAATACTCCTTGTTGTTCCCGGCCAAACTCAGGGTAATATACCAAGATAAATCCCACTTCTTTGTTAAAACTGAGGAAGCATCTGAGTGGATGGATTTACAGGGCTTCAAGGCATGATCAGTTAGTTGACCCCTGCGCTCACACATGATAATTTTGTTTAGTGGTGCCGGCAGGTGATGGGTGGTATGCCAGGTTAAGAGACCCATTAAGTGGAATGGGTCACAGAGTGGGGGTGGGGGGGATGGGAGGGTGGAGCTGGAGGGGAGGGTTGGGCCGTCGCTGTGGGGTCTGTTGTTTTTTTTTTCTCTTTCTCCACATAGATGATGGAGCTTAGAATAATAACATGGAATGTGAGGGGGATGGGGGACCTGACTAACAGGTGTGCCATTTTGACCGAATAAAAAGGTATCTCCCAGCAAGTTTGTTTGTTGGAATCTCATAGCACGCCTGATACTGTGTCAAGAATTACTCGCTCTTGGGCTTCACAATCCTTCCACTCTAGTCTCTCTTCCTATTCATCTGGGGTCTCAGTGTATATACACAGGCAGGTCAATTATGAAATTAGAGAAAAAAAGATAGATGACCGGGGGCGATATGTCTTTCTTTATGGCCGCCTGGAGGGTGTAGATATTGTCACTGCCTTTGTCTATATACCGCCACCATTCTCATATGAAGTATTAGTAGCGTTGGTTAAGTTTATGCGAGATAAGGTTGGTATCCCGCTTACAGTCAATGGTGGCTTTAATATGGTCATGAATCCTGTGTTGGACAGAGAATCAAGTCAGGGGCCATCGGTCGCCCAGACATCCCCCCCCCCCGGCTAAATTTGCCCAGGAGGTCGGCTGGAATGACATTTGGAGGTACCTGTATGGTGATAGACGAGAATTCTCCTGCTTTAGTACTACACACCATACTGCATCTCGCATAGATCTTTCTCTCTGTAATTCTTCTGCCTTGAGGATGGTTACTAAAATGTCTTATGAAGTAAAAACTCTGATCACTCTCCTATGGTAGTTGCAATTCGAGTACGAGAGGGAAGAATCCCGGGGGGTTATATATTTCGGTTGAATCCTCACTGGCTCTCAATAATAGATGATGACAGGAAAATAGACCGTGAAATACAGTTCTTCTGGCAAGTAAATAAGAACTCCGCGGGTATCCAGGTGGTTTGGGATTCGCTCAAGGCCTTTATTCGGGGTTTGTTGTGTAAGGAGATCTCCAGTAGTAAACGTAATTTTAGGCGTAAGGAGCAGGAATTTGAGCGTAGCGCACAAAATTTAGCACAGGTATATCAGGACAATCCTACAGACAAGATATTGGGCGAACTTAAGGCCGCTCAGGACAGTCTCTCTCAGTATATGTTGGAAAAGGCCCAGCAAAAATTATTTTTCTTTAGTCAAAAACGTTATACTTCAAGGGGACGGCCTGGCAAGATCTTAGCGGATGTGGTTAAAGCACAGGGAAACAGGAGTAGTATTGATGAGATTAGGAAGGAGAGCAGTGATTACACCACGGATAAACAGGAGATTAATAAAGCTTTTCTTCAATATTACGCAGAACTATATACTTACACTGCTGGAGATTCTGAGGACTGCTTAGACCTTTTTTTGCTGATCTGGAGCATCCGACTCTTTCCCCGGATCTTTCGGAACAGCTAGATAGGGATATTTCCCTTGCTGAGTTACAGAAGGCCCTGGGTGAATCTGCAAATGGGTCTGCACCAGGCCCCGAAGGAATCCATATGCCAGTGTGGTTCTACCAATTTTTTTTAGAAGTTATTAATGAATCCTGTGACTTGGGTAAACTTCCAGACTCAATGAGAGAAGCAACTATAGTTATATTTCCAAAGAAGGGAAAAGATCCCCGCGAGATGGGTTCTTATCGCCCGATATCTTTGTTGAATTCCGATAGTAAGATTTTTTCCAAGGTTCTGGCAATAAGGCTAAAGGAGGTAATTAAGCAGATTATTGGTGAGGATCAGAATGGTTTATACCAGGGAGATCTACTCTCAGTAATATAGAGCGGGTCTATGCTAATATACAGCTGCCTGAGGAGTCTCCCCACTCCATCTAGTCATTGGATGCCGTTTGATAGGGTGGAGTGGGGATATCTCTGGAAGACCCGGGCAGTTTTTGGGATTGGTCAGGCTATGACTGACCGGAATAGGTTGTTGTATTCTTCTCCTGTGGCAAAACTGGCGATAAATGGGGGCGCCACTGACTGGTTCCCTCTGACCCGGGGGACCAGGCAGGGGTGCCCGCTGTTGCCATTATTATATGCCATATACATAGAACCTTTATCTTTGTATATTGCTCAGGATAATGAGATTAAGGGATTCGGAATTAAAGGAGATAATGATAAAATGACATTGTATGCCGATGATATGTTATTGTTTATCCGGGATCCAGATATGACGATTCCCCGAGTGATGCGGAGGATTGGTGAGTTTGGAGATATATCCGGCCTCAGCATCAATTGGCAGAAATCGGTCTGTATTCCTCTTGGACAGGGAACCAAAATCCCGGAATTAGGATTACAGGTGGTTGGTGAAAACCAGAGTCTCTCTTATCTGGGAGTGAATATAGCGGCAGATGTACGTAGGTTTGGGGAATTGAATCTTAGACCTCTTATAAATAAGATCCGACAAAGGATAGATATTTGGCAGAGATTGCCGCTCTCACAAACCGATTGGATGGCATTAATTGGTATGATAATACAGCCGCAGGTATTGTACATACTCAGAGTTACCCCGGTCTGGATCTCGGATAAATGGTTTAGAGCAATTCAGTCTGAACTAAACATTGATTTGGGGCAGGGGCCGTGTCCGGATCAAATACAAGCATCTTACGGTCCAGGATCGACTTGGTGGCTTTTCTCCCCCAGATTTTAAGTTTTATTTTTTTTCTATGCTATTACAGAATATACAGAGGAACCAACAAACTGGACTTGGGGATCTAATTAGAGGTGACAAGGAGGGACATTTTTATGGAAACCTTATCAGTGCTTTAGAGGCAGATAGGGTAATAGTTGGTAACATTTCCTTTTATAGCCTAAGGGGGAAGGGCTGGAAGAAGATTAAAAAACTTTGTAATATAGTTACTAGTGTGAAGATGTTAGTAGATTGATGTGAATTAAAAAAAAAAAAACTGTTTATGTTTGTAAACTTTGTGTTGGTCCATGAATTTCCCTGGACTGACAAACCCCCTGTGTGAATGGTTCTTTTGTTTCTTGCTTTCTCTCATTGGGCCGGCCACCTAATGCTCTAGTTTTCCTCTCATTTCTGGTATAGCCACCAGGGAACAATGTACTAAAACTAAGTAAAAGTGCTGTAATGTGAAATGTAACATTATAACAATTGTGTATTTTCTTTTTACTTACCTGCCTGGAGCGGCTGCAGCAAGGTGTGTGCTCTGACCATGTAAGAGGCCGACCAGCAGAAACTCAGGGGTTTTATAGGAAAAGGTGCAAAGCATTGTGGGAGATGTCAAGGGTATAAAACCCCATCAGGTGTAAATGATTGAGTGGATTGTGACGTTTGTACTATGTTACAATGTGGAAAGCAGCAAGCTGACTGCTATCATGTGAATTATTTTTGTGGAGTAAAATTAAAGTCCTTTGGATTATTTTTCTCTGGTCAAGATTGATCTTTTTGAAAAGCCCATGCCCAACAAATAGCACAAGATACACTCCACTGTGGGCTAATAGGAGTCTGGGGGAACTCCACAAATTAGATGACTGGGAGTTTGGGGTTAGATATAACATTAGGGAAATTACACAAATATTCACACTAGGTAAAGTGGATAGTTTTTCCACAATTTGTAGCTGGTTTTTTTTTTTTTTACAGGAGTGCCAGTTTTTTCACTATATGAAATTAGCTCACGCGGTTCGGTCCACTCCGAATCTCAAGACATTTTTGACATACAGGAGCAAGCTCTTTTTGATTATATGGAAGGAATGAAGGGTGATAAACGTGGGGAGGTGGGAATGATGTATCGGGTTATTTAAAAACAGGCACTTATAATATTCACCAAAATTTTAAACACAGATGGGAAAGGAGTTTGGGTCCACTTACAGACCATGAATGGGCTAATATAATGGAAAATGTTAAAACTAGTACAATTAATGTGGAACATCGACTAGTCCAGTTCAAGATTTTACACTGGTTTATTGAATAGATCCGGGATGGCTTGTTAGGTGTATATAGGGATTAGTTTAGGTTAAATAATGTATTGGGGCAGATCTCATGTTAAATAAGAGTGGCGTATATCAGTAAACCTAAAGTATAACCGTGATACATAGCACATCATGTTTTACATACAGCATGAAGCAACATATGTTACACAGGATAGCTACGCATCAACGCTATGAAAATATATTGAACAAAGCACCTTGAGGTGCAGCAATTTTGGAGAAATAACAAGAAAGAACATGCGTGTGATATAAGCTTAATGCGGGCCGGAGTGCAGGTCTATAGAGCCACATAGGGAGATGATCTACAGCCCTCCACCATGGGACTGATACAACAGACATCAGGATTGGCCCGGGTGCACACTGCCTTTTTACCGTCTGTTTAATGGAAAGAAAAACGAATGAATAAACGGAAGCGTTTGAGTGCATTTATTTGAGTCAGTTTTTCCATTGGCTTCCATTGGAGTCAGTTTTTCCATTGGCACCCAGTCATCCACGGTACACACGTGTGATGGCACCCATTCATCCACGATACACACACATGATAGCACCCAGTCATCTACGGTACACACATGTGATAGCAGAGAGACAGTCATCAATGGTACACACTAGAGATGAGCAAATAGCGAGAGATTTCATCCGATTCGATTAGCTTCCGATATTCGACTATTTGAACAAATATCGAATACCATTATAGTCTATAGGAGAAAAATCCTTGAGACCTGGAAATCAGGATTCGAACACTAGGAGGTCACCAAGTGCCCAATGACACCTTATGAAATGATGCCAACACCTCTGGATGCATATGGGACAGCAGGGGAAGCATGCCTGGGTACATATAGGACAGCGGGGGAAGCATGCCTGGGTACATATAGGACAGCAGGGGAAGCATGCCCGGGTACATATAGGACAGCAGGGGAAGCATGTCTGGGTACATATAGGACAGCAGGGGAGGCATGCCTGGGTACATATAGGACAGCAGGGGAAGCATGCCTGGGTGTATATAGGACAGCAGGGGAAGCATGCCTGGGTGTATATAGGACAGCAGGGGAAGCATGCCTGGGTGTATATAGGACAGCAGGGGAGGCATGCCTGGGTACATATAGGACAGCAGGGGAAGCATGCCTGGGTACATATAGGACAGCAGGGGAAGCATGCCTGGGTACATATAGGACAGCAGGGGAAGCATGCCTGGGTACATATAGGACAGCAGGGGAAGCATGCCTGGGTGTATATAGGACAGCAGGGGAAGCATGCCTGGGTGTATATAGGACAGCAGGGGAAGCATGCCTGGGTACATATAGGACAGCAGGGGAAGCATGCCTGGGTGTATATAGGACAGCAGGGGAAGCATGCCTGGGTGTATATAGGACAGCAGGGGAAGCATGCCTGGGTGTATATAGGACAGCAGGGGAAGCATGCCTGGGTACATATAGGACAGCGGGGGAAGCATGCCTGGGTACATATAGGACAGCAGGGGAAGCATGCCTGGGTACATATAGGACAGCAGGGGAAGCATGCCTGGGTACATATAGGACAGCGGGGGAAGCATGCCTGGGTACATATAGAACAGCAGGGGAAGCATGCCTGGGTACATATAGGACAGCAGGGGAAGCATGCCCGGGTACATATAGGACAGCAGGAGAGGCATGCCTGGGTACATATGGGACAGCGGGGGAAGCATGCCTGGGTACATATAGGACAGCGGGGGAAGCATGCCCGGGTACATATAGGACAGCAGGGGAAGCATGCCTGGGTGTATATAGGACAGCAGGGGAAGCGTGCCTGGGTACATATAGGACAGCAGGGGAAGCATGCCCGGGTACATATAGGACAGCAGGAGAAGCATGCCCGGGTACATATAGGACAGCAGGGGAAGCATGCCCGGGTACATATAGGACAGCAGGGGAAGCATGCCCGGGTACATATAGGACAGCAGGGGAAGCATGCCCGGGTACATATAGGACAGCAGGGGAAGCATGCCCGGGTACATATAGGACAGCAGGGGAAGCATGCCCGGGAACATATAGGACAGCAGGGGAAGCATGCCCGGGAACATATAGGACAGCAGGGGAAGCATGCCCGGGAACATATAGGACAGCAGGGGAAGCATGCCTGGGTGTATATAGGACAGCAGGGGAAGCATGCCTGGGTACATATAGGACAGCAGGGGAAGCATGCCTGGGTACATATAGGACAGCAGGGGAAGCATGCCTGGGTACATATAGGACAGCAGGGGAAGCATGCCTGGGTACATATAGGACAGCAGGGGAAGCATGCCTGGGTACATATAGGACAGCAGGGGAAGCATGCCTGGGTACATATAGGACAGCAGGGGAAGCATGCCTGGGTACATATAGGACAGCAGGGGAAGCATGCCTGGGTACATATAGGACAGCAGGGGAAGCATGCCTGGGTACATATAGGACAGCAGGGGAAGCATGCCTGGGTGTATATAGGACAGCAGGGGAAGCATGCCTGGGTACATATAGGACAGCAGGGGAAGCATGCCTGGGTACATATAGGACAGCAGGGGAAGCATGCCCGGGTACATATAGGACAGCAGGGGAAGCATGCCTGGGTGTATATAGGACAGCAGGGGAAGCATGCCTGGGTGTATATAGGACAGCAGAGGAAGCATGCCTGGGTGTATATAGGACAGCAGGGGAAGCATGCCTGGGTACATATAGGACAGCAGGGGAGGCATGCCTGTTTACATATAGGACAGCAGGGGAAGCATGCCTGGGTACATATAGGACAGCAGGGGAAGCATGCCTGGGTGTATATAGGACAGTAGGGGAGGCATGCCTGGGTGTATATAGGACAGCAGGGGAAGCATGCCTGGGTACATATAGGACAGCAGGGGAAGCATGCCTGGGTACATATAGGACAGCAGGGGAAGCATGCCTGGGTACATATAGGACAGCAGGGGAAGCATGCCTGGGTGCATATAGGACAGCAGGGGAAGCATGCCTGGGTACATATAGGACAGCAGGGGAAGCATGCCTGGGTACATATAGGACAGGGGGGAAGCATGCCTGGGTGTATATAGGACAGGGGGGGAAGCATGCCTGGGTACATATAGGACAGCAGGGGAAGCATGCCTGGGTACATATAGGACAGCAGGGGAAGCATGCCTGGGTACATATAGGACAGCAGGGGAAGCATGCCTGGGTACATATAGGACAGCAGGGGAAGCATGCCTGGGTACATATAGGACAGCAGGGGAAGCATGCCTGGGTACATATAGGACAGCAGGGGAAGCATGCCTGGGTACATATAGGACAGCGGGGGAAGCATGCCTGGGTGTATATAGGACAGCGGGGGAAGCATGCCTGGGTACATATAGGACAGCGGGGGAAGCATGCCTGGGTGTATATAGGACAGCAGGGGAAGCATGCCTGGGTACACATAGGACAGCAGGGGAAGCATGCCTGGGTACATATAGGACAGCGGGGGAAGCATGCCTGGGTGTATATAGGACAGCGGGGGAAGCATGCCTGGGTGTATATAGGACAGCAGGGGAAGCATGCCTGGGTACATATAGGACAGCAGGGGAAGCATGCCTGGGTGTATATAGGACAGCAGGGGAAGCATGCCCGGGTACATATAGGACAGCAGGGGAAGCATGCCTGGGTGTATATAGGACAGCAGGGGAAGCATGCCTGGGTACATATAGGACAGCAGGGGAAGCATGCCTGGGTGTATATAGGACAGTAGGGGAGGCATGCCTGGGTGTATATAGGACAGCAGGGGAAGCATGCCTGGGTGTATATAGGACAGCAGGGGAAGCATGCCTGGGTACATATAGGACAGCAGGGGAAGCATGCCTGGGTGTATATAGGACAGCAGGGGAAGCATGCCTGGGTACATATAGGACAGCAGGGGAAGCATGCCTGGGTGTATATAGGACAGCAGGGGAAGCATGCCTGGGTACATATAGGACAGCAGGGGAAGCATGCCTGGGTGTATATAGGACAGCAGGGGAAGCATGCCTGGGTTCATATAGGACAGCAGGGGAAGCATGCCTGGGTACATATAGGACAGCAGGGGAAGCATGCCTGGGTACATATAGGACAGCAGGGGAAGCATGCCTGGGTGTATATAGGACAGCAGGGGAAGCATGCCTGGGTACATATAGGACAGCAGGGGAAGCATGCCTGGGTACATATAGGACAGCAGGGGAAGCATGCCTGGGTACATATAGGACAGCAGGGGAAGCATGCCTGGGTACATATAGGACAGCAGGGGAAGCATGCCTGGGTGTATATAGGACAGCGGGGGAAGCATGCCTGGGTGCATATAGGACAGCAGGGGAAGCATGCCTGGGTGTATATAGGACAGCAGGGGAAGCATGCCTGGGTGCATATAGGACAGCAGGGGAAGCATGCCTGGGTGCATATAGGACAGCAGGGGAAGCATGCCTGGGTACATGAATGTAAAGTAGAAGTGTACCTTTTGGTCTAGCGGTACTTGCCTACGTATTAGGTGGTGTGTAATATTAGCGTATGTTTGTTTCTGGTTTATTCAGTACACTTGTGAAATACAATTGTTTGCAGAGTTATATATTTTTTTGTAAAGATATTTTATTGACGGCATTGTCAAAAACAGGAAACATACACACATATATACACAGTTATATATTGCCCAGCCAGTGATGTGAATTGCACACATGTATATATTGCATATATATATATATATATATATATATATATATATATATATATCCATATCCACCTTCAGTATTACGCCGCTATCAACTATAGACTCCAAACACAATATAACCGCTTTGTATAATGGAAAAATACTCGGACACCTTATTTCCTCTACATTAGCGAGGACAGAAAGCCAAATATTCAGCAAAAGAGAATTTATCATGCTGCCATTTAAAATCACAAAAAGCAAAGTAGGTGTTGGGATTACTGTACACGGCAATAGTCTCTATCCCCATGCGGTTTAGCCAAACAGCAGTCCTTTTATTTTTTGAGGCAATGGAAAAGCCTGGAATACGTTGGAGCAGTCGTCCCACCCGTCACTTTGACTGCTCCAGTAAAGCCGGACCCAGATCAGCTGTGGAAACAGCTGATGCATTGAATAAAAATGATAATAACCTACAGTTACTGTCTAAAGTTACCGGTTCACTTCACCAAGGCCTGGCACCTCGGTGACACGTATCTGTCCTCTAAAATGACAAATAGTATCTTCTCACAAGGTCCATTAGGTGAGCCCTGAAAAAACTAGCTTGAGGCCCATGAAGTTAGCCCTGGAAAAGTTAGCTTGAGGCCCAAGAGGGGAGCCCTCAAAAAATTGTATAGAGGCCTATGAACTTTGGTCCATAAGGTTAAGCCTCAAAAAAACTTGTGAACATGGCCCTTCAGGTGAGCCTTGATATTTTTTTTTTTAAATGGCCCATTTCTATGGTAGGAGGAGGAAGAGGAGGAAATTACCTAGAAACATACTGAAACATACAACTTCACTTCTCGAGGCTTTCAACTGGTGCAGAAGCAAAGTCTGGCTCTATCCATTGGGCGTTTAATTTGATGAGCGTCAGCCGGTCAGCGATCAGTTGACAGGCAGCTGTGCTTACCTGCGATGATGCCCCCAGCTGCGCTTTAGACTCTTTCAGACAGAACGCTGGCGGCAGGGCAGGCCAGCACCTCGAAGGCGTATAATAAGAGTTCAAGCCACGTGTCCAACTTGGAGACCCAACACGTGTAGGGCACCAAGGGATCGGGGAGGACAGGGTTGTGGTCGGACAGGTACTCCCGCAACCAGGGGCGTAGCTAATGTCTCCTGGGCCCTGGTGCGAGAGGCCAACTTGGGCCCCCCCCTCCTTTCACGACCAAGTGATGCTATTGTTGTGTGTGTGTGTGTGTGTATATATATATATATATATATATATATCTATATATATATATATATATATATATATACACACACAGTGGTGCCTTGGATTATGAGCATAATTCGTTCCAGGACCGTGCTTGTAATCCAAATCCACTCTTAAACCAAAGCAAATTTTCCTATAAGAAATCATGTAAATGCAGACAATTGGTTCCACACCCCAAATATATTTATTATTCTGTACTGTACAGTAATGGAGAGAATGGGAAACACAAGGGCTGACAGAGACTGCAGGGAGCATGAAGGAATGAGCAGTACAGATGTGGGCACATACATGCAGCGCTCTCTGCCCGGGGAGAGAGGGGTTACAGCTATGGAGAGATTACCCCCCCACACACAGTC
Organism: Dendropsophus ebraccatus; assembly: GCF_027789765.1. Classification (NCBI taxonomy): domain Eukaryota; kingdom Metazoa; phylum Chordata; class Amphibia; order Anura; family Hylidae; genus Dendropsophus; species Dendropsophus ebraccatus. The sequence goes on along the minus strand of NC_091465.1, from coordinate 90,843,219 downwards.
CTGTCCCCTGATGTAAGCCCCAGCCTGAAGGGGATCTGCTATGATTTGGAAGGTGTTTAGAGTACAGGGCTGTAGACCCCGCTATGCAGACCATGCCCCTTCTCCACTCGCGCTCCCACCCAATACAAGAAGTTCTTAAACCAAAGCAATGCTCTTAAACCAAGTCACAATTTTGAAAAACTGTGAGCTCTTAAACCAAAACGCTCTTAAACGAAGTTACTCTTAAACCAAGGTACCACTGTATATATATATAATATATATATATATATATATATATATATATATATATATATATATATATATATATATATATACACACACACACACACCAAGACAGATATTACCTATTACCGCCATACTGTTACCGACCAAATCCTGTATACTGAGACCAATATTACCAGTAATACCAGTATATAGGGAGGAAACATTACTGCCACACCACAACCACTACCATCACCACCATATTGTTACTGACCAAATCCAGTATACTAAATCACCTCATCCAGTCATATAGAGGTGGCCCCAGCTCTACACAGGCTCTATACACCATATACATTACAGTGCAGTTATATCAGGTGACTCACAGGAGACGTCTTTTCTGATCGGAGTTCTTCCCTTTTCATCTTCTTCTCCATCTGTCCTGGGCCGTTATGAGAACTTCTCCAAGCCACGAATCCACAGAATCTGCCAGACAGACATATTAGACTCCACACTCTGACACCATCTCCATCTCTCTACACATCTGTACTGTCCCCTTTACACCCTCATATAGTGGGTAGCCCTGACTCTATGTGACCTCCTAATATATGCCCCCCTCTGTGTATTCCCTCTCCCCCTATGTTGCCCCCCCCAAATAGATGGCCCCCTCTACCCCCTCCCTTATAGATGGCCCCCTCTACCCCCTCCCTTATAGATGGCCCCCTCTCTCCTCTCCCTCCCTTATAGATGGCCCCCTCTCTCCTCTCCCTCCCTTATGAATGGCCCCCTCTCCCCCCACCCTCCCTTATAGATGGTCCCCTTCCCCCCCCCCCTCCCTTATAGATGGTCCCCTTTCCCCCCCCTCCCTTATAGATGGTCCCCTTTCCCCCCCTTTATAGATGGTCCCCTTCCTCCCTCCCTTATAGATGGTCCCCTTCCTCCCTCCCTTATAGATGGTCCCCTTCCCCCCCCCCTTATAGATGGTCCCCTTCCCCCCCCCCCCACCCTCATAGATGCCCCCCTCTTTCCCCCCCACCCTCATAGATGGCCCCCTCCTTCCCCCCACCCTCATAGATGGCCCCCCTCCCTCATAGATGCCCCCCTCACCCTCATAGATGCCCCCCTCCTTCCCCCCCACCCTCATAGATGCCCCCCTCCTTCCCCCCCACCCTCATAGATGCCCCCCTCCTTTCCCCCCACCCTCATAGATGGCCCCCTCCTTTCCCCCCACCCTCATAGATGGCCCCCTCCTTTCCCCCCACCCTCATAGATGCCCCCCTCCTTTCCCCCCACCCTCATAGATGCCCCCCTCCTTTCCCCCCACCCTCACAGATGCCCCCCTCCTTTCCCCCCACCCTCATAGATGCCCCCACCCTCATAGATGCCCCCTCCTTTCCCCCCACCCTCATAGATGCCCCCCTCCTTTCCCCCCACCCTCATAGATGGCCCCCTCCTTTCCCCCCACCCTCATAGATGGCCCCCTCTTTCCCCCCACCCTCATAGATGCCCCCCTCCTTTCCCCCCCACCCTCATAGATGCCCCCCTCCTTTCCCCCCACCCTCATAGATGCCCCCCTCCTTTCCCCCCACCCTCATAGATGCCCCCCTCCTTTCCCCCCACCCTCATAGATGCCCCCCTCCTTTCCCCCCACCCGTACAGGCTGATAAAAAAACAAAACTTAACTCACCTGACATCGCGCTCCCACGTTGATCCTCACTCCTTCGCCTTCGGTCTGTCCCCGGCTGCTGCGCGGCTGCCGGGGGTGTCGCGTCTTATCCCCGGCAGCGCGCGCATCCCAGAACTCCCTGCGCGCCGGAAACCGGAAGTCAGGGCCCAAGGCGCGCAGGGAGTTCTGGGATGCGCGCGCTGACGGGGGTAAGACGCGACACCCCCGGCAGCCGCGCAGAAGCCGGGGGAAGACGGAGCCAGTCTCTTGTGACCGCAAGCAAAACAATGCTTGCGGTCACAAGAGTGATTGATCGGGGGGCCCCGCGGGCCCCCCTTGTGGCGGGCCCGGTCGCGGCGGTGACCCCCGCGACCACGGTGGCTACGCCATTGCCCGCAACATCTGCCGATACTTGTCCCTCCTGTTTGTACTAGGTCCTGCACTGATGGTACTTTGGCGAGGGGGTGCCATGAACGTGTTCCATACTTTGGAGATTGTTCCCCTGGCGGCCGTGAACCAGATGGATGTTGTCCGGCTTTGGGAGGAACTCTCTTCTCTGCAAACCAGCAATGGAAGGTGGAAATATCTCCATCATATTCTGCAGCATTTCTCTCTGGTACTCAAGTAGTCTGGTGGTCCTCTCCTCTACTGGAATGAATGATGAGACATTATCTTTGTACCGGGGCCCAATATTGCAAAAGCAGCCCAACATAAATTCAGCCATGTGTGTCAGGCTGTGAATTGGCATCACATCGCTGCCCCCACCAGAAGGATCGCTCAATATTTCCTCCTCCTCTTTGCCCCATCCTCCCTGGACCAATGGGACACACACAACTGCACTGCTAGCCTCGCCGACAGTGTGGCCAACAGCCTCCTCCTCTTCTTCCTCCAGGAATCGACCTTGAGAAGCGGACAGTAGTGTAGTGTGACTGTCTAGCTCAGTCATGTCTCCTCCTATCCCGGCCTCCTGTGCGTCCAAGGCGTTCTCCCTAATGGTGATGAGGGATTCTTTAACAACGCATAGGAGTGGGATGGTTACACTCACTATGGCATCGTCGCAGCTGACCCTCTTGGTGGACTCCTCAAATAACCTTATAACTTTGCATAAGTCTGCCATCCATGGCCACTTATAGTTGGAAAAGAGTTGAAGGCCCCCGTTGGTTTTGTAGCTGGTATTCCATGAGAGCTCTCTGCTGCTCACACACCCTGGACAACATATGATATGTGGAATTCCAACCAGTGGGGACATCACACAACAGCCGGTATTTGGGCAAAAGCAGGTATTTCAGTAGCTTTTTAAGGCTAGCAGCCGCCACGGTGGACTTCCGAAAGTGGGCGCACAAGCACCATACTCTCACCAGTAGCTCCGGCAGGTCGGGGTAGGTCTTTAGAAAGCGCTGCACCACCAAATTAAAAACGTGGGCCAGGTATGGAACGTGTTGGAGTTCTCCAAGCTCCAGAGCTGCCACCCAGTTACGGCCATTATCACACACGACCATGCCCAGGCAAATTTCTGCCTGCTGCAAGATGGTATCCTTGACCTCTGGGGTGCTGAGCTTCTTATCACCCAGGCTGATAAGCTTGAGCACAGCCTGCTGACGTCTCTCCACGCCAGTGCTGCAGCGTTTCCAGCTCATCGATGAGGAGGATTTTACAGAGGAGGAGGAGGAGAGGTAGGGGTTGGTTGTCAGAGCCCATGCTGGTAATCTTAGGCGGGGGGAGGAGGGAGGCTGTTCCTGTCTGAGACCTGGTACTCGCCTCCACAACATTCACCCAGTGTGCTGTCAGTGAGATATAGCGTCCCTGACCGCAAGCGCTTGTCCATGGGTCGGTGGTCAAGTGGACCTTTGCGCTAACGGCGTAACTCAGGGCCCGCCCTATTATACGGGACACGTGCTGGTGCAAGGCGGGGAAGGCACACCTGGAAAAGCAGTGGCGGCCAGGGACGGAACACCGAGATACGCCAGCTGCCATCAGGTCACGGAAGGCTTGCGTCTCCACAAGCCTAAACGGCAACATCTCCATGGCCAGCAATTTGTAGATGTGGCAGTTTGTTTGGGCAGAGGGGTGAGTAGAGGTGTACTTACACCTGCGATCAAATGCCTGACTGAGAGACAATTGCACTGAAGAGGCGCATGACAGTGCAGGTGAAGGAGCAGACGCAGGCAAAGGGGAAGGTGAAGAAGGCACCAAAGCAACCGAAGCACAGGCAGATGGCGGTGTCCTGGCTGGTGGTCTGGACTGTAGCAGCGAAACAGGGGAAGAGTCAGCAGTGGCAATGCCGGGCGCAGGTTCTCCTGCGTTTGCTTTTTCCCACTGAGCCCAGTGCTTTGCTTCCAGGTGACGCCGCATGGGTGAGGTGGTCAAGTTGCTCTTCTCCAAGCCTCTACTCAGTTTGGAGTTACATAGCGCGCACACCGCGCTCAGCTTGTCATCTGCACAAACATTAAAAAACCTCCACACCAAAGAACTGTGTGACCTCAAGGAGGGAGCTTGACGTGACTGGCTGCTTCGGGGGAAAGCTTCGGCCCTGGTGACTCTGGTCTGCCTCCGCTGACTCGTCTGTCCTCTACCTCAGGACATCCCTATGCTTCTTTGCGCCTTTTTTGGTGCTGCGCGGGCCTCCACACCTTCACTACTTTCCCCACTGGACATCACCCTTTGCCCGGTCGGGTCGTTCGCTTCATCGTCCAGCCTCTCCTCTTCCATCTCCTCACTCTGCTACTTCTCCTGCACACTGGGCATGTCAACTGTTTGGCTTAACGGCAATTGGGTCTCCTCATCCTTACTCCTCACGACTTGAGGTTGCTGGTCCACAACAGCCAAATCAATTGGACATGGCGAATGCTCCAGATTTTGTGCATCGCTACAGATATAATCCTCAGGTAGATCCTGGGATTCATCAAGTATTTGAACACTGACTAATTGGGGAAAAGGCCCCGAAAAGAGCTCCTTGGAGTGGGCAATGGTGGGATGACTATGATGGACTAATGATGCAGGTTTGGAGACATGAGTGTCAGACTATTGGCTAGCCTCGAGACCGGAGTGAGTGGATAAATGACTGGAAGCACTCTCCGCCATCCATCGTAACACTTGGTCACGCTGATCAGGCCTTGACAGTTGTGTACCCCGCCCCCTGCCCAACTGTCCTATAAAGCCAGGGATGGTGGATGCGTGCGATACTGGACGTCCCTCTGAAGCACGCGCTGTATCCCCAAACACTTCACTGCAGCTTGAAACCCCAGCAGCATTTCCGCATCCCTGTCCTCTTCGCTTTGCGCTACCCATTGTAATAGCTGTTTAACTTTTTTCAATACAATTTAGCTGTACCAGATAGTTTTTAATTTATCCCACACTAACAGTATACAGCCGTATGCCGGATATAAAATTGTTTTTACAACAATAGAAATAAAGGGCTGCCTTCACTGGAGGCAGACCACACAAATCAGTAGTAGCAAGATAACAGCTATTATACCACACACACAGTATACAGCTGTATACACCATCAGTGGGTATACACACAATGGTGTTGCAGGGCCATTCCGTGGCCCCCCTTCTCTGCTTACGCACGTTTTGCGGGGATTGTGGTCACTGACCGGCACAGTGATGTTTTTTGGTTAGGGACTCATGTGTATCAGAAGACCTGCACGTGGTACATGAGGCAATATGGTTTGGCCAAATTATATACTAACTTCTGACGTTGGTTTTAAATATAGCTGAATAAGCTTTCGTGTCAGCCATGGGTGCGATGTGCAGCCATTTCTGTCTTTTTTGCTTGTGCATATTTTATGTACTCTGTCCCTTTTTTTATTGTGGCTAGCACTCGTGCTGTGTAAGACCCATGTGATCCAAATTAGCAGGAAGCACCTGTGTACATAAGGGGAGGATCTCCTAGTATTCTCCCATTCTACCTGCAGAGGAATGGAGAGAGAGGTAAGAGCTTGTTCACACTTGTGTTGCTTGGCGTCCACTTTTTCCGCCGGTGGCGCCTGCGGGGTCCGGGGGGGCCCTTTAGGGTCTGGTCCTGTGACAACGGGATTGCAGGGCCATTCTGTGGCCCCCTTTCTCTGTTTGCGCACGTTTTGCGGGGATTGTGGTTACTGACTGGCACAGTGATGTTTTTTGGTTAGGGACTCATGTGTATCAGAAGACCTGCACGTGGTACATGAGGCAATATGGTTTGGCCAAATTATATACTAACTTCTGATGTTGGTTTTAAATGTAGCTGAATAAGCTTTCGTGTCAGCCATGGGTGCGATGTGCAGCCATTTCTGTCTTTTTGGTTTGTGCTTACACTGTGTATACACACTGCCTGTCTCACAACAGCTTATCCAGTGTATACACCCTGCCTGTCTCACAGCAGCTTATACAGTGTATACACACTGCCTGGCTCACAAAAGCTTGTAAATCTCTGGGTGTGATGGCACCCAGTCATCCATAGTACACACACGTTATAGCACCCACTCATCCATAGTACACACACGTTATAGCACCCACTCATCCATAGTACACACTTGTGAAAGCACCCAGTCATCCATAGTACACACACGTAATAGCACACACTCATCCATAGTACATACGTGTGATGGCACCCAGTCATTCATAGTACACAAGCGTGATGGCAGAGATACAGTCATCCATAGTACACACGTGTGATAAGCGATAAGAACACGTCAAATCTTTGAGCAGAGAGTGGTGGCTGCGGAGGAGCACGCACTCTCCCATAAACGGGCTATGACACACCGAGACAGGCGGCAGAAAGTTCTGTCAAAATTACGCCTTAATTACTCAGTGTAAACATACCCTAAGACTATGGGGAGGGCTGATTTCTATATAATACTATTGGGGAGGGCTGGCTACTATATAAAAGAGACTATGGGGGAGGGCTGGCTACTATATAAGACACTATTGGGAGGGCTGGCTACTATATAAGAGACTATGGGGGAGGGCTGGCTACTATATAAGAGACTATTGGGAGGGCTGGCTACTATATAAGAGACTATGGGGAGGGCTGGCTACTATATAAGAGACTATGGGGAGGGCTGGCTACTATAGGAGACTATGGGGGAGGGCTGGCTACTATATGAGACTATGGGGGAGGGCTGGCTACTATATGAGACTATTAGGGAGGGCTGGCTACTATATAAGACACTATAGGGGAGGGCTGGCTACTATATAAGACACTATGGGGGAGGGCTGGCTACTATATAAGAGACTATGGGGGAGGGCTGGCTACTATATAAGAGACTATGGAGGAGGGCTGGCTACTATATAAGAGACTATGGGGAGGGCTGGCTACTATATAAGAGACTATGGGGAGGGCTGGCTACTATATAAGAGACTATTGGGGAGCGTTGGCTACTACATGGGACACTACAGGGAGGGCTGGCTACTATATGGGACATTTGGGGGGCAGACTATCCTATGGGTCACCATTGGGCTTGGTCCCGATACATCACTTTGTGCTGCCCCACTACGGGTGTTGCTCCTATTTCCACCCTTGGTAAAAGTCTGTACTTTTGTGTGGTCTTATTGCAGCTACAGTATTACTAGAGATGACCGCTAGATTTGGCTGTATTGTGTAACTAAAGTATGGAAGCTGCACGGCTGAAGTATCTCAAGGGTTATTTGTATGTGGATGTACCAGATTCTTCTGTCCTAGCGCCTCTCTTCTTTCCCCTCTTCTGTTGCACTCTTTCCACCCAACTGCAACGCACCTCACACGCTGGACGGGAAGGGGAGGAGTTCACGAGTTAGTCAGTACCCCGCATGGGTAAGACACGGGACAGAGTCCCTTTACAAACCTCTTTCTTAAAGCATCAAACAAGCTGTGTGATGCACTGTTAAACCCTTCAAGAGAGGACTAGCCAACAGATAACCTCAACCCACACTGAGGACTAGGAGTAACTGCAGTGTGGGACAATATCCACAAAAGAGCCAAAGAGCTAGGAACGGATTCGGGTGGAGCCAAGTTACGTAAAGTTTATGAACTCCATCTCACAGCGTGGGTTTCCTTAGGAAATCCTAACCATTCCGCTCATCCCAGGTAACAAGGTCTGGGGCCTGTGTCACCCATTGGTACGGTTCAGCCAATGCTAGTGGGCATCAGGTGGTGTGAAGACTATAGAAAGGTCAAAACACAGGCACAGGTTGTTTCTTCTTCTTCTTCTTATTCTACAAGTATTCTTCTCAACACTCCAACCTCCCGGCAGAGCACATTACTACTTGGGTTGAGACTCTCACGGCATCCTCCTCTCTACTCTGCTACCTCAGTACAACTTTATCAACTCTACATCCTACTCAGCACTTATCACACAGATCTGGTGGTTCTATGTTCGTGTATTTATTGGGACTCTATTGGGAATCTATCAAGATTCGTTGTTTTACCTGCTGCACATTTACAAGAAGTAACAAAGTCAACGTTATCCACTGAGTCTGTAATTATTCATCACCACCTGCACAGCACTTACACCGCAACCTTGGGACCTCTCCCCTTTCTGTGGGTGTTGGGTCCTACTACTATTCGGGAGGGTCATTATACCACTCTGACAACACTATCCCAAGGGACCCGCCAGGACACTGACCACAGGGGAAAAGGGTACAACCAGCCTTACACTCTAAAAGCAGGCATGCCATCACACCTGTGTGCCCACCTGGCACTGGCAGCACGTGACAAAACCCTAAGGTCCAGCTGTATCTCAGCCATCCACCACAAGGAGTGGTGTCACACTTCCATCTAGCAAGTGACCGGCCGCCCCACCACTACAACACCATCCGGGGGTTACCACAACTTTTCTCTTCTATACACCATGTCAGGCTTTCCATACCTGTCCGCCTGGGAAGTGGTCATGGGCTTCTTCTTCTTCAGCTCAGATTTCAAGTTTGCTCCTTCTTACTCACTCTTTTTCCAGTGTGCAAGAAATTCCTAGGAAGGCCCTCTCTGGAGGAGCTGCGGTGAGGAAGGCCCTCTCTGGAGGAGCTGCGGTGAGGAAGGCCCTCTCTGGAAGAGCTGCGGTGAGGAAGGCCCTCTCTGGAAGAGCTGCGGTGAGGAAGGCCCTCTCTGGAAGAGCTGCGGTGAGGAAGGCCCTCTCTGGAGGAGCTGCGGTGAGGAAGGCCCTCTCTGGAGGAGCTGCGGTGAGGAAGGCCCTCTCTGGAGGAGCTGCGGTGAGGAAGGCCCTCTCTGGAGGAGCTGCGGTGAGGAAGGCCCTCTCTGGAGGAGCTGCGGTGAGGAAGGCCCTCTCTGGAGGAGCTGCGGTGAGGAAGGCCCTCTCTGGAAAGAGGTGTGGTGGTGAGCCTCTACCTTCACAGATGACCAGGTACCTTTCACCCTGGCACATCTCAGAAATACCACTCGAGACATATCGCCACTCCTGCTACGAGGGCCGTATGCCCGCTTTATGGCAATGTCCTTAAAGTTGAGGACGCACCGGGTATAGAGGACTTGACAGCTCAGTTATATGACCTGTCTAGCTGCTTCCGGACATGATATTATTGGGATCCAGCTCCCCTTCTTTTCCCTTTTGGTTTTCTTGCTTGTTGGGGCTCAGGCCCTACTGTACATTGATGCCTTTGAGAACCTTGCCGCAACAGGAGTCTATTCTCGTGACCACAACACGTCACAATGTTAATGGTGCTCATTGTCCACGCCATACCTGCTGCTTTTGTTATATTTGTTTAGAAGTTAATACAATTCTGAATTTAAAAAATAAGCAGGGAGTTCCTGCATCGTCATCATGCTGAGCTCACTTTATAGAGCATGATAGTAGCCAGGTCCTCATTGTTAATGATGGGCTGCCATGGTAGCGTGGTTGCCTGCTATTAACCTCTTCAGTGCCACAGCATTTTACTGTCAGGAGCAGCGCTGTCACTGGGCTGTTTGGGGCCCCCACAGCTTGTTTGCAGGGGTCCCAATCAGTTTGACTGTGGGAGGTAAAATACATACTTCGCAGTGGTACCATCATCTGATAGAGTCTGACTCGGGCTAACTCTATGGGAAGATCGCCAATAATACTGATCAATGCTATGCTACGCCTAAGTATAGTGTGATTTCTACTCACCGTAAATTCTCTTTCCCTTGCATCCAAAGCAGCAGCACATATTGGGGAGATTCTATCTTCCTGCAATGATAGGACAGATGGTAACAAGCAATAAAGAGTTAATTCCACACCTATAAGGCCTATGCTGACCTCTAGCCTCCCTGTGTACACTCAGGGTATGATGCATGAACTTTTATACGTACGGTTAGTTTGTGCTGCTGCTTCGGACTACAGGAAAGAGAATTTAAGGTGAGTATAAAATTCTCCCTTCCCTTACGTCCTAAGCAGCAGCACATAATGGGGATCTAGCAAGATCATAGCAAGGATGGGAGAATCCTACAGCAGCCATGAGAACCGCTTTACTAAGGCTGGCTGCCTAGAGGTTCTAACTTCCAGAAGAATAAGACCACAATGCAGGTCTGCATATCTGACCAATGGGCATGCACATCTCCTCCACCCAGGATGTAGACGTTGGCCTTGTGGTACGGGCCTTAATAGATTCTGGTACTTGGAAGATCACCTCTTGGTAACACACAGAGAGTCTGCCTTATACATCTAGATTGAGTGGCTTTTAAGGATTTCCAACCCCTGTTCCTTTCTGGATTCAGCCCTTTCTCCATCCCATCCTGGACCCATCCTTGTAGGTTCACCTTGATTCAGGGAGATATGGGAGAAGTCTGATTGTTCTCACACCAGGATAGAAAATCTCCTTGGCTGGCTCTCAGGGAGGTTCTCTTAGTGGATTCTGCTGTTAATAGCAAAAAATGTGTTTGCCACCGAATCTGAAAAGCCTCAGCCCATCAGTAGGAACCTGCCAATCGTCAGGCTGTCAATCATAGGTGGTCCAGACCGAGACACAATGGTCCAGACCGAGACACAGCCTGCCCTTCTGGGACCATAGGTGAGGAATCTGAGGTTTTAGAGTAAAAATGACATATTCCGATGTATATCAAGTGGCCATTAGGTCCACATAAGAGTTCACCATTCACACTTGGAACCAGCACGTTGCTATGGCTGAAATTGCAAACACACCAAAACACACACAAAAAATGTGCTTCTGCCCACTGTGAATGGTGTTGGAGGAGAGCTGGCCAAATGTGTCTTTCTGCCTGTACCCCCAACGGGGGGGAAGCGGCTGCCGCTACTTGGTCGTGCACTCCACCCAGGTGGTTATTATTATATTTGCATGTACGGTACCCCAGAGCATAGGCTTATTATATGCCATGGAGAGGGCGGAGTACAGTGTATGGTAAGCCTAGAGCATAGGCTCATTATACGCCATAGGGAGGCTGGAGTACAGTGTATGGTACACCCAGAGCATAGGCTTATTATATGCCATGGAGAGGCCGGAGTACAGTGTATGGTACACCCAGAGCATAGGCTTATTATATGCCATGGAGAGGCCGGAGTACAGTGTATGGTACACCCAGAGCATAGGCTTATTATATGCCATGGAGAGGCCGGAGTACAGTGTATGGTACACCCAGAGCATAGGCTTATTATATGCCATGGAGAGGCCGGAGTACAGTGTACGGTAAGCCCAGAGCATAGGCCTATTATAGGCCATAGGGAGGCTGGAGTACAGTGTACGGTAAGCCCAGAGCATAGGCTCATTATATGCCATAGGGAGGCTGGAGTACAGTGTACGGTAAGCCCAGAGCATAGGCTCATTATACGCCATAGGGAGGCTGGAGTACAGTGTATGGTAAGCCCAGGGCATAGGCTTATTATACGCCATGGAGAGGCCGGAGTAGAGTGTATGGTAAGCCCAGGGCATAGGCTTATTATATGCCATGTTGAGGGTGGAGTACAGTGTACGGAAAGCCCAGAGCTCCATCCTGGCATGAGGCCACCTTACAGCGGTGAGATGTTTTAGACGATCAGGATTGAGGCCCAATCCTGTCTTTTACAAGACTTCTACTGGTTGTCGTCCCTAGTAGTCTTAGATATTAAAAAAACACGTATTCTGGCGTTATCCCAAATGACCATGTGGTCCACATAAGGGTGGCTGTAATATCTGGTGATTTACTGGAATAGGGTTATATCGTGGCTCAGCCTTAAGGCCGATGCAACTAGCTTACCTCCTTAAAGAGTAAAGAGACTCATACACCAGGCGAGCCGTGTCCTGTCCAAGCAGCCAGAAGCTGAGCTCTTCAACAAGTAACCTACAATCTCCACCCCGTACAACAAAGCAGAATAGAAAACAATATACATACAAACTCTCCCTCTCCACCTACCACTTGTCCTACAGGACACACATAGGCCTGAGCCTGCTCTCCTCCTACCACTTGTCCCACAGGACACACACAGGCCTGAGCCTGCTCTCCTCCTACCACCTGTCCTACAGGACACACATAGGCCTGAGCCTGCTCTCCTCCTACCACCTGTCCTACAGGACACACATAGGCCTGAGCCTGCTCTCCTCCTACCACCTGTCCTACAGGACACACATAGGCCTGAGCCTGCTCTCCTCCTACCACCTGTCCCACAGAAGGACACACATAGGCCTGAGCCTGCTCTCCTCCTACCACCTGTCCTACAGGACACACATAGGCCTGAGCCTGCTCTCCTCCTACCACCTGTCCTACAGGACACACATAGGCCTGAGCCTGCTCTCCTCCTACCACCTGTCCTACAGGACACACGTAGGCCGGAGCCTGCTCTCCTACCACCTGTCCTACAGGACACACATAGGCCTGAGCCTGCTCTCCTCCTACCACCTGTCCTACAGGACACACATAGGCCTGAGCCTGCTCTCCTCCTACCACCTGTCCTACAGGACACACATGGGCCTGAGCCTGCTCTCCTCATACCACCTGTCCTACAGGACACACATAGGCCTGAGCCTGCTCTCCTCCTACCACCTGTCCTACAGGACACACATAGGCCTGAGCCTGCTCTCCTCCTACCACCTGTCCTACAGGACACACATAGGCCTGAGCCTGCTCTCCTCCTACCACTGGTCCCACAGGACACACATAGGCCTGAGCCTGCTCTCCTCTTACCACCTGTCCTACAGGACACACATAGGCCTGAGCCTGCTCTCCTTCTACCACCTGTCCTACAGGACACACATAGGCCTGAGCCTGCTCTCCTACTACCACCTGTCCTACAGGACACACACAGGCCTGAGCCTGCTCTCCTCCTACCACCTGTCCTACAGGACACACATAGGCCTGAGCCTGCTCCTATCCTACCACCTGTCCTACAGGACACACATAGGCCTGAGCCTGCTCTCCTCCTACCACCTGTCCCACAGGACACACATAGGCCTGAGCCTGCTCTCCTCCTACCACCTGTCCTACAGGACACACATAGGCCTGAGCCTGCTCTCCTACTACCACCTGTCCTACAGGACACACATAGGCCTGAGCCTGCTCTCCTGCTACCACCTGCCCTACAGGACACACATAGGCCTGAGCCTGCTCTCCTACCACCTGTCCCACAGGACACACATAGGCCTGAGCCTGCTCTCCTCCTACCACCTGTCCCACAGAAGGACACACATAGGCCTGAGCCTGCTCTCCTCCTACCACCTGTCCCACAGGACACACATAGGCCTGAGCCTGCTCTCCTCCTACCACCTGTCCTACAGGACACACATAGGCCTGAGCCTGCTATCCTCACCACCACCTGTCCTACAGGACACACATAGGCCTGAGCCTGCTATCCTCACCACCACCTGTCTTATAGGACACACATAGGCCTGAGCCTGCTCTCCTCCTACCACCTGTCCTACAGGACACACATAGGCCTGAGCCTGCTCTCCTCCTACCACCTGTCCTACAGGACACACATAGGCCTGAGCCTGCTCTCCTCCTACCACCTGTCCTACAGGACACACATAGGCCTGAGCCTGCTCTCCTCACCACCACCTGTCCTACAGGACACACATAGGCCTGAGCCTGCTATCCTCACCACCACCTGTCCTATAGGACACACATAGGCCTGAGCCTGCTATCCTCACCACCACCTGTCCCACAGGACAGAAACACACAGGGAGGCTAAAGGTCAGCATAGGCCTTATAGGTGGATGATTAACTCTTTACTGCCAGTTATTATCTGTCCTAACATTGCAGGAAGATAGAATCTTCCCCATTGTGTGCCGCTGCTGAGAACATAAGGGAATGACTAGTATGTGCAATCTAATGATTGTATGTTATAGTCCCCTAGGTAGACTCAGGGCCCTATTACACGGGACGATTATCTTGCGAAAAATCATTAAATTGTTTGAATTTAAACGATAATCGTTCTGTGTAATTGCAGGCAGCGATCAAAAAACGGTCGTATGTCGTTGATCGTTGATATAGATCTAAAATTATCGTTAATCGTTCGCTGTAATTCCATGTTTGTTCGCTCAAGTTCGGCATTTTTTCACTAATCGATCAGTGTAATGGCACATTGTTCATTGTTTTTCTGGGATCAGAAGGAGTAAACGATCATAGTAACGATCACAATAACGATCATAGTAACGATTGTAACTAACGATTATCGTTCTGTGTAATATGGTGAATGATTTCAGGTTAACGATAAACAATCTCGTTTGCGATCGTTTATGGTTAGTCGTTTAAAATCGCTCAGTGTAAAAGGACCCTTAAAAATGTCTTACAATTTTGTTAAGTCATAGCCCCACTGCAATAAAACTATCAATCACCCTTTTCAGCTATTTTAAAAATAAAAACTAACATATTATACATGGTAGCGTGCCAAACTGTCTGATTTAGTAAAATATATTATTCCTGCGCGATGAGCGACGCAAAGATTGCAGATTTGTCATATATTATATTAATAAAAACAAGAGATTGTGGTGCAAAAAAAAATGACAGCCCAAGCAGACCTGACAGACCTGGCGAGGAGGAAAAACCCTCTCCTGTCAGCAGGCCAGAAGCCACCCTACCCCGGCACACAGCATGTGAGTTACCCTCTCCTGTCAGCAGGCCAGAAGCCACCCTACCCCGGCACACAGCATGGGAGTTACCCTCTCCTGTCAGCAGGCCAGAAGCCACCCTACCCCGGCACACAGCATGGGAGTTACCCTCTCCTGTCAGCGGGCCAGAAGCCACCCTACCCCGACACACAGCATGTGAGTTACCCTCTCCTGTCAGCAGGCCAGAAGCCACCCTACCCCGGCACACAGCATGGGAGTTACCCTCTCCTGTCAGCAGGCCAGAAGCCACCCTACCCCGGCACACAGCATGGGAGTTACCCTCTCCTGTCAGCGGGCCAGAAGCCACCCTACCCTGGCACACAGCATGGGAGTTACCCTCTCCTGTCAGCGGGCCAGAAGCCACCCTACCCTGGCACACAGCATGGGAGTTACCCTCTCCTGTCAGCGGGCCAGAAGCCACCCTACCCCGGCACACAGCATGGGACAGTTACTCTCTCCTGTCAGCGGGCCAGAAGCCACCCTACCCCGGCACACAGCATGGGAGTTACCCTCTCCTGTCAGCGGGCCAGAAGCCACCCTACCCCGGCACACAGCATGGGACAGTTACCCTCTCCTGTCAGTGGGCCAGAAGCCACCCTACCCCGGCACACAGCATGTGAGTTACCCTCTCCTGTCAGCGGGCCAGAAGCCACCCTACCCCGGCACACAGCATGGGAGTTACCCTCTCCTGTCAGCGGGCCAGAAGCCACCCTACCCCGGCACACAGCATGGGAGTTACCCTCTCCTGTCAGCGGGCCAGAAGCCACCCTACCCCGGCACACAGCATGGGACAGTTACCCTCTCCTGTCAGCGGGCCAGAAGCCACCCTACCCCGGCACACAGCATGGGAGTTACCCTCTCCTGCCGGTCCCGTCATGTAGAAATCGCCGCCGCCGCATCGCTTGAGGATTCACCTCAGATTTTTAGTTATATACATAAAAACCTCAAATGATATGAAATCCCACAATTTTATTAAGAAAATAGCAATGGCTTCTCAGTGCCATAAATATTACTTTCAGGTCAGACAGGTGAGCGGCCAGAGATGGGATCACTGCTCTCGCTGCTCCAGTTCAGCCAGTCTGGAATCCACTGTCCTGAGGAGACAATGAGAGAGTGTCAACAACTAACACACAACCATTTGCACTGATCTCCAGTCACCTCCAGAGCTGCGCTCACTGCCAGAGACAGTTCGGCTCTTACGTCTGGAAATGCAGCAGAGTTGGACAGTAATGGAGAGGTGAGGCATTACCGGAGTCTGGAGCGCAGGGACTCTCGCTGGTCACGCAGCACCTGAAGCAGAGGGTCATCGGCAAAGTCTGTGCCGTCCGAGTCTGCAATGTGAGAGGGTGGATGAGAGGGCTGGAAAACACCAACAATCATCATACACAAAATACCAGCAGCCAACATATAGAGGGAGATTTATGAAAGGGTGTAAATATACACCTGGTGTAAACTGCCCACAGCGACCAATCACAGCTCCTCTTAGATTTTACCAGAGCTGAAAGCTGAGCTGTGATTGGTTGCTGTGGGCAGTTTACACCAGGTGTATATTTACACCCTTTCATAAATCTCCCCCATAGTGTTCATATAGGAAAGGCCTCATAGCCACGTGTCCATCCCAGGTCATGCACATACACATACACATGCCCAGTGTACATGTGTTCTCAATGGGAAATAAACTGCTGCCAGACTCCTCCTCTTTTGTCCCCACCAGATCCCTCTGTCCTCCTCCTCCAGATCCCTCTGTCCTCCTCCTCCAAACTCCTCTGTCCCTTTGTCCTACAGGCCTCTATGTGCTCTCCTCATCCCTCCAGACCAGTCTGCCCACCCTCCAGACTCCTCTACCCCCCCTACAGGTGGCAAATGCAGATGGATCTGAGGGCAGAGGGGCTTACAGCTCCTCTCATTGAGATCCGGAACTTTCTCCTATAGGGCCCTATTACACGGGACAATTATTGTGCAAAAAAACGTTATATTGTTCAAATTTAAAGAATTGTTCCGTGTAACTGCAGGCAACGATTGAAAAAACGTTCGTATCTCGTTGATTTAGATCTGAACCTAAAATTATCGTTAATCGTTCGCTGTAATTCCACATTTGTTCGCTCAAGTTCCGCATTTTTTTCAATAATCGTCAGTGTAATTCCATCGTTCTGCGTAATATGGTGAACGATTTCAGGTTAGCGATAAACAACCTTGTTTGCAATTGTTTATCGTTAGTCGTTAATCGTTAAAAATGGCTCCGTGTAATAGTACCCATACCAGACTCACTGGAGAGCAGCCTGGAGATGAGACCTGTACCTTCTGCTTCCTCTAGAAGATGAGCAGCAATCTCTATGGTCTGTGGCTCAGCGTCGTCCTGTGTGGAGGGGGTCGGGGGTCTCTGCTGGGCAGTAACCTCTATGGTCTGTGGATCAGCATCATCCTCTGTAGTGGTGGTCAGGCGTCTTCGCTCCCTTTTCGCAGATTTAGTTTTTGGAGATGGAAGAGGCGAGAACAGCCGCTCTGAGATCACCTGTCATGTAATAAGGAGACAAGACAAGAATTCAGTGAAAAAGTTATAGACCTGACAGAAGCCGCCATGTGACCTGATGTCTGTATAGTAATCATTTCAGATGACTTCCCCAATATACGGCGCCCCTAGTGGCCAGTGACTGGAGGTCCACCCAGGCCCAGCATGTCTGCCCCTTTCACCTGCTCCATTGCTCGGTGAATCGGTGATTCAGGAACAGGACTGGCACTGGATCTTGACGGCCCTCTCTGAGCCGCTTCTGTCTTGTCTCTTTTTCTCCCGCATCCTTTAGGTTTTATTTTTTTCTCCTCCATCTGTCGTTCAGGAGGAACCTTACGCTGCTGCCTTAACAGGTGTAACACGCCATCGTTCCTGGGATGAACCATCTCCGTCTGCCTCACTCTGGGGACACACGGCGTGGTCTGACTGTGAACACAGGGCAGGATGTCACACAGATGGTGGAGGTGTGGGGGGATGTCACCTGATGGGGCCACAGGGATGAGAGGAGGCTGTGGTGAGCTCAGTGCTGCCCCTGCTGGCGATACTTGGTACAGTGGATTGGTAGAGACCTCAGTGTGAACGACCTATAGAGAGAGAGGTTAGACTCATGTGCACGGTGCAGAAGGGAACACGATATCACCAGGCACGTCTAACCTGGTCCACACTTACCTGTCTGGGGATCCGGAGTGGAGGAGAAAGGCTGCGTCTGCGGGTGATGACAGGCAGGGTCCCTTCTCGTGCCTGCTCCATCTTCCTTCGCAATCGCCACTGATACAAAATGTCTTCCTCAGGGGTCAGGGGAGCATGGACTCGGATGGATGAGAGGGTGGGCTGCACAACAGGGGCTGAAAAGACACACAGGGTCACATTCTCTAACAGCAGGAGGTGTGACCCAAACCCCACACGATTATATTGTTTTCCTATAATATATTGTGTGTTACTTTTTTAATGGGTTTTATGTAAATTACTCTATGGTGTTGGTGTATTTAGCCTAAGGAACATCATGCCTTGACAAAGCGCAGGAAAGCGTGAAACGGACGTAGGCCATTGAAGGAGCACTCCTAGTGTGTCCTGCAATTCTTCTTAATCAATAAGGGTGTATATATGGTGAGTGCCGCAAAGAATGCTTTTATTGCTTATAATGTGCACTAATATACAAGGCTGAGCACCACCTACACCTTTGAATCTGCGGAGGGGATTTAACTCCTGAACTGCTGGGTCCTGTAGTGCCGGTGTTTACCCCACTAAGAAACCCAAACTTGACATTACCCGTGTCCAGCGTGGGTGGTCTCATCCTGCTGCCGTCACCTATGTCCAGTGGGGGTGGTCTCATCCTGCTGCTGTCAACCGTGCCCAGCAGGGGTGGTCTCATCCTGCTGCCGTCACCTATGTCCAGCGGGGGTGGTCTCATCCTGCTGCCGTCACCTATGTCCAGCGTGGGTGGTCTCATCCTGCTGCCGTCACCCGTGCCCAAAGGAGGTGGTCTCATGCTGCTGCTAGAGACTGTGGACACCAGTGAGGACCCCTGACCTACAGAACTGACGGGACCCCCGCTGCTTAGAGAAGACTCACTGCCACAGGAAAAAGCAACACAAATTACTATAAAAACCACAGACACTAGATGAACGTCCGCTAAAGCCACGGCCACAGCTCACCTCCTCTGTATAAGCTTCCCGGCTCGAAGCTGGAGGCCGGCAGTGTCCACATCATCAGGATACACTACAGACTCACTCAGAGAACTTTCCTGGATAAAACAGAATATGAGACAACCAAGAAAAAGACCTAAATGTACATATGACATGGCAGACATGAGAAACTTACCTCCAGAGTAGGCGTCTTCTCCAGACTGTGCGGAGAGTCGTCCAGGGGAGCCAAGTTTCCTGCATTCAGACATCAATTAAACATGGCCGCTTCCTTCCTCCACCAATAGCGCCTCACTGGTCTACAGGCTGTGAACTGTACTGCAGCTAAGCCCCATGCACTTCAGCAAAGATCCGAAGCAACACAAGCACAACCTGTGGGCAAATGTGCCGCTATTTCTTGAAGAAGTCCACAGTGGGGGATATGCCAGGGGGAGGGGTGTTGGGGAGCTTGTCACAGACAGGAGCACTTCCTCAGCAGATTATTCCTGCCATATTGACTCCCTGGTCAACGTCTAAATGGCTTTAATTATTGACGTTGATTCATTGACAACAGGCGGTGGAGCTCAGGACTGTGCAAGCTAGTGGCCAATGTTAGAACCTTCATCTACTGATCACAGGAACCCCCCCCCCCATAACCAACGTATAGAGACCCTTCATCTACTGATCACAGGGACCCCCCCCCCCCCATAACCAACATATAGAGACCCTTCATCTACTGATCACAGGGACCCCCCATAACCAATGTATAGAGACGCTTCATCTGCTGATCACAGGGACCCCCATAACCAATGTATAGAGACCCTTTATCTACTGATCACAGGGACCCCCCATAACCAATGTATAGAGACCCTTCATCTGCTGATCACAGGGACCCCCCATAACCAATGTATGGAGACCCTTCATATGCTGATCACAGGGACCCCCCATAACCAATGTATAGAGACCCTTTATATGCTGATCACAGGGACCCCCCCATAACCAATGTATAGAGACCCTTCATCTACTGATCACAGGGACCCCCCCCCCATAACCAACATATAGAGACCCTTCATCTGCTAATCACAGGGACCCCCCCCCCATAACCAACATATAGAGACCCTTCATCTGCTAATCACAGGGACCCCCCATAACCAATGTATAGAGACCCTTCA
The DNA here is from genome assembly GCF_027789765.1 of Dendropsophus ebraccatus. Classification (NCBI taxonomy): domain Eukaryota; kingdom Metazoa; phylum Chordata; class Amphibia; order Anura; family Hylidae; genus Dendropsophus; species Dendropsophus ebraccatus. The sequence goes on along the minus strand of NC_091465.1, from coordinate 90,823,089 downwards.
TCTGCTGATCACAGGGACCCCCCATAACCAATGTATAGAGACCCTTCATCTGCTGATCACAGGGACCCCCATAACCAATGTATAGAGACCCTTCATATACTGATCACAGGGACCCCCCCATAAACAATGTATAGGGACCCTTCATCTGCTGATCATAGGGACCCCCTGTAACCAATGCATAGGGACCCTTCATCTACTGATCACAGGGACACCCCCATAACCAATGTATAGGGACCCTTCATATGCTAATCACAGGGACCCCCCCATAACCAATGCATAGGGACCCTTCATCTGCTGATCAGAGGGACCCCCCATAACGGATGCATAGGGACCCTTTATCTGCTGATCAGAGGGGTCTCACCTCGGTCTGTGTATGGCTGGCCTCCCCCTATGTGCTGTATACAGCTGGCTATCCTCCCACATCTCTCCGCCATCACCCACCTGAGTCTGCGCGGTCTCTCGGCATCTCCGGGCTCTCAGGAGACGCCGGCAGCCACCAGAAGTCCTTCAGTCCAGACAGTGGAGGAGATCGCTCCCTGCGACTGGTGGGGCGCCCACTGCGGAAGCGTGTAATGTACCTGTCACATCCACCACATGGGGGTCAGACAATATCACATCCTATAGACCCTACTGATTTACTAACACAAGGTATCCATCACCTGGCCAGGACTGATCCTTCACATCCCGGGACCCTCTCCTTGTCGGACATAGTCAGACCCTGATCCCGCTCTGGAGTCTTGCTGCTGCTTTCAGTGGACGGCCACGATTCATCAAAAGGCTCCGAAGAGTCCGACTCTGGAAGGCCGGGGACCAGCTGCTGGGACCCCACAAGGAAGCGGAGATCAGGGGGGCTGAGCGGGTCCGAGAGATGGGGGGGGAGGGAGCGCAGCCGATCAGGACTGAGGACCTGAAGCATGATACACAACAGTAGATACTAAATACAGACTATACACACACATAGTAAATACACAACATACAGACTATCGTCTCTGCCTTTTTATCCAACCTGTTATTTGTTCCATGATGTGACGGAAGGAGGTGAGGCTCTCTCAGCCAGAAGGACTCTTCCTCCTGGAGGTCACCTTACTCTATTGTTAGCCCTTAAATGCTCAAGTCTACATCCCCTACAATACCAGAGATGGTTGATAATCTCAAAGAAACACTTCATTGGGAAATGATTGATACCCTACGTAGTAATGAAAAGTTTCTTTCATGAAAAAATGGAAACTTTTTATAGTGAGTGCTCTGTCTACAGAAGAAGGAAAATTGTTGCATAACAGAATTTCTAATCCAGCTTGGTATCACAAAGCAATGGTGGCAGGTACCCTGGGAGTACTTACCTGTACTTGGTATGGAGCATAGTATGATACAATGTTACTTCATTTATATGTTAGAGCAATAATTGGTTACTTTCTTGTTTGTTTTAATGATTTGTTATATTTATTTATGTAATTTTATATAAGTCTACTGACTTGTCATAGTTTATCTATTATTATTATATGATTCTTTTTATCACTTTGTATTTATGTATAACTTCAATAAAATATTGTTAAAAAAAAACAGACTATATGCACTGTATACACATGTACTATACACACATACACCTATACTATATACACTACATACAGACTATATGCACTGTATACACATGTACTATACACACACACACACACACACCTATACTATATACACTACATACAGACTATATGCACTGTATACACATGTACTATACACACACACACACACATACTATATGGGCCCTTGTTACCCCCCTCCACCATCGCCACTGCCAAGGGGCACAGTGACTTGTAACCCCCTCCCATGCCCTCTGCCGAGGGGCGCCGTGACGTGTAACCCTCCCCAGGGGCACTGTCATTTGCTGTAAGGTAACTGGTGACACTCACGGTTTGTTTCTGCGCCTCTGTAAGCGTCTGGGGGGCCGAGGGGTGGTAAGGGGTCCTCATTCTTGTCTGGGTCGGGAAAGGATCACCCTGGCTTGAAAACACAGCAACGCTGCAGGAAATAAGAGAGACGCATAAGCATCAGCTGTATACACCGTATAGTCATCATATAACTAGTTGTCACATGACTAGAGGGAGGAGTCTCTGGGCCACTGACAGGCTCGGATAAATAGCCTGGAAACTGCTGTAGCGGTGACCGCCGCCCAGGGTCCATCTATTATTAACACCGCGGATCAGCTTCCAGGCCCGGTGGGCGACAACAGAGGAGACGACAGAAGGGAGAACAGACCCCCGACCTCCCCATCTGATGGGTGCCAGACGTATGACCAGGGGTAACACCTTATCCCCGCTGCCCCCTACCTGCACTAATGTGCTACTGCATCACCGGGGACCATCCACCATCCTCTTCACAAACTACGGAAGAAACCCCATAATGTAGACACGGGCCGAAATCTTGCTGATCTGCAGACCAGAGGTTTGGATGGAGAGCCCTTTAAAGGGGTATTCCTACAGGGCTGTGGAGTCGGTAAGGGGTATTCCTACAGGGCTGTGGGGTCGGTAAGGGGTATTCCTACAGGGCTGTGGAGTCGGTAAGGGGTATTCCTACAGGGCGGTGGAGTCGGTAAGGGGTATTCCTACAGGGCTGTGGAGTCGGTAAGGGGTATTCCTGCAGGGCGGTGGAGTCGGTAAGGGGTATTCCTACAGGGCTGTGGAGTCGGTAAGGGGTATTCCTACAGGGCTGTGGAGTCGGTAAGGGGTATTCCTACAGGGCTGTGGAGTCGGTAAGGGGTATTCCTACAGGGCTGTGGAGTCGGTAAGGGGTATTCCTACAGGGCTGTGGAGTCGGTAAGGGGTATTCCTACAGGGCTGTGGAGTCGGTAAGGGGTATTCCTACAGGGCTGTGGAGTCGGTAAGGGGTATTCCTACAGGGCTGTGGAGTCGGTAAGCCGCAGCTCCGACTCCTGAATTTTATCAGGACAGACTCAGAATCAGACTCCCAACTCGGCCTCCTGCTCCTTGATAAATGGCCGGTCATATACCAGGGGAGATATCTATCACACCGGCTGAGCAGCTTCTCCCTAATGTCCTACATGATCCAGGGGCGACTTCTGAGGGAATATATACTGTATATACAGCAGCTTCTCCTGTGTGTGCAGTGGGTGCAGCCAGTCTCCAGCCTCCATGTCCTGAACTACTCACAACTAGACTAGATGGAGCAGGGGGGCTTTTCCTGCTGACATCTCCTATGTTTCTAACTAAATATTCATCCTACACACAGAAACACTAACACTGCCAGATCCCTGTAATATAGAGGTCAGACATAGTGATATAGAGAGGGGGGGGGGGGGTCACACATAGTGATATAGAGAGGTCACACATAGTGATATAGAGAGAGGTCACACACAGTGATATAGAGAGGGGTTACACATAGTGATATAGAGAGGTCACACATAGTGATATAGAGAGGGGTCACACATAGTGATATAGAGAGGGGTCACACATAGTGATATAGAGAGAGGTCACACACAGTGATATAGAGAGAGGTCACACACAGTGATATAGAGAGAGGTCACACATAGTGATATAGAGAGAGGTCACACATAGTGATATAGAGAGAGGTCACACATAGTGATATAGAGAGGGGTCACACATAGTGATATAGAGGGGTCACACATAGTGATATAGAGCGGGGTCACACATAGTGATATAGAGAGGGGTCACACATAGTGATATAGAGAGGGGTCACACATAGTGATATAGAGGGGGTCACACATAGTGATATAGAGAGGTCACACATAGTGATATAGAGAGGTCACACATAGTGATATATAGAGGGGTCACACATAGTGATATAGAGAGGTCACACATAGTGATATAGAGAGGGGTCACACATAGTGATATAGAGGGGGTCACACATAGTGATATAGAGGGGTCACACATAGTGATATAGAGAGGTCACACAGTGATATAGAGGGGTCACACATAGTGATATAGAGAGGGGTCACACATAGTGATATAGAGAGGGGTCACACATAGTGAGATAGAGAGGGGTCACACATAGTGAGATAGAGAGGGGTCACACACAGTGATATAGAGAGGTCACACATAGTGATAAAGAGAGGTCACACATAGTGATATAAGAGGTCACTGTGGGGGCACGCAATACCACGCACATACACACAGCCTGCTGCAGCTATAGCACACACACACACACACACACACAGGACAGAGGTTACAGCTACACTACTTATGTCTCCTCCTCCTCCTCTATATTACACAGGATATCTCCATATTACACTGCTGCTCATATACAGTCATCCAGGAAGAGACCAGCACAGATCTCCCCCCACACAATGGACTCTTCCAGCTCAGAAACAAACTGCCAAATAGTGACCGACAACTTTCCCCGACCACCCTTATGTAATAGGCCCAGTGTCCTATTACTGATATATTCCCCGACCACCCTTATGTAATAGGCCCAGTGTCCTATTACTGATATATTCCCCGACCACCCTTATGTAATAGGCCCAGTGTCCTATTACTGATATATTTCCCAACCACCCTTATGTAATAGGGCCAGTGTCCTATTACTGATATACACTCACCGGCCACTTTATGAGGTACACCATGCTAGTAACGGGTTGGACCCCCTTTTGCCTTCAGAACTGCCCCAATTCTTGGTGGCATAGATACAACAAGGTGCTGGAAGCTTCCTCAGAGATTTTGGTCCATAGTGACATGATGACATCACACAGTTGCCGCAGATTTGTCGGCTGCACATCCATGATGCCAATCTCCCGTTCCACCACATCCCAAAGATGCTCTATTGGATTGAGATCTGGTGACTGTGGAGGCCATTGGAGTACAGTGACCTCATTGTCATGTTCAAGAAACCAGTCTGAGATGATTCTAGCTGTATGACATGGCGCATTATCCTGCTGAAAGTCGCCATCAGATGTTGGGTCCATTGTGGTCATAAAGGGATGGACATGGTCAGCAACAATACTCAGGTAGGCTGTGGCGTGGCAACCATGCTCAATTGGTACCAAGGGGCCCAAAGAGTGCCAAGAAAATATTCCCCACACCATGACACCACCACCACCAGCCTAAACCGTTGATACAAGGCAGGATGGATCCATGCTTTCATGTTGTTGGCGCCAAATTCTGACCCTACCATCCGAATGTCGCAGCAGAAATCGAGACTCATCAGACCAGGCAACGTTTTTCCAATCTCCTACTGTCCAATTTCGATGAGCTTGTGCAAATTGTAGCCTCAGTTTCCTGTTCTTAGCTGAGCGGAGTGGCCCCCGGTGTGGTCTTCTGCTGCTGTAGCCCATCTGCCTCAGAGTTGGCCGTACTGTGCGATCAGAGATGCTCTTCTGCCTACCTTGGCTGTAACGGTTGGCTATTTGTGTCACTGTTGCCTTTCTATCAGCTGGAACCAGTCTGCCCATTCTCCTCTGACCTCTGGCATCAACAAGGCATTTCCGCCCACAGAACGGCCGCTCACTGGATGGTTTTTCTTTTTCGGACCATTCTCTGTAAACCCTAGAGATGGTTGTGCGTGAAAATCCCAGTAGATCAGCAGTTTCTGAAATACTCAGACCAGCCCTTCTGGCACCAACAACCATGCCACGTTCAAAGGCCTCAAATCACCTTTCTTCCCCATACTGATGCTCGGTTTGAACTGCAGGAGATTGTCTTGACCATGTCTACATGCCTAAATGCACTGAGTTGCCGCCATGTGATTGGCTAATTAGAAAGTAAGTGGTAACGTGCAGTTGGACGGGTGTACCTAATAAAGTGGCCGGTGAGTGTATTTCCCGACCACCATTATGTAATAGGGCCAGTGTCCTATTACTGATATATTTCCTGACCACCCTTATGTAATAGGCCCAGTGTCCTATTACTGATATATTTCCCGACCACCCTTATGTAATAGGGCCAGTGTCCTATTACTGATATATTCCCCGACCACCCTTATGTAATAGGGCCAGTGTCCTATTACTGATATATTCCCGACCACCCTTATGTAATAGGGCCAGGGTCCTATTACTGATATATTTCCCGACCACCCTTATATAATAGGGCCAGTGTCCTAATACTGATATATTCCCGACCACCCTTATGTAATAGGGACAGTGAGTGTCCTATTAGAATCTTGCTCATAATATATATTCATGAGCAAAACTTGTGAAATTCATATCAAAATTCAAATATACACAGACCTGTGTGGTGTCCCCTTCTGGGCTCCTGTATACACCGGCCTGTGTGGTGTCCCCCTCTGGGCTCCTGTATACACCTGCCTGTGTGGTGTCCCCCTCTGGGCTCCTGTATACACCTGCCTGTGTGGTGCCCCCTCTGGGCTCCTGTATACACAGACCTGTGTGGTGTCCCCCTCTGGGCTCCTGTATACACAGGCCTGTGTGGTGTCCCCCTCTGGGCTCCTGTATACACCTGCCTGTGTGGTGCCCCCTCTGGGCTCCTGTATACACCTTCCTGTGTGGTGTCCCCCTCTGGGCTCCTGTATACACCTGCCTGTGTGGTGTCCCCCTCTGGGCTCCTGTATTTAATGTACCTGCTCTTCATGGCCAGATGAATCCTTCAGAGTCGCCTTCGCCCCTGGATCGGCTCGCCGGCCTCCGCCCCTGGATCTCGGTGGTCCTGCAGGGATGTAACACACTCATCACAATGCTGAGAAAACAGAAGAGCCAGCCTCATGCCGGGTGTCACCAGGGCAGCCTCTACCACATGAGGCAATCACAGGAAGGAGGCAGCTAGGGCGAATTCTGTATCAAACTGTCTCACATGGAAGAGAATCAGGTTGTGTGGTGTCCCCCTCTGGGCTCCTGTATACACCGGCCTGTGTGGTGTCCCCCTCTGGGCTCCTGTATACACCGGCCTGTGTGGTGTCGCCCTCTGGGCTCCTGTATACACCGGCCTGTGTGGTGTCCCCCTCTGGGCTCCTGTATACACCGGCCTGTGTGGTGTCCCCCTCTGGGCTCCTGTATACACCGGCCTGTGTGGTGTCCCCTCTGGGCTCCTGTATACACCGGCCTGTGTGGTGTCCCCCTCTGGGCTCCTGTATACACCGGCCTGTGTGGTGTCCCCCTCTGGGCTCCTGTATACACCGGCCTGTGTGGTGTCCCCCTCTGGGCTCCTGTATACACCGGCCTGTGTGGTGTCCCCCTCTGGGCTCCTGTATACACCGGCCTGTGTGGTGTCCCCCTCTGGGCTCCTGTATACACCGGCCTGTGTGGTGTCCCCCTCTGGGCTCCTGTATACACAGGCCTGTGTGGTGTCCCCCTCTGGGCTCCTGTATACACCGGCCTGTGTGGTGTCCCCCTCTGGGCTCCTGTATACACCGGCCTGTGTGGTGCCCCCTCTGGGCTCCTGTATACACCGGCCTGTGTGGTGCCCCCTCTGGGCTCCTGTATACACCGGCCTGTGTGGTGTCCCCCTCTGGGCTCCTGTATACACAGGCCTGTGTGGTGTCCCCTTCTGGGCTCCTGTATACACCGGCCTGTGTGGTGTCCCCCGCTGGGCTCCTGTATCCACCGGCCTGTGTGGTGTCCCCCTCTGGGCTCCTGTATACACCGGCCTGTGTGGTGCCCCCTCTGGGCTCCTGTATACACCGGCCTGTGTGGTGCCCCCTCTGGGCTCCTGTATACACCGGCCTGTGTGGTGTCCCCCTCTGGGCTCCTGTATACACAGGCCTGTGTGGTGTCCCCCTCTGGGCTCCTGTATACACCGGCCTGTGTGGTGCCCCCTCTCGGCTCCTGTATACACCGGCCTGTGTGGTGTCCCCCTCTGGGCTCCTGTATACACAGGCCTGTGTGGTGTCCCCTTCTGGGCTCCTGTATACACCGGCCTGTGTGGTGTCCCCCTCTGGGCTCCTGTATACACCGGCCTGTGTGGTGTCCCCCTCTGGGCTCCTGTATACACCGGCCTGTGTGGTGTCCCCCTCTGGGCTCCTGTATACACCGGCCTGTGTGGTGTCCCCCTCTGGGCTCCTGTATACACCGGCCTGTGTGGTGTCCCCCCTCTGGGCTCCTGTATACACAGGCCTGTGTGGTGTCCCCTTCTGGGCTCCTGTATACACCGGCCTGTGTGGTGTCCCCCTCTGGGCTCCTGTATACACCGGCCTGTGTGGTGTCCCCTCTGGGCTCCTGTATACACCGGCCTGTGTGGTGTCCCCCTCTGGGCTCCTGTATACACCGGCCTGTGTGGTGTCCCCCTCTGGGCTCCTGTATACAACGGCCTGTGTGGTGTCCCCTCTGGGCTCCTGTATACACCGGCCTGTGTGGTGTCCCCTCTGGGCTCCTGTATACACCGGCCTGTGTGGTGTCCCCTCTGGGCTCCTGTATACACCGGCCTGTGTGGTGCCCCCCTCTGGGCTCCTGTATACACCGGCCTGTGTGGTGTCCCCCTCTGGGCTCCTGTATACACCGGCCTGTGTGGTGTCCCCTCTGGGCTCCTGTATACACCGGCCTGTGTGGTGTCCCCCTCTGGGCTCCTGTATACACGGGCCTGTGTGGTGTCCCCCTCTGGGCTCCTGTATACACCGGCCTGTGTGGTGTCCCCTCTGGGCTCCTGTATACACCGGCCTGTGTGGTGTCCCCTCTGGGCTCCTGTATACACCGGCCTGTGTGGTGTCCCCTCTGGGCTCCTGTATACACCGGCCTGTGTGGTGTCCCCTCTGGGCTCCTGTATACACCGGCCTGTGTGGTGTCCCCCTCTGGGCTCCTGTATACACCGGCCTGTGTGGTGTCCCCCTCTGGGCTCCTGTATACACCGGCCTGTGTGGTGTCCCCCTCTGGGCTCCTGTATACACAGGCCTGTGTGGTGTCCCCTCTGGGCTCCTGTATACACCTGCCTGTGTGGTGTCCCCCTCTGGGCTCCTGTATACACCGGCCTGTGTGGTGTCCCCCTCTGGGCTCCGACTCCCGTGGAAGAGGGAGAAGCAGGCTGTGTGAGGCGCCCCCCTCAAAAGGAGCACTGTGCTATATAATGATACTGTCAGGACATGCTGGGAGTTGTAGTCTTACAGATAGTGGGCACTGTGCTATATAATGATACTGTCAGGGCATGCTGGGAGTTGTAGTCTTACAGATGGGGGGGTCACTGTGCTATATAATGATACTGTCAGGACATGCTGGGAGTTGTAGTCTTACAGATAGTGGGCACTGTGCTATATAATGATACTGTCAGGGCATGCTGGGAGTTGTAGTCTTACAGATGGGGGGGTCACTGTGCTATATAATGATACTGTCAGGGCATGCTGGGAGTTGTAGTCTTACAGATGGGGGGGTCACTGTGCTATATAATGATACTGTCAGGACATGCTGGGAGTTGTAGTCTTACAGATAGTGGGCACTGTGCTATATAATGATACTGTCAGGGCATGCTGGGAGTTGTAGTCTTACAGATAGTGGTCACTGTGCTATATAATGATACTGTCAGGGCATGCTGGGAGTTGTAGTCTTACAGATAGTGGGCACAGGTCGCCATCACACACAGACTGGCAGTGACACGGGAGATGACAGCACTGGTCCTCTATAGATATAGACATATACAGACAGACACATCCGCCATCGCTCGGTACCTCTTCTTCCGCACTCGAAGCTCCCGCCGTCTCAGGCCGCTGGTCGCCTAGCAACTGTCAACCGCCGCGCAGAATTCTGGGATGTAACGTTCCGTCTGGCGAGACAGGCAAACTACATTACCCGTCATCCCTGAAGAGCAGGAACTGCATTCTTCTGGCGTCATTACGCTCGTACGAAAGGCGGATCTTAAAGGAACGCTTCTGATTAGCTGCATTAAAGTGATATGCAGGACAGAGAACCAATGGGGCAACGTCTAAGATGGAGCGCAGCCAATGGCTAATCGGGAGGCGGAGCTCGGAGAGGAGCGGGTTTTGAGGTGAGTTGAGCCGGTAACGGGGAGCGGGAGTGCGCCGTGTTATGTGGGGAAGGGATCCGCGGCCTCACGACGGTGGTGTGTGTACTAATCGTGAGGTGACGCCTAGTGACATCACTCTAATAAAGTATGACATAGGCCTCCGCCGTCACACTGCAACACGGGATACATCACGGCGTGCAAAGGAATTGTGATAGAACGTGTGTGTGTGTGTGTGTGTGTGTGTGTGTGTGTGTGTGTGAGAGACCCTGTGCTCTGTGTGTGTGTGTGAGAGACCCTGTGCTCTGTGTGTGTGTGTGAGACCCTGTGCTCTGTGTGTGTGAGAGAGACCCTGTGCTCTGTGTGTGTGAGAGAGACCCTGTGCTCTGTGTGTGTGTGAGAGACCCTGTGCTCTGTGTGTGTGTGAGAGACCCTGTGCTCTGTGTGTGTGTGAGAGACCCTGTGCTCTGTGTGAGACCCTGTGCTCTGTGTGTGTGTGAGAGACCCTGTGCTCTGTGTGTGTGTGAGAGACCCTGTGCTCTGTGTGTGTGTGTGACCCTGTGCTCTGTGTGTGTGTGAGAGACCCTGTGCTCTGTGTGTGTGTGAGAGACCCTGTGCTCTGTGTGTGTGTGTGAGAGACCCTGTGCTCTGTGTGTGTGTGTGAGAGACCCTGTGCTCTGTGTGTGTGTGTGAGAGACCCTGTGCTCTGTGTGTGTGTGTGAGAGACCCTGTGCTCTGTGTGTGTGTGTGAGAGACCCTGTGCTCTGTGTGTGTGTGTGAGAGACCCTGTGCTCTGTGTGTGTGTGAGAGACCCTGTGCTCTGTGTGTGTGTGTGAGAGACCCTGTGCTCTGTGTGTGTGTGTGAGAGACCCTGTGCTCTGTGTGTGTGTGTGAGAGACCCTGTGCTCTGTGTGTGTGTGTGAGAGACCCTGTGCTCTGTGTGTGTGTGAGAGACCCTGTGCTCTGTGTGTGTGTGAGAGACCCTGTGCTCTGTGTGTGTGTGTGAGAGACCCTGTGCTCTGTGTGTGTGTGAGAGACCCTGTGCTCTGTGTGTGTGTGAGAGACCCTGTGCTCTGTGTGTGTGTGAGAGACCCTGTGCTCTGTGTGTGTGTGAGAGACCCTGTGCTCTGTGTGTGTGTGAGAGACCCTGTGCTCTGTGTGTGTGTGTGTGTGTGAGAGACCCTGTGCTCTGTGTGTGTGTGTGAGAGACCCTGTGCTCTGTGTGTGTGTGAGAGACCCTGTGCTCTGTGTGTGTGTGAGAGACCCTGTGCTCTGTGTGTGTGTGAGAGACCCTGTGCTCTGTGTGTGTGTGTGAGACCCTGTGCTCTGTGTGTGTGTGTGTGACCCTGTGCTCTGTGTGTGTGTGACCCTGTGCTCTGTGTGTGTGTGACCCTGTGCTCTGTGTGTGTGTGTGAGACCCTGTGCTCTGTGTGTGTGTGTGAGACCCTGTGCTCTGTGTGTGTGAGAGACCCTGTGCTCTGTGTGTGTGAGACCCTGTGCTGTGTGTGTGTGTGTGTGTGTGTGTGTGTGTGTGTGTGTGTGAGAGAGAGACCCTGTGCTCTGTGTGTGTGTGAGACCCTGTGCTCTGTGTGTGTGTGAGACCCTGTGCTCTGTGTGTGTGTGAGAGACCCTGTGCTCTGTGTGTGTGTGAGAGACCCTGTGCTCTGTGTGTGTGTGAGAGACCCTGTGCTCTGTGTGTGTGTGAGAGACCCTGTGCTCTGTGTGAGACCCTGTGCTCTGTGTGTGTGTGAGAGACCCTGTGCTCTGTGTGTGTGTGAGAGACCCTGTGCTCTGTGTGTGTGTGTGAGAGACCCTGTGCTCTGTGTGTGTGTGTGAGAGACCCTGTGCTCTGTGTGTGTGTGTGAGAGACCCTGTGCTCTGTGTGTGTGTGTGAGAGACCCTGTGCTCTGTGTGTGTGTGTGAGAGACCCTGTGCTCTGTGTGTGTGTGAGAGACCCTGTGCTGTGTGTGTGTGTGTGAGAGACCCTGTGCTCTGTGTGTGTGTGTGAGAGACCCTGTGCTCTGTGTGTGTGTGAGAGACCCTGTGCTCTGTGTGTGTGTGAGAGACCCTGTGCTCTGTGTGTGTGTGAGAGACCCTGTGCTCTGTGTGTGTGTGAGAGACCCTGTGCTCTGTGTGTGTGTGTGTGTGTGAGAGACCCTGTGCTCTGTGTGTGTGTGTGAGAGACCCTGTGCTCTGTGTGTGTGTGAGAGACCCTGTGCTCTGTGTGTGTGTGAGAGACCCTGTGCTCTGTGTGTGTGTGAGAGACCCTGTGCTCTGTGTGTGTGTGTGAGACCCTGTGCTCTGTGTGTGTGTGTGTGTGTGTGTGTGACCCTGTGCTCTGTGTGTGTGTGACCCTGTGCTCTGTGTGTGTGTGACCCTGTGCTCTGTGTGTGTGTGTGAGACCCTGTGCTCTGTGTGTGTGTGTGAGACCCTGTGCTCTGTGTGTGTGAGAGACCCTGTGCTCTGTGTGTGTGAGACCCTGTGCTGTGCTGTGCTGTGTGTGTGTGTGTGTGTGTGTGTGTGTGTGTGTGTGAGAGAGAGACCCTGTGCTCTGTGTGTGTGTGAGACCCTGTGCTCTGTGTGTGTGTGAGACCCTGTGCTCTGTGTGTGTGTGAGAGACCCTGTGCTCTGTGTGTGTGAGAGACCCTGTGCTCTGTGTGTGTGTGAGACCCTGTGCTCTGTGTGTGTGTGAGACCCTGTGCTCTGTGTGAGAGACCCTGTGCTCTGTGTGTGTGTGTGAGACCCTGTGCTCTGTGTGTGTGAGAGACCCTGTGCTCTGTGTGTGTGAGAGACCCTGTGCTCTGTGTGTGTGTGAGACCCTGTGCTCTGTGTGTGTGAGAGACCCTGTGCTCTGTGTGTGTGAGACCCTGTGCTCTGTGTGTGTGAGACCCTGTGCTCTGTGTGTGTGAGACCCTGTGCTCTGTGTGTGTGAGACCCTGTGCTCTGTGTGTGTGAGAGACCCTGTGCTCTGTGTGTGTGAGAGACCCTGTGCTCTGTGTGTGTGAGAGACCCTGTGCTCTGTGTGTGTGTGTGAGACCCTGTGCTCTGTGTGTGTGTGTGTGAGACCCTGTGCTCTGTGTGTGTGTGTGTGTGTGAGAGACCCTGTGCTCTGTGTGTGTGTGTGTGTGTGTGTGAGACCCTGTGCTCTGTGTGTGTGAGAGACCCTGTGCTCTGTGTGTGTGTGAGACCCTGTGCTCTGTGTGTGTGTGAGACCCTGTGCTCTGTGTGTGAGAGACCCTGTGCTCTGTGTGTGAGAGACCCTGTGCTCTGTGTGTGTGTGAGAGACCCTGTGCTCTGTGTGTGTGTGAGAGACCCTGTGCTCTGTGTGTGTGTGAGAGACCCTGTGCTCTGTGTGTGAGAGACCCTGTGCTCTGTGTGTGTGAGACCCTGTGCTCTGTGTGTGAGACCCTGTGCTCTGTGTGTGTGTGTGAGACCCTGTGCTCTGTGTGTGTGTGTGAGACCCTGTGCTCTGTGTGTGTGTGTGAGACCCTGTGCTCTGTGTGTGTGTGAGACCCTGTGCTCTGTGTGTGTGTGTGAGACCCTGTGCTCTGTGTGTGTGTGAGAGACCCTGTGCTCTGTGTGTGTGTGAGAGACCCTGTGCTCTGTGTGTGTGTGAGAGACCCTGTGCTCTGTGTGTGTGTGAGACCCTGTGCTCTGTGTGTGTGAGAGACCCTGTGCTCTGTGTGTGTGAGAGACCCTGTGCTCTGTGTGTGTGTGAGACCCTGTGCTCTGTGTGTGTGAGAGACCCTGTGCTCTGTGTGTGTGAGAGACCCTGTGCTCTGTGTGTGTGAGAGACCCTGTGCTCTGTGTGTGTGTGAGACCCTGTGCTCTGTGTGTGTGTGAGACCCTGTGCTCTGTGTGTGTGTGTGTGTCTGTGCTCTGTGTGTGTGTGTGTGTGTGTGTGTGAGTCTGTGCTCTGTGTGTGTGTGTATGTGTGTGACCCTGTGCTCTGTGTGTGTGTGTGTGTGTGTGTGTGTGTGAGAGTGAGACCCTGTGCTCTGTGTGTGTGTGTGACCCTGGAATGTGTGTGTGTGTGGCAGGAATGAGATGGGAGCCATGCTGGGAGGGGGGGGGGGGGCAGGAATGAGATGGGAGCCATGCTGGGGGGGGGGGGCAGGAATGAGATGGGAGCCATGCTGGGGGGGGGGCAGGAATGAGATGGGAGCCATGCTGGGGGGGGGGGGCAGGAATGAGATAGGAGCCATGGGGGGGGGCAGGAATGAGATGGGAGCCATGCTGGGAGGGGGGGGCAGGAATGAGATGGGAGCCATGCTGGGGGGGGGGGGCAGGAATGAGATGGGAGCCATGCTGGGGGGGGGGGGGCAGGAATGAGATGGGAGCCATGCTGGGGGGGGGGCAGGAATGAGATGGGAGCCATGCTGGGAGGGGGGGGGGGGGGGGGGCAGGAATGAGATGGGAGCCATGCTGGGAGGGGGGGGGGGCAGGAATGAGATGGGAAGCCATGCTGGGAGGGGGGGGGGGGGGGCAGGAATGAGATGGGAGCCATGCTGGGGGGGGGCAGGAATGAGATGGGAGCCATGCTGGGGGGGGGGGGGGGCGGGAATGAGATGGGAGCCATGCTGGGAGGGGGGCAGGAATGAGATGGGAGCCATGGGGGGGGGGGGGGGCAGGAATGAGATGGGAGCCATGGGGGGGGGGGCAGGAATGAGATGGGAGCCATGCTGAGGGGGAGGGGGGCAGGAATGAGAGGGGAGCCATGCCCGGGATGGTATATGTTGGTCATTGATGTCACAGCTGGACATTATAATAGATAATAAGGCTATGCTCAGGTTATATCAGCACGGTGCACAGATTCTTATCCTTGTGTCTATTACAGGAACCTTTATAGGATTTGTGTCCTGAGGACGGTCACCTCCTGGGAGCAACACCGCCGGCAGCCATGTCACTAGCGAAGGTGAAGGTGGAGAAGACGGGTGAGGACACCTTGTGACTGAGTGTAGACTTACACACTGTAACGGGTCTGCAGCTGTGTGGGGGGGGGGGGGTCCTGTGGTACCATTGAAGTGTCCACAGTTTCACCACCACTGCTCGGGCCCTATCACACGCACAGCGATTACTCTTTCGATGTGTTTGCCGCAACGGTCGGACGACTAAGGAGAATTTATTCATATGTCGCATCTTTAGAGCTGACCATAAAATTATTGTTAATGGTTCCCAAACCATCCGGTGTACGTGCACGTTGTTCGCTGGTATAGAGTGTACAAGCGAGCGTAGCTGATGCCTTCCATTATTATAGTGGATAATTCACAATCACTCACAAAGAAACATAAAATTGCTTCATCTTATAGGAGCCCAAGTCTCTTAAAGGGAATGATGTGTCGGCAGACAATGACCTATTGATTTATGTGGCATAATGTAACCCTGCAGCTTTCAGTCTGACCACAAGGCGAATTCTTCTGGCCAATCACAGCCCTTAAAGGGGAACTCCACATAAGGAAAACTTGTTTTCTGTTAAAAGTTATATAGATGTGTCTGCATATTGTATTACCATATCTGCTGGATCCCACAATCCCCTGAGTGATTCACAATCTCTGGCCGGCCAGAAGCAGCTGCTGCAACTTCACTGATTGTGCAAAACTGCAAGGAAATTAGGACTGTCTTCACACATGTTGGAGTGTCATTGCAGTACTGCAGCATATTCACAAAAAATGATGCAGTAACACAAGTAAATGATGCTATACGGCAGAGAGGATCAGAGCCGGCACTGCCAATCCCACCTGGAGAAAAAACAAGACATAAACAGTATATCCCATATAAGATAAAATGGGATAAAGTCCTTATTGTGGGGCTCCACCTCAAAGACAAAAGATCCTCCATCATAATATGTGCGTGGAGATGAAAAGAAAAAGAAAAAAATTTAATGAAAAAAGTTCTTTTTTATTCCAATATCAGCGTTACAGGTAGAGAATACAGCGTGCTGTGTGGTGTTACAGGTAGAGAATACAGTGTGCTGTGTGGTGTTACAGGTAGAGAATACAGCGCTGTGTGGTGTTACAGGTAGAGAATACAGTGCTGTGTGGTGTTACAGGTAGAGAATACAGCGCTGTGTGGTGTTACAGGTAGAGAATACAGTGCTGTGTGGTGTTACAGGTAGAGAATACAGTGTGCTGTGTGGTGTTACAGGTAGAGAATACAGCGTGCTGTGTGGTGTTACAGGTAGAGAATACAGTGTGCTGTTTGGTGTTACAGGTAGAGAATACAGTGTGCTGTGTGGTATTACAGGTAGAGAATACAGTGTGCTGTGTGGTGGTACAGGTAGAGAATACAGTGCTGTGTGGTGGTACAGGTAGAGAATACAGCGTGCTGTGTGGTGTTACAGGTAGAGAATACAGCGTGCTGTGTGGTGTTACAGGTAGAGAATACAGCGTGCTGTGTGGTGTTACAGGTAGAGAATACAGTGCTGTGTGGTATTACAGGTAGAGAATACAGTGCTGTGTGGTGTTACAGGTAGAGAATACAGTGCTGTGTGGTGTTACAGGTAGAGAATACAGCGTGCTGTGTGGTGTTACAGGTAGAGAATACAGCGTGCTGTGTGGTGTTACAGGTAGAGAATACAGTGCTGTGTGGTGTTACAGGTAGAGAATACAGTGCTGTGTGGTGTTACAGGTAGAGAATACAGCGTGCTGTGTGGTGTTACAGGTAGAGAATACAGTGTGGTACAGGTAGAGAATACAGCGTGCTGTGTGGTGTTACAGGTAGAGAATACAGTGTGCTGTGTGGTGTTACAGGTAGAGAATACAGCGTGCTGTGTGGTGTTACAGGTAGAGAATACAGTGTGGTACAGGTAGAGAATACAGCGTGCTGTGTGGTGTTACAGGTAGAGAATACAGTGTGCTGTGTGGTGTTACAGGTAGAGAATACAGTGTGCTGTGTGGTGTTACAGGTAGAGAATACAGTGTGCTGTGTGGTGTTACAGGTAGAGAATACAGTGCTGTGTGGTGTTACAGGTAGAGAATACAGTGCTGTGTGGTGTTACAGGTAGAGAATACAGCGCTGTGTGGTGTTACAGGTAGAGAATACAGTGCTGTGTGGTGTTACAGGTAGAGAATACAGTGTGCTGTGTGGTGTTACAGGTAGAGAATACAGCGTGCTGTGTGGTGTTACAGGTAGAGAATACAGCGTGCTGTGTGGTGTTACAGGTAGAGAATACAGCGCTGTGTGGTGTTACAGATAGAGAATACAGCGCTGTGTGGTGTTACAGGTAGAGAATAGAGCGTGCTGTGTGGTGTTACAGGTAGAGAATACAGCGTGCTGTGTGGTGTTACAGGTAGAGAATACAGTGTGCTGTGTGGTGTTACAGGTAGAGAGTACAGCGTGCTGTGTGGTGTTACAGGTAGAGAGTACAGTGTGCTGTGTGGTGTTACAGGTAGAGAATACAGCGTGCTGTGTGGTACAGGTAGAGAATACAGTGCTGTGTGGAGTTACAGGTAGAGAATACAGCGCGCTGTGTGGTGTTACAGGTAGAGAATACAGCGTGCTGTGTGGTGTTACAGGTAGAGAATACAGTGCTGTGTGGTGTTACAGGTAGAGAATACAGCGTGCTGTGTGGTGTTACAGGTAGAGAATACAGCGTGCTGTGTGGTGTTACAGGTAGAGAATACAGCGTGCTGTGTGGTGTTACAGGTAGAGAATACAGTGTGCTGTGCGGGTGGGAGAAGAATGAAATGATAAAGTACTGCAAATTATTCAGTAACACAATAAAACTGCAATGTGTGAACACAGTCTAGATGTTCTCCAGTAGATTTGGGCGGGCAATGGGCCAGGTGGGGGATTGTGATGAACAGCTGAGGGAAAGCAATGCAGTCTCAAAACTGGAATAGATGGGTAAGTAATGCTAAATGCTTTTGCAGAAGTTTCATTTTTTTAACCTCTACCTGGAGTTCCCCTTTCAGGGCCCTTTACACCGGCCGATTATCTTCCAAAAAATTGTTAAATCATTTTAATTTAAGCGATAATCTTCAGGTGTAAATGCAACAATGCTCAAACTACGCATTGTAAACACTCATTGTTCAGTGTATAGATGGGGAGGCAAGGGCGACTAGTGACTGTGCATAGATGGGGAGGCAAGGACGACTAGTGACCTGTGCATAGATGGGGAGGCAAGGGCGACTAGTGACTGTGCATAGATGGGGAGGCAAGGGCGACTAGTGACCTGTGCATAGATGGGGAGGCAAGGGCGACTAGTGACTGTGCATAGATGGGGAGGCAAGGGCGACTAGTGACCTGTGCATAGATGGGGAGGCAAGGACGTCTAGTGACCTGTGCATAGATGGGGAGGCAAGGACGACTAGTGACCTGTGCATAGATGGGGAGGCAAGGACGTCTAGTGACCTGTGCATAGATGGGGAGGCAAGGACGACTAGTGACCTGTGCATAGATGGGGAGGCAAGGACGACTAGTGACTGTACATAGATGGGGAGGCAAGGGCGACTAGTGACTGTGCATAGATGGGGAGGCAAGGACGACTAGTGACCTGTGCATAGATGGGGAGGCAAGGACGACTAGTGACTGCATAGATGGGGGAGGCAAGGACGACTAGTGACCTGTGCATAGATGGGGGAGGCAAGGACGACTAGTGACCTGTGCATAGATGGGGAGGCAAGGACGACTAGTGACCTGTGCATAGATGGGGAGGCAAGGACGACTAGTGACCTGTGCATAGATGGGGAGGCAAGGACGACTAGTGACCTGTGCATAGATGGGGAGGCAAGGACGACTAGTGACCTGTGCATAGATGGGGAGGCAAGGACGACTAGTGACCTGTGCATAGATGGGGAGGCAAGGACGACTAGTGACTGCATAGATGGGGAGGCAAGGGCGACTAGTGACTGTACATAGATGGGGAGGCAAGGGCGACTAGTGACTGTGCATAGATGGGGAGGCAAGGGCGACTAGTGACTGTACATAGATGGGGAGGCAAGGACGACTAGTGACCTGTGCATAGATGGGGAGGCAAGGATGACTAGTGACCTGTGCATAGATGGGGAGGCAAGGACGACTAGTGACCTGTGCATAGATGGGGAGGCAAGGACGTCTAGTGACCTGTGCATAGATGGGGAGGCAAGGACGACTAGTGACCTGTGCATAGATGGGGAGGCAAGGACGACTAGTGACTGTACATAGATGGGGAGGCAAGGACGACTAATGACTGTGCATAGATGGGGAGGCAAGGGCAAATGGTCAGTCTATGGATAGGAACGTAAGGATCTTTTTTAAAGAGAAACTTGTGGCTGTTCTTTGGAGGTAAGAAATTTTTAGATAATGTCCGGAGGGAGTGCCCAGTGCACTGGATTGTGGGATTTCTGTGAGCCTGCTGTAATGCACGGTTTTCTCCTCATCAGATCTGGAGGCGGCAAGCGCTCGTAGTCGTCTGGATGCTGTTTTAAAGGGATTGCTGGACCGGAGTGAGGTGGACAGGTGAGGGGTCTCCTTATATAACTTCCAGGGGTGCTCACATCACAAAACATGGCAGCCTCTACCCAACAGCTCCTCACCTCTCCACAGGTGGTGTGTGACATTGCAGCTTATACCTGGAGCCAAGCTGCAATACCCAACAGGGACAGGTGAGGCGCTGCTGAGGAGCGGAAGGCGTCCTGTGCTCCCGAGTCTCTTGACTGTCCAGCATGGTGGGGTGGTGGTCAGAGGATCCGGATTATCAGAATATTACTAGCAGCAGAGGAGACTGCCCTGCACTGTGTGGTGTAATAGTCTGCAGCTATTTCATGAAAAAATGGAAACTTTTATATAGTGAGTGCTCTGTCTACAGAAGAAGGAAAATTGTTGCATAACAGAATTTCTAATCCAGCTTGGTATCACAAAGCAATGGTGGCAGGTACCCTGGGAGTACTTACCTGTACTTGGTATGGAGCATAGTATGATACAATGTTACTTCATTTATATGTTAGAGCAATAATTGGTTGCTTTCTTGTTTGTTTTAATGATTTGTTTTATTTATGTAATTTTATATAAGTCTACTGACTTGTCATAGTTTATCTATTATTATATGATTCTTCTTATCACTTTGTATTTATGTATAACTTCAATAAAATATTGTTTAAAAATAAAAAAATAGTCTGCAGCTAATAGGTGAGGAGATGTCCCTGCATACTGTCTCCAGGCACTCTGTGGTGTAATAGTCTGCGGCTGATGGGTGAGGAGACGGCCCTGCATACTGTCTCCGAGCACTCTGTGGTGTAATAGTCTGCGGCCTTTTCTCGATAGACGGGCTGCACTGTATCACTGCTGGGCCTATCCTCCCCGGTCGCTATTGAGAAAGTATAGAAAATGTGACGTCTGATGTGAGGATCTTGTGATTACAGGGAACAGATGGAGGATGAGAGCGGCAAAGCGTCCACAGACCCCCAGTGCAAGTAAGGAGGGGTATCACACACCATGTGGGAGGGCCGGGGTAACGATACGGGAGGGCCGGGGTAACACTGCAGTGGGACACCCTGTGGGAGGGCCGAGGTAGCACTGCGATGGGACACGCTGCAGGAGTGCCGGGGTAACTCTGCAGGAGAGCCATCGTAATACTGCCATAGGACACGCTGCGGGGGGCCGTCGTAACACTGCGATAGGACATGCTGCGGGAGGGCCGGGGTAACACTGTGATAGGACACGCTGCAGGAGTGCCGGGGTAACTCTGCAGGAGAGCCATCGTAATACTGCCATAGGACACGCTGCGGGAGAGCCGTCGTAACACTGCGATAGGGCACGCTGCGGGAGGGCCAGGGTAACACTGCCATAGGACACACTGAAGGAGGGCCAGGGTAACACTGCCATAGGACACACTGAAGGAGGGCCAGGGTAACACTGTGATAGGACACGCTGCGGGAGAGCCGAGGTGGCACTGTGATAGGACACGCTGCGGGAGGGCCATCATAACACTGCGATAGGACACGCTGCGGGAGGGCCATCATAACACTGCGATAGGACACGCTGCGGGAGGGCCATCATTACACTGCGATAGGACACGCTGCGGGAGGGCCATCATAACACTGCGATAGGACACGCTGCGGGAGGGCCGGGTTAACACTGTGATAGGACACGCTGCAGGAGGGCCGGGGTAACACTGTGATGGGACACGCTGCGGGAGGGCCATCATAACACTGCGATAGGACACGCTGCGGGAGGGCCGGGGTAACACTGTGATAGGACTCGCTGCAGGAGGGCCGGGGTAACACTGTGATAGGACATGCTGCGGGAGGGCCGGGGTAACACTGTGATAGGACACGCTGCGGGAGGGCCGGGGTAACACTGCGGGAGGGCCAGGGTAACACTGTAATAGGGCGCGCTGCGGGAGAGCCGAGGTGGCACTGTGATAGGACACGCTGCGGGAGGGCCATCATAACACTGCGATAGGACACGCTGCGGGAGGGCCATCATAACACTGCGATAGGACACGCTGCGGGAGGGCCATCATTACACTGCGATAGGACACGCTGCGGGAGGGCCATCATAACACTGCGATAGGACACGCTGCGGGAGGGCCGGGTTAACACTGTGATAGGACACGCTGCAGGAGGGCCGGGGTAACACTGTGATGGGACACGCTGCGGGAGGGCCATCATAACACATGCGATAGGACATGCTGCGGGAGGGCCGGGGTAACACTGTGATAGGACACTCTGCGGGAGGGCCGGGGTAACACTGTGATAGGACACTCTGCGGGAGGGCCATCATAACACTGCGATAGGACACGCTGCGGGAGGGCCATCATAACACTGCGATAGGACATGCTGCGGGAGGGCCGGGGTAACACTGTGATAGGACACGCTGCGGGAGGGCCGGGGTAACACTGTGATAGGACACGCTGCGGGAGGGCCGGGGTAACACTGCGGGAGGGCCATCGTAACACTGTAATAGGGCACGCTGCGGGAGAGCTGAGGTGGCACTGTGATAGGACACGCTGCGGGAGAGCCATCATAACACTGCGATAGGACACGCTGCGGGAGGGCCATCATAACACTGCGATAGGACACGCTGCGGGAGGGCCATCATAACACTGCGATAGGACACGCTGCGGGAGGGCCATCATTACACTGCGATAGGACATGCTGCGGGAGGGCCGGGGTAACACTGCGATAGGACTCGCTGCAGGAGGGCCGGGGTAACACTGTGATAGGACACGCTGCGGGAGGGCCGGGGTAACACTGCGGGAGGGCCAGGGTAACACTGTGATAGGACACGCTGCGGGAGGGCCGGGGTAACACTGCGATAGGACACGCTGCGGGAGGGCCATCATAACACTGTGATAGGACACGCTGCGGGAGGGCCAGGGTAACACTGCGGGAGGGCCGGGGTAACACTGTGATAGGACACGCTGCGGGAGGGCCATCATAACACTGCGATAGGACACACTGCGGGAGGGCCAGGGTAACACTGTGATGGGACACGCTGCGGGAGGGCCGGGGTAACACTGTGATAGGACTCGCTGCAGGAGGGCCGGGGTAACACTGTGATAGGACATGCTGCGGGAGGGCCGGGGTAACACTGTGATAGGACACGCTGCGGGAGGGCCGGGGTAACACTGCGGGAGGGCCAGGGTAACACTGTAATAGGGCGCGCTGCGGGAGAGCCGAGGTGGCACTGTGATAGGACACGCTGCGGGAGGGCCATCATAACACTGCGATAGGACACGCTGCGGGAGGGCCATCATAACACTGCGATAGGACACGCTGCGGGAGGGCCATCATAACACTGCGATAGGACACGCTGCGGGAGGGCCATCATTACACTGCGATAGGACACGCTGCGGGAGGGCCATCATAACACTGTGATAGGACACGCTGCAGGAGGGCCGGGGTAACACTGTGATGGGACACGCTGCGGGAGGGCCATCATAACACTGCGATAGGACATGCTGCGGGAGGGCCGGGGTAACACTGTGATAGGACACGCTGCGGGAGGGCCGGGGTAACACTGCGGGAGGGCCGGGGTAACATTGCGGGAGGGCCGGGGTAACACTGCGGGAGGGCCGGGGTAACACTGCGGGAGGCCATCGTAACACTGTAATAGGGCGCGCTGCGGGAGAGCTGAGGTGGCACTGTGATAGGACACGCTGCGGGAGAGCCATCATAACACTGCGATAGGACACGCTGCGGGAGGGCCATCATAACACTGCGATAGGACACGCTGCGGGAGGGCCATCATAACACTGCGATAGGACACGCTGCGGGAGGGCCGGGGTAACACTGCGATAGGACTCGCTGCAGGAGGGCCGGGGTAACACTGTGATAGGACACGCTGCGGGAGGGCCGGGGTAACACTGCGGGAGGGCCAGGGTAACACTGTGATAGGACACGCTGCGGGAGGGCCGGGGTAACACTGCGATAGGACACGCTGCGGGAGGGCCATCATAACACTGTGATAGGACACGCTGCGGGAGGGCCAGGGTAACACTGCGGGAGGGCCGGGGTAACACTGTGATAGGACACGCTGCAGGAGGTCCGGGGTAACACTGTGATGGGACACGCTGCGGGAGGGCCATCATAACACTGCGATAGGACATGCTGCGGGAGGGCCGGGGTAACACTGTGATAGGACACGCTGCGGGAGGGCCGGGGTAACACTGTGATAGGACACGCTGCGGGAGGGCCGGGGTAACACTGTGATAGGACACTCTGCGGGAGGGCCGGGGTAACACTGTGATAGGACACGCTGCGGGAGGGCCGGGGTAACACTGTGATAGGACACGCTGCGGGAGGGCCGGGGTAACACTGTGATAGGACACGCTGCGGGAGGGCCATCATAACACTGTGATAGGACACGCTGCGGGAGGGCCGGGGTAACACTGTGATAGGACACGCTGCGGGAGGGTCGGGGTAACACTGTGATAGGACACGCTGCGGGAGGGCCATCATAACACTGTGATAGGACACGCTGCGGGAGGGCCGGGGTAACACTGTGATAGGACACGCTGCGGGAGGGTCGGGGTAACACTGTGATAGGACACGCTGCGGGAGGGTCGGGGTAACACTGTGATAGGACACGCTGCGGGAGGGCCATCATAACACTGTGATAGGACACGCTGCGGGAGGGCCGGGGTAACACTGTGATAGGACACGCTGCGGGAGGGCCGGGGTAACACTGCGGGAGGGCCGGGGTAACACTGCGGGAGGGCCGGGGTAACACTGCAATAGGGCGCGCTGCGGGAGGGCCATCATAACACTGCGATAGGACACGCTGCGGGAGGGCCGGGGTAACACTGCGGGAGGGCCATCGTAACACTGTAATAGGGCGCGCTGCGGGAGGGCCATCATAACACTGCGATAGGACACGCTGCGGGAGGGCCATCATTACACTGCAATAGGACTCGCTGCAGGAGGGCCGGGGTAACACTGTGATAGGACACGCTGCGGGAGGGCCGGGGTAACACTGCGGGAGGGCCAGGGTAACACTGTGATAGGACATGCTGCGGGAGGGCCGGGGTAACACTGTGATGGGACACGCTGCGGGAGGGCCGGGGTAACACTGCGATAGGACACGCTGCGGGAGGGCCAGGGTAACACTGTGATAGGACACGCTGCGGGAGGGCCAGGGTAACACTGCGGGGGGGCCGGGGTAACACTGTGATAGGACACGCTGCAGGAGGGCCAGGGTAACACTGCCATAGGACACACTGCGGGAGGGCCAGGGTAACACTGCGGGGGGGCCGGGGTAACACTGTGATAGGACACGCTGCGGGAGGGCCGGGGTAACACTGCGGGAGGGCCAGGGTAACACTGTGATAGGACACTCTGCGGGAGGGCCATCATAACACTGCGATAGGACACGCTGCGGGAGGGCCATCATAACACTGTGATAGGACTCGCTGCGGGAGGGCCGGGGTAACACTGTGATAGGACACGCTGCGGGAGGGCCGGGGTAACACTGCGGGAGGGCCATCGTAACACTGTAATAGGACACGCTGCGGGAGGGCCATCATAACACTGCGATAGGACACGCTGCGGGAGGGCCATCATAACACTGCGATAGGACACGCTGCGGGAGGGCCATCATAACACTGCGATAGGACACGCTGCGGGAGGGCCATCATTACACTGCGATAGGACACGCTGCGGGAGGGCCGGGGTCGGGGTAACACTGTGATAGGACTCGCTGCAGGAGGGCCGGGGTCGGGGTAACACTGTGATAGGACACGCTGCGGGAGGGCCGGGGTAACACTGTGATAGGACACGCTGCGGGAGGGCCATCATTACACTGTGATAGGACTCGCTGCAGGAGGGCCGGGGTAACACTGTGATAGGACACGCTGCGGGAGGGCCGGGGTAACACTGCGGGAGGGCCGGGGTAACATTGCGGGAGGGCCGGGGTAACACTGCGGGAGGGCCGGGGTAACACTGCGGGAGGCCATCGTAACACTGTAATAGGGCGCGCTGCGGGAGAGCCGAGGTGGCACTGTGATAGGACACGCTGCGGGAGAGCCATCATAACACTGCGATAGGACACGCTGCGGGAGGGCCATCATTACACTGCGATAGGACACGCTGCGGGAGGGCCAGGGTAACACTGTGATAGGACACGCTGCGGGAGAGCCATCATAACACTGCGATAGGACACGCTGCGGGAGGGCCATCATTACACTGCGATAGGACACGCTGCGGGAGGGCCGGGGTAACACTGCGGGAGGGCCAGGGTAACACTGTGATAGGACACGCTGCGGGAGGGCCGGGGTAACACTGTGATAGGACACGCTGCGGGAGGGCCAGGGTAACACTGTGATAGGACACGCTGCGGGAGGGCCGGGGTAACACTGTGATAGGGCGCGCTGCGGGAGGGCCAGGGTAACACTGTGATAGGACACGCTGCGGGAGGGCCAGGGTAACACTGTGATAGGACACGCTGCGGGAGGGCCGGGGTAACACTGTCATAGGACACGCTGCAGGAGGGCCGGGGTAACACTGTGATAGGACACGCTGCGGGAGGGCCGGGGTAACACTGCGATAGGACACGCTGCGGGAGGGCCAGGGTAACACTGCGGGGGGGCCGGGGTAACACTGTGATAGGACACGCTGCGGAAGGGCCAGGGTAACACTGCGGGGGGGCCGGGGTAACACTGTGATAGGACACGCTGCGGGAGGGCCAGGGTAACACTGCGATAGGACACGCTGCGGGAGGGCCGGGGTAACACTGCGGGGGGGCCGGGGTAACACTGTGATAGGACACGCTGCGGGAGGGCCGGGGTAACACTGTGATAGGACACGCTGCGGGAGGGCCAGGGTAACACTGCGGGGGGGCCGGGGTAACACTGTGATAGGACACGCTGCGGGAGGGCCAGGGTAACACTGCGGGGGGGCCGGGGTAACACTGTGATAGGACACGCTGCGGGAGGGCCGGGGTAACACTGCGGGAGGGCCAGGGTAACACTGTGATAGGACACGCTGCGGGAGGGCCAGGGTAACACTGTGATAGGACACGCTGCGGGAGGGCCGGGGTAACACTGTGATAGGACACGCTGCGGGAGGGCCGGGGTAACACTGTGATAGGACACACTGCGGGAGGGCCGGGGTAACACTGCGGGAGGGCCATCGTAACACTGTGATAGGACACGCTGCGGGAGGGCCATCATAACACTGCGATAGGACACGCTGCGGGAGGGCCGGGGTAACACTGTGATAGGACACGCTGCGGGAGGGCCATCATTACACTGCGATAGGACATGCTGCGGGAGGGCCGGGGTAACACTGTGATAGGACACGCTGCGGGAGGGCCGGGGTAACATTGTGATAGGACACGCTGCGGGAGGGCCGGGGTAACACTGCGATAGGACACGCTGCGGGAGGGCCAGGGTAACACTGCGGGGGGGCCGGGGTAACACTGTGATAGGACACGCTGCGGGAAGGCCAGGGTAACACTTCGGGGGGGCCGGGGTAACACTGTGATAGGACACGCTGCGGGAGGGCCGGGGTAACACTGTGATAGGACACGCTGCGGGAGGGCCGGGGTAACACTGTGATAGGACACGCTGCGGGAGGGCCGGGGTAACACTGCGGGGGGGCCGGGGTAACACTGTGATAGGACACGCTGCGGGAGGGCCAGGGTAACACTGCGGGGGGGCCGGGGTAACACTGTGATAGGACACGCTGCGGGAGGGCCAGGGTAACACTGCGGGGGGGCCGGGGTAACACTGATAGGACACGCTGCGGGAGGGCCAGGGTAACACTGCGATAGGACACGCTGCGGGAGGGCCAGGGTAACACTGCGGGGGGGCCGGGGTAACACTGTGATAGGACACGCTGCGGGAGGGCCGGGGTAACACTGCGGGAGGGCCGGGGTAACACTGTGATAGGACACGCTGCGGGAGGGCCATCATAACACTGCGATAGGACACGCTGCGGGAGGGCCGGGTTAACACTGTGATAGGACACGCTGCAGGAGGGCCGGGGTAACACTGCGATAGGACATGCTGCGGGAGGGCCGGGGTAACACTGTGATGGGACACGCTGCGGGAGGGCCGGGGTAACACTGTGATAGGACACGCTGCGGGAGGGCCGGGGTAACACTGCGGGAGGGCCAGGGTAACACTGTGATAGGACACTCTGCGGGAGGGCCATCATAACACTGCGATAGGACATGCTGCGGGAGGGCCGGGGTAACACTGTGATAGGACACGCTGCGGGAGGGCCGGGGTAACATTGCGGGAGGGCCGGGGTAACACTGCGGGAGGGCCGGGGTAACACTGCGGGAGGGCCATCGTAACACTGTAATAGGGCGCGCTGCGGGAGAGCCGAGGTGGCACTGTGATAGGACACGCTGCGGGAGGGCCATCATTACACTGCGATAGGACACGCTGCGGGAGGGCCGGGGTAACACTGCGGGAGGGCCAGGGTAACACTGCGATAGGACACGCTGCGGGAGGGCCAGGGTAACACTGCGGGGGGGCCAGGGTAACACTGCCATAGGACACGCTGCGGGAGAGCCAGGGTAACACTGTGATAGGACACGCTGCGGGAGGGCCGGGGTAACACTGTGATGGGACACGCTGCGGGAGGGCCGGGGTAACACTGTGATAGGACATGCTGCGGGAGAGCCAGGGTAACACTGTGATAGGACACACTGCGGGAGGGCCGGGGTAACACTGTGATAGGACACGCTGCGGGAGGGCCGGGGTAACACTGTGATGGGACACGCTGCGGGAGGGCCGGGGTAACACTGTGATAGGACACGCTGCGGGAGGGCCAGGGTAACACTGCGGGAGGGCCGGGGTAACACTGTAATAGGGCGCGCTGCGGGAGGGCCGGGGTAACACTGCGATAGGACACGCTGCGGGAGGGCCATCATAACACTGTGATAGGACTCGCTGCGGGAGGGCCAGGGTAACACTGCGATAGGACACGCTGCGGGAGGGCCAGGGTAACACTGCGATAGGACACGCTGCGGGAGAGCCAGGGTAACACTGTGATAGGACACGCTGCGGGAGGGCCGGGGTAACACTGTGATAGGACACGCTGCGGGAGGGCCGGGGTAACACTGCAGCAAATCCTCAGCTGTGATAAGTAGTAGGATTGTAGTTACATAAATCTTCTCTGTTCTGACAGTTTGTTACAATGTATCAGTGTAGCCAATCCACTCCGCTCAGCAAGTTTTCTACTTTTGCCAGTCAGTTAGTGATAAGCGGGTGTGGCTTTGTGGATGGGTGTGGCTTTGTGGATGGGTGTGGCTTTGTGGATGGGTGTGGCTTTGTGGGTGTGGTTACATGGTGACAAGTTGTTTACATTCTGTCTGCCAGTGGCGCTGATCTCCATCTGCTAATAGGTGCGCCATGTTATACATGAGAGACTGCAGTGCAGGTCAGCTTCATACACCGGCCCTAGAGTATATTATATCCTATAGTGGCTGGGGGAGTGCACTATATACATACAGGGGGGTCACCTCCATATCCTATAGTGGCTGGGGAAGTGCACTATATACATACAGGGGGGGTCACATCCTATAGTGGCTGGGGGAGTGCACTATATACATACAGGGGGGGTCACCTCCATATCCTATAGTGGCTGGGGGAGTGCACTATATACATACAGGGGGGTCACCTCCATATCCTATAGTGGCTGGGGGGGCACTATATACATACAGGGGGGTCACCTCCATATCCTATAGTGGCTGGGGGAGTGCACTATAGCCATACAGGGGGGTCACCTCCATATCCTATAGTGGCTGGGGGGTTACTATATACATACAGGGGGGTCACCTCCACATCCTATAGTGGCTGGGGGGACACTATATACATAAAGGGGGGTCACCTCCATATCCTATAGTGGCTGGGGGGTTACTATATACATACAGGGGGGGTCACCTCCACATCCTATAGTGGCTGGGGGGACACTATATACATACAGGGGGGTCACCTCCATATCCTATAGTGGCTGGGGGGTTACTATATACATACAGGGGGGTCACCTCCACATCCTATAGTGGCTGGGGGGACACTATATACATACAGGGGGGTCACCTCCATATCCTATAGTGGCTGGGGGAGTGCACTATATACATACAGGGGGGGTCACATCCTATAGTGGCTGGGGGAGTGCACTATATACATACAGGGGGGTCACATCCTATAGTGGCTGGGGGAGTGCACTGTATACATACAGGGGGGGTCACATCCTATAGTGGCTGGGGGGGCACTATATACATACAGGGGGGGTCACCTCCATATCCTATAGTGGCTGGGGGAGTGCACTATATACATACAGGGGGGGTCACCTCCATATCCTATAGTGGCTGGGGGAGTGCACTGTATACATACAGGGGGGTCACCTCCATATCCTATAGTGGCTGGGGGAGTGCACTATATACATACAGGGGGGGTCACATCCTATAGTGGCTGGGGGAGTGCACTATATACATACAGGGGGGGTCACCTCCTATAGGGGCTGGGGGGACACTATATACATACAGGGGGGTCACCTCCATATCCTATAGTGGCTGGGGGGGTGCACTATATACATACAGGGGGGTCACCTCCACATCCTATAGTGGCTGGGGGGGCACTATATACATACAGGGGGGTCACATCCTATAGTGGCTGGGGGAGTGCACTATATACATACAGGGGGGTCACCTCCACATCCTATAGTGGCTGGGGGGCACTATATACATACAGGGGGGTCACCTCCATATCCTATAGTGGCTGGGGGAGTGCACTGTATACATACAGGGGGGGTCATCTCCACATCCTATAGTGGCTGGGGGGGCACTATATACATACAGGGGGGTCACCTCCACATCCTATAGTGGCTGGGGGAGTGCACTATATACATACAGGGGGGTCACCTCCATATCCTATAGTGGCTGGGGGGCACTATATCCATACAGGGGGGTCACCTCCATATCCTATAGTGGCTGGGGGAGTGCACTATATCCATACAGGGGGGTCACCACCATATCCTATAGTGGCTGGGGAAGTGCACTATATTCATACAGGGTGGGTCACATCCTATAGGGGCTGGGGGAGTGCACTATATACATACAGGGGGGTCACCTCCACATCCTATAGTGGCTGGGGGAGTGCACTATATCCATACAGGGGGGTCACCTCCATATCCTATAGAGGCTGGGGGAGTGCACTATATACATACAGGGGGGGTCACATCCTATAGTGGCTGGGGGAGTGCACTATATCCATACAGGGGGGTCACCTCCACATCCTATAGTGGCTGGGGGAGTGCACTATATCCATACAGGGGTGTCACCACCATATCCTATAGTGGCTGGGGGAGTGCACTATATCCATACAGGGGGGTCACCACCATATCCTATAGGGGCTGGGGGAGTGCACTATATACATACAGGGGGGTCACTTCCTATAGGGGCTGGGGGAGTGCACTATATACATACAGGGGGGTCACTTCCTATAGGGGCTGGGGGAGTGCACTATATACATACAGGGGGAGTCAGATCCTATAGGGCCTGGGGGAGTGCACTATATACATACAGGGTGGGTCACATCCTATAGGGGCTGGGGAAGTGCACTATATCCATACAGGGGGAGTCAGATCCTATAGTGGCTGGGGGAGTGCACTATATCCATACAGGGGGGTCACCACCATATCCTGTAGTGGCTGGGGAAGTGCACTATATACATACAGGGTGGGTCACATCCTATAGGGGCTGGGGGAGTGCACTATATACATACAGGGGGGGTCACCACCATATCCTATAGTGGCTGGGGGAGTGCACTATATCCATAGAGAGGGGTCACCTCCACATCCTATAGTGGCTGGGGGGGCACTATATACATACAGGGGGGTCACCTCCACATCCTATAGTGGCTGGGGGAGTGCACTATATACATACAGGGGGGGTCACCTCCATATCCTATAGTGGCTGGGGGAGTGCACTATATACATACAGGGGTGTCACCTCCTATAGTGGCTGGGGGGGCACTATATACATACAGGGGTGTCACATCCTATAGTGGCTGGGGGGGCACTATATACATACAGGGGGGTCACCTCCATATCCTATAGTGGCTGGGGGAGTGCACTGTATACATACAGGGGGGTCACCTCCACATCCTATAGTGGCTGGGGGGGCACTATATACATACAGGGTGGGTCACATCCTATAGGGGCTGGGGGAGTGCACTATATACATACAGGGGGGGGTCACCTCCACATCCTATAGTGGCTGGGGGAGTGCACTATATGCATACAGGGGGGTCACCTCCACATCCTATAGTGGCTGGGGGGGCACTATATACATACAGGGTGGGTCACATCCTATAGGGGCTGGGGGAGTGCACTATATACATACAGGGGTGTCACCTCCTATAGTGGCTGGGGGAGTGCACTATATACATACAGGGGGGTCACATCCACATCCTATAGTGGCTGGGGGGGCACTATATACATACAGGGGGGTCACCTCCATATCCTATAGTGGCTGGGGGAGTGCACTATATACATACAGGGGGGGGTCACCTCCATATCCTATAGTGGCTGGGGGAGTGCACTATATACATAAAGGGGGGTCACCTCCACATCCTATAGGGGCTGGGGGAGTGCACTATATACATACAGGGGGGGTCACATCCTATAGTGGCTGGGGGAGTGCACTATATACATACAGGGGGGGTCACCTCCATATCCTATAGTGGCTGGGGGAGTGCACTATATACATACAGGGGGGTCACCTCCATATCCTATAGTGGCTGGGGGGGTTACTATATACATACAGGGGGGGGGGTCACCTCCACATCCTATAGGGGCTGGGGGGGCACTATATACATACAGGGGGGTCACCTCCATATCCTATAGTGGCTGGGGGAGTGCACTATATACATACAGGGGGGGTCACCTCCATATCCTATAGTGGCTGGGGGAGTGCACTATATACATACAGGGGGGTCACCTCCATATCCTATAGTGGCTGGGGGGGTTACTATATACATACAGGGGGGGTCACCTCCACATCCTATAGTGGCTGGGGGGCACTATATACATACAGGGGGGTCACCTCCATATCCTATAGTGGCTGGGGGAGTGCACTATATACATACAGGGGGGTCACCTCCACATCCTATAGGGGCTGGGGGGGTACTATATACATACAGGGGGGGGTCACATCCTATATTTCCTCTAATATACTTTAGGGCTAGTGTATGACGCTGATCTGCCCTGAAGTCTCTCAAAAGTTTGTAAAATTTTCATTCTACAGTGAAAAAGTTTAATTTAAGAAAAGATGGAAATCCCCTGTGATTGTTGCGTCCCCCTCACAAGGTCCCGGATATTTCCACAGGGGTCACAGAGTTTTTTTAGTGTGAAAGTGGGTGAATCAGCCGTATGAGACGTGTGTTATACCGGAAACTGGTCTAATCCGTTTCCTCTTTTCCTTCTAGAGACTCTTCTCCATCTGCTGCCGGAAAGCGGTAATTTTTATCTTCAGTCCCATACATTATATGTTTAAGTGAGTGTATGGAGTGGTCACTGTGCCGGCCATCCAGCTGAAAAGAAGGGGAGGAGCGGGCTGCCTACCAATCAACATCACAGGGAGGGTGGGGAGGAGCGAGCTGCCTACCAATCAACATCACAGGGAGGGTGGGGAGGAGCGGGCTGCCTACCAATCAACATCACAGGGAGGAGTGGTCTGCCTACCATCAACATCACAGGGAGGGTTTAGAGGAGTGGTCTGGGGCGGGGGGCACATCACAAGTCTGTGGGCTCTGGACATCGGGCAGGGGCTCTACCTTGGGCCTGGGGTTTTATTGGCTGTACAGACTGTAGTTTCTGATTCCTCGTTCCTCTCCAGCCCCTCCGTGCGTCCCACTCACCATCGCCGGAAGAAGCGAAAAGAAGAGGATGGACTCCCAGAAGCCGTTCTCCCCAAGACGAGTAAGGAAGGGGCCAGAGTCATATAGGAGGCGCAGACCATATAGATACAGCCCCCACCTCCACATGCTATAGGGGCTGGGGGGGCACTATATACATACAGGGGGGGGTCACATCCTATAGTGGCTGGGGGAGTGCACTGTATACATACAGGGGGGGTCACCTCCACATCCTATAGAGGCTGGGGGAGTGCACTATATACATACAGGGGGGGTCACCTCCACATCCTATAGAGGCTGGGGGAGTGCACTATATACATACAGGGGGGTCACCACCATATCCTATAGTGGCTGGGGGAGTGCACTGTATACATACAGGGGGGGGTCACCTCCACATCCTATAGAGGCTGGGGGAGTGCACTGTATACATACAGGGGGGGTCACCTCCACATCCTATAGAGGCTGGGGAAGTGCACTATATACATACAGGGGGGTCACATCCTATAGGGGCTGGGGGAGTGCACTATATACATACAGGGGGGTCACATCCTATAGGGGCTGGGGGAGTGCACTATATACATACAGGGGGGTCACCTCCATATCCTATAGTGGCTGTGGGGGGGGCACTATATACATAAAGGGGGGTCACCTCCACATCCTATAGTGGCTGGGGGAGTGCACTATATACATACAGGGGGGTCACCTCCACATCCTATAGTGGCTGGGGGAGTGCACTATATACATACAGGGGGGTCACATCCTATAGTGGCTGGGGGGGCACTATATACATACAGGGGGGTCACATCCTATAGGGGCTGGGGGAGTGCACTATATACATACAGGGGGGTCACCTCCATATCCTATAGTGGCTGTGGGGGGGGCACTATATACATACAGGGGGGTCACCTCCACATCCTATAGTGGGTGGGGGAGTGCACTATATACATACAGGGGGGTCACCTCCACATCCTATAGTGGCTGGGGGAGTGCACTGTATACATACAGGGGGGTCACATCCTATAGTGGCTGGGGGAGTGCACTATATCCATACAGGGGGGTCACCTCCATATCCTATAGTGGCTGGGGGAGTGCACTATGTACATACAGGGGGGTCACCTCCATATCCTATAGTGGCTGGGGGAGTGCACTATATACATACAGGGGGGGGTCACCTCCTATAGTGGCTGGGGGAGTGCACTATATACATACAGGGGGGGTCACATCCTATAGTGGCTGGGGGAGTGCACTATATACATACAGGGGGGGTCACATCCTATAGTGGCTGGGGGAGTGCACTATATACATACAGGGGGGTCACATCCTATAGTGGCTGGGGGAGTGCACTATATACATACAGGGGGGTCACATCCTATAGTGGCTGGGGGAGTGCACTATATACATACAGGGGGGGTCGCATCCTATAGTGGCTGGGGGAGTGCACTATGTACATACAGGGGGGTCACCTCCACATCCTATAGTGGCTGGGGGAGTGCACTATGTACATACAGGGGGGTCACCTCCACATCCTATAGTGGCTGGGGGAGTGCACTATGTACATACAGGGGGGTCACCTCCACATCCTATAGTGGCTGGGGGAGTGCACTATGTACATACAGGGGGGGTCACCTCCACATCCTATAGTGGCTGGGGGAGTGCACTATATACATACAGGGGGGGTCACATCCTATAGTAGCTGGGGGAGTGCACTATATACATACAGGGGGGGTCACATCCTATAGTAGCTGGGGGAGTGCACTATATACATACAGGGGGGTCACCTCCATATCCTATAGTGGCTGGGGGAGTGCACTATATACATACAGGGGGGTCACCTCCACATCCTATAGGGGCTGGGGGAGTGCACTATATACATACAGGGGGGGTCATCTCCACATCCTATAGTGGCTGGGGGAGTGCACTATATACATACAGGGGGGGTCACATCCTATAGGGGCTGGGGGAGTGCACTATATACATACAGGGGGGTCACCTATAGTGGCTGGGGGAGTGCACTATATACATACAGGGGGGGTCACATCCTATAGTAGCTGGGGGAAGTGCACTATATACATAAAGGGGGGTCACCTCCATATCCTATAGTGGCTGGGGGAGTGCACTGTATACATACAGGGGGGTCACCTCCACATCCTATAGGGGAAGAATGTCTCATTAGGGTTAGGATAAGCTTATTTTCTTTATTTGTTCATTTAGGTTAATAAAGTGTTTTTTGTTTTTTGTTTTTTTTTGATGCAACATTAACCCCATCTTCTCCTTTGCAGACACATTTGTCATCCGACTCTTTGATCGCAGCGTGGATTTGGCGCAGTTCTCGGAGGACACCCCCCTGTACCCCGTCTGCCGGGCCTGGCTTCGCAACTCTCCAGGATCCAAAGCCCCCGAGCCCCCTCCCACACCGCCGCCATCTGAGGAGGTAGGAGAGCCCTCCATTCACTCTGTCGGCATGCTGGGGGTAGTAGTGTTTGCATGTACATGAGCCTCATGTTAAAGATGTCTCACTGGATCCTCCTCCTATCCTCAGGGGGATGTAGTGAACGGGACGTCTCAGAATATCTATCACCTGCCTCCCCCGTCGGGCTGCCTGCTAACAGTAGCGGGAGAATCGGTCAACCTGAGGATACCGTCACCCCTCCCCCGAGAAGAGGAGCCCCTCAACATTGACGCGGTAAGTGTAGGTAGGGGGGCTGCCCGGGAGGTGCTGCATATTGACTGGTGGTCAGCCCACTGTCACCACTAAGGGGAGCTCACTGTATATGGATTGAGACCGTGGTTGGAGCAGCCCAACCCCCCACCCATTATGTGACATTCATGTCTGGGGTCACGTCCCCATGGGGGGGGCACACCCCTATACATAAACTGAGGATTCACCTCTCCCCTACTCTCTCAGCCAGCAGAGGCGACACCAAGCATGTCTGTGCTCATCTACCAGAACATGACCCGGTGGAAGAAGATCCGGCAGAGGTAAGAGGGGGGGATGTATCACTGTCCCCCACCATGTTATATCCCACAGCTAACGTATGTGTGTGTGACAGATGGAAGGACGCCTCGTACAGGAACCAGCAACGCTACGCCCAGAGCATGAAGATCCTGAAGGAGATGTATGAGCGGCAGTGACCAGCTCGGCGGATAACATGGCTTCAGGCCCCACGGGTCACATGACTTCAGGTCTGGTGTCCTGCTCTTCATCATTTACTGGGAGTGGCCTGTGGGGGGCGTCACAGCTCCTGACAAAATATTATTAGGGCATGAATGGAACTGATTAGCCAGGGGATATGGGGTCTGGGGGGTTGGCGGGTATCTAGAGTTCCCCAGCCTGAGGCTGTCCAGCTATTGCAGAACTATAACTCCCAGCATGCCCTGACGACCTTGGTTTTAGTTGTGTAACAGGGTTTGCCAGATGCTGCCCTCTTGTTTTTAACCCGTTATGCTCTGGTCTTCCTCGGGGTTGCGGACGTCTTTTAGACACTGGCAGATAATCCAGGATTTTTAGTCTCTTTTATTAATTGTGACTCCCGCTCCTCGCTCCGCCATAACCAGAGCTGTGGAGTCAGTGAGCCGCAGCTCCCACTCCATGTCCACAGCCCGGGGCAGACCTCCTCTTTTATCTTTTTAATGTGTTTGCTGTTTCTAGATTTTGGCCCTGTCTGTCTAGTGTATGATAAAGTGTTATATAACACCACCCTACAGTGTGCTCTTCATTACGCTGTGTGTTGTTTCTGCAGATTACACCTCCAGAATCTCCTATAATAAACAGCGCCACCCTTGTCTTCAGGTTGTATGCGGTATTACAGCTCTTCCCATCACTCTATATTGAAGCTGTGATGCAATACCCAATCCTAACACCCAATCCCACTGCCTAAGGGTACTATTAGACGTGCTGATAGGGGCCCAATAATAAATGTAAACGAGTGCTTATTGGCGCTCATTTACAGGGCCTATTACACGGCCCGATAATCGTTTTAACAAGGGCTGAAGGGACATCGTTACCTATGTCCTTGCAGCCCTTGCTAAACTGGTATACATTACCTATCCCGGGTCCAGGGCTCCTCTTCTCCCCGGGTCCTGTGCGCTGCAGCTTCAGAGCAGCCTGTCTTAGCTGACAGGCCACTCAGCCAATCTCTGGCCGCAGCGGCCTGACATGTGATTGGCTGAGCGGCCGTCAGCTAAGACAGGCTGCTATGGAGCTGCAGCGCGCAGGACCCGGGGAGAAGAGGAGCAGGAGGAGCCCTGGACCATGGATGAGTAATGTATTCTTTTGCAAATCCTTAGCCGCGCACCACTATTGCATGTAGCGGTGTGTGGTCGGTGGCCGACAATTTATAGGTTTGAACTGATATCAACGATCAGCCGATGGCAACGATCATCACCTGCTCGTTGTGTTTATTTCACGGAATGATAATCGTCCGGATAGGGCCGATTATCGTTCCGTGTAATAGTACTCTAACACCAAATCCCACTGCCTAACTTCACCGCTCAATGCAAACACCCAATCCCACTACCTAACCCCACCGCTCAATCCTAACCCTAAATCTCACTGCCTGTACTCACCGCTCAATTCAAACACCCAATCCCACTTACTAACCCCACCGCTCAATACTAACCCCAAATCTCACTGCCTGTACTCACCGCTCAATTCAAACACCCAATCCCACTTACTAACCCCACCGCTCAATACTAACCCCAAATCTCACTGCCTGTACTCACCGCTCAATTCAAACACCCAATCCCACTTACTAACCCCACCGCTCAATCCTAACCCCAAATCCCACTGCCTAACCCCACTGCTCAATGCAAACACCAAATCCCACCGCTCAATCCTAACCCCAAATCCCACTGCCTAACCCCACTGCTCAATGCAAACACCAAATCCCACCGCTCAATCCTAACCCCAAATCCCACTGCCTAACCCCACCGCTCAATACTAACACCAAATCCCACTGCCTAACCCCACCGCTCAATACTAACACCAAATCCCACTGCCTAACCCCACCGCTCAATGCAAACACCCAATTCTAATGCCATATCCCATTTCATACGTGTGATGAGGTGTCTCCACCACCGGGGGTGCTCTCCTCCTCCTCATACGTGTGATGAAGTGTCTCCACCACCGGGGGTGCTCTCCTCCTCCTCCTCATACGTGTGATGAAGTGTCTCCACCACCGGGGGTGCTCTCCTCCTCCTCATACATGTGATGGGGTGTCTCTACCACTGGGGGTACCCTCCTCCTCCTCCTCATACACCTGATGAGGTGTCTCCACCACCGGGGCCGCTGCTCTGCAATAAAATGATGGAGGAATTCGCAACAAGAGAATAACTAACTTATTTTTATTAGCTATAACTTTATTAATCATGTGAGGTGGGAGAATACACCTTTACACACTGATCCGCTTTTAGGGCTGTGGACGCCTTGTTACCTCCGCAGGCGGCGGTCCTCGTTCATGATGTTCTGAATTTGGGGTGTATTGCTGGATCCAAGCAGCAGGGGTGCTCTGCAGACTTCCTGATAGTCACAAGGGGTGATGATGACATCATACAATAGGTGCCTGGTGACGTCATTAGGGGGGGATGTTCATAGCTGGCGGTAGAATAACACATTGTAAATACTAGTGGCTGTGCTGCACGGTCATCACCATAGAATCGCAACAGTCACCGCCACAGAACCGCCAGTCACTGCCATAGAATCACCACCACAACTGAAACCGCCAGTCACCGCGACAAATCTGCCAGCACACAGGGATGGGGCAGCCGGGATTCTATATCACACTGTATGAGACTGCTCCAGGGTGTCTGGCAGCGGTCACTTCCTGGCGATGGGCACGCTGCGCTCCTCGGCCTTGGTGCTGTCAGTGACTGGAGCCTGGATGGACAGCAGCCCCTCCGCGGACAGCGCAGACGTCAGGCCACCAGGGTTCACAGTCGGGGGCAGCTTGTAACGTCGGTGGAACTCGCGGGAAATAAAACCGTGTTCATCCTGTGACAGAAAAATGGCAGCCATTACTACTCAGCGCAGCTGATAAAGCGTTAGTGTGTCAGGATCCAGGACAGGAGGATTCCGCACAATGTAACAGACCCTCAGCTGTGCACAAATCTGCACCACTGATTGTGTCTGATGTGAGGGAGAGCACGGCTATGTGACAGATCCCGCAGCGCCCCCTACCTGCCGCTCCTCATGCTTGGCGTGAACCTCCACGTAGTCGCCGACAACCTTCACCGTCAGCTCCTCAGGTGCAAAATGCTTCACATCCAGGAGAACAGAGAACTGATCCTTATCCATCTTCACCTGAGGGGAGAGGAGAGTAGGGGTCATCATCTACACCTCCCCCCCCACCCTTATAACACCTCTACACATCCCCCCCCCCCCATAACACCGCTACATATCTCCCCCCATAACACCTCTACACACACCCCCCCCCCCATAACACCTCTACACACCCCCCCCCCCCATAACACCTCTACACATCCCCCCCCCCCATAACACCTCTACACATCCCCCCCCCATAACACCTCTACACATCTCCCCCCATAACACCTCTACACATCCCCCCATAACACCGCTACACATCCCCCCCATAACACCGCTACACATCCCCCCCCATAACACCTCTACATATCTCCCCCCA
This sequence comes from Dendropsophus ebraccatus, assembly GCF_027789765.1. NCBI lineage: Eukaryota > Metazoa > Chordata > Amphibia > Anura > Hylidae > Dendropsophus > Dendropsophus ebraccatus. The sequence goes on along the minus strand of NC_091465.1, from coordinate 90,783,301 downwards.
TAACACCTCTGCACATCCATCCCCCCCCCCATAACCTCTACACACCCCCCCCCCCCATATCACATCTACACATCCCCCCCCATATCACATCTACACATCCCCCCATATCACATCTACACATCCCCCCCCCATAACACCTCTACACATCCCCCCCCCCATAACACCGCTACACATCCCCCCCCCATAACACCTCTACACATCCCCCCCCATATCACATCTACACATCCCCCCCCCATAACACCTCTACACCTCCCCCCCATAACACCTCTACACCTCCCCCCCCCATAACACCGCTACACATCCCCCCCATAACACCTCTACACACCCCCCCCCCATAACACCTCTACACCTCCCCCCCCATAACACCGCTACACATCCCCCCCCCCATAACACCTCTACACACCCCCCCCCCATAACACCTCTACACCTCCCCCCCCCATAACACAGCTACACATCCCCCCATAACACCTCTACACATCCCCCCCATAACACCTCTACACATCCCCCCCCATATCACATCTACACATCCCCCCCCCATAACACATCTACACATCCCCCCCATAACACCGCTACACATCCCCCCCGTATCACATCTACACATCCCCCCCGTATCACATCTACACATCCCCCCCATAACACATCTACACATCCCCCCCATAACACCGCTACACATCCCCCCCGTATCACATCTACACATCCCCCCCGTATCACCTCTACACATCCCCCCCATATCACATCTACACATCCCCCCATAACACCTCTACACATCCCCCCCCATATACATCTACACATCCCCCCCATATCACATCTACACATCCCCCCCCATATACATCTACACATCCCCCCCATATCACATCTACACATCCCCCCCATACACATCTACACATCCCCCCCTTTAACACCGCTACACATCCCCCCCATACACATCTACACATCCCCCCCTTTAACACCGCTACACATCCCCCCCCCATAACACCGCTACACATCCCCCCCCCATAACACCTCTACACATCCCCCCCCCCATAACACCTCTACACCTCCCCCCCCATAACACCGCTACACATCCCCCCCCCCATAACACCTCTACACATCCCCCCCATAACACCTCTACACCTCCCCCCCCCATAACACCGCTACACCCCCCCCCCCCATAACACCTCTACACACCCCCCCCCCCATAACACCTCTACACATCCCCCCCCCCATAACACCTCTACACACCCCCCCCCCCATATCACATCTACACACCCCCCCCCCATTTCACATCTACACATCCCCCCCCCATAACACCTCTACACATCCCCCCCCCCATATCACATCTACACATCCCCCCCCCCATATCACATCTACACATCCCCCCCCCATAACACCTCTACACATCCCCCCCCATATCACCTCTACACATCCCCCCCCCATATCACATCTACACATCCCCCCCCCATTTCACATCTACACATCCCCCCCCCATATATCACATCTACACATCCCCCCCCCCATATATCACATCTACACATCCCCCCCCCCATATATCACATCTACACATCCCCCCCCCCATATATCACATCTACACATCCCCCCCCCCATATATCACATCTACACATCCCCCCCCCCATATATCACATCTACACATCCCCCCCCCATATATCACATCTACACATCCCCCCCCCCATATATCACATCTACACATCCCCCCCCCATATATCACATCTACACATCCCCCCCCCCATATCACATCTACACATCCCCCCCCCATATATCACATCTACACATCCCCCCCCCCCATATCACATCTACACATCCCCCCCCCCCCATAACACCTCTACACATCCCCCCCCCCCATATATCACATCTACACATCCCCCCCCCCCCCCCCCCCATATATCACATCTACACCACAGGGTCATTACCTCGGAGAGGCCGCTCTCTGGTTGGGGGGTGCCGGGTGGTCGGGGGTAATAGGGGCTCAACATGGAGGTGATCAGCTCAGACTCCAGGATTCCTTCTCCAAACCTCTGTCCCAGGAGGCGGCTGGGGAGGAAGGGGGCCGCCATGACGGGGCGCCGCATCCAGGGGTGATGGATAGTGATGTCCATGACTGCTGTATACACTGAGAAGCCTGGAGTCAGTCCTATATATATATATACACCCCCACCACCCCCATACAGGGAAAGCTCTAGAACTGGCCAGAACATCACTGAGGATTCCAGGAGAGATGTGGAAAGTATCCAGGAGGGGCGAGACGTACCGAAATAACCACGGGTGACCCAGCAGTCATCACTAACAGTGAGCGCAGCTCTGGAGTATAATACATGGTATCCTAGTCCCCATAATGAAATATTATACATATTATTAATAAAGACACAACAACCAGATCTGCGGAAGAAATTTGGCCGCAATGTTTATTATTGTTTCTTTTATCCAATAATAACCATATGTTTATTTCAAACTCCATATAAATTTAAAAACATATCAAACCATTAACATAAAACATGTCCAGCCCTGTGTTGGGCGACTAACACACCCCATAATAAACATCGCCACAAGAATAAGTCCAAAGTAAATGGGGAGGGAGGGCGGGAGGGCAGCTCTTCTCTTCACCAACCGACTGCTGCACCTCGCTCCTGCTCCTTCTTTTATCCTGCTCATGCTGTACTCCTCGTGGGATCCAACGCCGGGTGCTTGCCCACGCCGATCCTCAGGTGCCACAAGGGACGTTGGCCACTACCATCAACATACTTAGGTGACAGGATACCATGTGTACGCCACCCCCCCCCCCCCCCCCCCCCTTTACTGATGCTCTGCTCCACGGCGCGGGTACTCACAGGATGTAACTCAGGATCAGTAATGTATGTACACAGTGACCCCACCAGCAGAATAGTGAGTGCAGCTCTGGAGTATAGTACAGGATGTAACTCAGGATCAGTAATGTATGTACACAGTGACCCCACCAGCAGAATAGTGAGTGCAGCTCTTAAGTATAATACAGGATGTAACCCAGGATCAGTAATGTATGTACACAGTGACCTCACCAGCAGAATAGTGAGTGCAGCTCTGGAGGGTGTGGTTACTGGGTGTGCCTGTGTTTGCTCCTGAGCTCCACACATCCAGACTTCCAGGAGGAGAGAGGCTGATTCACCACCTGCTTCCCCAGGAAGGTGGCAGCTTCCTGGGAGAGTCTTCAGCATGGATCCCCTGACCTCCACCTCCCGGTCAAGGCCGGCGGGGGGTGTAGAGTGTAAGCTACCGGCCAGCGCTCCGGCTGGAGGGGTAAGAAGATCTAGTAGGGTTCGCAGCAATGTGGACCCAGCCCTTCCAGCGACGGGTGGAAGCCGCAAGGCTCCAAGTATGCAAGGAAAGCCTGCAAGCAAGGTGAGCGGAAGAAGGGGTGCAGGTGCAGGTGCACGGAGGGGCTCCCAGGAGGGTCAGGTGGTGGAGCAGTGGGGTCTCAGGGGGCCCAGGGAGTCTGCAGCCACCTATGGCTCCAGGATAGCTGCAAAGCTCGCAGAGTATGAGCAGCTGGGAAAAGGCTGAAGGGTCTAAGAGAAGACCTGAGTTTTGCTAAGCACAGAGCCAGCTCAGCCCCAAAGAAACAGAAGCCTGGACTCACAGCTAAGGTGAAGACTGCAGCAGGAGGTGAGAGAGCTGGAGCTGCAGAGGATGGTTATTCTGGAGGGCAGCGATGTCTTCAGGGAGAAGCTCCTCAATGCGGACAGATTTGCCAGCATGAAATCCCTTAAAAGGGAGGAGGATGATGATGGAGGTGATAGTTCTGCAGCGAGTCTGGAGGACTTGGCTACAAAATCTCCCAGTGCACAAGGGGTGGATGAGTCCCAGCTGAGTCTACCTGCAGGACAAGTGGCCTTACCAACATCTTCAGGAGAAGGCTCTACAGAGGATGATGATGGTGATGATGATGACAATGACTCTGCTTGCACAAATAAAACAGATGGAATCGCCAGTGCACATGGAGAACTTAAACTTTGGAGATGACCTGGGGAAGGAGAGGTTAATTAAAAAGAAGAAAAAGGGGGGCGTGGCCAACTTCCGGCATGAGCGGACGCGTCTGAGCTGAGCTCCGTCTGAGACCTCCGCTATCCACCTCCATCCTGCCGAAATCCTGCATATTCTAATAATCCTACTCGGTACTCCATCCCCGGTACCTCACCGGCACGTCAGACCGCAAGTATGACTGCAAGTACCCGGTCCCGTCAGTCCACGCTGAAGGTTCAGCCGCCAGGCCAGCCAACATGGCGCCGAGACGCCGAGCTGATCCAGGCCCCGGGCCGAGAGGCCACTGAACCAACACTTGCACAAGTCTCTGCCCAGCTGCTGGAGGCCATACAGACTGCAACCACCTCACTTACCGGTAAAATCGAGGAGGTTAAGATTGATGTGGGCCTGCTGCGACACGATCTCCACACGCTGCGTGACCGAGTTAAGGACACCGAGGTACGCATCTCCCAGCTAGAAGATGATGCTGCACCTATACCTGCTAAGCTCACGGCGCTGGAGAGAGCGGCTTCGGGGTGGGCACAATGTGCAGATGACCTAGAGAATAGGCTGCGCCGCAACAACTTGTGCATACTAGGGCTGCCTGAGAGAGCAGAGGGAAATGACCCATGCACCTTCATGGAACATTGGCTTAGAGCAGTGATTTTCAACCTTTTTTGAGCCACGGCACACTTTTTATACTTAATAAATCCCGGGGCACACCACCAACCAAAATGGCACAAAATGACACTAAAACAGTACATATTATACATATAGTTAATAATATAGATTCTAAATGTATTTATACTCACTCAGTGTGAAACCTGGGCCGGTTTTCTTCTCCCCCCTGTGCTTCTCTCCTGTGCTTCTCTCCACCATACTTCTCCCCCCTGCTTCTCTCCTGTGCTTCTCTCCACCATACTTCTCTCCCCCCTGCTTCTCTCCACCAAACTTCTCTCCCCTGTTTCTCCCCCATCCCCATGTTTCTCTCCCCCATCCCCATGTTTCTCTACGCTGTTTCTCTCCCCCATCCCCATGTTTCTCTCCCCCCTGCTTCTCTCCCCCATCCCCATGTTTCTCTCCCCCCTGCTTCTCTCCCCCATCCCCATGTTTCTCTACGCTGTTTCTCTCCCCCATCCCCATGTTTCTCTCCCCCATCCCCATGTTTCTCTCCCCCCTGCTTCTCTCCACTGTTTCTCCCCCATCCCCAGGTTTCTCTCCCCCATTGTTTTCTCCTGTTTCACAGGGGCACCATAGTTTGGGGAACTTTCCCCACGGCACACCCGACCATGTGTCGCGGCACACTAGTGTGCCACGGCACACTGGTTGAAAATCACTGGCTTAGAGAACATCTGCCTACCGCTAATTTATCACCTGCATATGCCATTGAACGTGCCCATCGCGTTCCAGCTAAGCCTCCGGCCCCCGGGGCCCCACCTCGCCCATTCTTGGCGCGCCTCCTGAGCAGCCGTGATCGAGACGCCATCTTACGCGCTGCACGCCTGCATGGCAAGATAGAATACCAAAATTCAGTCGTACTGCTGTTTCCAGACTTCTCGGCATCACTTCAGAAAACCAGAGCTTCGTTCTCCTCGGTAAAGTCTAAACTACGGGACTTGAACCTGCCCTACTCCATGGCATACCCCGCAAGGCTCAGAGTTGTTCACCAGGAGAGAAAATACTTCTTCAACACTCCGGCGGAGGCAGAAGACTGGCTGCAGCACCGCGATAGACCGCCTCAGCAGAGACGCTAACATCACAGTGACTATGCCCAACTGCCAGCTACTCCCCCCCCCCCTCCGGGGGGTGAAGGGTGATTTGCCTCTGTCCCTTTGCCTATGTGTTACGGTATCTACTGGTCTGAATGGCTGTATTTGAATACACACAGACGAATGCAAGTGTTTATAACTTTATGTGCCATCCCAGTGTTATTTGCTTGCTTTTACAGTACCGGCTGGATACCTTATTTGCAACCGTTATATTAGTTACCATACTTAGATTGCATATGGTGGGAAGCGGAGGTGCCGAGAGCTCTCGGATCATCTTTGCTTTAGTCTGTGATTCTCACCTCTATCACAGACTCCCCCGTAAACCCTTGTGCCACGTGCACTTGTTCTGCACCTGCTAATAGTTTGTGTGTTCGTTTGTTAGTCTGTTCTGTTATCCAGTTTGTTCTTGTATTTATGTCTTTTCGTGTCTTCTCACTTAACGTAAGGGGACTAGGTTCCCCTCATAAACGATCCCTCACTTTTGCCTATATACGTAACCACAACCCCCAAGTCATATGTCTCCAGGAGACACATCTAACCCCCGCTACTACTGGATGTCTCTCTAAACCGTGGATCCAGTGGACAGCTCACTCTACTCATACCTCTCATTCTAGAGGTGTCTCTCTGCTGATTCATAAATCAGTTAGATGGGAGCCGGGCAGATTGGTTAAGGATCCTGACGGCAGGGCCCTGTTTGTTCAGGGCTGGTTGGAGACACAGCCAGTGGTAATACTTGCGCTTTACCTACCCCCCCCTGCTAATCTGCAACTCTTGCATGACGCCGCCCAATTTGCGGCAATGTTCCCTTAATCTCTGCTTCTGTGCATGGGGGACTTTAATATGCTGTGGGACGTCAACCGTGACAAGTTACACCTTCCCCCCCTCCCCCCCTATCCTCCCCCCCTCCTTCCTCATTCCAAGTGCTTACTGAAGAGCTTGGCTGGATAGACCTGTGGCGGAATAGACATCCCCACACAACTGAATTTACCTGTCATACACCTGGTAGGAATTCCTTGTCAAGAATAGACTATATGTTTGGAAACCCGGCCACCAATTCTGTACTGGTTTCCGTTTCTCATTTACCGAGAGGCATCTCGGATCATTCGCCATTGCTAGCAGAGTTTAACATCCTGCCACGCCTAGCAAACCGGGGCCCACGTAAAGTACATCCTTTCTGGCTGTCTCTCATGCAGGAAAATGATAGGATACCTGATCAGTTGCAGATGTTTCTGGCTGATAACAGACTTGATGACAATCACTCAGCGTACTGGGACTCCCTGAGGGCATACCTTAGGGGATGCCTGCAATCTTCCATTTCTTACATCAAGCGAGAGACAGCCAGACAGGAGGACGATCTGGCCTCCCTCTGCAAACGCAGAGAAGAGAGGTTTATGGCCCAACCCACTGACAATAATAGACTCGAGTGGCTGCAGGCTGGCCGAGCTTATATGTCACATCTTCATGATAAAACTAAACGGAGAATGTTCTTCCTTTCTCAAAAATACTTTGAGCTGGGTAACCAGTCGAGTAGCCTTCTTGCCCAACTGATCCATAGTAATAACGCCTCTCCAACAGTACTAAAAATTAGATCCGCCCGGGGTGAGCTTCTGTCCTCCAGCACTGATATACTGCAAAGATTTGTCTCCTTCTATTCTGATCTTTATACTTCTCATCTTGTTCCCCCTATAGAGGACGTTGTCCAGTTTCTTGCTAGTATTCCGCTACCTGAACTCACGGAGGAGACTAGGACGCAACTGGACGCTCCCATCACGTTGGAAGAATTGCGGGAGGCATTGGAGGCAGCGGCGAGGGGTAAGGCCTCAGGTCCGGACGCAATACCTGTAGAAGTGTATGCTCAATATGCTGACCACCTTCTGCCCACCCTCCTAAAAGTCCTGGAAGTATCTCTGGAGCAGGGCAAACTCCCAGAATCCTGTTATGATGCCAATATTGTGCTCATCTTGAAGCCGGACAAAGGGACTGGGCCTTGGCCTCGCTGGACGCGGCCAAGGCCTTTGACTCGGTCGAGTGGCCATTCTTATTGGAAGTGCTGCGGAGGTTCCGATTCGGTAGCACCTTTATTTCCTGGATCTCCATATTATATCACCACCCCAAGGCATCCATTGTACTGAATGGCCTGCTCTCCCCGTCCTTTTGGCTGGGGCGAGGTACGAGACAGGGGTGTCCCCTGTCTCCCCTACTATTCATACTTGCCATAGAACCCCTGGCAACCTTGCTCCGTAGAGACGGTGATCTCTCCGGAGTCCCACACTCCCTTGGCGAGGAGCGAGTCAGCCTTTATGCTGACGACCTCTTGCTCACAATATCAGATCCGGACAAATCTTTACCAAGAGCGATGTCTATTATAAATGACTATGGTCGCTATTCCGGCCTGACTATTAATTGGTCCAAATCCGCTATAATGTATTTTAGCCCTGATAGGGCAGCTCTGACAGGATCAACGGTGGCTGGGCTGAAGGTGGTGCACACATTTAAGTACCTGGGTATACACGTCTGTAAGACGTCCCTGGAAACCATGACCCTGAATGTGGATCCATTGTTGACACACTTCAGGGGTAAATTCCGGACCTGGGGTTCGCTGCCTCTCTCTGTTGCAGGGCGGATCAATCTAGTGAAAATGGTTACCCTCCCTAAATGTCTATATGTTCTTCAGCATGTGTTTGTTCCTTTACCCCAACTTTTCTTCAAATCTCTCAACTCTGCTATAATTTCCTTTATTTGGGGCTCCTCTCGCTCTAAACTCCAGCTGGCCAAGCTCCAAAGGCCGAAGGACTCGGCTAGTATGGCCCTGCCAGATATCTCATTGTATTACCTTGCAGGCCAGCTCAAGTACTTGGCCCAATGGACCCAAGTAGATCCTCCCACCTCCCCCGAAGTGATGCTCCTTGATTCCTGCCCTCTCCCCTCCCTATGGTCGCTTCTCACGGTTGACGTCCTCCCAAGAGCGTGTTATCTTCCTGTGCACAAGACAGCCCGGAAGGTATGGTCCCTTGCTAAGGCGACCCTGAATTATGTGGACATTCCGGCTGAGTCTAGACTTTGGCAAAATCCATTATTCACACATTTACATGACCTGCCCGATTGCCAGTTTTGGTCGAGGCTAGGAGTTAATGTCCTAGCAGATGTTTTTATAGATGACGCAAGTGTCTCCTTCGACTATCTGCGAGATAAGTATGATATTCCACACTCCCAGTTCTATCGCTTTCTACAACTCAGACATGCGTTAAATGCCCAGTTTGTTCCACCTAGAGCTTGCATATCCTCCTATCCACTCATAGGTATTATAAGATCTCAGGGCCCAGGAGGCCTGGTCTCCTCTCCATACAACCATCTTATCCGCTCCAAGGCCCATAACCACCCTCTCCCCTCTGTGGAGCTATGGAAGACATATATCCCCTCCCTCACTGAGGAGGACTGTGAGGAATTACTAGAATCTCACTTGCATGTTTCCCCTGCAGTGAACAATAAAATGACACAACTCTACTTCATACATCAATGTTACCTCACACCGGTTAGGCTATGCAGAATGGGTAGAATACCTGAACCTTCCTGTCCTAAATGTTCTCGCCTACCTGCAGATTTCTGGCACATGGTTTGGGCTTGTCCCCGCCTCTATGATTTCTGGAGGGGGGTGGTGGAACTGCTCTCGGAAGTGGTCCAGGTGCCGGTCCCGTTAGACCCTGCAATCTGTCTCTTCGGGCTTTTAGATGAGGAGACCTGGCCCCACCATACCCGTATTTGTGTTAGAGAATCACTTTTCATGGCCCGTAAGACTATAGCTCTACGGTGGATAGATAGACGACCTCCTAGGATTAAGACATGGATATCCCTGGTGAATAGAGTGGTGGAGTATGAAAGAGTGGTATTCGCTCATAGAAAATGCCCTAAGAAATTTGAAAAGGTTTGGGGATTGTGGAGTAATTCTCCGCTTACGGTAACCGCGGATCACGAAGTGAGGATGTAATCAGACTTTCATATGTTTGTTTTCTTTCTGTAACTGGTTATAGGTCCATGTTGGACCGTAAAGTTCGACTATTCCTTATGTTGCTGCATGTAATTTGATAATACACTGTTCCTGTACTATTTTATTTGCTGTTTGAGTGACACATCCATGTGACAACAGTGAATTCTTTTAATAAACCGAGTTTAAAAAAAAAAGAAGAAAAAGAGGAAGAAGCCAGCAGAGCAGGTGAACCTCGTGTATGTTCCCTGGGCGGCTGGAAAGTCGTCTCAGGGTGCAGATACTGGTAATCTGACTGTCCCCACTTCTGCTACTATGGAGCAGGGCCAGAAAGCCAGTAAGAGTACAACCAAGATGGCGGAGAGCGCCGGCCTCGCTGGTCAGGGTAGTGAGGTCGGTAGTGGTGTAGGAGCGGCTGGGGGGCTGGACAGTTTGGTGGCTGAGGTGATGTGTGCAGGGCGCTCCTCTGCAGGTAAAGGGAGGAGTGTCCCAGTGCCAGCGGCTGGCACATTGCCCAGGCGGTCGGGCATCAAAACCAAGCTTGTTGGTGATCCTTTGAGTGGACCTGGAGCTGCAGGACGCTCCTCTGCAGGCAAAGGGAGGAGTGTCCAGGCTTCAAGAGAAGGCACAAGTGCCAGCAATAAGATGGAGGTGGGCAGCACTCGCGGCGGTCGCTGTGCTGCAGGTCACTCCTCTGCAGGCGAGGGGAGGAGTGTCATTGTCACCAGTAGGTGTAAGTGGTCCGATGAGTGTGCCTGCTGTAACGGACCACTCCTATGTAGGCGCAGGGGTGGTCTGTGCCCCCGGGACTGCCGAAACATCTCTGGTGGATCTTACTGCTGGGGAAGGAGCTAGCGATAAAGAGACTAAGTCAGGTCAGAGACTAAGCCCAGGGATGCCAAGGATGCCACTGCTATTGCCAGATCTACTATATCTCATGGTAATGTAATAAAGCCAGCCAGACTACAGGTAGGCCAGTCCAGCCCAGCTAGGCAGGGTATACTTAATGCTGATGTTATTGTTTCTTCTGTGGTTGCTGGGGGAAGTGGGGATGGTCCGGCTGCCCCCCCAGTGGTGACAGCTCCAGTAAGGAGCTATGCCAATGTCGCTGCTGGGGGAACTAGGGGATCCTCATCTCTTAATCCAAGAGAAGGTACCTTGCAACTGCACCTCCTGGAGGCGTTGAGGAGAGGAGACAGAACGCTTCAAGTAGAGGGCCGGGAGGTCGACCTGTCCTTCTACGTAGAAAGACATGGGCTTGGGGCATTCCGAGAGCATAATGGGGAAGTGGTCTGGTCCTTTCCTACACCCGGGCAGGAGGTGGGCCGTAGGAACGTGGCCCGTCTGGTGTGGAGAGGCAGTGATGCGTGCCCATCCAGGGCAAAGGTGGTGGAGCTTCTCTTCCAGATGAGATTCAGGGCAAATGACATCTTTGCCCTGATTCACCCCTACGGTACCTCTGAATTGGACATCAGCTTTGTGAAGCCAGAGGGACTTGAGCTCTTCTGGTCTAATCACGAGCTGGTGAAGGATGAGCCCGTGTGGTGGGATTTCGCTGTAAAGGCGGTATCCCGTCAGAGTTCAGTCAAGAAAGTGACCGTTCTGGCACGTAACGAGTCGCTTTCTTACTATGACATTATGGCCTGGCTAGGCAGGTACGGGGAGGTGACTGACATCCCCAAGAAAAATCTGGATGAGCATGGTATTTGGTCCGTCTGCCTCCATTATTCAGGCAACACTGAATTTTGGAGACGTGTGGTCTCCAGGAGGTGCCGAGCCTGTTCCTTCTGAGGCAGTTTCCTTGGGAGGCCAGGTGGCCCCTGGATCAGGAGATGAGGATCTGGGTATGGATATCTCTGCATCTTTAAAGTGGGTTAAAGAGAAGGCAAAAGGATCTTCTTCTGATAGGGAAGGGGGGGAAAAGAAAGGTAGAAAATAAAGAGACAGGGCTGTCCAACTCAATCACCCATGACGGTGGCACTCACCCCATTGACTCTGGCATCCATTAACTGTGCCAGCATTAAGTCGGATACGGCTAGATTCGCAGCCTCTGATTTTCTCGGTAGTATTAACGCCAACATTTTGTTTTTGCAAGAGACCAAGTTGACAGACCAAGCCTTGCTAGTAAAAGCCAAGCGAGAGTGGAGGCATGGGCCTTCACACTGGTCTCTTGCGGCTGAGCCGTATAGTGGGGTGGCGGTCCTTTTTACCGCTCCTGTGGAATGCAGACGAGTTATCGAGTTGGAAATGGGGAGGTGCCTGATCTTGGATGTCCTCATGAAGGGGCAAGAGCTCAGGCTCATTAACATCTATGCCCCACAAACTAAGTGGGACCGTAAAAGCCTTTTTATGAGGATTAAGCCCTTTCTTTTTACGAGTCGGCAGGTGGTCTTTGGTGGAGACTTCAACACTATCACGAGGTCTCAGGACAGGAGAGGCGCCAAAGACAAGCTGGCTTATGATAGCATGGCCCTGATCAGCATAGTTAGGGAAGCTCGCCTGGAGGATGCCCACATCCGGACCCCCTCGGGCCACACGGGTTTCACCTATCATCAAGGTAGCTGCATATCTAGATTAGACAGGTTTTATTTAAAGGAGGGAGACGTCTATTCCGCAGTGTCCGTGGTTGAGGTGGAGTTCTCCGACCACTGTCTAATTTTGTTTTCCCTGAATGTTTCAGAGACCCCCCGGATGGGTAGAGGCTACTGGAGGCTGAATTCGTCCCTCCTGGAAGAAGCAGAGGTAAGACAATCCTTTGAGGATTTTCTTCAGAGCCAGGTACCTCTACTGGGCCTATGTAGTAGTAAGTCAGAGTGGTGGGAGATATTCAAGAAGCTGGTTGCGAGGTTCTTCCGCCAGCTCTCGAGCCTCAGGTCCCTGAATAGGTATCGTGTGTATCAGGGCCTGAGGAGGAAACTCGAGCATCTCGTCTCGACTGGAGGTAGTAGAGAGGAGATCTCCAGAGTGAAAGCCTTGCTCATGAGGTGTCAGTATGATAGGCACGCATCTTTAGTTTTTGAGAGGGATTTCGGGAGGTACCGCTCGCCCGACCCCTACAGAAACTGTAAGATGTCAGTGAATAGTAAGATTGTGACTGGACTGGTTGATAGTACGGGATCTCTGAACCGGTCCAGATCAGGGATCCTGGAGGTCGTCAGATCCTTTTACTCACACCTCTTGGGGAGGAAGGATCTAGATCGAGACGTGATGTTGGGTTTCCTGGCTGAAACCATTCCTGAGCCAGGAGTAGACCCCTCTCTTGATGTTTTGGCAGAAGAGATCAGGGAAGAGAAAGTTAGACTGGCGATTGAAGGGCTTGCCCTGAAGAACTCGCCAGGTCCAGATGGCTTAACATTTGAGTTGTATAAGACCTTCAGGGACCTCTTGGTTCCCCTCTTGGCCGAGGTCTTCAATGAGTGTCTCTCCTCGGGCACTCTGCCGAGGTCAATGAGGAGGTCAGCCCTGATTCTTCTGTCAAAAGGTAAAGATTCAAGCTGTATTGAGAAATGGAGGCCCATAGCTCTTCTCAATGCGGACAGGAAGATTCTGGCCAAGATACTGTTTAATCGGCTGGTGAAGTTTGCACCCCGGCTCCTTTCGGAGGCTCAGCACTGCTCTGTTCCAGGCCGAAGCACCTTAAGTGCTGTCCTTAGTGTCAGGGAGGCAGTGGAGCGGAGTAGTGCGCGTCTTTGAAAGGGGTACTTGCTGTCCTTGGATCAGGCCAAAGCATTTGATCAGGTGAACCACGAGTACCTCTGGTCTGTCCTTGTGAGATATGGCCTACCAGATACTTTTGTCAATAGGCTTAAGATCTTGTATGCAGGGGCAGAGAGTTTCCCGCTGGTGAACGGTTGGTCTGGCCGCTCTTTTGAGGTTGGGTCTGGTGTTCGCCAGGGCTGTCCCTTGAGCCCACTGTTGTATGTGTTCGAGATCGACCCTTTCCTTAGGAGGGTTGGTTGTGGACCATTGGCAGGGGTCGGGATGAGCCTGGAGGAACCAGAAGCCACCCTGAGAGTGGTAGCGTACGCTGATGATGTCACTGTTTTTGTATCCTCGAGAGGGGAGGCAGATATGGTGATGTCTGAAGTGGAGCGCTACTCGGAGGCGTCCGGGTCCAAGATCAACCAGGATAAGTGTGAGAGTCTCTGGCTGGGAGGGGGAGATCCCAGGTTTGATCTCCCGGGCACCCTTCCAGAGCCCCAAGAGTCAGCAAAAGTATTGGGCATCACATTTGGCCAGGGTGATTACCCCACTAAAAACTGGGATGGTAGGCTCCAGGATGCCACTCGGAAGGTGGACCAGTGGAAGGGTTGGTCTTTAACCTTAAGGGAAAGGGTACACCTGATCAAATCGTACCTGCTCCCTTTGTTTATCTACCTGGGCAGTGTATGTATCTTGCCAGAGGCTTCCTATACTAGGATCTACAGCCTGTTCTTCCAGCTGTTATGGGGGAATAGGCTGAACCTGGTCAAGAGAGAGGTTACGTACCGTACGAGGAGACTTGGGGGTTTGTCTATGGTGAACCCTGTGGTGTTCTTAGTGAACACCTTCTTAAAAGCTAACATCGCAAACCTCTGGAAAGAGAGGGCTCCTCCGTGGGTACTCTCCTGCAGGGAATGGTTTCGGCCTTTCTTCCAGGAATGGGAGACAGGAGGGCGAGTGAAGGACCTTCGTACACCCCATGGGTATCTTCCGGCTTATGCTACCCCGACTCTGAAGATGATACGTCGGTGGGGTCTGGGAATGTGGGAGATCAGGACTCAGTCAAGGAAATTCCTTGACCAAAGGGTTCTGTTGACCCATTTCCAGAAGCCCTTGGCGCTCAGGGACTGCCCAGGTTGGGATCTGAGGGTTGGGTTAAATCTTTTGAACTCAGAGGATCCCCCAGAAGTTTTGGGACTTGGCCTGGCGCTGCTTCCAGGGGAAGCTATATGTGAGGGACAATTTGAAGTGCAGGAGCTCCGATGATCGGGGGTGTCCCCGAGAGGAGTGTGGGAATACGCTAGAGAGTATGGATAATTTCCTGCTTCATTGTCCCTTCAATATAGGGGTTTACACCAGGGTGGGCGCCTCCATAGGTTGGAGTCAGTTAGTCAGCCTCACCTATCCGGAGTGGGCTTATGGAGTATTCAGGAACCTGGGTGGCCGAGATCGCTGCACGTTATTCTTAGTCAGCTTAGTGGTTAGGTACCACACGTGGAACGCACGGTATCTAGTATCTACACAGCGTAGAGTCCTCTCCGAGGTGGAGGTCTGTAGGAACATCACTGGTGACCTCGGGAAGATCAGGTCTTTGGAGTATGGCAGGCTGGGTACCAGTAGGGCTTCTCTCCTGTGGAGAGGTTTTTCCTTTGCTGTGCCCTAGGTACTGAGCCCACTGGGTGAGGGACCATAATTCTGGTTAGGGACAGAGTAGGTAGGGACAGAGGTAGGGAGAGTGTGAGGGTTAGATTAATATTTAGGGATAGTAGTAGGGAGAGGGTAGGGGGCATAGTCAGGGATAGGTTATAAATTATTATGGTACCCGGTCTGCCATCCTCCGATCCCGGTGGGGGGCTGTGCATAACACTTTAGGTTTTTGTTTTAATTTTCTATTCAGTTATAAACAGTAAAGGGCTTACAGGCTACCGAACTTGAGCCTTTTTGTTATGTGTTGTGGTGTTGGTGTTTTAGGTAGTTTGGTAAGTTGAGGGCTGGATAAGCCCTATGGACGATTATAGTTATTGTATATGGTATGGGGTATAGGATAGGTTGGGAGGGGTGATGGGGGGTTTACATCGTATGCTTTTCCTTGGATGGGGTTCTGGCATGAGTCACTGAGGGACAAGAGCTGAACTTATGGACCCAGACTCATGTCCAGATTTGGGGTGTGGGTGATGGGGTTTGTAGTTAGAATATTAGATAGGTTTATGTAATTTGATTGCTATAATTTTATTATTATTTGCATTATTGTTTATTAGTATACTTTATTATTATTATTATTATTATTATTATTATTATTATTATTATTATTATATTATTATTATTATCATCATATATTATCTTTATGTATATAAGGCAGCCGGACCTGGTATTCTTAAGTTAGTATTTGATGTTTCCATTTTTTTTTACTATTTGTACTAACTTGGTTTTGTTAGGATAGTTTTAGTTGGGGATAGTTTCTTAACTGTTAAAGTTGTCTTGTGTGTGTGTGTGTGTGTGTGTGTGTGTGTGTGTGTGTGTGTGTGTGTGTGGGGGGGGGGGGGTTAGGTGGGAATTATGTATACGGGGATGGGAGGTTTGGTTGGTGAATTGTGTTGGGGTGTGTGTGAGTAGGGGGTGCTATGTGTGTTGAAGAGAAAAAAAAAAAAAAGCTTTGTGTAGTTTTGGTTTCTTATTTTGTTCAATTATGTCCAAGCAGGGACTGTATTAAGTTAGAGTCAAGAATGGCTCACACTATGTTATAGCTTTTTGGCCCTTGGTCTAAAGTGGACTTTACTATATAATTTCTGTGTGCTGTGAGGTGTGAGTGTGGGGTAGGTAGTAGCGGTGGTGGGGTAGTAATAGTTGTAAGTTTGGGGGATTTTGGTAGTATCTTATAATGAAGCTGGACTGGCCGGTGAGGCAGGTGTGAGGGATGATTTCCTTTCCGTAAAGATATTGTTTAAGTATTTATTAATGTGTTGTTTTTGTTATAAGCAGAAAAGCTTTGTATTTGTTTCTGTTCTGGCCGATGGAGCCGCGTTTATATTTATGTTGTTATACTTGTTATGTTTTATATTTTTCTAATAAAAAGAATTACAGGATGTAACTCAGGATCAGTAATGTAATGTATGTACACAGTGACCTCACCAGCAGAATAGTGAGCGCAGCTCTGGGGTATAATACAGGACGTGATTCAGGATGAGTAATGTAATGTATGTACACAGTGACCTCACCAGCAGAATAGTGAGCGCAGCTCTGGAGTATAATACAGGATGTAACTCAGGATCAGTAATGTAATGTATGTACACAGTGACCTCACCAGCAGAATAGTGAGCGCAGCTCTGGAGTATAATACAGGATGTAACTCAGGATCAGTAATGTAATATATGTACACAGTGACCCCACCAGCAGAATAGTGAGTGCAGCTCTGGGGTATAATACAGGATCAGTAATGTAATGTATGTACACAGTGACCCCACCAGCAGAATAGTGAGTGCAGCTCTGGGGTATAATACAGGATGTAACTCAGGATCAGAAATGTAATATATGTACACATTGACCCCACCAGCAGAATAGTGAGTGCAGCTCTGGGGTATAATACAGGATGTAACTCAGGATCAGTAATGTATGTACACAGTGACCCCACCAGCAGAATAGTGACTGCAGCTCTGGGGTATAATACAGGATGTAACGCAGGATCAGTAATGTAATGTATGTACACATTGACCCCACCAGCAGAATAGTGAGTTCAGCTCTGGGGTATAATACAGGATGTAACTCAGGATCAGTAATGTATGTACACAGTGACCCCACCAGCAGAATAGTGAGTGAGAATATCATCTTGTCAAAGGGTAAAGACCCGTGCCGCATTGCAAATTGGCGTCCCATAGCGCTTCTCAATGTGGACAAAAAGATTCTGGCAAAAGTGCTGTTTAATTGCCTGGTGAAGTTTAGCCCCCAGTTCCTTTCGGGGGCCCAGCATTGCTCTGTTCCAGGCCGCAGTACCTTTAGTGCTGTGCTCGGTGTCCGGGAGGCTGTGGAGCAGGGTAGGGCGGGTCACTGGAAGGGGTACTTGCTGTCCTTGGATCAGGCAAAAGCGTTTGATCGGGTTAACCACAAGTACCTCTGGTCTGTTCTTCTGAGATATGGCCTGCCGGGGGGGGGGGGGGGGGGGGGGGGGGGTTATTGATTGGACCTTGTATACAGGGGCAGAGAGTTTCCCGCTTGTGAATGGTTGGATTGGCCGCTCTTTTGAGGTTGGGTCTGGTGTCCATCAGGGTTGCCCTTTGAGCCCACTGTTGTACGTGTTTGCAGTTGATCCTTTCCTTAGGAGGATTGATTGTGGACCAATGGCAGGGGTGAGAATGGACCCTGCGGTGCCGGATTCCACTCTGAGGGTGGTAGCGTACGCCGATGATGTCACCATATTCGTCTCCTCGCAAGAGGAGGTGCGGTGTGTGATGTCAGAGGTGGAGCGCTACTCAGAGGCATCTGGGTCCAAGATCAACCAGGATAAGTGTGAGAGTCTCTGGCTGGGAGGTGGAGATCCTGGATTTGATCTCCCGGACACCCTTCCAGAGCCCCAGGAGTCTGCAAAAGTTTTCGCCATTAAATTCGGCCAAGGGGATTACCCCAAACAAAACTGGGACAGCAGGCTTAAGATCGCCGCTCAGAGGGTGGATCAGTGGAAGGGTTGGTCTTTGACCCTCAGGGAAAGGGTTAACCTGATCAAAACATTCCTGCTCCCTTTGCTGATATATCTGGGCAGTGTTTGCATTTTGCCAGAGCCGCTTTGGACTCGGGTCTACAGTGTGTTCTTCCAGCTGTTATGGGGGAATAGACTGAACCTAGTCAAGAGGGAGGTTACTTACCGTACGAGGAGACAAGGGGGGTTGTGTATGGTCAACCCCGTGGTGTTCCTGGTGAATACCTTTCTTAAGACCAACATTTCAAACCTCTGGAAAGAGAGGGCTCCTCCGTGGGTATTCTCCTGTAGGGGATGGTTTCGGCCTTTCTTCCAGGAATGGGAGACAGGAGGGCAAGTGAAGGATCTCCGCACACCACACGGGCATCTTCCGGCTTATGCTACCCTGGTTCTGAAGGTCATTCGTCGGTGGGGTTTGGGGATGTGGGAGATTAGGACTCTGTCGAGGAAACTCCTTGACAACAGGGTCCTGTCATCCCATTTCCAAAAACCGCTGGCGCTCAAGGATTGCCCAAGCCGGGATCTGGAGGTTGGTTTGGGCCTATTGAATTCCATCAGGATCCCCTTGAAGTTTTGGGACTTGGCTTGGCGCTGCTTCCATGGGAAACTGTATGTGAGGGACAATCTGAAGTGCAGGAGCTCTGAGGATCGGGGATGTCCCCGGGAGGAGTGTGGAGGCATGCTGGAAAGCATGGAGCATTTTCTGCTTCATTGTCCCTTTAATACAGAGGTTTACAACAGGGTGGGCGCTTCCATCGGGTGGCCCAGGTTGGCCCGCCTCTCCTATGCGGAATGGGCCTATGGAGCATTCAGAAACCTTGGTGGCTGGGACCGGAGCACTTTATTCCTAGTTAGCATAGTGGTCAGGTACCACACGTGGAGTGCATGGTGTTTAGTATCGACGCAACGTAAAATCCTCCCTGTGGATGAGGTGGTTAGGGGCACAGCGCCCCCTGTGGATGAGGTGGTTAGGGGCACAGCGCCCCCTGTGGATGAGGTGGTTAGGGGCATAGCGCCTTCTGTGGATGAGGTGGTTAGGGGCACAGCGCCCCCTGTGGATGAGGTGGTTAGGGGCACAGCGCCCCCTGTGGATGAGGTGGTGAGGGGCACAGCGCTCCCTGTGGATGAGGTGGTTAGGGGCACAGCGCCCCCTGTGGATGAGGTGGTTAGGGTCACACTCGGTGACCTGGTGAAGGTGCGCTCTCTGGAATACGAGAGGCTGGGGGCTGGTAGGGCCTCTTGTCTTTGGAGGGGCTCTGCCTATAAGGTTCCTTAGCCTGCGTCTCCTCTCCTGGTGGTGGGCTGATGCTGGCACCTTAGTCTTTTGGTTTGTGCTGTAGAGATACTGGAGTATAGGGCTTGCAGGCGCTGATCTTGGGCTTTCGGGCTGTGTGTGGGGCTGAGAAGTCTCATTATTGTTGGGTTTAGTAAGTTATATATATTTTTGTATTGTGATTGTCTTTGTATGTTTGTATAAATTGTATATACTGTATATATTATATGTGTTTTGTTTGCACCTGGGGTTCGGGTTTAGTGCTAGGTTGGGTGGTGGGTAAAAGGGGGGAGGGGGCTTCTGTGGGACTTTGTTGGGACTTTTTTATATATAATATTATATAATCCTGGGCTGGTTCATGGACGTCCGTGATCATATATTAGGGGCATGGGATGCCGGACCAGCTCAGGAAAGCAAAAAAAAAAAAATTTTTTAAATATTATATGTATTGTTTAGTTGTAGGTTACTATTTTGCATTGTGTCTTGTTTAGTTTTAGTTTATTTGTGTAACGATCTTGTTTAGTTGGTGTTGGGTTGAGTAGAATTATGTGTGTGGTATTAGGTTGCAGGGCCGTCTTACCCATTGGGTATGGTAGGCGGCTGCCCGGGGGCCCTTGCGTCCTAGGGGCCCCTGCCCTGTGACATGTTCCCTGGCCCTTTAACTGGGAGTGCTCCTGATCAGCGCTGGTAGATAGGGGCTGTGCGCAGCTCGCTCTTGTGGCCGGAAGCTGCATTCTGCTTCCGGTCACTAGAGGTCTCTCTCACCCCCTGCATTCCCGTGCGGAGCAGGAGAGTGACGTCACCAGCAGAGCCCTGAGAGGAAGGAGAAGCTGGAGGCCTGAAGCACAAAGCCTGAGTGAGTATGTGCTGATACCAGAGGGGGGAGGCTAGCTGGCAGGGAAGGGGTTAATCATGGGAGTGCTCTCTGCAGGGATGCAGACAGGGCTGTGGGTGAACTGGTAAACAGGGAGGGGGGGGGGACAGGGGTGTAACTCCTCTGAGTATGTATATATCTCCATTCAGTGTATACAGCAATGTATTATATACTTATCCTCCTCCTGAGTGTGTATATATCACTCTATTGTTGTCTCCCTGTATGTATACTGTATAATACAATATACAGGGAAACAACATGGCTTATATATAGAGAAGGGCAAAACAACATGTCTTATATATACAGAGGGGCAACAACATGACTATTATATATGAGAACCATGTTGTTTCCCTGTATACAGTATACAGGGAGACAACATGGTTCTCATATATAATAGTCATGTTGTTGCCCCTCTGTATATATGAGACATGTTGTTTTGCCCTTCTCTATATATAAGCCGTGTTGTTTCCCTGTATATTGTATTATACAGTATACACAGACTCCCTGTATTATACAGTATACAGGGAGACAACATGGCGTATATGCAGAGGGACAGCAACATGTCTCATATATAGAGAGGGGCACCAATATATATTAATTAGGCTATTACCCACCACCTGTATACCCCACATATACCTGTACCCCACATACATATATATATATATATATATATATATATATATATATATACACACACTCACCGGCCACTTTATTAGGTACACCATGCTAGTAACGGGTTGGACCCCCTTTTGCCTTCAGAACTGCCCCAATTCTTGGTGGCATAGATACAACAAGGTGCTGGAAGCTTCCTCAGAGATTTTGGTCCATAGTGACATGATGGCATCACACAGTTGCCGCAGATTTGTCGGCTGCACATCCATGATGCCAATCTCCCGTTCCACCACATCCCAAAGATGCTCTATTGGATTGAGATCTGGTGACTGTGGAGGCCATTGGAGTACAGTGACCTCATTGTCATGTTCAAGAAACCAGTCTGAGATGATTCTAGCTTTATGACATGGCGCATTATCCTGCTGAAAGTCGCCATCAGATGTTGGGTCCATTGTGGTCATAAAGGGATGGACATGGTCAGCAACAATACTCAGGTAGGCTGTGGCGTTGTAACCATGCTCAATTGGTACCAAGGGGCCCAAAGAGTGCCAAGAAAATATTCCCCACACCATGACACCACCACCAGCCTGAACCGCTGATACAAGGCAGGATGGATCCATGCTTTCATGTTGTTGACGCCAAATTCTGACCCTACCATCCGAATGTCGCAGCAGAAATCGAGACTCATCAGACCAGGCAACGTTTTTCCAATCTTCTACTGTCCAATTTCGATGAGCTTGTGCAGATTGTAGCCTCAGTTTCCTGTTCTTAGCTGAGCGGAGTGGCACCCGGTGTGGTCTTCTGCTGCCCATCTGCCTCAGAGTTGGCCGTACTGTGCGATCAGAGATGCTCTTCTGCCTACCTTGGGTGTAACGGTTGGCTATTTGAGTCACTGTTGCCTTTCTATCAGCTGGAACCAGTCTGCCCATTCTCCTCTGACCTCCGGCATCAACAAGGCATTTCCGCCCACAGAACGGCCGCTCACTGGATGGTTTTTCTTTTTCGGACCATTCTCTGTAAACCCTAGAGATGGTTGTGCGTGAAAATCCCAGTAGATCAGCAGTTTCTGAAATACTCAGACCAGCCCTTCTGGCACCAACAACCATGCCACATTCAAAGGCCTCAAATCACCTTTCTTCCCCATACTGATGCTCGGTTTGAACTGCAGGAGATTGTCTTGACCATGTCTACATGCCTAAATGCACTGAGTTGCCGCCATGTGATTGGCTGATTAGAAATTAAGTGGTAACGTGCAGTTGGACAGGTGTACCTAATAAAGTGGCCGGTGAGTGTGTGTGTGTATATATATATGTATATATATATATACGTCCAGACATTCTGCAGCACACCAGCATTAGTGAAAAAAAGTGGTTTATTTCATGAAGTACAAAAGATACAAAAGATGCGTCGTTTCGACCTCCTCACAAGATCATTATCAATCATGCTTGATAATGATCTCGTGAGGAGGTCGAAACGTCGCATCTTTAGTACTTCATGAAATAAACCACTTTTTTTCACTAATGCTGGTGTGCTGCGGAATATCTGGACGTACCTTTGGGGATCCCCGTGCCAGGGGACTGACTCCGTACAGCACCCGCCTCATGCACTTTTGGATGTGCGGCTTTTTCCTACATATATGGTTGTACACATATATCACTATTATAGGCTATATAACCACCTACCTACTGCTCCACCTTTATACCTGTATCTATATGGTAGATAAATAGGTGGTAAGGTATATTGCTTATAATAGTGATATACTGTATGTGTGCAACATATTCGCACCTCTGCCCAGGGGCCCATAATGCTGTTAAGACGGCCCTGTTAGGTTGTGCACAATGCAACTGGGCCAGGGGGTTCACATTTAGTTATTTATATAGGTGTATAGTATATAGTGGTGTATTGTATGTAGTAGTGTATATAGGTGTGTTTATAAGTGTATAGTATATAGTAGTATATATAGGTTTGTATATAGTAGTGTATATAGTTTATTAATATGTTTAGCTAAATAGTTTATATTGTGTATATATTGTATATAGGTATATGGGTGTATATATTGTATATAGGTATATGGGTGTATATAGGTATATAGGTTGTATGTGTGGAGGAATGAGTGTGGGGATGGGCCGGTGGTTTATGTTATGGTTTCATTTTCTATTGTTTTGTTCTGGTCAGATATGGTGCGTTATTTCTGTATTTATTTATTGTTATGTTTAAAATTTTAATAAAAGAAATACAGGATGTAACTCAGGATCAGTAATGTAATGTATGTACACAGTGACCCCACCAGCAGAATAGTGAGTGCAGCTCTGGGGTATAATACAGGATGTAACTCAGGATCAGTAATGTAATGTATGTACACAGTGACCCCACCAGCAGAATAGTGAGTGCAGCTCTGGGGTATAATACAGGATGTAACTCAGGATCAGTAATGTAATGTATGTACACAGTGACCCCACCAGCAGAATAGTGAGTGCAGCTCTGGGGTATAATACAGGATGTAACTCAGGATCAGTAATGTAATGTATGTACACAGTGACCCCACCAGCAGAATAGTGAGTGCAGCTCTGGGGTATAATACAGGATGTAACTCAGGATCAGTAATGTAATGTATGTACACAGTGACCCCACCAGCAGAATAGTGAGTGCAGCTCTGGGGTATAATACAGGATGTATTTGTAGCGGTGTGATGCTCTCCGCATTGTCTCCTATCTGATCTCGTCACGGACACCCGATCCCGGGCCGTTGCTGCAGGTTATATATAGCCGATGCTGATGTTTCCATCGCTGTCACATTTGCTCTGGATCAGCCTGAATCCCTCTATCCCATGTGCTGGGGAGAGTAATGGAGTAGTTCCTGCAGGGGGCGCTGTGAGCACAGTGCTGGTGACATATACAGGGGATTAGGGATAATCTGCAGTGAGCCGTCAATGTTACATTATAGGAGATGAGTCACAGGAGATGAACGCTGCACCAGGGCTGAGCCAATGGGGGGGAGGGCGACTGACACCCCCACACAATACTATGTACCCTTACCACCGCTATCACCCAACTATCCCCGAGCACTGCAATGTCCCCCAGCATAGACAGCAAGCAAAAGGGGGGGGGGGAATTATTGGAAATGATACCAGGGCCCCCCAAGGGGGAGGATCCTGGGGCCCGCCATGGGAAAATGATCCAGGAGCCACCTGGGGAAATCATCCAAGGGCCCCCCCGGAGAGGGGGGATTATCCTGGGGCCCACCAGAGGGGGGGATTATCCCGGGGCCCACCAGAGAAGGGGAGGGGATTATCCCGGGGCCCACCAGAGAAGGGGAGGGGATTATCCAGGGGCCCACCAATGAAGAAGTGGTGAGAAGCAACCTGCTGACCCTGATCTTACCCGCATTCATCTCTATCTGTGTCCACAACTCCCTTGTGAATGACAAGCCATTGCTATACTCCCAATGTGCCCTACGATGACGAAGCACTCAGGGTATGCTGGGAGTTGTAGTTTCTGAGAGGAAAACCTGGTTGTGTAGAGGCTCCTGGTGGCTTATGGAAGTGGTGGGTGTGGTTATACTGAGGGGTGTGGTCTGGTACAGATGTGGGTGTGGTTATATTGAGGGTGTGTGGTCTGGCACGGATGTGGGTGTGGTGTATGTAGATTATGGGTGTGGTTATACTAAGGGGTGTGGTCTGGTACAGATGTGGGTGTGGTTATACTGAGGGGGTGTGGTCTGGCACAGATGTGGTTATACTGAGGGGGTGTGGTCTGGCACAGGTGTGGGTGTGGCTCATGTAGCTGGTGAGTGTGGGTATACTGAGGGGGTGTGGTCTGGCACAGATGTGGGTGTGGTGCATGTAGGTGATGGGTGTGGTTATACTGAGGGGTGTGGTCGGGTACAGATGTGTGTGTGGTTATACTGAGGGGTTTTGGTCTGGCAGAGATGTAAATGTGCTTATATTGAGGGGTTGTGGTCTGGCACAAATGTGGGTGTGGTTATACTAAGGGGTGTGGTCTGGTACAGATGCGGTTGTGGCTCATGTAAGTGGTAGGTGTGGTCATACGGACAACCCTTAATGCCCTCCTATATAATAGAGAAGTCCCTATCTATCCCCCTACAGTGGATAGACTCTGCTATCCATTTAGTAATTAGACCCCTCTGTGCCCCCCAAATATCGAAGTTTCCTCTGTGCCCCTATATAGTAGGCAGGCCCCTCTGTGCCTCCATATTGTAGTAAGGCCCCTCTGTGCCTCCATATTGTAGTTAGGCCCCTCTGTGCCTCCATATTGTAGTAAGGCCCCTCTGTGCCTCCATATTGTAGTTAGGCCCCTCTGTGCCTTCATATTGTCGTAAGGCCCCTCTGTGCCTCCATATTGTAGTAAGGCCCCTCTGTGCCTCCATATTGTAGTTAGGCCCCTCTGTGCCTTCATATTGTCGTAAGGCCCCTCTGTACCTCCATATTGTCGTAAGGCCCCTCTGTACCTCCATATTGTCGTAAGGACTCTCTGTACCTCCATATTGTCGTAAGGCCCCTCTGTGCCTCCATATTGTAGTAAGGCCTCTCTGTGCCTCCATATTGTAGTAAGGCCCCTCTGTGCCTCCATATTGTAGTAAGGCCTCTCTGTGCCTCCATATTGTAGTAAGGCCCCTGTGCCTCCATATTGTAGTAAGGCCCCTCTGTGCCTCTATATTGTCGTAAGGCCCCCTCTGTGCCTCCATATTGTAGTAAGGCCCCTCTGTGCCTTCATATTGTCGTAAGGCCCCTCTGTGCCTCTATATTGTAGTAAGGCCCCTCTGTGCCTCTATATTGTAGTAAGGCCCCTCTGTACCTCCATATTGTCGTAAGGACCCTCTGTGCCCCTATATTAGTAGCAAGGCCCCTCTGTTCCTCCATATTGTAGTAAGGACCCTCTGTGCCTCCATATTGTAGTAAGGACCCTCTGTGCCTCCATATTGTAGTAAGGTCCCTCTGTGCCTCCATATTGTAGTAAGGACCCTCTGTGCCTCCATATTGTAGTAAGTACGAACCCTGCAGGCTGGCACCATGCAAAAATATATGAAGGGGAGTGCAAGTCCTAACAATCCAAACTATGTATAAACAAGAGAAAAAAAAAGATTGAAAAAGAATGGACTGCACCTCAATAATAATCAGAAATCAAAATATTTCATCAAATTTTATTTACATGAATGCAAGGAACAAACAAGGAAGATTAAAAACAATTAAAATACAACACCTTCACTGGCCATGGTATGGCCCCGTGAACCAAAACCCACCAATATAATATCTCAGGTGTCCGCCATATTACATTAGTAATACCAAATAAATACTATATTATGCAATTGGGAATTAAGGGGCTACGTATCAGGGTGGTTTGGGGATCTCCCCACTGGGAGGCACCCCCTTGGCAATAGGCTTCCCTCCCCTGGAGGGTATCTGGCTATTCCCGTGTTTTGAGACTCGTAACTGAGACTCCACAGACCCTTCATAGGGGGCAATGCATCAGTGGAGACTCTTCAGTGAGTACTCCATTTGATTTTTTTGTCGCTGGTCTCCCTGAGCTCAGCGAGTGCTGTGTTTTATATTATGCAATAGTAAAAAAAAAAAGAAAAATGAATACCAAGAGTAATAAATAACAGGTTGCTAATCCATACCCTGACATCCCATAGAAAAATGTAGCGGAGGTTATTATAGTGACCTGATGAAGGATACTTCTGGTTCCTGGATCTTAGTCCATTTGGTCCGCTCCTAGTCTGGTACCTTTGTTTCCTGTACAGGCCACTTACTCTGTATAAGGGGGGAACCTGCTAACCCCACTACCATAGACCCATACCTCCCAAAAAACACAATAAACACATGTTTGGCGGAAATTGAAGCATACGCTGCACTTTATTTAACATTGTAAACATAAACGGGGAGGCCCGACACAAATCCCGCCCTTTCAGCCAGGAAACTAAAAGCGACCATTTATAAAAGCGACCATTTACTGAGGGTAGCCCGGACCAGACCTCCCCTCCCCCATTGGCTGCAAGCTTCTTTCTTCAGGTTTTATAGCTCGAGCTGCCGCTGCTTCAGTCTTCTCAGTTGATCTTCTCTCCTCAGGTAATCTTGAAAAGTGCTGTGTCCCTGGTCTGGCCACCTGTCCTTATACTCTCCAACCCCGCCCCCACTACCACCTATCTCAGCTCACTACCTCCCCCAGGTATTCCCTCCTCATACACAAAGGCCATACCTGTTCCCCCCTCCCCCACCCTCTATCGGGGTCCATCTTAGTTTCTTAGCTTACCTGTAACCAAACTACTGTCACCATTACACTCGCACTTCCAACTAACAAAACCCTAGTAACCCTGTCGTGGTCGCAGAGACCCCCCTTATGGCTCCTCGCTGGGAGGCCCCTTTATCCCCAAATCGTCACACTTTATATATAGTATACACACCACTTACTCTGTATTATATATAGTATACACACCGCTTACTCTGTATTATATATATAGTATACACACCACTTACTCTGTATTATATATATAGTATACACACCGCTTACTCTGTATTATATATATATAGTATACACACCGCTTACTCTGTATTATATATATATATAGTATACACACCACTTACTCTGTATTATATATATATATAGTATACACACCACTTACTCTGTAATATATATAGTATACACACCACTTACTCTGTATTATATATAGTATACACACCACTTACTCTGTAATATATATATATATATAGTATACACACCACTTACTCTGTATTATATATAGTATACACACCACTTACTCTGTAATATATATAGTATACACACCACTTACTCTGTATTATATATAGTATACACACCACTTACTCTGTATTATATATATATAGTATACACACCACTTACTCTGTATTATATATATAGTATACACACCACTTACTCTGTATTATATATATAGTATACACACCACTTACTCTGTATTATATATATAGTATACACACTGCTTACTCTGTATTATATATAGTATACACACCACTTACTCTGTAATATATATAGTATACACACCACTTACTCTGTAATATATATAGTATACACACCACTTACTCTGTAATATATATAGTATACACACCACTTACTCTGTATTATATATATATATATATATATATATATATATATATATATATAGTATACACACCACTTACTCTGTAATATATATAGTATACACACCGCTTACTCTGTATTATATATATATAGTATACACACCACTTACTCTGTATTATATATATATATAGTATACACACCACTTACTCTGTAATATATATAGTATACACACCACTTACTCTGTATTATATATAGTATACACACCACTTACTCTGTAATATATATAGTATACACACCACTTACTCTGTATTATATATATATATATATATATATATATATATATATATATATAGTATACACACCACTTACTCTGTAATATATATAGTATACACACCACTTACTCTGTAATATATATAGTATACACACCACTTACTCTGTATTATATATAGTATACACACCACTTACTCTGTAATATATATAGTATACACACCACTTACTCTGTAATATATATAGTATACACACCACTTACTCTGTAATATATATAGTATACACACCACCTACTCTGTATTATATATATATATATATATATATAGTATACACACCACTTACTCTGTAATATATATAGTATACACACCGCTTACTCTGTATTATATATATATATATATAGTATACACACCACTTACTCTGTAATATATATAGTATACACACCGCTTACTCTGTATTATATATATATATATATAGTATACACACCGCTTACTCTGTAATATATATATATATATAGTATACACACCACTTACTCTGTATTATATATATAGTATAGACACCACTTACTCTGTAATATATATAGTATACACACCACTACTCTGTATTATATATATATATATATATATATATATATAGTATACACACCACTTACTCTGTAATATATATAGTATACACACCACTTACTCTGTATTATATATATAGTATACACACCACTTACTCTGTAATATATATAGTATACACACCACTTACTCTGTAATATATATAGTATACACACCACTTACTCTGTAATATATATAGTATACACACCACTTACTCTGTAATATATATAGTATACACACCACTTACTCTGTAATATATATAGTATACACACCACTTACTCTGTATTATATATATATATATATATATATATAGTATACACACCACTTACTCTGTATTATATATATAGTATACACACCACTTACTCTGTAATATATATAGTATACACACCACTTACTCTGTATTATATATATATATATATATATATATATATATAGTATACACACCACTTACTCTGTATTATATATATATATATAGTATACACACCACTTACTCTGTATTATATATATAGTATACACACCACTTACTCTGTAATATATATAGTATACACACCACTTACTCTGTATTATATATATATATATATATATATATATATATAGTATACACACCACTTACTCTGTATTATATATATAGTATACACACCACTTACTCTGTAATATATATAGTATACACACCACTTACTCTGTAATATATATAGTATACACACCACTTACTCTGTAATATATATAGTATACACACCACTTACTCTGTATTATATATATATATATATATATATAGTATACACACCACTTACTCTGTAATATATTTAGTATACACACCACTTACTCTGTATTATATATAGTATACACACCACTTACTCTGTAATATATATAGTATACACACCACTTACTCTGTAATATATATAGTATACACACCACTTACTCTGTATTATATATATATATATAGTATACACACCACTTACTCTGTAATATATATAGTATACACACCACTTACTCTGTATTATATATATAGTATAGACACCACTTACTCTGTAATATATATATATAGTATACACACCGCTTACTCTGTATTATATATATATATATATAGTATACACACCACTTACTCTGTAATATATATAGTATACACACCACTTACTCTGTATTATATATATAGTATAGACACCACTTACTCTGTAATATATATAGTATACACACCACTACTCTGTATTATATATATATATATAGTATACACACCACTTACTCTGTAATATATATAGTATACACACCACTTACTCTGTATTATATATAGTATACACACCGCTTACTCTGTATTATATATATATATAGTATACACACCACTTACTCTGTATTATATATATATAGTATACACACCACTTACTCTGTATTATATATATATATAGTATACACACCACTTACTCTGTATTATATATAGTATACACACCACTTACTCTGTAATATATATATATAGTATACACACCGCTTACTCTGTATTATATATATATATAGTATACACACCACTTACTCTGTATTATATATATATATATATATAGTATACACACCACTTACTCTGTATTATATATATATAGTATACACACCACTTACTCTGTATTATATATATATAGTATACACACCACTTACTCTGTAATATATATAGTATACACACCGCTTACTCTGTATTATATATATATATAGTATACACACCACTTACTCTGTATTATATATATAGTATACACACCACTTACTCTGTATTATATATATATAGTATACACACCGCTTACTCTGTATTATATATATATATATATAGTATACACACCACTTACTCTGTATTATATATATATAGTATACACACCACTTACTCTGTAATATATATAGTATACACACCGCTTACTCTGTATTATATATATAGTATACACACCGCTTACTCTGTATTATATATAGTATACACACCGCTTACTCTGTATTATATATATATATATAGTATACACACCACTTACTCTGTATTATATATATATATAGTATACACACCACTTACTCTGTATTATATATATATATATATATATAGTATACACACCACTTACTCTGTATTATATATATATAGTATACACACCACTTACTCTGTATTATATATATATAGTATACACACCACTTACTCTGTAATATATATAGTATACACACCGCTTACTCTGTATTATATATATATATAGTATACACACCGCTTACTCTGTATTATATATAGTATACACACCACTTACTCTGTATTATATATATATAGTATACACACCGCTTACTCTGTATTATATATATATATATATAGTATACACACCACTTACTCTGTATTATATATATATAGTATACACACCACTTACTCTGTAATATATATAGTATACACACCGCTTACTCTGTATTATATATATAGTATACACACCGCTTACTCTGTATTATATATAGTATACACACCACTTACTCTGTATTATATATATATAGTATACACACCGCTTACTCTGTATTATATATATATATAGTATACACACCGCTTACTCTGTATTATATATAGTATACACACCACTTACTCTGTATTATATATAGTATACACACCACTTACTCTGTATTATATATATAGTATACACACCACTTACTCTGTAATATATATAGTATACACACCACTTACTCTGTATTATATATAGTATACACACCGCTTACTCTGTATTATATATATAGTATACACACCACTTACTCTGTATTATATATAGTATACACACCACTTACTCTGTATTATATATATAGTATACACACCACTTACTCTGTAATATATATAGTATACACACCACTTACTCTGTAATATATATAGTATACACACCGCTTACTCTGTATCATATATATAGTATACACACCACTTACTCTGTATTATATATAGTATACACACCACTTACTCTGTAATATATATATAGTATACACACCGCTTACTCTGTATTATATATAGTATACACACCACTTACTCTGTAATATATATATAGTATACACACCGCTTACTCTGTATTATATATATATATATAGTATACACACCGCTTACTCTGTATTATATATATATAGTATACACACCACTTACTCTGTAATATATATATATAGTATACACACTGCTTACTCTGTATTATATATATAGTATACACACCACTTACTCTGTATTATATATATAGTATACACACCACTTACTCTGTAATATATATAGTATACACACCACTTACTCTGTATTATATATATATAGTATACACACCACTTACTCTGTAATATATATAGTATACACACCACTTACTCTGTAATATATATAGTATACACACCACTTACTCTGTAATATATATATAGTATACACACCGCTTACTCTGTATTATATATATATATATAGTATACACACCACTTACTCTGTATTATATATATATATATAGTATACACACCACTTACTCTGTATTATATATATAGTATACACACCACTTACTCTGTATTATATATATAGTATACACACACCCACTGGTCCTTCTCTCACTACTGGAGTAACATACAACCCTCGCAGATATATATAAAACTACTTTACTAACAACATAAAGATGACAAGGACATTATACATTATATACAGATACATTACATAGAGATGACAACCACACACAGCTGCCTCCTTTCCTACCCCCCTGGATACCAAGCACCATGTGACCAATGCTGTGTATGTATATACAGTATAACATATATCCAGACCCCACACCGTATCCTGGATCTATACTTACTATCACAGCCACATCCAGCAGCCGACCACTAGTACATGTACATATAGAAACTCATGCATAAACAGCGTATATATCTATAGCAACACACACTTCTACCTAGAATATCTATATGTACTCGTATACAGTCTACTGTGATTCTATTATACGTATATTGCTATATACACACACAGAAGGCCACATATATTATACCTGTTCCTAAGTGCTTGTTCGTCCAGGGCCGCAGGAAAGAGCGCCAGACCTAGAGGGTTACATAGGTTATATCCCCTAGGACTTGTCCCATCCCATCTATGGACTCCACCCTAAGACCCCTCATATACCTTACAGGGGGGGAATGGAGAATGGTGACCAACTGGTTAAATTAGCTTCTTCCTGGACTCAGGGCCTTCGAAATGCTAATGTCCAAATGGTCTTTAGACATAGTGAAAGCTTAGTGAATGCCTGCTATCAGTATATACTATATACCTGTACCAGGTATATAGTATATGTGGTCACAGCTCCTGTAACATTACCTCTCGCTGTGCTGTCTGACATGGTCAAGTGATAACCGACCATGTGACCGCATTAAGATGGCGCCGATCTCGCGCTGATTCTTTTGTTACTATAGTTAATCTCACAATACTAATCCTTGTTGGCCATGTGATTCGGTCATGTGATCGCACAGAGATAGCGCCGAGTACACGCCGGTCTATTTGCCCAGAGTCCTCCATAAGCCGCCTGAGTACCGTTCCTTTGCCTCATACCGGGTTTTTTATCATGCATTATTGTGCTATATATAGGAGCATTCAGGGACCCTTTGTGCCCTTATATTGTAGTAAGGCCCCTCTGTGGCTCTATATAGTAGCAATGCCCTCTGTGCCTCCATATTGTAGTAAGGCCCCTCTGTGCCTCCATATTGTAGTAAGGACCCTCTGTGCCTCCATATTGTAGTAAGGACCCTCTGTGCCTTCATATTGTTGTAAGGACCCTCTGTGCCCCTCTATAGTAGTAAGGCCCCTCTGTGCCCTCCATATTGTAAGGCCCCTCTGTGTCTCTTTATTGTAGTAAGGCCCCTCTGTGTCTCTTTATTGTAGTAAGGCCCCTCTGTGCCTCCATATTGTAGTAAGGCCCCTCTGTGCCTCCATATTGTAGTAAGGCCCCTCTGTGTCTCTTTATTGTAGTAAGGCCCCTCTGTGCCTCCATATTGTAGTAAGGCCCCTCTGTGCCTCCATATTGTAGTAAGGCCCCTCTGAGCCTCCATATTGTAGTTAGGCCCCTCTGTGCCTCCATATTGTAGCAAGGCCCCTCTGTGCCTCCATATTGTAGCAAGGCCCCTCTGAGCCTCCATATTGTAGTAAGGCCCCTCTGTGTCTCCATATTGTAGTAAGGCCCCTCTGTGCCTCCATATTGTAGTAAGGCCCCTCTGAGCCTCCATATTGTAGTAAGGCCCCTCTGAGCCTCCATATTGTAGTAAGGCCCCTCTGTGCCTCCATATTGTAGTAAGGCCCCTCTGAGCCTCCATATTGTAGTAAGGCCCCTCTGTGCCTCCATATTGTAGTAAGGCCCCTCTGTGCCTCCATATTGTAGTAAGGCCCCTCTGTGCCTCCATATTGTAGTAAGGATCCTCTGGGCCTTCATATTGTAGTAAGGCCCCTCTGTTCCTCCATATTGTAGTAAGGCCTCTCTGTGTCTCTTTATTGTAGTAAGGCCCCTCTGTGCCTCCATATTATAGTAAGGATCCTCTGGGCCTTCATATTGTAGTAAGGCCCCTCTGTGCCTCCATATTGTAGTAAGGCCCCTCTGAGCCTCCATATTGTAGTAAGGCCCCTCTGTGCCTCCATATTGTAGTAAGGATCCTCTGGGCCTTCATATTGTAGTAAGGCCCCTCTGTTCCTCCATATTGTAGTAAGGCCCCTCTGTTCCTCCATATTGTAGTAAGGCCTCTCTGTGTCTCTTTATTGTAGTAAGGCCCCTCTGTGCCTCCATATTATAGTAAGGTCCCTCTGTGCCCCTATATAGTAGAAAGGCCCCTAGTACCCCCAGTAGTTAGCATGCTGGCAGCCCCTCCACCCTCAGTAGTCAGTGCCCCCCAATAGGCAGTATCCCCCAAACAGTGACTCACCCCCTTCCCAGTTAGCAGTCTGCCCCAAGTATGTAGCCCTCTAGCAGTAAGTGCCCCCCGCAGTGGGCACTATTTGTGCTGTAGAAAACCCCTTTTGGTGGCAGCTGCAAGCCCCCCGGGAGATAGAACCACCAATACTCACCGGGCTTTTGTTTCATTCAGTCCTGCGGTGCCTCCTCCGGTCTCCTGTTCTGCATCGCACGAGTGGCCTCTGATGACTGCTGGCCTAACTCATCCTGCGGCCAATGGCTCCTCGCTTTGTCAATCGGCACTGAATGTAACTGGAACCTTGTTCAGAGTGGGGGCTGAGTGGGTACCCCAGGAGCAGGGGGTCCTGGCCATTTCAGCACAGGAGGGGGCCCATTCGGACTGGGAGCCCTCCCAGTCCCACACTGGATGCCCCCCTCTCCCCACACCCTTGGGGTCCATGTGCCAAAGGAGTAAAAAGAACGACCAATAGGATTGAAGCTTTGTTTTTCTGTAACATTTTATTGGACAGTAAGATGAGATACGGCCCCTTCTGCAGAGACGTGTGCTGATGCGGGGTCCGGAGTTCAGTGCGGTTATGGTGGTCCCGGGTCTAGGATGGCAGCATTCCCCCCCACATCAGGGGATGCCCAGCGGTATAGTGAAAGAGAGATAGTCACCGGTGGCGCCCCAGTCAGCGCGATGTGTCTGGTAGATGCTGATCCACGTGGTGAGGATGACCACCCACACAAAGAGGCCGAAGGCCGAGCGCTTCACGTCTGCACAACAAAGCAGAGACTTAGCTGTGTGGCCACCAAAATGGCCTCCACACCCAGCTGTACCCCCCCCCCCCCCAACACTTACAGCTCTGGATCTGGGGCTGCTCTGTGTACGAAGGCTTGAAGAAAGCTTCCTTAAAGAACCAGGTGACATTAACCAACCAGAGGAAGGGCAGCAGTGCAAATCCCCCTGCCGAGAGAGAGCGTAGGGTTAACAGAGCAACACCGGGGAGGGGGTGGGGGTGATACTAGGGACCGGGCACTAAACCACCGGACACCTGGGACCTGGCACTAAACCACC
Source organism: Dendropsophus ebraccatus (assembly GCF_027789765.1). NCBI lineage: Eukaryota > Metazoa > Chordata > Amphibia > Anura > Hylidae > Dendropsophus > Dendropsophus ebraccatus. The sequence continues at coordinate 90,747,561 of NC_091465.1, read as the reverse complement.
GGACACCTGGGACCTGGCACTAAACCACCGGGGAGCAGGCACTAGACCACTGGACACGGGGGATCGGACAGTAAACCACCGAGGACCGGGCACTAAACCACCAGACACCTGGCACTAAATCACCGGACACCGGGGAGCCGGCACTAAACCATCGAACACCAGGGAGCGGACAGTAAACCACCAGGGAACGGGCACTAAACCACCAGACACCAGGATGCGGCCACTAAACCACTGGACACGGGGGAGCGGACAGTAAACCACCGGGGACCGGGCACTAAACCACCAGACACCTGGCACTAAACCATTGGACACAGGGGATCGGACAGTAAACCACTGGGCACTAAACCACTGGACACGGGGGATCAGACAGTAAACCACCGGGGGCCCGGGCACTAAACCACCGGACACCAGGGAGTGGGCACTAAACCACTGGACAGCAGGGACCTGTTCACACTTTGCTCTCACCCAGGTAATACTTCCTGCACAGCTGCAGCTTCTCCTCATTGGGGACGCGCTCCAGGTTCATGTCGGACGTTCTGCGGCTCCGGTCGTCACTATAAGGAGAGGAGGGCACGGATCATACACCACATGCTGCTTACTGACTGCTTCCATGCACTTCTTACTGTCTCCCCCACAATCTCCGCTATCAGAGACGCCCGCTGCACTGTTCATCCTGAGCTTCCAGGTTCATTATCTGGGACATCGCTGGTTAACACTCGACCATTGGGAAACCAAATTACTTTTCATCTCGTCAAATAATACAGGAAATCCACAGAGACTCTGTGATGCCTCAAGAGCAGCTGGGAGACAAAGGGTTAATGCGGTGGGACCCCCCCACGTTGGAGAGCCCACTAGTGATTTACCACTGGCAGAGGAGGCAGCGTCTGAGTATGAAGGTATTTTGGCGCTGTGCCCCCCGCCGGCCTCCATTCTTCTTCCTCACCGGGGCCGTATTTGGTAATGTTTGGTTGGAAGACACTGCCTGTGGGTTTAACCCCTGTGTGACTCCTCTCCTTCCTGTACAGTGCTCTGCAGCGCCTCCTGCCCTTCTGCTTCCTGTACAGTGCTCTGCAGCGCCTCCTGCCCCTCTGCTTCCTGTACAGTGCTCTGCAGCGCCCCCTGCCTCTGCTTCCTGTACAGTGCTCTGCAGCGCCCCCTGCCTCTCTGCTTCCTGTACAGTGCTCTGCAGCACCCCCTGCCCCTCTGCTTCCTGTACAGTGCTCTGCAGCACCCCCTGCCTCTCTTCTTCCTGTACAGTGCTCTGCAGCGCCCCCTGCCCCTCTGCTTCCTGTACAGTGCTCTGCAGCGCCCCCTGCCTCTCTGCTTCCTGTACAGTGCTCTGCAGCGCCTCCTGCCCCTCTCCTTCCTGTACAGTGCTCTGCAGCGCCCCCTGCTCCTGCTTCCTGTACAGTGCTCTGCAGCGCCCCCTGCTCCTGCTTCCTGTACAGTGCTCTGCAGCGCCTCCTGCCCCTCTGCTTCCTGTACAGTGCTCTGCAGCGCCGCCTGCTCCTGCTTCCTGTACAGTGCTCTGCAGCGCCCCCTGCCTCTCTGCTTCCTGTACAGTGCTCTGCAGCGCCTCCTGCTTCCTGTACAGTGCTCTGCAGCGCCCCCTGCCTCTCTTCTTCCTGTACAGTGCTCTGCGCTGCCCCCTGCTTCCTGTACAGTGCTCTGCAGCGCCTCCTGCTTCCTGTACAGTGCTCTGCAGTGCCCCCTGCCCCCTGTACAGTGCTCTGCAGCGCCCCTGCCCCTTTGCTTCCTGTACAATGCTCTGCAGCGCCCCCTGCCTCTCTGCTTCCTGTACAGTGCTCTGCAGCGCCCCTCTCCTTCCTGTACAGTGCTCTGCAGCGCCCCCTGCTTCCTGTACAGTGCTCTGCAGCGCCCCCTGCCTCTCTTCTTCCTGTACAGTGCTCTGCAGCGCCCCCTGCCCCTTTGCTTCCTGTATAGTGCTCTGCAGCGCCCCCTGCCTCTCTGCTTCCTGTATAGTGCTCTGCAGCGCCTCCTGCCCCTCTGCTTCCTGTACAGTGCTCTGCAGCGCCTCCTGCCCCTCTGCTTCCTGTACAGTGCTCTGCAGCACCCCCTACCCCACTGCTTCCTGTACAGTGCTCTGCGCTGCCCCCTGCTCCTGCTTCCTGTACAGTGCTCTGCAGCGCCCCCTGCTTCCTGTACAGTGCTCTGCAGCGCCCCCTGCCCCTCTGCTTCCTGTACAGTGCTCTGCAGCGCCCCCTGCCTCTCTGCTTCCTGTACAGTGCTCTGCAGCGCCCCCTGCCCCTCTGCTTCCTGTACAGTGCTCTGCAGCGCCGCCTGCTCCTGCTTCCTGTACCGTGCTCTGCAGCGCCCCCTGCCTCTCTGCTTCCTGTACAGTGCTCTGCAGCGCCTCCTGCTTCCTGTACAGTGCTCTGCAGCGCCCCCTGCCTCTCTGCTTCCTGTACAGTGCTCTGCAGCGCCTCCTGCTTCCTGTACAGTGCTCTGCAGCGCCCCCTGCTCCTGCTTCCTGTACAGTGCTCTGCAGCGCCCCCTGCTCCCTGTACAGTGCTCTGCAGCGCCCCCTGCTTCCTGTACAGTGCTCTGCAGCGCCCCCTGCTTCCTGTACAGTGCTCTGCAGCGCCCCCTGCCTCTCTGCTTCCTGTACAGTGCTCTGCAGCGCCTCCTGCTTCCTGTACAGTGCTCTGCAGCGCCCCCTGCTCCTGCTTCCTGTACAGTGCTCTGCAGCGCCCCCTGCCCCTCTGCTTCCTGTACAGTGCTCTGCAGCGCCTCCTGCCCCTCTGCTTCCTGTACAGTGCTCTGCAGCGCCCCCTGCTCCTGCTTCCTGTACAGTGCTCTACAGCGCCCCCTGCTCCCTGTACAGTGCTCTGCAGCGCCCCCTGCTTCTGCTTCCTGTACAATGCTCTGCAGCACCCCTGCCCCTCTGCTTCCTGTACAGTGCTCTGCAGCACCCCCTGCCCCTCTGCTTCCTGTAGTGCTCTGCAGCGCCTCCTGCCCCTCTGCTTCCTGTACAGTGCTCTGCAGCGCCCCCTGCCTCTGCTTCCTGTACAGTGCTCTGCAGTGCCCCCTGCTCCTGCTTCCTGTACAGTGCTCTGCAGCGCCCCCTGCTCCTGCTTCCTGTACAGTGCTCTGCAGCGCCCCCTGCTCTTGCTTCCTGTACAGTGCTCTGCAGCGCCCCCTGCTCTTGCTTCCTGTACAGTGCTCTGCAGCGCCCCCTTGCTTCCTGTACAGTGCTCTGCAGCGCCCTCTGCCTCTCTGCTTCCTGTACAGTGCTCTGCAGCGCCCCCTGCTCCTCTGCTTCCTGTACAGTGCTCTGCAGCGCCCCCTGCCCCTCTGCTTCCTGTACAGTGCTCTGCAGCGCCCCCTGCTCCTCTGCTTCCTGTATAGTGCTCTGCAGCGCCCCCTGGGAGTTGTAGTCACCTCTCTATACTATGAGGGACGGGGTCAGGGTATGCTGGGAGTTGTAGTCACCTCCCTATACTATGAGGGACGGGGTCAGGGTATGCTGGGAGTTGTAGTCACCTCCCTATACTATGAGGCACGGGGCATGCTGGGAGTTGTAGTCACCTCTCTATACTATGAGGCACGGGGCATGCTGGGAGTTGTAGTCACCTCTATACTATGAGGGACGGGGTCAGGGCATGCTGGGAGTTGTAGTCACCTCCCTATACTATGAGGCACGGGGCATGCTGGGAGTTGTAGTCACCTCCCTATACTATGAGGCACAGGGCATGCTGGGAGTTGTAGTCACCTCCTTATACTATGAGGGACAGGGCATGCTGGGAGTTGTAGTCACCTCTATACTATGAGGGACGGGGTCAGGGCATGCTGGGAGTTGTAGTCACCTCCCTATACTATGAGGCACGGGGCATGCTGGGAGTTGTAGTCACCTCCCTATACTATGAGGCACAGGGCATGCTGGGAGTTGTAGTCACCTCTCTATACTATGAGGGTCAGGGCATGCTGGGAGTTGTAGTCACCTCCCTATACTATGAGGCACAAGGCATGCTGGGAGTTGTAGTCACCTCCCTATACTATGAGGCACAGGGCATGCTGGGAGTTGTAGTCACCTCCCTATACTATGAGGGACGGGGTCAGGGTATGCTGGGAGTTGTAGTCACCTCTCTATACTATGAGGGACGGGGTCAGGGTATGCTGGGAGTTGTAGTCACCTCTATACTATGAGGGACAGGGTCAGGGCATGCTGGGAGTTGTAGTCACCTCTCTATACTATGAGGCACAGGGCATGCTGGGAGTTGTAGTCACCTCTCTATACTATGAGGCACAGGGCATGCTGGGAGTTGTAGTCACCTCTCTATACTATGAGGCACAGGGCATGCTGGGAGTTGTAGTCACCTCTCTATACTATGAGGCACGGGGCATGCTGGGAGTTGTAGTCACCTCTCTATACTATAAGGCACAGGGCATGCTGGGAGTTGTAGTCACCTTTCTATACTATGAGGAACAGGGTCAGGGCATGCTGGGAGTTGTAGTCACCTTTCTATACTATGAGGCACGGGGCATGCTGGGAGTTGTAGTCACCTTTCTATACTATGAGGCACGGGGCATGCTGGGAGTTGTAGTCACCTCCCTATACTATGAGGGACGGGGTCAGGGTATGCTGGGAGTTGTAGTCACCTCTCTATACTATGAGGGACAGGGCATGCTGGGAGTTGTAGTCACCTCTCTATACTATGAGGGTCAGGGCATGCTGGGAGTTGTAGTCACCTCTCTATACTATGAGGGAGGGACAGGGTCAGGGTATGCTGGGGGTTGTAGTCACCTCTCTATACTATGAGGCACGGGGCATGCTGGGAGTTGTAGTCACCTCTCTATACTATGAGGCACAGGGCATGCTGGGAGTTGTAGTCCTGCTGCAGCCCGCACACACATTATATGGGGGGATATTACAGCAGATGGAGAACACTTTTAGATATTAGAGCAAATACAATACAATCATGATATAACATATCGCGATTATCGTTCGTACTAGACCATAGACCGCTCACCTCCCCACAGTCTTCCTCTTCCTGCCGGGAATTTTTGCGCTCGGGAATGTTGGGAAATGTAGTCCAGGAAACTACCAGAAACCACTGCGCATGCGCCATCAAGCCACCACGCCACAAGGCCTCCTGGGAGTTGTAGTTTTGTGTCGAGCTTTAGGGCCGGAGTTAGGACCCTGGGGGCGCACTGAGACCCCTGATATAGCCGGCGGCGACTGACGGGAAGACTGCGGAGCCCGAGGGCTGAGAGGAGGCGTCACACATACCGACCTGTCTGCATCAGCCACATCCGGGATTATCACGGGACTACAAAGCAGGGAGCCCCGGGCCCGGAAGCGGATGTGACGTCATCATAAACAGGAAGTGGGTCGCGGAGAAGGGGAGGACGTTCACGGCAGAAGATGGCGGAGTACTTGGCTTCGATTTTCGGAACTGAGAAGGATAAGTAAGTGTGGGGCCCCGGGGGAAGGATGTAGGGGCCCCGCATGGTGCCGTCTCCACACGGGGCTCCTGCTTGGGGTGTGTGTACAGCGGATCCGCTCCTCCTCGGTCCGGGGCCCATCCGGTTGTTGTGTGCTGCAGATCCATGAGGCCAGAGGCCGCCGGATTACAGGGATCCTGTGTATATGGGATCTATTAGGCTGCCGGATTACAGGGATCCTGTGTATATGGGGGATGCATGAGGCTGCCGGATTACAGGGATCCTTTGTATATGGGGGATGCAAGAGGCTGCCGGATTACAGGGATCCTGTGTATATGGGATCTATTAGGCTGCCGGATTACAGGGATCCTGTGTATATGGGATCTATTAGGCTGCCGGATTACAGGGATCCTTTGTATATGGGGGATGCAAGAGGCTGCCGGATTACAGGGATCCTGTGTATATGGGGGATGCATGAGGCTGCCGGATTACAGGGATCCTGTGTATATGGGGGATCTATGAGGCTGCCGGATTACAGGGATCCTTTGTATATGGGGGATCTATGAGGCTGCTGGATTACAGGAATCCTGTGTATATGGGGGATCCATAAGGCTGCCGGATTACAGGGATCCTGTGTATATGGGGGATCTATGAGGCTGCCGGATTACAGGGATCCTGTGTATATGGGGGATCTATGAGGCTGCCGGATTACAGGGATCCTGTGTATATGGGATCTATTAGGCTGCCGGATTACAGGGATCCTGTGTATATGGGGGATGCATGAGGCTGCCGGATTACAGGGATCCTTTGTATATGGGGGATCTATGAGGCTGCCGGATTACAGGGATCCTGTGTATATGGGATCTATTAGGCTGCCGGATTACAGGGATCCTGTGTATATGGGGGATGCATGAGGCTGCCGGATTACAGGGATCCTGTGTATATGGGATCTATTAGGCTGCCGGATTACAGGGATCCTGTGTATATGGGGGATGCATGAGGCTGCCGGATTACAGGGATCCTTTGTATATGGGGGATCTATGAGGCTGCCGGATTACAGGGATCCTGTGTATATGGGATCTATTAGGCTGCCGGATTACAGGGATCCTGTGTATATGGGGGATGCATGAGGCTGCCGGATTACAGGGATCCTTTGTATATGGGGGATCTATGAGGCTGCCGGATTACAGGGATCCTGTGTATATGGGATCCATGAGGCTGCCGGATTACAGGGATCCTTTGTATATGGGGGATGCATGAGGCTGCCGGATTACAGGGATCCTTTGAATATGGGGGATCAATGAGGCTGCTGGATTACAGGGATCCTTTGTATATGGGGGATCTATGAGGCTGCCGGATTACAGGGATCCTGTGTATATGGGATCCATGAGGCTGCCGGATTACAGGGATCCTGTGTATATGGAGTACATGAGGCTGCCGGATTACAGGGATCCTGTGTATATGGGGGATCTATGAGGCTGCCGGATTACAGGGATCCTGTGTATATGGGGGATCTATGAGGCTGCCGGATTACAGGGATCCTGTGTATATAGGATCCATGAGGCTGCCGGATTACAGGGATCCTGTGTATATGGGATCCATGAGGCTGCCGGATTACAGGGATCCTGTGTATATGGGGGATCTATGAGGCTGCCGGATTACAGGGATCCTGTGTATATGGGGGATCTATGAGGCTGCCGGATTACAGGGATCCTGTGTATATGGGATCCATGAGGCTGCCGGATTACAGGGATCCTGTGTATATGGAGTACATGAGGCTGCCGGATTACAGGGATCCTGTGTATATGGGGGATCTATGAGGCTGCCGGATTACAGGGATCCTGTGTATATGGGGGATCTATGAGGCTGCCGGATTACAGGGATCCTGTGTATATAGGGGATCTATGAGGCTGCCGCATTACAGGGATCCTGTGTATATGGGGGATCTATGAGGCTGCCGCATTACAGGGATCCTGTGTATATGGGGGATCTATGAGGCTGCCGGATTACAGGGATCCTGTGGGGTCAGAGTTCGGGGCCTCTATTATCTAGTAACTCTTTCTCACTATTTTCCAGGGTGAATTGTTCTTTCTATTTCAAGATTGGTGCCTGTCGCCATGGAGACCGCTGTTCCCGCCTCCACAACAAGCCCACCTTCAGCCAGGTAAGCATGCTCGCTTGGGGTGACCGTATCTTCGCCATTACTGCCGGCTCCAGTGAATGACCCCCCCCCCCCCCCCCCCCCGACCTGACACAGCTGAGGGTCCTATTAAACGGAGCAACTTTTAGCGATAAAGGACTAATGATCGCAAACAAGATTGTTTGTCATTTACCTGGAATCGTTCCCCACATTAGGGCCGGTTCACACTGAGCTCTCCGCCGCAGAATCCCGCCGTGCTCAGTGTGCTGCTTTGAGTGAATGGGAGAGCGTGCGCCTGTCCGCTGCCGCCGCTCTCCGCTTGGAGAATGATCATGTTTGTACTTTGAGCGGAGAGGGAGCGGACAGGCGATGGTCGTTATTGTGATCGTTATTGTGATCGTTTATTCCTTCTGATCCCAGCAAAACAATGAACAATGTGCAATTACACTGAACGATTATCGTTTAAATTCCAACGATATAACGATTCTTTGCACGATAATCGTCCCGTGTAATAGGGGCCTGAGGGTTTGTTACAGTGGGTCCAGACCCTTATCTCTGCTTGTAGATGTCGCCGTCATGAAGAAGCCTGTGGAAGGTCTCAGGAGTGACAGCCTGCTCAGCCAATCGCTGGCCACACTGCTCTCCTATCTTGGTCAGTGATTGGTCAGAGTAGGCTGTCGCTCCCAAGTTGAGCTCCTCTCTGATGTAATGGCGGCTACAGAGAGTGGGCACCGGAGGAGTGCGGAGAGGTAAGTATGACATGGCAGCGAGATGTTAAACATGTGTGAGCGCAGGGTAACCCCTTTGTTAAGATGACGTTGTTCTGTATGTAGACGAGGGGGCGGGGTTACTGTATAACGCTGTGATGTCACACATGTTGCAGACTCCTCCTTGATGATTTCTTCTTGTCTTTCAGACGATCGTCCTTCTGAACCTTTACCGGAACCCACAGAACACGGCGCAGAGTGCGAACGGCTCCCACTGTGAGTGTCCTGTTCCTCCACCATACTAATCCCGCAGGTCCTATGGCTTAGAGCTCATTCCCCGCTATATTGCTGGTGTGCCGCAGAGGACACGTCGAGTTGATTGGGGCGGCAGCCATGTTTATTCTATTGGCCCCTCAATGGCCCCTGCAGTACGCTGTGGTGACCGTTGACTTGTCCCTTAGGGTGCCTTCACACATAACGTATCCGCTGTGGATTCTTGCCCATTCACTTCAATTGCTTACATACTCACAGCGGGATTGTCGTCCCCGGCAAGTATGTTAAACTCAGCGCCGTTAACCCCCGTGGCCATGGAGCATACACTACCTGCTCCAACCTGCTGCTTGCTTCGGGGCCTCCCGGCGTCTCCTGGTGGTCAGCCAATCAATGTGCTGCCCTGCCACAGTGAGTAGGCAAGTATCCACAGCTGATACGTTGTGTGTGTGAAGGCGTCCATACGCTCAGTCTGCACCTTTTCCAATCCCATTTAACCTTTTCACAGCCACAGCTGTGGTCAGGACTCTGTGACATGTCGGTCATACACCTCCCGTCCTCCCCATACACGGAAACCATCCTCCGGCCGTCGGTTATCTCTCCCGTCCTCCCCATACACGGAAACCATCCTCTGGCCGTCGGTTATCTCTCCCGTCCTCCCCATACACGGAAACCATCCTCTGGCCGTCGGTTATCTCTCCCGTCCTCCCCATACACGGGAACCATCCTCCGGCCGTCGGTTATCTCTCCCGTCCTCCCTATACACGGGAACCATCCTCTGGCCATCGGTCATACACCTCCCGTCCTCCCCATACACGGGAACCATCCTCCGGCCGTCGGTTATCTCTCCCGTCCTCCCCATACACGGGAACCATCCTCTGGCCATCGGTCATACACCTCCCGTCCTCCCCATACACGGGAACCGTCCTCTGGCCATCGGTCATACACCTCCCGTCCTCCCCATACACGGGAACCATCCTCTGGCCATCGGTCATACACCTCCCGTCCTCCCCATACACGGGAACCATCCTCCGGCCGTCGGTTATCTCTCCCGTCCTCCCTATACACGGGAACCATCCTACGGCCGTCGGTTATCTCTCCCGTCCTCCCCATACACAGGAATGGTGAGGAATGTGAGGCCACTTGGCAGATGTTGTGGGGAGATTGGATATGGAGGGGCCTGGGTGATTTAGGACTCTTTCTTCTCTTGCAGCGCTGGTCAGTGATGTGGAGGTGCAAGAACATTATGATGACTTCTTTGAGGTGAGTAAATCCTCCCCGTCACTGTCCTTTCCTTCCCTTCCCCTCCCTGTCCTTTCTTTCCCTCCCTCCTCTCTGTTCCCTCCCTGTCCTTTCTTTCCCTCCCTCCTCCTTCCCACTCCCTTCCCGTCACTCTCCTTTCCTTCCCTCCCTGTCATTCTCCTTCCCTTCCCTCCTCTGTTACTTTCCTTCACTTCCTCCTCCCCCTCCCCTCCCTGTCCTTTCCTTCCCTTCCCCTCCCTGTCCTTTCTTTCCCTCCCTGTCCTTTCCTTCCCTTCCCCTCCCTGTCCTTTCTTTCCCTCCCTGTCCTTTCCTTCCCTTCCCCTCCCTGTCCTTTCTTTCCCTCCCTGTCCTTTCCTTCCCTTCCCCTCCCTGTCCTTTCTTTCCCTCCCTGTCCTTTCCTTCCCTTCCCCTCCCTGTCCTTTCTTTCCCTCCCTGTCCTTTCCTTCCCTTCCCCTCCCTGTCCTTTCTTTCCCTCCCTGTCCTTTCCTTCCCTTCCCCTCCCTGTCCTTTCTTTCCCTCCCTCCTCCTTTCTTTCCCTCCCTCCTCCTCTCCGTTCCCTCCCTGTCCTTTCTTTCCCTCCCTCCTCCTCTCCGTTCCCTCCCTGTCCTTTCTTTCCCTCCCTCCTCCTCTCCGTTCCCTCCCTGTCCTTTCTTTCCCTCCCTGTCCTTTCTTTCCCTCCCTGTCACTCTCCTTTCCTTCCCTCCCTGTCATTCTCCTTCCCTTCCCTCCTCTGTTACTTTCCTTCACTTCCTTCTCCTTCCTGTCACTTCCCTTCCTCCTCCTCCCCTCCCTGTCCTTTTCTTTCCCCCTCCTCCTCCTCCTCCTCCCCCTCACTTTCCTTCCCTTCACTTCCTCCTCCTCCCCGTCACTTTCCTTCCCTTCCTCCTCCTCCCCGTCACTTTCCTTCCCTTCCTCCTCCTCCTCCTTCCCTCCCCTCCCCTCCCCTCCCTGTCCTTTCCTTCCCTTCTCCTCCCTGTCATTTTCTTTCCCCCTCCTCCTCCTCCTCCTCCCCGTCACTTTCCTTCCCTTCACTTCCTCCTCCTCCCCGTCACTTTCCTTCCCTTCCTCCTCCTCCTCCCCTCCCCTCCCTGTCCTTTCTTTCCCTTCCTCCTCCCTGTTACTCTCCCTCCCATCCTCCTAGATGTGTAGTCCCTTGGTCTGTAACCTTTCTCTTAGAGTTGTGGAAACTACAACTCCCAGTGTGCTATGACAAAGGTTGTTGTTGTTGTTATCCTGGGAGTTGTAGTACTGGTGTAATGGCTTGTATGTGTCATTTCTTCCCCGCAGGAAGTGTTTACTGAAGTGGAGCAGAAGTATGGAGAGATCGAGGAGATGAACATCTGTGACAACCTGGGTGACCACCTTGTGGGAAACGTCTATGTCAAGGTAACAGTCACAGATGCAAGGGGGCTGCCATGTGCGGAGCAGATCACGTGTCTGACGGGGGCCGCACAGTGGGGTGGCTGGGAAGGGGGCTGCTTTGTGAAGGGGCTGACAGCTAGAACAGCTGTGTGGCCGCTGTGTTCTCACATGGGGTCCCAGAGGACGGTGTTGGATCCCTTCTGATGCTGGGAGGTGACGGCTGGGGCCCCTCATCGCCAGCTCTCATTGCCTGCGTTGCAGCTTAGCAGAGTGGATGTGGTTGTGTTGTAGTGCACAGGTCACAACCCCCCCCCCCCCCCCCCCCCCACACACACACACACACACACACTCTATGAGGTTCTCCGCACCATCCACAAGCTTAGATGCTGCACATGTGATATATACCGATGTAATACTTGTCTGTTGGCTTAGCAGCAGTTGGGCCCTCTACCCACCTAAGCCCCACCTAGGTGACACTGTCCATATAGAATAGGGTCCCAACTGCTGCTAAGCCCCGCCTAGGTGACACTGTCCCTATAGAAGAGGGTCCCAACTGCTGCTAAGCCCCGCCTAGGTGACACTGTCCCTATAGAAGAGGGTCCCAACTGCTGCTAAGCCCCACCTAGGTGACACTGTCTATATGGAAGAGGGTCCCAACTGCTGCTAAGCCCCGCCTAGGTGACACTGTCCCTATAGAAGAGGGTCCCAACTGCTGCTAAGCCCCACCTAGGTGACACTGTCCCTATAGAAGAGGATCCCAACTGCTAAGCCCCGCCTAGGTGACACTGTCCCTATAGAAGAGGGTCCCAACTGTTGGTAAGCCCCGCCTAGGTGACACTGTTCCTATAGAAGAGGGTCCCAACTGCTGCTAAGCCCCGCCTAGGTGACACTGTCCCTATAGAAGAGGGTCCCAACTGCTGCTAAGCCCCGCCTAGGTGACACTGTCCATATAGAAGAGGTTCCCAACTGCCGCTAAGCCCCGCCTAGGTGATACCGTCCCTATAGAAGAGGGTCCCAACTGCTGGTAAGCCCCGCCTAGGTGTCACTGTCCCTATAGAAGAGGGTCCCAACTGCTGCTAAGCCCCGCCTAGGTGTCACTGTCCCTATAGAAGAGGGTCCCAACTGCTGCTAAGCCCCACCTAGGTGACACTGTCCCTATAGAAGAGGGTCCCAACTGCTGCTAAGCCCCATCTAGGTGACACTGTCCCTATAGAAGAGGGTCCCAACTGCTGCTAAGCCCCACCTAGGTGACACTGTCCCTATAGAAGAGGGTCCCAACTGCTGCTAAGCCCCGCCTAGGTGACACTGTCCCTATAGAACAGGGTCCCAACTGCTGCTAAGCCCCACCTAGGTGATACCGTCCCTATAGAAGAGGGTCCCAGCTGCTGCTAAGCCCCACCTAGGTGACACTGTCCCTATAGAAGAGGGTCCCAACTGCTGCTAAGCCCCGCCTAGGTGACACTGTCCCTATAGAAGAGGGTCCCAACTGCTGCTAAGCCCCGCCTAGGTGACACTGCTCACTGATCAAATAAAGAGATTTTAGAGCAGAAGGAAGACAAGTATTACACTGGTATATCTCACATGTGCAGCATCTAAGCCTGTGGACGGTGCGGAGACCCTTATAGAGTAAGGGGGGGGGGGGGGGACAGGATCACTTTAATGTGCGGGATTGGTCGCATTTCCCCCTCAGTCCTTGCAGCATCAGCTGACAGGGATACATTTAATGAATCTTCAGGGGTCAGAGGTCATCAATTAAAAAAAAGTTCTTTATTCCTGAGATGACACTAATAGGGTGTATATATAATATATATATATGTATGTGTGTATAAATACATCAGAGTCCGTGGCGCTCAGTCGCTGGTTGTTGGCTTTAGATCTATATCGGTTTGTACAGCCTGTGGTGCGCTCTGGTCTGTACCGCATCTGTCTATAGATCAGTATAGGTTTGTACAGCCGCCAGTGTACTCTGGTCTGTACCGCGTCTGTCTATAGATCAGTATAGGTTTGTGCAGCCGCCAGTGTGCTCTGGTCTGTACCGCGTCTGTCTATAGATCAGTATAGGTTTGTGCAGGCGGCAGTGTGCTCTGGTCTGTACCGCGTCTGTCTATAGATCTATATCAGTTTGTACAGCCTGTGGTGTGCTCTGGTCTGTACCGTGTCTGTCTATAGATCAGTATAGGTTTGTGCAGGCGGCAGTGTGCTCTGGTCTGTACCGCGTCTGTCTATAGATCTATATCAGTTTGTACAGCCTGTGGTGTGTTCTGGTCTGTACCGTGTCTGTCTATAGATCAGTATAGGTTTGTGCAGGCGGCAGTGTACTCTGGTCTGTCTGTACCGCGTCTCAGTCTATAGATCTATATTGGCTTGTACAGCCGGCGGTGTGCTCTGGTCTGTACCGCGTCTCAGTCTATAGATCTATATCTGTTTGTACAGCCGCCAGTTTGCTCTGGTCTGTCTGTACCGCGTCTCAGTCTATAGATCTATATTGGCTTGTACAGCCGGCGGTGTGCTCTGGTCTGTACCGTGTCTGTCTATAGATCTATATCAGTTTGTACAGCCTGTGGTGTGCTCTGGTCTGTACCGTGTCTGTCTATAGATCAGTATAGGTTTGTGCAGGCGGCAGTGTGCTCTGGTCTGTACCGCGTCTCAGTCTATAGATCTATATCAGTTTGTACAGCCTGTGGTGTGCTCTGGTCTGTACCGTGTCTGTCTATAGATCAGTATAGGTTTGTGCAGCCGCCAGTGTGCTCTGGTCTGTACCGCGTCTGTCTATAGATCTATATCAGTTTGTACAGCCTGTGGTGTGCTCTGGTCTGTACCGTGTCTGTCTATAGATCAGTATAGGTTTGTGCAGGCGGCAGTGTACTCTGGTCTGTCTGTACCGCGTCTCAGTCTATAGATCTATATTGGCTTGTACAGCCGGCGGTGTGCTCTGGTCTGTACCGCGTCTCAGTCTATAGATCTATATCTGTTTGTACAGCCGCCAGTTTGCTCTGGTCTGTCTGTACCGCGTCTCAGTCTATAGATCTATATTGGCTTGTACAGCCGGCGGTGTGCTCTGGTCTGTACCGTGTCTGTCTATAGATCTATATCAGTTTGTACAGCCTGTGGTGTGCTCTGGTCTGTACCGTGTCTGTCTATAGATCTATATCAGTTTGTACAGCCTGTGGTGTGCTCTGGTCTGTACCGTGTCTGTCTATAGATCAGTATAGGTTTGTGCAGGCGGCAGTGTGCTCTGGTCTGTCTGTACCGCGTCTCAGTCTATAGATCTATATTGGCTTGTACAGCCGGCGGTGTGCTCTCAGTCTATAGCGGGGCTGGCGCGGATTCATTGTAACGTATGGTGGTGTACACTGCGAGGAGGAGGGCGTCTTACAGGTTGTAGTCGCTGCCGTTAAAGTCTGAGCTGCGTTCTTCCACAATGTTTCCGATGAGGCGCCCGCTGCGGTCAGAGAACCCCTCCCCCTGCGTCCTCTCCTCCTCGTCCTCCTCATCCTTGTCGGTGATTGTGTGTCTGCGGCCGGTCAGGAAGTCGCCATTCTCCCAGTAGAAGCTAAACTCTGAGCCCTCCAGCTCCCGCAGCTCCTCCATCTCCTTAGCGCTGCAGCGAGGCAGCTGAACCTCGAAGGTCTTATGGAAGCGTTTATAGTCCACCCGGAAGGCGCCCTTCTCCAGGGTCATACACGGCTCAAAGCGATGGCCCCAGATGATCTCATTCTCCAGGTAGGAGCTTTTCGCCTGGCAGGTCATCCCTGTGATGGGAGGAAACAGTCATCAGAGACCTTAAAGTGGATTTCCATGTTTATAGGAAACCAGGTTCACTATTGTGCTGAGCCCTTGATTAGCGATCAGGGGACCAGACGCTTCCCATGTGTGACCCGATTTGTCACTCACTGTTTGGTTTACTTAAAGGGATGCCGAGACTTAAACTCCTTTAAGTCTCATACAGACGATGGTCGTGCTGCCATGTTTTAGCATCCGTGAGGTCACAGAGCCCCGCGGCTCATTGAAGCGCTTTGAACCCTGCGGTTATCCATATTCAGTTCACTTGGGGGCGTGGGCCAGGTCTGTGGTCTGAATGAGGCCCTATAAATAAATGAGTCACCTTGTAACATAAACCTGCAATGTAAAGAATGGAGGGTTTCACCATGTCATGCCCAGACCTAATTGGGGGTGGTGGAACCCATCTAGTAGGATACAGTGTATGAATCGGGGTTGTCTGGCCACCTGCAGTATAAAGAATGGAGGTTATCAGAGAGAACGGCTATTGGGAATGCAGCAGGAATTGCAGGGACCCTGGCCATATGGGGGAGTGGGTAATAGTGTATGCATCGGGGTTGTCTGCTCGTCTGCAGTGTATCGGTAATGCGGCCTAAAGACTTATGTTTTGGGCCCTCACAGGAAGTGGATTGCCGGGGTCCTCACCATGTAGCAGAGGTAACAGTGTATGGTCAGGGTTGTCTACTCACCCGTAGCTTCCACGATTCCTTCAAGAATGACAATGATCTCGAACTGTTCGCGGAGCAGTTGCTGGGGCCCCATCTCCCAGAAGGGGCTGTGTTCGTCGATCACATGACAGATGACCTGTGGCTCCACAAGAAACAGGCGGTCCTCTCCGGTCTCGTACCCCAGATTAATCTCGGATTGCTCCAGGGGCAGGAATTCCCCTTCGTACGTCTGCCGGGACTTAATGAGCTTGGCTCTTATTTTGGCGTCCACCATGTGACTGTCCCGGAGGTCCCCAATCCGGAACATTAGACAAAGCCGTTCGTCACGGGGGCAGACAACACAGTTCTGGCTGAAGATCAGCGTCTGTGCTCTCTTCTTGGGCCGAGAAATCTTAACGAACATACATCCCACCATGAGGGCGTCGATCATGGAGCCCACGATGGACTGAGCCATGATGAGGTAAACTCCTTCCTGGCAGCTGGCGGTCACCATGCGGGAGCCATAGCCGATGGTGCGCTGGGTCTCTACAGAGAAGAGAAGTGCCGAGGTGAAGCTGTCCACATTCTGGAAGCAGGGGCTCCACTCATTATTCTCCAGGTTGAGTATATCGAGGCGCCAAAACGCGTCCAGGTAGTAGATGGTGGCGAAGAATAGCCAGGTGACAATGTAGCACATCATGAAGACAAAGAGGAACCAGCGATACTTCAGGTCCACGATTGTGGTGAAGATGTCTGAGAGGAAGCGCCCCTTCTCTTCGATGCGACCCAGATTGACCTGGCATTTGCCGTCTTTGGCAACGTACCGCTGGCGTTCTCGTTGGGTTGACGCCTTTCCTTGGTGCAGTTCTGCTTCCATCAGCTTACATCGCTGCTTTGAGGGACGTTCTGGTCCTGTTGCTGGAGCAGAAAATAACCCCCGTGGTGGCATATTGAAGTATCTTGGTCCATGTGTGATATCGGGCACACTGACAGCGTGCCGAGGGTACCAGCGACCATTGCCAGCCCCTCCATCTCTAAGGGAAGATCGGCGGTACTTGGGGAGGTCAGCCGAGATGCAGACACTTTGGCGTGGCCGTGCTGGATAGGCATATCCAATGTCAGTGGTGCTCATGTGACGCTTGTACGCAGTGCGAGGCATTATATCCGGCAGAGGGAGCGGTGGGTGAGCCGCAGTTGGCATCGGGTGGGAGGCCGGCTTTGTCTCTGCTGCATACGTCGGTACCACCACACATTCCGGCTGCAGAAGAAAGAAATTACATTTGTTTAATGTGATAGAACATCTTGGAGTTTGGTTGCTTTGAGATCTCTTGGGGGTCTCACCTTTTGCGGGAAACTCCGGTAACGGCTGGTGTCCGTGGGGGGCCGGGGCAGATAGGCCATGACTTGCCGGGGCTTAATAGGCTGCGCCATTCCAGTACACCGCCCATTGGGTTCCTGAACACCTCCTTTGTGGGTGTCGGAGCCCTCGGGTTGTGAGGCCACACCAGGCATGGTGATGCTGACCGATGACTTGCCCAGCGGAGGGGTATGGACACCACGCTGATATTCTGTACGCGTCATTGACTGTGAATACGAGAGAGAGTCTCATCATCCAGAGGAATTACATGTATGAAGACCCGGGACTGTAGAAGGGGAGTGGTGATGTCTGTGAGGGTCCGGGGCTCTAGAGGAGGAGCAGATATGTCTGTGAGGGTCCGGGGCTCTGGAGGAGGAGCAGATATGTCTGTGAGGGTGGTCCGGGGCTCTAGAGGAGGAGCAGATATGTCTGTGAGGGTGGTCCGGGGCTCTAGAGGAGGAGCAGATATGTCTGTGAGGGTCCGGGGCTCTGGAGGAGGAGCAGATATGTCTGTGAGGGTCCGGGGCTCTAGAGGAGGAGCAGATATGTCTGTGAGGGTCCGGGGCTCTGGAGGAGGAGCAGATATGTCTGTGAGGGTGGTCCGGGGCTCTGGAGGAGGAGCAGATATGTCTGTGAGGGTCCGGGGCTCTAGAGGAGGAGCAGATATGTCTGTGAGGGTGGTCCGGGGCTCTAGAGGAGGAGCAGATATGTCTGTGAGGGTCCGGGGCTCTAGAGGGGGAGCAGATATGTCTGTGAGGGTGCGGGGCTCTGGAGGAGGAGCAGATATGTCTGTGAGGGTGGTCCGGGGCTCTGGAGGAGGAGCAGATATGTCTGTGAGGGTCCGGGGCTCTGGAGGAGGAGCAGATATGTCTGTGAGGGTCCGGGGCTCTAGAGGAGGAGCAGATATGTCTGTGAGGGTCCGGGGCTCGAGAGGTGGAGCAGATATGTCTGTGAGGGTCCGGGGCTCTAGAGGAGGAGCAGATATGTCTGTGAGGGTCCGGGGCTCTGGAGGAGGAGCAGATATGTCTGTGAGGGTCCGGGGCTCTGGAGGAGGAGCAGATATGTCTGTGAGGGTTCAGGGCTCGAGAGGTGGAGTGGTTGTGTCGGTGAGGCTCAGGGCTCTAGAGAGGGATTGGGACACCACGCTGATATTCTGTACGCGTCATTGACTGTGAATACGAGAGAGTCTCATCATCCAGAGGAATTACGTGTATGAAGACTCGGGGCTGTAGTAGGGGAGTGGTGGTGTCGGTGAGGGTCCCGGGCTCTGGAGAGGGTTTGGTGTTGGTGAGGGTCCCGGGCTCTGGAGAGGGTTTGGTGTTGGTGAGGGTCCCGGGCTCTGGAGAGGGTTTGGTGTCGGTGAGGGTCCCGGGCTTTGGAGAGGGTTTGGTGTCGGTGAGGGTCCCGGGCTCTGGAGAGGGTTTGGTGTTGGTGAGGGTCCCGGCCTGTAGAGAGGGTTTGGTGTCGGTGAGGGTCCAGGGCCTTCTGCTCGGTCATGTAGGTTCCGGTTTCGGTTGATGCTTTGTATCTGAGTTTACATAATAGTGAATTGTGTAATTTTTCCCCTGTGGCCCCGGGTGATCCTTTATCTGGTACATGGGGGCCACAGGCACTGCCCTGATCCGTGTGCCATACTGGGGATCAGAGGGACGGGTTCTGTATAATATCCCTACATGTTACTGTATCCTGCACCTCCACTGTCCGGTGTAATGGGTGCCAGCCGGGGTCAGATCCTGTGCATTATGTCTGCCATAGGGGCAGAGTATGGATCCTGTGTGCCCCCTGCTGTATATTCTATAGAGGCAGAGCATGGGTCCTGTGTGCCCCCCCTGCTGTATATTCTATAGGGGCAGAGCATGGATCCTGTGTGCCCCCCCTGCTGCATATTCCATAGGGGCAGAGCATGGGTCCTGCGTGCCCCCTGCTGTATATTCTATAGGGGCAGAGTATGGATCCTGTGTGCCCCCTGCTGTATATTCTATAGAGGCAGAGCATGGGTCCTGTGTGCCCCCCCTGCTGTATATTCTATAGGGGCAGAGCATGGATCCTGTGTGCCCCCCCTGCTGCATATTCCATAGGGGCAGAGTATGGGTCCTGTTTGCCCCCTGCTGTATATTCTATAGGGGCAGAGTATGGGTCCTGTGTGCCCCCCCCTGCTGTATATTCTATAGGGGCAGAGCATGGGTCCTGTGTGCCCCCCCCTGCTGTATATTCTATAGGGGCAGAGTATGGATCCTGTGTGCCCCCCCCCTGCTGTATATTCTATAGGGGCAGAGTATGGGTCCTGTGTGCCCCCCCCCCTGCTGTATATTCTATAGGGGCAGAGTATGGGTCCTGTGTGCCCCCCTGCTGTATATTCTATAGGGGCAGAGCATGGGTCCTGTGTGCCCCCTGCTGTATATTCTATAGGGGCAGAGTATGGGTCCTGTGTGCCCCCCCCCCCCCCCTGCTGTATATTCTATAGGGGCAGAGTATGGGTCCTGCGTGCCCCCTGCTGTATATTCTATAGGGGCAGAGTATGGGTCCTGCGTGCCCCCTGCTGTATATTCTATAGGGGCAGAGTATGGGTCCTGCGTGCCCCCTGCTGTATATTCTATAGGGGCAGAGTATGGGTCCTGCGTGCCCCCTGCTGTATATTCTATAGGGGCAGAGTATGGGTCCTGTGTGCCCCCCCCCCCCCCCTGCTGTATATTCTATAGGGGCAGAGTATGGGTCCTGTGTGCCCCCCCTGCTGTATATTCTATAGGGGCAGAGTATGGGTCCTGTGTGCCCCCTGCTGTATATTCTATAGGGGCAGAGCGTGGGTCCTGCGTGCCCCCTGCTGTATATTCTATAGGGGCAGAGTATGGGTCCTGTGTGCCCCCCCCCCTGCTGTATATTCTATAGGGGCAGAGTATGGGTCCTGTGTGCCCCCCCCCCCCCCCCCCCTGCTGTATATTCTATAGGGGCAGAGTATGGGTCCTGTGTGCCCCCCCCCCTGCTGTATATTCTATAGGGGCAGAGTATGGGTCCTGTGTGCCCCCCCCCCCCCCCCCTGCTGTATATTCTATAGGGGCAGAGTATGGGTCCTGCGTGCCCCCTGCTGTATATTCTATAGGGGCAGAGTATGGGTCCTGTGTGCCCCCTGCTGTATATTCTATAGGGGCAGAGTATGGGTCCTGCGTGCCCCCTGCTGTATATTCTATAGGGGCAGAGTATGGGTCCTGCGTGCCCCCTGCTGTATATTCTATAGGGGCAGAGTATGGGTCCTGTGTGCCCCCCCCCCTGCTGTATATTCTATAGGGGCAGAGTATGGGTCCTGTGTGCCCCCCCCCCCCTGCTGTATATTCTATAGGGGCAGAGTATGGGTCCTGTGTGCCCCCCCCCCTGCTGTATATTCTATAGGGGCAGAGTATGGGTCCTGTGTGCCCCCCCCCCTGCTGTATATTCTATAGGGGCAGAGTATGGGTCCTATGTGCCCCCCCCCCCTGCTGTATATTCTATAGGGGCAGAGTATGGGTCCTGTGTGCCCCCCCCCCCTGCTGTATATTCTATAGGGGCAGAGTATGGGTCCTGTGTGCCCCCCCCCCCCCCCCCTGCTGTATATTCTATAGGGGCAGAGTATGGGTCCTGTGTGCCCCCCCCCCCCTGCTGTATATTCTATAGGGGCAGAGTATGGGTCCTGTGTGCCCCCCCCCCCCCCTGCTGTATATTCTATAGGGGCAGAGTATGGGTCCTGTGTGCCCCCCCCCCCCCCCTGCTGTATATTCTATAGGGGCAGAGTATGGGTCCTGTGTGCCCCCCCCCCCTGCTGTATATTCTATAGGGGCAGAGTATGGGTCCTGTGTGCCCCCCCCCCCTGCTGTATATTCTATAGGGGCAGAGCATGGGTCCTGTGTTTGGGGGCCAGGTACCTGTTTGTATTCAGCTTCGCTCCTCGCTGTCCGTCTGCCCCAGATCTCCGTGTCCAATCCTATTTACCTTAAACCTGCTAATCTGACTCTATATTAAGCTGCCGGCGGGGAGAGTGACACCACCGGGGCGCTGCCTGCGGGGGAGAGTGACACCACCGAGGCGCTGCCTGCGGGGGAGAGTGACACCACCGGGGCGCTGCCTGCGGGGGAGAGTGACACCACCGGGGCGCTGCCTGCGGGGGAGAGTGACACCACCGGGGCGCTGCCTGCGGGGGAGAGTGACACCATCGGGGCGCTGCCTGCGGGGGAGAGTGACACCACCGGGGCGCTGCCTGCGGGGGAGAGTGACACCACCGGGGCGCTGCCTGCGGGGGAGAGTGACACCACCGGGGCGCTGCCTGCGGGGGAGAGTGACACCACCGGGGCGCTGCCTGCTGGGGAGAGTGACACCACCGGGGCGCTGCCTGCGGGGGAGAGTGACACCACCGGGGCGCTGCCTGCGGGGGAGAGTGACACCACCGGGGCGCTGCCTGCGGGGGAGCGTGACACACCACCGGGGCGCTGCCTGCTGGGGAGAGTGACACCACCGGGGCGCTGCCTGCTGGGGAGAGTGACACCACCGGGGCGCTGCCTGCGGGGGAGCGTGACACCACCGGGGCGCTGCCTGCGGGGGAGAGTGACACCACCGGGGCGCTGCCTGCTGGGGAGAGTGACACCACCGGGGCGCTGCCTGCTGGGGAGAGTGACACCACCGGGGCGCTGCCAGCTGGGGAGAGTGACACCACCGGGGCGCTGCCTGCTGGGGAGAGTGACACCACCGGGGCGCTGCCTGCTGGGGAGAGTGACACCACCGGGGCGCTGCCTGCTGGGGAGAGTGACACCACCGGGGCGCTGCCTGCTGGGGAGAGTGACACCACCGGGGCGCTGCCTGCTGGGGAGAGTGACACCACCGGGGCGCTGCCTGCTGGGGAGAGTGACACCACCGGGGCGCTGCCTGCGGGGGAGAGTGACACCACCGGGGCGCTGCCTGCGGGGGAGAGTGACACTAGGACGCTCCGGCCCCCCGCCATCCCTCCATCACTCACTTTCTTATCTTGTATCTCACAGTTCCGGAGAGAGGAGGACGCAGAGCGAGCGCTGGCAGAGCTGAACAACCGCTGGTTCAACGGGCAGGCCATCCACGCCGAGCTGTCGCCGGTCACAGACTTCAGGGAGTCTTGCTGCCGGCAATATGAGATGGGGTGAGTGTCGCCATGTCCTTGTATCTCTGCTTCACCTCCAACATCCCAACTAATGTCTCCCCTCCCCCCACAGAGAGTGTAACCGCGGCGGATTCTGTAACTTCATGCATCTGAAGCCGATCTCCAGCGCTCTGCGGCGGCAGCTGTATGGACGAGGCCGCAACCGACAGTGAGTACCCGCGCCATGTCAGCTCTGCTCATTCACATTGAGACCTGGTCCAGTACAGGACACAATGGTGGAAGGAGGGGGAGTGTGCTCAGTGCGGCCCCCCCAACACCTGCCATTGTCTGTCCCAGGTGGTCTCTAGCTGGGGGTGCTCCATCTGTTGCAGAACCACAACTCTCATCATGCCCTGAAGCTGAAGTTCTGCAGCAACTGGGGATCCACAGACTGGACACCACTGAGGCGACATTAGAGACCCCTCTAGGCCACACGATTGCACTGACCCGGCCAGAAGTAATACGTCCCCATCTGCATCAATATCTACATCCTGCCCCCCCCCCCCCCCAAGTACATATGTAGTATCTCAGTGTATATAACAGAGAAGTTATTTAGATTTTCCCCAGTTTTGCAGCATATTTTATGGAAGATTTAATTCGGTCATTGCAAAGTACAACTAGTGGTGCAAAAAGTGGCTGATGTGGGTGTGTAGGTGCAAATACAAGCGCTGTGGCCGTATATACACGAGGGGGAGAGCACTCAGGTTGCCTCCGGCATTAGGGGGTTAAGGGTCGGGGAATGGGGCGCACAACAGAAGCCAGCAAACTATATTCAGCCTTGTACTCTGACACAGCAGCTCAGTGCTGCCCTCATGGACCCTGAGTCATCGGGGTCCCCCTTTAGTTGTGCTGCCTATGTCTGGACATTAGAATCTCTGTGCTGCAGCCTCAGGATTGGATAATAATTTGTGTCATTGATGTAACGTCCGCTGTCACTTCCACAGGGTCGGAGCCAAACATCATTCCCCAAAGCGTTTCTCAGACAGGCACCGGCAGAACAACAGAGATGGTGGTGGTGGTGGTGGTGGTGGTGGCCGCCGCCGCTCCCGCTCCCCACGACACAGACATGGCCGCTTCTAAGGCAAAGAACATCCCAGACTGGTTAAGAGGAGCCGCAGAACCAGCAGCGTCCATCATCATTATCATCCTCCTCCTTCTTCAGCAGAAAGGTCAGGCCCTCTGGGGTCCGGTTACAGAGAATGGGCCTGACCCCATAGGCAGCCGGCAGGGTCCACCACGTCCCAGCCGTTAGGCGAGTGCGGCTCTAGGATGGGGGGGGGGGGATACTAGCGGTGCCCCCCTCCTGTCTGCTGCCTGTGACAACCTGTTGTATTACAGATCCCTCTAAGCCCCTCCCCCTTTTTGTACTTCTCTGCTGGTTTTTGTGCACCACAGATTATTCCCCCCCCCCCCTCTTTAAAGTTTTTTTCTTTTTGCCTCTGTTCACATTATTGATGCCGCTTCTTGTTTAATAAATAGTAGATCCCTGGAGCCGCCTGTGTCTTTTACTGCTGGAGGTGAAACCAGTTCGGTGGTGGTGGTGATGGTGATGGGACCGGAGTGGGGGGGGGAACTATTGGGTCTTTAACACCTAGAATTGGGCAAATTAAATTTCTGCATTTTTCCTCTCTAAAAACCCAGAACTTTCCCTGTTCCCTCCACAGAGCCATGCTGGGGGTAGTTGTGCTCCCAGCTGCTCGTATAGTGTATATAATATGAGGGGAATCACCTCAGAAGCTTTTGTTACCCCGTTCAGTGGCGAGTATTGATCAGGACGATCAGTCGTCCCCAATTCCTGTAACACTTGCTATTTTTATGGTTTAATATATTTAAAAAAATTGACTCTTCACCAAAAAAAAAAGCTTTAATTCCAAAAGTCCTTTTTAGGACTAGAAATTTCATAGTGACAGAAAAACAATCCTACCTCCAGTATATAGCAGTATAATTTGGAATAGCGGTATACAGGCAGCTGTATACTGTGCCACAGGAGTATACAGTAGGAGTACTAGGTGTAATCCACTGCTAGCTACACACTACCCTAATATCCCTGTGTGATGTCTGACACTATACCAGTATTAGATGGTCGGATATACAGCTACACAGTGAGTATACGCAGTTGTATATTGTGCTTCAGTGAGGAGGGGGACGATGACTGAGTTATCAGTGAGGTGGGTGTTAGGGCAGAACGGGCAACGAGAAGGTGGTGGGTGGTGGGGTAAAATGTGACTGACCCAACTTGGTGAATGGACGCAGAGATTCGGGGAGGGGGGGATCTGCAGCATCGGCATAGGGCGGCCAGAGGGAAAGACTGCTCCTCCAATTGTTCCCCGGAGCACCCTCTTGTGCTATGCTCCCATGGAGAGGGGGGTCTGTCTTTCTTGGTCTGATTTATTTTAATTTTTAAAGCTCTAAGGATGGCCGCATGTCATTCGCTACCACTGCCTGGCAAAGATAGGCAGGAAAGCCGCCAGTGCACCCGAGTGCAGATCATGGCCTTCGTTCCAACCAATCAGCGCCTTTCCCCTGTCTTAGGTGCTGTCACTGCGGTTTAATCCCCAGCCCAGGATACAGGCATGCCCCCCCCCCCTGCTCGTATAGGATACAGGCGTGTACCCCCCCCCCCCGGTCGCCTAGGATACAGGCATGTGCCCCTCCTTCTCGTCTAGGATACAGGTAGGATACAGGCATGTGCCCCTCCTGCTCACATAGGATACAGGCATGTGCCCCTCCTGCTCGCTTAGGATACAGGTAGGATACAGGCATGTGCCCCTCCTGCTCACATAGGATACAGGCATGTGCCCCTCCTGCTCACATAGGATACAGGCATGTGCCCCTCCTGCTCGCATAGGATACAGGCATGTGCCCCTCCTGCTTGCCTAGGATACAGGTAGGATACAGGCATGTGCCCCTCCTGCTCGCGTAGGATACAGGCATGTGCCCCTCCTGCTTGCATAGGATACAGGCATGTGCCCCTCCTGCTCGCCCAGGATACAGGCATGCCCCCCCCCCCTGCTCGTATAGGATACAGGCGTGTACCCCCCCCCGGTCGCCTAGGATACAGGCATGTGCCCCTCCTTCTCGTCTAGGATACAGGTAGGATACAGGCATGTGCCCCTCCTGCTCGCCTAGGATACAGGTAGGATACAGGCATGTGCCCCTCCTGCTCGCCTAGGATACAGGTAGGATACAGGCATGTGCCCCTCCTGCTCACATAGGATACAGGCATGTGCCCCTCCTGCTCGCCTAGGATACAGGTAGGATACAGGCATGTGCCCCTCCTGCTCGCCTAGGATACAGGTAGGATACAGGCATGTGCCCCTCCTGCTCGCCTAGGATACAGGTAGGATACAGGCATGTGCCCCTCCTGCTCGCGTAGGATACAGGCATGTGCCCCTCCTGCTTGCATAGGATACAGGCATGTGCCCCTCCTGCTCGCCTAGGATACAGGCATGTGCCCCTCCTGCTCGTATAGGATACAGGTATGTGCCCCCCCCCCCCCGCTCGTATACGATACAAGCATGTGTCCCCCCCCCCCACCCCACCCCACCCGCTCGTATAGGATACAGGCATGTGCCCCCCCCACCCCCACCCCCACCCCACGCTCGTATAGGATACAGGCATGCCCCCCCCCCCCCCCCCCCCCCCCCCCCGCTCGTATAGGATACAGGCATGCCCCCCCCCCCCTGCTCGTATAAGATACAGGCGTGCCCCCCCCCTCCCTGCTCGTATAGGATACAGGCGTGTACCCCCCCCCCCCCGGTCGCCTAGGATACAGGCATGTGCCCCTCCTTCTCGTCTAGGATACAGGCATGTGCCCCTCCTGCTCGCCTAGGATACAGGTAGGATACAGGCATGTGCCCCTCCTGCTCACCTAGGATACAGGCATGTGCCCCTCCTGCTCGCCTAGGATACAGGCATGTGCCCCTCCTGCTCGCCTAGGATACAGGTAGGATACAGGCATGTGCCCCTCCTGCTCGCCTAGGATACAGGCATGTGCCCCTCCTGCTCATATAGGATACAGGCATGTGCCCCTCCTGCTCGCCTAGGATACAGGCATGTGCCCCTCCTGCTCGCCTAGGATACAGGTAGGATACAGGCATGTGCCCCTCCTGCTCGCCTAGGATACAGGCATGTGCCCCTCCTGCTCACCTAGGATACAGGCATGTGCCCCTCCTGCTCGCATAGGATACAGGTAGGATACAGGCATGTGCCCCTCCTGCTCGCCTAGGATACAGGTAGGATACAGGCATGTGCCCCTCCTGCTCGCCTAGGATACAGGTAGGATACAGGCATGTGCCCCTCCTGCTCGCATAGGATACAGGTAGGATACAGGCATATGCCCCTCCTGCTCGCCTAGGATACAGGTAGGATACAGGCATGTGCCCCTCCTGCCTTTTAACCTTGTGGTTCAGCAGTTTCTGAAATATACCGATTTTCCAGACTTGCGCTCTCAGAGTTAAAGGATTATAAGTTTTCTCATTCATATTCCAGGGCCCTTGTATTGTCATCTATTGTAACTAGCTCCCAGGCGGGCGAGCACCTTGATTTGTAGCCGTTTCTCAGACAGGATCACTCCTCCCAGCGGCTCATTTATATTTAAAGTGTATAGATTGCGTAGCTGCCCCCTCTCCTGCCCCGGGTCGCGCTCACACTTTAACGGTTTAGCGGTTTCTGACTCTGGTTTGCCGGAATCTTTCAGCGGGTCACACCCGGCTCCCGCCCACAAGTTCTACATTGACTTCTGCATTATATGGGGGATGGGGGTAGAATTAGCGGAAGCTGCGGTGTCCTTGTCAGATCCATATTTTGAAGTAGAATCATTTAAAATTCCTATTTTCCCAAATTCAGTCAGTTATAAGGGAAGCATCAGTCAGTCAGTCATTAAAGGGAATCTCCAGCGCTACAAAAACATGGCCACTTTCCTCCAGAGACTGCAAACCCCACCTGAACTGGAGACAAGAGTGGGGCTGTCTCTGCAAGAAAGTGGCCATGTTTTTGTAGCGCTGGAGAACGCCTTTAAGGCAGCTGGGGAGGAGCGGCACAGAGCGCCAGTCAGTCATGAGGCAACCGGGGAGGAGCGGCACAGAGCGCCAGTCAGTCATGACAACGGGTGATGACATCATATACGATTATATTATATTTCATCAAATGGTGAGCAGCTCATTTTTTATTAAAGGGGTCGGCCACTTTATAGTAAACTTGCTCAACAGTATTAGTACCTGTACTCACTGTATATACTGACAGCAGCTCCCTGTACTCACTTTATATACTGACAGCAGCTCCCTGTGTACTCACTGTATATACTGACAGTGAGTACACAGGGAGCTGCTGTCAGTATATACAGTGAGTACACAGGGAGCTGCTGTCAGTATATACAGTGAGTACACAGGGAGCTGCTGTCAGTATATACAGTGAGTACACAGGAAGCTGCTGTCAGTATATACAGTGAGTACAGGGAGCTGCTGTCAGTATATACAGTGAGTACACAGGGAGCTGCTGTCAGTATACACAGTGAGTACACAGGGAGCTGCTGTCAGTATACATAGTGAGTACACAGGGAGCTGCTGTCAGTATATACAGAGAGTACACAGTGAGCTGCTGTCAGTATATACAGTGAGTACACAGGGAGCTGCTGTCAGTATATACAGTGAGTACACAGGGAGCTGCTGTCAGTATATACTGACAGCAGTTCCCTGTGTACTCACTGTATATACTGACAGCAGCTCCCTGTATATACTGACAGCAGCTCCCTGTGTACTCTCTGTATATACTGACAGCAGCTCCCTGTGTACTCACTGTGTATACTGACAGCAGCTCCCTGTGTACTCACTGTGTATACTGACAGCAGCTCCCTGTGTACTCTCTGTATATACTGACAGCAGCTCCCTGTGTACTCACTATGTATACTGACAGCAGCTCCCTGTGTACTCACTGTGTATACTGACAGCAGCTCCCTGTGTACTCACTGTATATACTGACAGCAGCTCCCTGTACTCACTGTATATACTGACAGCAGCTTCCTGTGTACTCACTGTATATACTGACAGCAGCTCCCTGTACTCACTGTATATACTGACAGCAGCTCCCTGTGTACTCACTGTATATACTGACAGCAGCTCCCTGTGTACTCACTGTGTATACTGACAGCAGCTCCCTGTATATACTGACAGCAGCTCCCTGTGTACTCCCTGTATATACTGACAGCAGCTCCCTGTACTCACTGTATATACTGACAGCAGCTTCCTGTGTACTCACTGTATATACTGACAGCAGCTCCCTGTACTCACTGTATATACTGACAGCAGCTCCCTGTGTACTCACTGTGTATACTGACAGCAGCTCCCTGTGTACTCACTGTGTATACTGACAGCAGCTCCCTGTGTACTCACTGTGTATACTGACAGCAGCTCCCTGTGTACTCCCTGTGTATACTGACAGCAGCTCCCTGTACTCACTGTATATACTGACAGCAGCTTCCTGTGTACTCACTGTATATACTGACAGCAGCTCCCTGTGTACTCACTGTATATACTGACAGCAGCTCCCTGTATATACTGACAGCAGCTCCCTGTGTACTCCCTGTATATACTGACAGCAGCTCCCTGTACTCACTGTATATACTGACAGCAGCTTCCTGTGTACTCACTGTATATACTGACAGCAGATCCCTGTACTCACTGTATATACTGACAGCAGCTCCCTGTGTACTCACTGTATATACTGACAGCAGCTCCCTGTATATACTGACAGCAGCTCCCTGTGTACTCCCTGTATATACTGACAGCAGCTCCCTGTACTCACTGTATATACTGACAGCAGCTTCCTGTGTACTCACTGTATATACTGACAGCAGCTCCCTGTACTCACTGTATATACTGACAGCAGCTCCCTGTGTACTCACTGTGTATACTGACAGCAGCTCCCTGTATATACTGACAGCAGCTCCCTGTGTACTCCCTGTATATACTGACAGCAGCTCCCTGTGTACTCCCTGTATATACTGACAGCAGCTCCCTGTGTACTCCCTGTACATACTGACAGCAGCTCCCTGTGTACTCACTGTGTATACTGACAGCAGCTCCCTGTGTACTCCCTGTATATACTGACAGCAGCTCCCTGTGTACTCACTGTGTATACTGACAGCAGCTCCCTGTATATACTGACAGCAGCTCCCTGTGTACTCCCTGTATATACTGACAGCAGCTCCCTGTACTCACTGTATATACTGACAGCAGCTTCCTGTGTACTCACTGTATATACTGACAGCAGCTCCCCGTGTACTCACTGTATATACTGACAGCAGCTCCCCGTGTACTCACTGTATATAGTGACAGCAGCTCCCCGTGTACTCACTGTATATAGTGACAGCAGCTCCCCGTGTACTCACTGTATATAGTGACAGCAGCTCCCCGTGTACTCACTGTATATAGTGACAGCAGCTCCCCGTGTACTCACTGTATATAGTGACAGCAGCTCCCCGTGTACTCACTGTATATAGTGACAGCAGCTCCCCGTGTACTCACTGTATATAGTGACAGCAGCTCCCCGTGTACTCACTGTATATACTGACAGCAGCTCCCCGTGTACTCACTGTATATACTGACAGCAGCTCCCCGTGTACTCACTGTATATACTGACAGCAGCTCCCTGTGTACTCACTATATATACTGATACTATATATACTGATAGCTATATACTGAGTACACAGGGAGCTGCTGTCAGTATATACAGTGAGCTGCTGTCAGTATATACAGTGAGTACACGGGGAGCTGCTGTCAGTATATACAGTGAGTACACGGGGAGCTGCTGCCAGTATATACAGTGAGTACACAGTGAGCTGCTGCCAGTATATACAGTGAGTATACAGTGAGCTGCTGTCAGTATATACAGTGAGTATACAGTGAGCTGCTGTCAGTATATACAGTGAGTACAGGGAGCTGCTGTCAGTATATACAGTGAGTACACGGGGAGCTGCTGTCAGTATATACAGTGAGTACACGGGGAGCTGCTGCCAGTATATACAGTGAGTATACAGTGAGCTGCTGTCAGTATATACAGTGAGTACAGGGAGCTGCTGTCAGTATATACAGTGAGTACACGGGGAGCTGCTGTCAGTATATACAGTGAGTACACGGGGAGCTGCTGCCAGTATATACAGTGAGTACACGGGGAGCTGCTGCCAGTATATACAGTGAGTATACAGTGAGCTGCTGTCAGTATATACAGGGAGTACACAGGGAGCTGCTGTCAGTATATACAGGGAGCTGCTGTCAGTATATACAGTGAGTACACGGGGAGCTGCTGTCAGTATATACAGTGAGTACACGGGGAGCTGCTGTCAGTATATACAATGAGTACAAGGACCTGCTGTCAGTATATACAGTGAGTACACGGGGAGCTGCTGTCAGTATATACAATGAGTACAAGGACCTGCTGTCAGTATATACAGTGAGTACACGGGGAGCTGCTGTCAGTATATACAGTGAGTACACGGGGAGCTGCTGTCAGTATATACAGTGAGTACAAGGACCTGCTGTCAGTATATACAGTGAGTACACAGGGAGCTGCTGTCAGTATATACAGTGAGTATACAGGGAGCTGCTGTCAGTATATATAGTGAGTATACAGTGAGCTGCTGTCAGTATATACAGTGAGTACAGGGAGCTGCTGTCAGTATATACAGTGAGTACAAGGACCTGCTGTCAGTATATACAGTGAGTACACAGGGAGCTGCTGTCAGTATATACAGTGAGTATACAGGGAGCTGCTGTCAGTATATACAGGGAGTACAGGGAGCTGCTGTCAGTATATATAGTGAGTACACAGGGAGCTGCTGTCAGTATATACAGTGAGTACACGGGGAGCTGCTGTCAGTATATACAGTGAGTACACAGGGAGCTGCTAACAGCAGCTCCCCGTGTACTCACTATATATACTGACAGCAGCTCCCTGTACTCCCTGTATATACTGACAGCAGCTCCCTGTATACTCACTGTATATACTGACAGCAGCTCCCTGTGTACTCACTGTATATACTGACAGCAGGTCCTTGTACTCACTGTATATACTGACAGCAGCTCCCTGTACTCACTGTATATACTGACAGCAGCTCACTGTATACTCACTGTATATACTGACAGCAGCTCCCCGTGTACTCACTATATATACTGACAGCAGCTCCCTGTACTCCCTGTATATACTGACAGCAGCTCCCTGTATACTCACTGTATATACTGACAGCAGCTCCCTGTGTACTCACTGTATATACTGACAGCAGGTCCTTGTACTCACTGTATATACTGACAGCAGCTCCCTGTACTCACTGTATATACTGACAGCAGCTCCCTGTAAACACTGTATATACTGACAGCAGCTCACTGTATACTCACTGTATATACTGGCAGCAGCTCACTGTATACTCACTGTATATACTGGCAGCAGCTCCCCATGTACTCACTGTATATACTGACAGCAGCTCACTGTGTAC
Source organism: Dendropsophus ebraccatus (assembly GCF_027789765.1). Taxonomy (NCBI): domain Eukaryota; kingdom Metazoa; phylum Chordata; class Amphibia; order Anura; family Hylidae; genus Dendropsophus; species Dendropsophus ebraccatus. The sequence continues at coordinate 90,716,008 of NC_091465.1, read as the reverse complement.
TCACTGTATACACTGACAGCAGCTCCCTGTACTCACTGTATATACTGACAGCAGCTCCCTGTACTCACTGTATATACTGACAGCAGCTCACTGTATACTCACTGTATATACTGGCAGCAGCTCCCTGTGTACTCACTGTATATACTGGCAGCAGCCCCCTGTGTACTCACTGTATATACTGGCAGCAGCTCACTGTATACTCACTGTATATACTGACAGCAGCTCCCCGTGTACTCACTGTATATACTGACAGCAGCTCCCTGTATACTCACTGTATATACTGGCAGCAGCTCACTGTATATACTGGCAGCAGCTCCCCGTGTACTCACTGTAAATACTGACAGCAGCTCCCTGTACTCACTGTATATACTGACAGCAGCTCCCTGTACTCACTGTATATACTGACAGCAGCTCCCTGTACTCACTTTATATACTGACAGCAGCTCCCTGTGTACTCACTGTATATACTGACAGTATATACAGTGAGTACACAGGGAGCTGCTGTCAGTATATACAGTGAGTACACAGGGAGCCGCTGTCAGTATATACAGTGAGTACACAGGGAGCTGCTGTCATTATATACAGTGAGTACACAGGGAGCTGCTGTCAGTATATACAGTGAGTACACAGGGAGCTGCTGTCAGTATATACAGTGAGTACACAGGGAGCTGCTGTCAGTATATACAGTGAGTACACAGGGAGCTGCTGTCAGTATATACAGTGAGTACACGGGGAGCTGCTGTCAGTATATACAGTGAGTACACGGGGAGCTGCTGTCAGTATATACAGTGAGTACACGGGGAGCTGCTGTCAGTATATACAGTGAGTACACGGGGAGCTGCTGTCAGTATATACAGGGAGTACACGGGGAGCTGCTGTCAGTATATACAGGGAGTACACGGGGAGCTGCTGTCAGTATATACAGGGAGTACACAGGGAGCTGCTGTCAGTATATACAGGGAGTACACGGGGAGCTGCTGTCAGTATATACAGGGAGTACACGGGGAGCTGCTGTCAGTATATACAGGGAGTACACAGGGAGCACACAGGGAGCTGCTGTCAGTATATACAGGGAGTACACAGGGAGCTGCTGTCAGTATATACAGTGAGTACAAGGACCTGCTGTCAGTATATACAGTGAGTACACAGGGAGCTGCTGTCAGTATATACAGTGAGTATACAGGGAGCTGCTGTCAGTATATACAGTGAGTACACGGGGAGCTGCTGTCAGTATATACAGTGAGTACAAGGACCTGCTGTCAGTATATACAGTGAGTACACAGTGAGCTGCTGTCAGTATATACAGTGAGTACACGGGGAGCTGCTGCCAGTATATACAGTGAGTATACAGTGAGCTGCTGCCAGTATATACAGTGAGTATACAGTGAGCTGCTGTCAGTATATACAGTGAGTACAGGGAGCTGCTGTCAGTATATACAGTGAGTACAAGGACCTGCTGTCAGTATATACAGTGAGTACACAGGGAGCTGCTGTCAGTATATACAGTGAGTACACAGGGAGCTGCTGTCAGTATATACAGTGAGTATACAGGGAGCTGCTGTCAGTATATACAGGGAGTACAGGGAGCTGCTGTCAGTATATATAGTGAGTACACGGGGAGCTGCTGTCAGTATATACAGTGAGCTGCTGTTAGTATATACAGTGAGTACACAGGGAGCTGCTAACAGCAGCTCACTGTATATACTGACAGCAGCTCCCCGTGTACTCACTATATATACTGACAGCAGCTCCCTGTACTCCCTGTATATACTGACAGCAGCTCACTGTATACTCACTGTATATACTGGCAGCAGCTCCCCGTGTACTCACTGTATATACTGACAGCAGCTCCCTGTACTCACTGTATATACTGGCAGCAGCTCACTGTATACTCACTGTATATACTGGCAGCAGCTCCCCGTGTACTCACTGTATATACTGACAGCAGCTCCCCGTGTACTCACTGTATATACTGACAGCAGCTCACTGTATATACTGACAGCAGGTCCTTGTACTCAATGTATATACTGACAGCAGCTCCCTGTGTACTCACTGTATATACTGACAGCAGCTCCCTGTGTACTCACTGTATATACTGACAGCAGCCCCCTGTGTACTCACTGTATATACTGACAGCAGCTCCCTGTGTACTCACTGTATATACTGACAGCAGCCCCCTGTGTACTCACTGTATATACTGACAGCAGCTCCCTGTGTACTCACTGTATATACTGACAGCAGCTCCCTGTGTACTCACTGTATATACTGACAGCAGCTCCCTGTGTACTCACTGTATATACTGACAGCAGCTCCCTGTACTCACTGTATATACTGACAGCAGCTCCCTGTGTACTCACTGTATATACTGACAGCAGCTCCCTGTGTACTCACTGTATATACTGACAGCAGCTCCCTGTGTACTCACTGTATATACTGACAGCAGCTCCCTGTGTACTCACTGTATATACTGACAGCAGCTCCCTGTGTACTCACTGTATATACTGACAGCAGCTCCCTGTGTACTCACTGTATATACTGACAGCAGCTCCCTGTGTACTCACTGTATATACTGACAGCAGCTCCCTGTGTACTCACTGTATATACTGACAGCAGCTCCCTGTACTCACTGTATATACTGACAGCAGCTCCCTGTGTACTCACTGTATATACTGACAGCAGCTCCCTGTGTACTCACTGTATATACTGACAGCAGCTCCCTGTGTACTCACTGTATATACTGACAGCAGCTCCCTGTGTACTCACTGTATATACTGACAGCAGCTCCCTGTGTACTCACTGTATATACTGACAGCAGCTCCCTGTGTACTCACTGTATATACTGACAGCAGCTCCCTGTACTCACTGTATATACTGACAGCAGCTCCCTGTGTACTCCCTGTATATACTGACAGCAGCTCCCTGTGTACTCACTGTATATACTGACAGCAGCTCCCTGTGTACTCACTGTATATACTGACAGCAGCTCCCTGTGTACTCACTGTATATACTGACAGCAGCTCCCTGTGTACTCACTGTATATACTGACAGCAGCTCCCTGTGTACTCACTGTATATACTGACAGCAGCTCCCTGTACTCACTGTATATACTGACAGCAGCTCCCTGTGTACTCACTGTATATACTGACAGCAGCTCCCTGTGTACCTCAGAGCTAATATCAGACTCCCCTCCTCCAGGCTGGGCTGCCCTGCTCTGTGGTGTTTTGGTCCATAAAATGGCCGACATGGAGGAGCATGTGACCAGGCCCCGCCCCCCTGTGTCCACCACTGAGCCTGTATATGTCTATGGAGGACAAAGGGGAGAGGGCCTGGTCACATGCTCCTCCATGTCAGCCATTTTATGGACTGAAACAAAACAGAGCAGGGCAGCCCAGCCTGGAGGAGAGGATCAGGTACACAGTGAGCTGCTGTCAGTATATACAGTGAGTACACAGGGAGCTGCTGTCAGTATATACAGTGAGTACAGGGAGCTGCTGTCAGTATATACAGTGAGTACAGGGAGCTGCTGTCAGTATATACAGTGAGTACAGGGAGCTGCTGTCAGTATATACAGTGAGTACACAGGGGGCTGCTGTCAGTATATACAGTGAGTACAGGGAGCTGCTGTCAGTATATACAGTGAGTACACAGGGAGCTGCTGTCAGTATATACAGTGAGTACAGGGAGCTGCTGTCAGTATATATAGTGAGTACACAGGGAGCTGCTGTCAGTATATACAGTGAGTACACAGGGAGCTGCTGTCAGTATATACAGTGAGTACAGGGAGCTGCTGTCAGTATATACAGTGAGTACACAGGGGGCTGCTGTCAGTATATACAGTGAGTACAGGGAGCTGCTGTCAGTATATACAGTGAGTACAGGGAGCTGCTGTCAGTATATACAGTGAGTACAGGGAGCTGCTGTCAGTATATACAGTGAGTACACAGGGAGCTGCTGTCAGTATATACAGTGAGTACACAGGGAGCTGCTGTCAGTATATACAGTGAGTACAGGGAGCTGCTGTCAGTATATACAGTGAGTACAGGGAGCTGCTGTCAGTATATACAGTGAGTACACAGGGGGCTGCTGTCAGTATATACAGTGAGTACACAGGGGGCTGCTGTCAGTATATACAGTGAGTACAGGGAGCTGCTGTCAGTATATACAGTGAGTACACAGGGAGCTGCTGTCAGTATATACAGTGAGTACAGGGAGCTGCTGTCAGTATATACAGTGAGTACACAGGGAGCTGCTGTCAGTATATACAGTGAGTACAGGGAGCTGCTGTCAGTATATATAGTGAGTACACAGGGAGCTGCTGTCAGTATATACAGTGAGTACAGGGAGCTGCTGTCAGTATATACATTGAGTACAAGGACCTGCTGTCAGTATATACAGTGAGTACACAGGGAACTGCTGTCAGTATATACAGTGAGTACACAGGGAACTGCTGTCAGTATATACAGTAAGTAGTGAAAGTGGCCAACCCCTTTAAAGTGACCCTGTCCCCCCCTTTGTACATTCTGAGATCTCTACACAGGTGTAAAGGGTAAATTTAGCGTTTTTATACCTTATTTCATATCATACGTCATGGTGTTTGTTCAAGTAAAAAGTCATCTTTTATCAAATGCAGATTGTATAAAGTGGGCGTGGCCTCGAGGCATTAGCGCCACTTAGCCCCGCCCACAACGGAACCGCTGAGCCCGCCCCCTTGACGCCCATTGGTTGGCCGACATAAAGGGGGTGTGGTCTAGACCATTCGGCCAGCCTGTTCCAATGGTCGGCGAGGGGGGCAGGGCCAACGGTGCTGTTGTGGGCGGGGCTACGTGGCGCTAATGCCGCGAAATACAATCTGCAGTTGATAAAAGATGACTTTTTACTTGAACAAGCACCATGACGTATGATATAAAATAAGGTATGAAAAACGCTAAATTTACCCTTTACACCTGTGTAGAGAAGTCAGAATGCAAAAAGGGGGGACAGGGTCACTTTAAGCATTAGAGGAGGTGGATATTGTGCGTACGCTGGAGGGAGGATGTGCGCTGAGTTGCTGCAGCATTTTCCTCTCTGTGCCTGTATGTCAGCCACAGCAGCGAGCGACCAGCAGAGTGTGGACAGGTCCCTATCATTAGTGTTAATCGGCCAATTATTGCCCATGTGATTGCGTCTTTAGGTCCAGACCTACAATAATCGGCCATGCATCGCTATTACACGTAGCGATGCGCGGCCAATGATTAAACAAACGGTTATACATTACCTCCATGCTCCCGGGCGGCCTGTCTGAGCTGACACATTATTGATCAATCCATGGACCATTAGTGGAGTACCCCCCCAATAACCTTAGGCTCTGCCGTGATGCACCCAAACACCAAGATGGCAAAAAGTTCCTTTTATTTAAAATGCTAAACAGGTGAACCATGGATCCTTATTCTCCAGCAAGTCCTTAAATAAAAAAAGTGCATAGAAAAACCACGGTCCTTACAAATCTTTATACAGGTATGTACAGGTATCTGCCGCACGCCGTCCGCTCGGTTTGCGTTCTCGGTACAGCGTCGCGCTCGATGCTCGCCCCACAGATAGAAAAAGCAAAAAGAAAAGATGGAGTCCGTCCGGCCACAGAGAACGGCCCCATGACATAAAGCGGGGGGGGGGGGGGGGGTGGGGCCACGGGGAAGGTCAGTAGCAGCAAAAGGATTAAAAACGATTGTCACCCCCACAATGCACTTGAGTTTCTTTGCTCCCCAACATTTGGATCAGCGTTTCTATGGGAGTGATGGGACTGGTTAAAACGGGGGGAAAAAAGATCACATTGTCCTTGCTGTGGAGTAGCCTTAGTAGAGCGCCCCCTATCATCCGAACGCTGCAATGAGCCCCCGTGACAATGCACAAGGTGGGGGGGGGGGAGGGGCAGATAAGAAGCAGGAAGTAGCAGCGAGGGAGAGAACCATAGAGAGGACCCTGAGAGGAAGGAGAGGAGCTGCCCTGGAGCCGCGCGTTCAACAGCAGGACAGAGAGTAAAGTGCAGTTTCCGGTGATGCTCTCCTCTGCGCTGAGCCTTCATGTTGTACGTTCAGCCGTCCGCACAGAGGGAAGCACCATTGATCTTTCTTGGCCTAGTCAGGGAGGCTCTGTGCGTCTGCCATGGGAAGCGCCAGCACCTCCGCGCACGGCCGGCTCTGCTCAGTTGAGGAAGCGGCGACACTTCTTGGCACCACAGTTACAGGGCAGCTTGTTGCTGGCGTCCTCGATGGGGAACTTATAGTCATAGGTCAGCTCCTCGCCGCGGTAGATGCTGCGCAGGGCGAAGATGACAATGTGTTTCTGGCCTTCCACATGGATGACCCTGGAGTAGCAGTTGGGCTCACACGAGTGGTTGATGAACCGTGCCGCATTGCCATGCATCGTAGCGTCCACCACGTCAAAGTCATCAATACGGAACATGTAACATCCGATGCCCTGCAAGACAAAAAAAAAGATCAGAAACCAGGGCGTCGGCTCCCCGCCACACAACACCGGAGACCAGGGCGTCGGCTCCCCGCCACACAACACCGGAGACCAGGGCGGCGGCTCCCCGCCACACAACACCGGAGACCAGGGCGGCGGCTCCCCGCCACACAACACCGGAGACCAGGGCGGCGGCTCCCCGCCACACAACACCGGAGACCAGGGCGGCGGCTCCCCGCCACACAACACCGGAGACCAGGGCGGCGGCTCCCCGCCACACAACACCGGAGACCAGGGCGGCGGCTCCCCGCCACACAACTCCGGAGACCAGGGCGGCGGCTCCCCGCCACACAACTCCGGAGATCAGGGCGGCGGCTCCCCGCCACAGAACACCGGAGACCAGGGCGACGGCTCCCCGCCACAGAACACCGGAGACCAGGGCGACGGCTCCCCGCCACAGAACACCGGAGACCAGGGCGACGGCTCCCCGCCACACAACTCTGGAGACCAGGGCGTCGGCTCCCCGCCACACAACTCCGGAGACCAGGGCGGCGGCTCCCCGCCACACAACTCCGGAGACCAGGGCGGCGGCTCCCCGCCACACAACTCCGGAGACCAGGGCGGCGGCTCCCCGCCACACAACTCCGGAGACCAGGGCGGTGGCTCCCCGCCACACAACTCCGGAGACCAGGGCGGCGGCTCCCCGCCACGGTCCACCGGAGACCAGGGCGCTACGGAAGATCAGGGAGCAGGGTGACGGCCCTCCCACTCTCCCCGTATATGTTATGAAGCTGCCGGGACGGGCGGGCGGCTCGCACCTTGCTGTCGTAATATTTCTCCCTCTTGTCGGTCAGTACTGATCGGATCACGATGCCAGAATACTCGATGACCATTTCTCCAGCATCGATGTTTCGCTTGCAGAACAGTCCCCTGCCGTGAATGGCAGACCTAGGGGAGAAGGAGGTGGTGACATCACTGGCAGGTCACATGGTGCAGGTAATGTGCAGCCCATGCGTCTCTTACCTGTAGACCCCGACGGCTTCTTTAGATGTCTTCTTCAGGTGCCGGAACCTCATGGCCATGGGGAGATCCAGGCTGGTGGCGCGTCTGACAACACAATCATGTTCATTTACAGGAGCTAAGTGACTTCCTCCCCGCCGCGCCCCCTCTCCTACCTGGTTGACTTCAGCTGCACCTCCTCCTCCCCTCTCCTACCTGGTGGACTTCAGCTGCACCTCCTCCTCCCCCCTTCCTACCTGGTGGACTTCAGCTGCACCTCCTCCTCCCCTCTCCTACCTGGTGGACTTCAGCTGCACCTCCTCCTCCCCTCTCCTACCTGGTGGACTTCAGCTGCACCTCCTCCTCCCCTCTCCTACCTGGTGGACTTCAGCTGCACCTCCTCCTCCCCCCTTCCTACCTGGTGGACTTCAGCTGCACCTCCTCCTCCCCCTTCCTACCTGGTGGACTTCAGCTGCACCTCCTCCTCCCCTCTCCTACCTGGTGTACTCCCCCCCCCCCTTCCTACCTGGTGGACTTCAGCTGCACCTCCTCCTTCCCTCTCCTACCTGGTGTACTCCCCCCCCCCCCTTCCTACCTGGTGGACTTCAGCTGCACCTCCTCCTCCCCTCTCCTACCTGGTGTACTCCCCCCCCCTTCCTACCTGGTGGACTTCAGCTGCACCTCCTCCTTCCCTCTCCTACCTGGTGGACTTCAGCTGCACCTCCCCCCCCCTTCCTACCTGGTGGACTTCAGCTGCACCTCCTCCTCCCCTCTCCTACCTGGTGTACTCCCCCCCCCCCTTCCTACCTGGTGGACTTCAGCTGCACCTCCTCCTTCCCTCTCCTACCTGGTGGACTTCAGCTGCACCTCCTCCTCCCCCCTTCCTACCTGGTGGACTTCAGCTGCACCTCCTCCTCCCCTCTCCTACCTGGTGGACTTCAGCTGCACCTCCTCCTCCCCCCTTCCTACCTGGTGGACTTCAGCTGCACCTCCTCCTCCCCTCTCCTACCTGGTGGACTCCCCCCACCCCTTCCTACCTGGTGGACTTCAGCTGCACCTCCTCCTTCCCTCTCCTACCTGGTGGACTTCAGCTGCACCTCCTCCTCCCCTCTCCTACCTGGTGGACTTCAGCTGCACCTCCTCCTCCCCTCTCCTACCTGGTGGACTCCCCCCACCCCTTCCTACCTGGTGGACTTCAGCTGCACCTCCTCCTTCCCTCTCCTACCTGGTGGACTTCAGCTGCACCTCCTCCTTCCCTCTCCTACCTGGTGGACTTCAGCTGCACCTCCTCCTTCCCTCTCCTACCTGGTGGACTTCAGCTGCACCTCCTCCTCCCCTCTCCTACCTGGTGTACTCCCCCCCCCCCCCCCCTTCCTACCTGGTGGACTTCAGCTGCACCTCCTCCTTCCCTCTCCTACCTGGTGGACTTCAGCTGCACCTCCTCCTCCTCCTCCTCGTACGCGCACAGTTCCGGCAGGGTGCGGTGCTGAGACGCCAGGAAGTTGAACATATCGAAGGTGCTTTTCCTGCAGAGAAAAGAATGGTTACTAAAGGCGGCAATCACAAACGTTCTGGCAGCTGGCGATCACCGCCACGTACCGGGCATAGACCTCGCTGCGGGCGCACCCAGACGGGTTGATCAGAAGCTCCTCCTCCTCTAACTCCTGTGGGTGGAACAGGAACTTGTATCCACGGCAACGCTCAGCTCCGATCAGCTGCTCCAGGAGGAAGAGGACGGCATCGTGCTGAACGCCCAGCATCCGGGATCCACACAGGCCTAGGGGGAGGGGCCACAAAAGATTAATACACAGCACAGCCCCGCCCCTGTACAGAAGGCCCCTCCCCTTCCATTAAGGCTCCACCCACCTGAGAAGGAGAGCTGCCGGAGACGCCCCACACCTCGTGCCTCTTGTACCTTCTCAACCACAGCTCTCCAGGCACCTGACCGGGAAGAAAAAACATGTGAGAACACAAACAAGCCGCCGCCCCCTAAGCCAATGGGGGGGGGGGAAACCTAATGTTAAACGACTGGAGTTAAAATTAGCGCCATATTGTGGGCCTGTGGTCAGTGAATGGAGTGCAAAGAAGCTGCAGCCAGCGGCAAAATGATCCCCGCACGTCTGCTACAGGACCTGGCTAAAAGGGGGGCAAATATGACAGGAGGGCTAGTCTGTAGTCTCATCCTGACCTTCCGCGCTGTCGGACTGGGTGTAGAATCCGTCCTCGCTGATGATCTCGAAGCGCAGGTGGGGGCTCCCGCGCCGCGGTGACAGATTCTCCTTCTCCAGGAAACGATCCTCAAAGTCATCAAAATTGGGTGAGAAATCTGAAAGATGAAAAAATAAGTTATAACCAACAACAGAGCCCGATACCCAGCTCTCCTAGGATCCTGTGAGTCACAGCTACTCAGATCTGTAGCCAGGAGACTGGTGTCGCGCCCCCTAACCCCCTGACGCCCCCCGGAGGTGGTGGAGGAAACATAGCGGTGGGGCCAGGAGAGGAGACCAGACTGGTGACGCCCCCCGGAGGTGGTGGAGGAAACATAGCGGTGGGGCCAGGAGACTAGACTAGAGTGGTGGCGCCCCCCGAAGGTGGTGGAGGAGAGATGGCGGTGGGGCCAGGACATGAGACCAGACTGATGACGCCCCCCAGAGGTGGTGGAGGAGAGATGGCGGTGGGGCCAGGAGAGGAGACCAGACTGGTGAGGCCCCCCCTGGAGGTGGAGTAAAGATGGTGGTGGGCAAGGTACCTGGAGTGTGCTCAGAGCCAGGGGACTCCTTGGGCGACTCTGCTGCAGGATATTCAGTTTTCACATCAACTGTGAGGTCTAAATGAAGCCTAAAAAAAACCCCACAAAAATCCTTTTAATACAAGCCGGGCCCCTAACGCCCCCCAGACACCACAGGGGCCACCACTCACCCATTCAGGTCCAGACTCGGCTCCTCATCATCTATCACGTCCAGGTCCATGATCTCCTGCAACACTGGCTCTCTCAACTTCCGTCTCTGTCTGTAGGATACAAACAGCAATATGAGCGCAGCTCTGGAGTAAAATTCAGCACTGGTGGCATAGAAAGCATGGAGCATTTTCTGCCTCATCGTCTCTTTAAGGGCCTGTTCACACTACGGATTCGGCGAGGAGATTCCACTGAATCTCTCCTGCTATGTCTGACATGTGAATCCTTTGTGTGGAGGTGCGCGAGACCTCCCATTCAAAGACATAGCAGGAGGGAGTCCTAGCGGAATCTCCACACTGAATCCGTGGTGTGAACGATCCCTAACGGGCCCAGGGTCTCTCCTATGCGGAATGGGCCTATGGCGCATTCAGAAACCTTGGTGGCTGGGACCGGAACACTTTATTCCTAGTCAGCATAGTGGTCAGGTACCACACGTGGAGTGCACGGTGTTTAGTGTCGTCCCTCCCCTGTGAGGGTGGTGGTTAGGAGCACGGCGCCCTCTGTGGATGAGGTGGTTAGGAGCACGGCGCCCTCTGTGGATGAGGTGGTTAGGGGCATGGAGCCCTCCGTGGATGAGGTGGTTAGGGGCACGGCGCCCTCCGTGGATGAGGTGGTTAGGGGCACGGCGCCCTCCGTGGATGAGGTGGTTAGGGGCACGGCGCCCTCTGTGGATGAGGTGGTTAGGGGCACGGCGCCCTCTGTGGATGAGGTGGTTAGGGGCATGGAGCCCTCCGTGGATGAGGTGGTTAGGGGCACGGCACGCCCCCCCAAGTGGCGTCAGTGTCAGCCATAGGTGTGATGTGCAGCAGCTCCTTTCTCTCCATGTCGTATAATACAGGATGTAACTCAGGATCAGTAATGTAATATATGTACACAGTGACCCCACCAGCAGAATAGTGAGTGCAGCTCTGAGGTATAATACAGGATCAGTAATGTAATGTATGAATGTACGCAGTGACCCCAGCAGAATAATGAGTGCAGCTCTGGGGTATAATACAGGATGTTACTCAGGATCAGTAATGTATGTACACAGTGACCCCACCAGCAGAATAGTGAGTGCAGCTCTGGAGTATAACACAGTATCGGTAATGTATGTATGCAGTGACCCCAGCAGAATAGTGAGTGCAGCTCTGGAGTATAATACAGGATCAGTAATGTAATATATGTACACCGTGACCACACCAGCAGAATAGTGAGTGCAGCTCTGGGGTATAATACAGGATGTACCATACCTTGTGCTGGGGGCCCTCTGCGCGGTGCAGTTGTAGTTCAGCACCACTGACTGGGTTAGCTTCTGTGGATTCTGCATTTCCAGTTTACAAGAGGAGTCCAGTTTGAGTTTCTTGTTGGAGCTGCTGGAGGTGTCGCTGCAGGGTCTCTTGAGGCAGATGTTTTGTACCTGGACCGGCTTTGGGGGGGCCGGCTGTATGAGGGGCAGCTGTGACTGAGGGTGCACGGGGGAGGGGGCGACACTGAGCAGTCCTGTATTCACAGAGAGACCCTGCAGGAGACACGTCTGAGGGATGCCGGCAATTGTTGGGGCCATCACGGTCTGAGCCCCCAGAGCGAGCTGCCCAGTCCCCTGCACCACATTCAGCATGGGGAGGACACGGACCGTCCACGCCTGGGAGGCCGACTGAATCAGGACTGTGCCCAGGTTGGGGTTTGCGGCCTGCGATGGTGCAGGAAGCTTAGCTGCAGCAGTCTGAGGAAGACGAGGGTTGGGGACTATGTTTGGAAGTCTAGGGGCCACCTTATTGGGCCTTACAGGTGCGACCCTTGGAAGTGCATCAGATTTGGAGGCACCATGCAGCTGAGCAGCATTTCCCGCCACGTCCGCCATGTTTATGAGCACCTGACCTGTTGGTTTGTTGACTAATATGATGTTTTGGCCAGAGTTGCTGAGGGCAACTGAGGTGGGCTCGGAGGGGCACAGGGGGCCTTTGGAGGGCATTGCCGTTAGGGGGCGACACACTCGTTGCACTTGTGGCGGGTCCCTGAGTTGTGGCGGTCCTTGTGTTACACACACTGTGCCGTTGGACAGTGAGGAAGCTGTGACCCCGTTCAGGATGACAGAAGAGCTGGTGGCGGCTGGAGGTGGCGCCCCCTGCTGCAGGGTCTCAGAGTCTCCGACTGCCTTCAGAACAAACTCCACTATATCAGAGGGCAAGTGGGTGGGGGTCTTCCCACTACCAAGGGGTCCATTGCAGCCCTGCGAGGTCTCCTCGCTATCTGTACTGTCATGGATGCCGTCCAGCTGTTCAATGTGTCCAGACGTAACCGTAGATAGCAGGGGGCTCAAAGGTTCATGGGAGACGACCGTCCGGGTAAGGCCATAGTACTGGTCGCTGGCCTCCAACTCCTCCTCCGAGCTGCTCCCCGCCTCAGATTCATCCGCCGGAGCCTTGTTGCCTGCGATGAGCTGAGCACCACACTGCAGCGGGCCGGTGACCGAGCCGCCATCTAAGGGCGACTCCACCCCCTCCCCCAGACCGCACAGCAGCGGCAGCTGGGTCTCACTATCCGCTGACGACCGCCGGGACACGGGCAGCGGGGGGCTGGAAATCCGGCCAGAAGACTGACGGGCGGCTCTGGATGAGGGAACCGGGGGGCGTCTGCTCCTGCGCAGAGGCGTCACCTCCGGATCGCTGACAGTCAGGATGTGATGGGACAACGAAGAAGACGACGGACTCCCTGAAAGGAGAAAAACGTGATGTGAAACCCAGAGAAACAAGGTGTCTGTTCCCGAAACTGAAGGAGACGTCTGCCCCATCTCACCTGGTGACGGCAGAGGTCGGGGGAAGCCACCGAGCGGCCGCCGGGATGGAGAGTAGTTCGGAGTCTTCATTCTCGCACCACTGAAGGATCGGGGGGCGGCTGTGGTGGTCACAGGCTCTGAAGGTGGCGGGCGGGGGGCCGGGGTCTTCTCTGGGGTCGCAGAACTGGATGCCACTTTATCATCTGAAGGAGAAAATAAGGGTCCTGAGGCCTTAACACAAGGTAATGTGGGGACACAGAAATTACAGGAACCTGACAACCATCAGTAATGTGGGGACACAGAAATAACAGGAACCTGACAACCATCAGTAATGTGGGGACACAGAAATAACAGGGACCTGACAACCACAAGTAATGTGGGGACACAGAAATAACAGGGACCTGACAACCACCAGTAATGTGGGGACACAGAAATAACAGGGACCTGACCACCACAAGTAATGTGGGGACACAGAAATAACAGGGACCTGACCACCACAAGTAATGTGGGGACACAGAAATAACAGGGACCTGACAACCACAAGTAATGTGGGGACACAGAAATAACAGGGACCTGACAACCACAAGTAATGTGTGGGGGGGGGGGGGGGGTATACAGCAATAACGGGGACCTGACAACCATCAGTAATGTGGGGGGGGGGATACAGCAATAACAGGGACCTGACAACCACATGTAATGTGGGGGGGGGGGGATACAGCAATAACGGGGACCTGACAACCACATGTAATGTGGGGGGGGGGGGGGGGAAAACAGCAATAACGGGGACCTGACAACCACCAGTAATGTGGGGGATACAGCAATAACATTCACCTGACAACCATCAGTAATGTGGGGGATACCGCAATAACGGGGACTTGACAACCATCAGTAATGTGGGGGATACAGCAATAACGGGGACCTGACAACCATCAGTAATGTGGGGACACAGAAATAACAGGGACCTGACAACCATCAGTAATGTGGGGACACAGAAATAACAGGGACCTGACAACCATCAGTAATGTGGGGAGGGGGGGGGGGGGACACAGAAATAACAGGGACCTGACAACCATCAGTAAGGTGGGGGGGGACACAGAAATAACAGGGACCTGACAACCATCAGTAATGTGGGGACACAGAAATAACAGGGACCTGACAACCATCAGTAATGTGGGGACACAGAAATAACAGGGACCTGACAACCATCAGTAATGTGGGGAGGGGGGGGGGGACACAGAAATAACAGGGACCTGACAACCATCAGTAAGGTGGGGGGGGGGGGGGGGGAGACACAGAAATAACAGGGACCTGACAACCATCAGTAAGGTGGGGGGGACACAGAAATAACAGGGACCTGACAACCATCAGTAAGGAGGGGGAATACAGCAATAACTGGGACCTGACAACCATCAGTAATGTGTCGGTTATAACGGGGACCTGACAACCATCAGTAAGAAGGGGGAATCAGGGCAGGGACAAAGGGTAGGCCAGGGTAGGAGATGGCCTAGGGCGCCATCTCCTGGTGAATTACAGGGGGCGCAATGTAGCTTCACGTAAAAATCCCCCCACCTCACACAGCAGAATCCCTCCTCCACTCTGCTCCAGCTCCGCAACGGCAGGACCTGCGCTGCTCCTCCTCTCTTCTGCTTGGCTCCGGAGCAGAAGAAAAGCTTCTAATTAATGTCACATGACCTCTGGAGCCAATCAGGAGAGGGGAGAAGTGCAGGGACAAGTGTAATGGCAGATGCCCCAACCCCCGCCCCCCTCCCGGCAGAGAAGGAGAGGAGACTGATCGGCATCCTCAGAAACATCCTCAGTGTCCTCCTCCACTGCTACTGCTGTGTGGGTGGGTGAGTATTTGTGTACTAATGGAGTGTGTGTGTGTGTGTGTGTGTGTGTGTGTGTACTAATGGAGTGTGTGTGTGTGTGTGTGTGTGTACTAATGGAGTGTGTGTGTGTGTGTGTGTACTAATGGAGTGTGTGTGTGTGTGTGTGTGTGTGTGTGTGTGTGCGTGTGTGTGTACTAATGGAGTGTGTGTGTGTGTGTTAGTGGAATTTGTGACTGAGATAGAACAACAACTCCCAGCATGACCTGTATGACTAAGGTAGGACAACAACTCCCAGCATGACCTGTGTGGCTGAGGTAGGACAACAACTCCCAGCATGACCTGTGTGGCTGAGGTAGGACAACAACTCCCAGCATGACCTGTGTGGCTGAGGTAGGACAACAACTCCCAGCATGACCTGTATGACTAAGGTAGGACAACAACTCCCAGCATGACCTGTGTGGCTGAGGTAGGACAACAACTCCCAGCATGACCTGTGTGGCTGAGGTAGGACAACAACTCCCAGCATGACCTGTGTGACTAAGGTAGGACAACAACTCCCAGCATGACCTGTGTGGCTGAGGTAGGACAACAACTCCCAGCATGACCTGTGTGGCTGAGGTAGGACAACAACTCCCAGCATGACCTGTGTGGCTGAGGTAGGACAACAACTCCCAGCATGACCTGTGTGGCTGAGGTAGGACAACAACTCCCAGCATGACCTGTGTGGCTGAGGTACAACTACAGCACCCAGCATGCTCCTGTGTGTGTGGGGTGTGGTGTGTGTGTGTGTGTGTGTGTGTGTGTGTGTGTGTGTGTGTGTGTGGGGGGCCATTTGCCTTCTCTGCCTAGGGCACCAAAACTCATTGTCCCGGCCCTGGGGGGAATACAGCAATAACTGGGACCTGACAACCATCAGTAATGTGTTGGTTTTACCGGGGACCTGACAACCATTACCCATATAATTCCCATCACTATTCCTGCAGTATCCTCTGTTTTTTACATCCGTACATTGGGTCATGTGACCTCTGATTAGCCTCCATTCTGCCCCCTGCTGGCCGGGTTACCTGGGAAGTGTCCTGGACTGTGAATGATGGTCGTGTTTTTCCCCTCGCCGTCCGATCCTTCTGGGGGAAGGTCGTCCTCTTTGGGGCGATGCTCTACCACCCTGCACTTGTACCAGCAGCGCCGCCTGGCGTCCAGCGTGCTCCAGTATAAGCGCGAACACCTGGGGGAGAATGGAAAGGATATACGGAGACGGCCCGGAGGAACAAACCAACAAGTCCCCAGCGGCCGCCCGACACTTACTGATAGCCCACAGGGTAAATCTTCCCTTCAGACACGGAGAGATCGGTCAGCAGGCCCAGCGAGTCGATCTTCATTGAACCTTACAGGGAGGAGGGGATGAAACAAGACAATAAAATAACATCCACCCAGAGACTGGCGTCCTCCAGTGTCAGCATTAGGTAATGCAGCCGCACACAAGCCCCACCTATATATGACATCACTGTATGCAATATGTTAACCCTTTAAGGACGGGGCCCATTTTTGTGTTTTCGGTTTTTCCTCCTTGTGTTTAAAAGGCCATACATAGCACTTACATTTTTTCACCTAGAAACCCACATGAGCCCTTATTTTTTGCGTCACTAATTGTACTTTGCAATGACGGCTGAATTTTTGCATAAAGTACACTGCGAAACCCGAAAAAAAATCAAAGTGTGGTGAAATTGAAAAAAAAAAAAAAAAAAAAAAAAATCGCATTTCTTTTATTTGGGGGTATCTGTTTTTACGCCATTCGCCCTGGGGTAAAACTGACTTGTTATATATGTTCCTCAAGTCATCACGATTACAACGATATGTAACATGTATAACTTTTATTGTATCTGATGGCCTGTAAAAAATTCTAACCATTGTTAACAAATATACGTTCCTTACAATCACTCCATTCCCAGGCTTAGGGTATATTCACACGGGCGGGCTCGCAGCGGGATTCTCGCTGCGAGCCCGGCAGGTCCTGGCAGTTCCCATACACTACATACTTGCTGCGGTCTAAACGACCGCAGCGAGTATGTAATTATACCGCCCTTAACCCCTTCTGCTCCCCCGCTGTGTATATACTTTACCTGTCCTCGCTGCACGGGTCCGGCGTCCTGCTCTCCTGTCCGGCCAATCAGTGTGTTGCCCAGCCGCAGCCACTGATTGGCCGGGCGGGAAAGCAGGACGTCGGACCCGTGCAGCGAGGACAGGTAAAGTATATACACAGCGGGGGAGCCGGCCGGGAGCAGAAGGGGTTAAGGGCGGTATAATTACATACTCGCTGCGGTCGTTTAGACCGCAGCAAGTATGTAGTGTATGGGAACTGCCAGGACCTGCCGGGCTCGCAGTGAGAATCTCCGTGTGAATATACCCTTATAGCGCTTTTATCCTTTGGTCTATGGGGCTGTGTCAGGTGACATTTTTTGCGCCATGATGTGTTCTTTCTATTGGTACCTTGCTTGCGCATATACGACTTTTTGATCGCTTTTTTTTACAATTTTTCTGGATTTGATGCGACCAAAAATGCGCAATTTTGCACTTTGGGATATTTTTGCGCTGACGCCGTTTACCGTGCGAGATCAGGAATGTGATTAATTAATTGTTCGGGCGATTACGCACGCAGCGATAGCAAACATGTTTATTTATTTATTTACTTTTATTTATAATCTGGCAAAAGGGGGGTGATTCAGACTTTTATTAGGGGAGGGGGCTTTTTACTATTATCAACACTTTTCTTTTTTTTTACACATATACTAGAAGCCCCCCTGGGGTTGGGGTTATTCCCCCTGGGGTTGGGGTTATTCCCCCTGGGGGACTTCTAGTATATACACTTTGATCTCTCATTGAGATCTTTGCTGTATAGATATACAGCAAAGATCAATGAGATCGGCACTCGTTTGCTTTCGGCTGCTGCAGCCGAATACAAACGAGTGCCGAGACGGGGTCAGCGCCATCTTTGATGAGTCCCCGGCTGGCATCAGACAGGGAGATCGCTCCTCCAGGACAACATCCCGGAGGAGCGATCTCCCCCACTAGACCCCAGGGAAAGGTTGCCTCCGGTAATCGGAGGCAGCTGTCAACTTTGACAGCTGCCTCCAATTAGCGGGCACGGCGGTCTTGGGCTACACGCGGCACCTGGGACCGCGGCGCTTCAAAGCGGGGTCGCCACGCGGCCCCGCTTTGAAGTGCTATTGAGGACATATGACGTACGGGTACGTCATATGTCCTTAAGAGGTTAAAGGAGTTGTTCACCAGAAAAAAAAATATCTTTAAAATCAACTGGTGCCAGAGATTTTTTAATTGCTTTTATGTTAAAATCTCCAGTATTCCAGTACTTATCAGCTGCTGTACGTCCTGCAGGAATTGGTGTATTCTCTCCAGTGTGACAGTGCTCTCTGCTGCCACCTCTCCTGCTCTGGACAGTTCCTGACATGGAGAAAGGTGGCAGCAGAGAGTACTGTGTCACACTGGAGAGAATACACCATTTCCTGCAGGACATACAGCAGCTGACAAGTACTGGAAGACTGGAGATTTTTTTTTAAGTAAATTACAAATCTATATAAAACTTTGTGACCCCAGTTCATTTGAAAGAAAAAGATTTTCGCTGGAGTACCCCTTTAAGAGGACTGTCCTCCTTTATAGAACTGATGGCCAGAGGATTGGGGGGAGTGGTATCTATTGGGGGAAGGGGTATCTATTGGTGGGCGGGGTATGTATTGTTCACTGCTTCTTACCGATCATCATGTGGATATTCTCTGGTTCTAGACCCTGAAGAAACTTCCTTCTAAAGTTGATTCCGTCAAAGTCCACGTAGACTCTGCGCAGCACGTCAAACCCATCAGCGGCGACCGTCTGCAGAGATACAGAAGAGCAGATAGTCAGCGGTCCGGCCGCTGGCCTAGAAGCGCCGGGGGGGCTTGTGTCTTAGACTCACCGTTCCGTCCAGCAGACTCTTGTGTTTCTGGCAGAACATCTTCTTGTCGTCCTGGAAGCTGCAGCGGGTGGCTCGGGCGCACATGAAGTGGAAGTTACTTTGGCAGGTGGACAGGCAGCAGCCGACTGTGGCACCAATCTTCATGCAGTGCTCACAACGCTGCCGGAAATAAAAAACAGGACAGTTAAAGGGATTGTTCACTAGGTTTTTTTTTTTTTCTATCAAATCAACTGGTGGCAGAAAGTGACAGATTTGTAATGGACTTCTATTAAAAATTCTCCAGTCTTCCAGTACTTACCAGCTGCTTTTTGTCCTGCAGGAAGTGGGGTACTCTCTCCAGTCTGACACAGTGCTCTCTGTTGCCACCTCTGTACATGTCAGGAACTGTCCAGAGCAGCAGCAAATCCCCATAGAAAACCTCTCCTGCTCTGGACAGTTCCTGACATGGACAGAGGTGGCAGCAGAGAGCACTGTGTCAGACTGGTGAGAATACACCACTTCCTGCAGGACAAACAGCAGCTGGTAAGTACTGGAAGACTGGAGAGAATACATCTCCTATGCGGAGCTGCTAGAAATCGCACCAAACAAAAAGACAAAGCTGAGGACTGGATACCTGCATAACTGGTAGGAAATCACACCGTAATGTGGCGTGCCCCTTTAATCTAGGATTTTAAAAAAAATGGCTGCTTTGTTCCAGAAATAGCGCTACCCCATCCTCAGCTCTGCTGCTGCATTGAAGTGAATGGAGCAGAGATGTGATACCACAAGCAGCCTGAGGACAAGGGGTGGCGCTGTTTCTGGAACAAAGCCATTTTTCTAATCATGGATAACACCAAGTGCACAGGAGATGGATGATGGGAGGAGTTGTCAGAGTAAATAAGGCGCTCACCAGCTGTCGTCCCCGGGCCACGGCGGCGTGCACGTTCTTCAGAGAGCCGTCATTCTCCTCAAACACCTCAGCCGACCAGATGGCGCAGTTGATGTGGGTCCACTCGTTCTGACCAATGTACAGGAGTCGTCCAGCATCCTAGGTGGTGGAGACCAGCACAGGGTGAGAAGCGGAGGGTCGTCACCCCGGCGTCAGGGTGAGAAGCGGAGGGTCGTCACCCCGGCGTCAGGGTGAGAAGCGGAGGGTCGTCACCCCGGCGTCAGGGTGAGAAGCGGAGGGTCGTCACCCCGGCGTCAGGGTGAGAAGCGGAGGGTCGTCACCCCGGCGTCAGGGTGAGAAGCGGAGGGTCGTCACCCCGGCGTCAGGGTGAGAAGCGGAGGGTCGTCACCCCGGCGTCAGGGTGAGAAGCGGAGGGTCGTCACCCCGGCGTCAGGGTGAGAAGCGGAGGGTCGTCACCCCGGCGTCAGGGTGAGAAGCGGAGGGTCGTCACCCCGGCGTCAGGGTGAGAAGCGGAGGGTCGTCACCCCGGCGTCAGGGTGAGAAGCGGAGGGTCGTCACCCCGGCGTCAGGGTGAGAAGCGGAGGGTCGTCCCCCCGGCGTCAGGGTGAGAAGCGGAGGGTCGTCCCCCCGGCGTCAGGGTGAGAAGCGGAGGGTCGTCCCCCCGGCGTCAGGGTGAGAAGCGGAGGGTCGTCACCCCGGCGTCAGGGTGAGAAGCGGAGGGTCGTCCCCCCGGCGTCAGGGTGAGAAGCGGAGGGTCGTCCCCCCGGCGTCAGGGTGAGAAGCGGAGGGTCGTCACCCCGGCGTCAGGGTGAGAAGCGGAGGGTCGTCACCCCGGCGTCAGGGTGAGAAGCGGAGGGTCGTCACCCCGGCGTCAGGGTGAGAAGCGGAGGGTCGTCACCCCGGCGTCAGGGTGAGAAGCGGAGGGTCGTCACCCCGGCGTCAGGGTGAGAAGCGGAGGGTCGTCACCCCGTCAGCAGTGTCCGCGCACCAGCTAAGGGGGATTCCACTCACACATAACTTCAGATATGTTGCTGCCCATGGTGAGACTAACAATTCCTTCCATACTTATCTGTTTAGTCTCCTTCCCCCGGTTCTCAGCTGCTGCTTTTTGCTGAACACACCAAAATCTGTGTGTGATCCTTTCTCTCTGTCTCCCCCTCCTCCCTTCTGAGACGGCTGATGTAAAGGAGTCGCCAGCAGGCTGTATCTGCAACATTGTAGCTTCTTAGTAATGCTGGGAGTGATAATCACTGTGAGATCATCAGCAACTTGACCTCAGAATAACCCTCTCGCCATTACAAAGAAGCTACAGTGTTGCAGATACAGCCTGCCAGGCACTTTTTTACATCAGCTGTCTCAGAAAGGAGGGGGGAGGAGGGGGAGACAGAAAGAAAAGCTCACACACAGATTTTTGTGTCTTCAGCAGAAAGCAGCAGCTGAGAACTGGGGGAAGGAGACTGAATAGATAATAAGTATGTAAGGAATTGTTACTCTCACCATGGGCAGCAACAGATCAGAAGTTTTAGCGAAATCCTCCTTTAACCCTTTCTGGACCGGGCTAATTTTAGTTTTTTCCTCCTTGTGCTTTAAAGGCCATAGCACTTGCATTTTTACACCTACAGACCCACATGAGCAATTCTTTTTCTTCTGGGGGGGGAGGGATTCATTTTTAAGCCGTCTCCAATGGAAAAACGTACTTGTTATCTTGTTACTTTTTGTTACAATTTTGCACTTTGGGATTTTTTTGCGCTTATGCCGTTTACCGTGCGAGATCAGGAATGTAATAAATTAATAGTTTGGGCGATTACGCACGCGGCGATAGCAAATATGTTTGTTTATTTATAACATGGGAAAATGGGGGTGGTTCACACTTATTAGGGGAGGGGGCTATACATATACTAAAAGCCCCCCTGGGGTTAGGGTTATCCCCCCCCCCCCCCAGGGTTAGGGTTATTCCCCCCCCCCCCCCCGGGGTTAGGGTTATTCCCCCCCTGGGTTGGGGTTATTTCCCCCCCCCCTCCCGGGGTTAGGGTTATTTCCCCCCCCCCCCTCGGGGTTAGGGTTATTCCCAGCCCCCCCCCTGGGGTTGGGGTTAGGGTTATTCCCCCTGGAGGACTTCTAGTATATGCACACTGGGGGGGGGGGGCATCTACCCACTAGACCACCAGGGAACAGCTGCAGTAACTCCTCAGATGCAGCTGTCAACTTTGACAGCTGCATCTGAAGACGTAATTAGCGGGCACAGCGATTGGATCGTGCCCGCTAATAGCCGCGGTCCCGGGCTACATGCCGCACCCGGGACCGCGGCCCCGCTCTGAACTTCCCCACCCGCGCGAGAACGTACAGTTACTTCCTCCTGCAGGAAGGGGTTAAGAACCCTGCACATCCAAAGGAAAAGTGTGCATGCTGGGAGTTGTAGTTGTTCTTCCCTATCCTGCAGCCAAGGTTCCCAGAATGAGATCTACCATGGTCTCTTACCTTGGGCTCGTCGTCTCCGTACTTCAGGCACAAGGCGCACTGGCGGGAATCCTTCTCCATCTCTCTCCCGGGATCGTCTTCTTTCTTCACTAAAAAATAAAAAAATAAAAAGAGCAAAAACAAAAATAAAGATCGTGTCTGAAACCATAGAGCGAGGGACTGCCGGCCCGGGGGGGGTGACACACCTTTCTGGGGGGATACAGGGAGCGCTTTCATTCCATTACTTGACTTGGAGCTGTCCTCTCTCTCCCGCCAATGAGCGTAAGTATGATCCGGGTACGGAGGCAGCACGGCGTGAGGCAGGAGCCCGCTGCAAGAGAGCACAACTGTCGGTATACACCTACGGAGCAGGACCCTGTCGGTATACACCTACGGAGCAGGACCCTGTCGGTATACACCTACGGAGCAGGACCCTGTCGGTATACACCTACGGAGCAGGACCCTGTCGGTATACACCTACGGAGCAGGACCCTGTCGGTATACACCTACGGAGCAGGACCCTGTCGGTATACACCTACGGAGCAGAACCCTGTCGGTTTTCCCCCTACGGAGCAGGACCCTGTCGGTATACACCTACGGAGCAGGACCCTGTCGGTATACACCTACGGAGCAGGACCCTGTCGGTATACACCTACGGAGCAGGACCCTGTCGGTATACACCTACGGAGCAGGACCCTGTCGGTATACACCTACGGAGCAGGACCCTGTCGGTATACACCTACGGCACATGTAGTGACTGCAATGTGGCAACACAGTGAATCACCGCCATTTGCCATATTGATACATGTGGCCCCGACTATCCAGCATGAGGAGCAGAGCGCCGGCACTCACTTGGTCACAGACTTGTGGTTCTTCTCCCAGTATTTGGAGTCTTCAACACTGAACCAACTGAAGGATTTCTCCATCAACTGCAGAGAAAAGAGGAGATACAGAAAGGGGAAGAGTCATCAATGTCTGACACCAAGATTAAGGGGAACTCCAACAGCAAAACACAAAACTGTGCAGATTAGATTACACAGCCATACCTACAGATTCCTGTATTACACCCCAGAGCTGCACTCACTATTCCGCTGGTGAGGTCACTGTGTACATACATTACTGATCCTGAGTAACATCCTGAATATGCGCAATACAACTATGAAAGCGCATACATGTGAGAGTGGGGATTACCCTGTGGTTAGAAGGGTATAGTTTCCTACTTTAGCAGCTAGGGAGGGGTTAACATTTAACCGTTTCAAGTTTCTCCCCAGCAACATAGGAACAGAGCAGGTATCTGGGCAGATCTTAGGTGAGTTCATTGTGATTGGCCAGATGAAAGATGACGTCAGGAAGACCCAAGTAAAAACAAGTTTTCGGCGGGAAAGCGGTCACTCTTCGTGGTCAAGCAGTGAAGATTAAGTTCCTTCCCCCTTTTTATGTCACAGCATTTATTTAGAGGATCAGTTGCTCCGATGGCGGGCATTGCTTTGAATTCCTGGTGTGTCGCCCCCCCTAATATATGCAGTCATTGGGGGCGAGGGCGGACTGTGTTTTTTAACTAAGTTATAGTGGAGTTATTTATTATAAAGGAGTTGCATTTATTTATTATCAGTATTTATTAAATACAGTTATTTATTATTAAAGAGTTACAGTTATCTCTATTAAAAGGTAATGCTGATAGAAGTTATATTGGTAAATCCTTAAATAAAGCCGTGGCCATACTCCACTGTTAGATTAAGTCGGTTGTCTTGTCTTTATTCAGCGTTTATTAGAACAAGTTTACAGGAGTAATATCAACTACAATCACATGTATTACACCCCAGAGCTGCACTCACTATTCTGCTGGTGGGGTCACTGTGTACATACATTACTGATCCTGAGTTACATCCTGTATTATATTCCAGAGCTGCACTCACTATTCTGCTGGTGGGGTCACTGTGTACATACATTACTGATCCTGTATTATACCCCAGAGCTGCACTCACTATTCTGCTGGTGGGGTCACTGTATATATACATTTTACATTACTGATCCTGAGTTACATCCTGTATTACACACCAGAGCTGCACTCACTATTCTGCTGGTGGGGTCACTGTGTACATACATTACATTACTGATCCTTAGTTACATCCTGTATTATACCCCAGAGCTGCACTCACTATTCTGCTGGTGGGGTCACTGTATATATACATTACATTACTGATCCTGAGTTACATCCTGTATTATACCCCAGAGCTGCACTCACTATTCTGCTGGTGAGGTCACTATGTACATACATTACATTACTGATCCTGTATTATACTCCAGAGCTGCGCTCAGTCCCCCTCCTCTCACCTTGATGTACAGGGCTTTCACATCTTCCCCGTTCTCGTCTAGTTTACCGCTCTTCATGGTTTGCTGGATGATCCACACTACGTCATTGTTGAATGTTGCCTGGACAGGAGGGATTTGGGAAGAATTATATTATAGGAGGAGGAGGAGCAGCAGCAGGAGACAGCAAGGAGGAGGAGGAGCAGCAGGAGACAGCAAGGAGGAGGAGGAGCAGCAGCAGGAGACAGCAAGGAGGAGGAGGAGGAGGAGCGGGAGACAGCAAGGAGGAGGAGGAGCAGCAGCAGGAGACAGCAAGGAGGAGGAGGAGCAGCAGCGGGAGACAGCAAGGAGGAGGAGGAGCAGCAGCAGCGGGAGACAGCAAGGAGGAGGAGGAGCAGCAGCGGGAGACCGCAAGGAGGAGGAGCAGCAGCAGCGGGAGACAGCAAGGAGGAGGAGGAGGAAGAGCAGCAGGAGAAGGAGCAGCAGCAGGAGACAGCAAGGAGGAGACAGCAAGGAGGAGGAGCAGGAGACAGCAAGGAGGAGGAGGAGCAGGAGACAGCAAGGAGGAGGAGGAGCGGGAGACAGCAAGTAGAAGCAGCAGCAGGGTCAGGAGGACATTGAGGAGGAGGAGGAGGAGGAGAAGCAGCAAGGTCGGGGAGACAGCTAGGAGGAGCAGCAGAGATGGGAGCAAGGAGCAGCAGCGACAGGGGACAGAGAGGAGGAGGAGGAGCAGCAGAGACGGGGGACAGAGAGGAAGAGCAGCAGCGATGAAAGGACAGAGGAAGAGGAGCAGCAGCAGTGACAGGGACAGCGAAGAGGAGGAGCAGTAGGGGACACAGAGGAGGAGCAGCAGCAGCCTCAGGGGAACAGCACTGAGCAGCAGCAGCAGTGGACAGCAAGGAGGAGCAGCAGCGGTGGGGGACAGTGAGGAGAAGCAGCAGCGGCGACAGGAGACAGAAGAGTCCATCAGGACGACGTGGATTGAGTGAGGGGGACAGTGAGAAGTAGCGACAGTGGCGGGGGACAGCAAGGGGTATCTATCAGGATTGATACTCACAATTGAGTTGTAGTATCCTTCTACTAACAAGTGGCCCAGGGACTCCAGATCACAGGGCGTATGGTGACACTTCACCTGGGTTTCTCCACTTTTACACTGTGTATAGAAGAGAGGTGACAGGTAAGATCTGTGCCTGCTGTGCTGCGCACACAGGCCTCTGCTATGCCACTGACCTGTACACACTGTGTGAGTGGGGTGGTAATATTGGAGGTCAGTAGTCCTTGCAGGACCTCATGGAGGCCAGCGGTCAGCTCTGAGAGCATGGCCTCCCGCCATAAAGCACTGCTGTCACCCAGACACGGGGGGCAGGTGTAAACCACACTGTCAGGCAGGTTGGACAGGATCTCATATCCCTCGTCTGTAGCAAGAACAGATAGAAGTGAGGGAACTATAAGAGGAGCCCCCCTGGAGCCCCCCAGGGTGGTGCCGCACTCACCGGTGAGCCCCTCACATCTGGAGTGCACCCACTTCACACATTTCACACACTGAATCATTTTGCTCTCGTAGTCGTTTTCCTCGTAGCAGCGATTGCAGATCGGGCAGAAGTTTCCTGTAGAGAGAGACTGTGAGATCGGTCCACAGGGGGCAGGAGGGAGAGAGGGGTGGGGGAGGGGAGGGGGGGTCTCACCTTTATCATACAGGCTGGAGCACTCCATACACAGGTTACCACTCTCACTGAACTCCATGTCTGCGTCCACAGCAGGAGAAGATCCGCAGCTTTTACAGCGAATACAGGACGAGCAGAGCTGAAACAGAGATCACAAGATCTATACCGAGGTGGAGGAACCCCGACAGAGATCACAAGATCTATACCGAGGTGGAGGAACCCCGACAGAGATCACAAGATCTATACCGAGGTGGAGGAACCCCGACAGAGATCACAAGATCTATACCAAGGTGGAGAACCCCGACAGATCACAAGATCTATACCGAGGTGGAGAACCCCGACAGATCACAAGATCTATACCGAGGTGGAGGAACCCCGACAGAGATCACAAGATCTATACCGAGGTGTAGAAACCCCGACAGAGATCACAAGATCTATACCGGGGTGGAGAACCCCGACAGATCACAAGATCTATACCGAGGTGGAGGAACCCCAACAGAGATCACAAGATCTATACCGAGGTGTAGAAACCCCGACAGAGAACAGGAGATCTAGTTTGGGGAATAATGTTTGAACAGTCACTAGTAATATAATGTACACGTGCAAGAATGGGGCCTCAGATACACAACCGGTCATACAGAGGGCAGCAAGGTAGAACGGGGAGTAGAGGGCAGCAAGGTGGAAGGGGGGGAGTAACGTGTAAGGGGGGGGGGGGGGGGGGGGAGTAGAGGGAAGCAAGGTAGAACGGGGAGTAGA
Source organism: Dendropsophus ebraccatus (assembly GCF_027789765.1). Classification (NCBI taxonomy): domain Eukaryota; kingdom Metazoa; phylum Chordata; class Amphibia; order Anura; family Hylidae; genus Dendropsophus; species Dendropsophus ebraccatus. The sequence goes on along the minus strand of NC_091465.1, from coordinate 90,688,982 downwards.
GGGCAGCAAGGTGGAAGGGGGGGAGTAACGTGTAAGGGGGGGGGGGGGGAGTAACGTGTAAGGGGGGGGGGGAGTAGAGGGCAGCAAGGTAGAACGGGGAGTAGAGGGCAGCAAGGTGGAAGGGGGGGAGTAACGTGTAAGGGGGGGGGGTTAGGGTTGGGAGTAGAGGGCAGCAAGGTAGAAGGGGGAGTAGAGGGCAGCAAGGTGGAGGGGGGGTGACAGTAACGTGGAAGGGAGGGGGTGATAGTAACGTGGAAGGGAGGGGGTGATAGTAACGTGGAAGGGGGGGGGGAGTAGAGGGAAGCAAGGTGGAGAGGGGGTAGAGGGAAGCAAGGTGGAGGGGGGGTAGAGGGAAGCAAGGTGGAGGGGGGGGGGGGGTGACAGTAACGTGGAAGGGGGGGTGACAGTAACGTGGAAGGGGGGGTGACAGTAACGTGGAAGGGGGGGGGAGTAGAGGGCAGCAAGATAGAAGGGGGAGTAGAGGGCAGCAAGGTAGAAGGGGGAGTAGAGGGCAGCAAGGTAGAAGGGGGAGTAGAGGGCAGCAAGGTGGAGGGGGGGGGGACAGTAACATGGAAAGGGCGGGGAATAGAAGGCAGCAATGTGGAGAAGCCGATTGTGGCTGGCGGGATGGGGCACTTACCCAGCCTTTCCTGCTACGGGGGGGTCTGACAGGATAGTTGGGACCCAGACAGTTAATGTGGTAGTTTGTCTGACAAAGATCACACTCCAGTAAAGGCTGCAAGAGAAACAGGACGGCGTGAGACCTCGGGGGTCCTTTCTTCATCTTACAAAACACTTTGCTTCAGCTCTATATATTCTTTACTGTAAGAGCAGTGACACTATGGAGCTCTATATATTCTTTACTGTAAGAGCAGTGACACTATGGAGCTCTATATATTCTTTACTGTAAGAGCAGTGACACTATGGAGCTCTATATATTCTTTACTGTAAGAGCAGTGACACTATGGAGCTCTATATATTCTTTACTGTAAGAGCAGTGACACTATGGAGCTCTATATATTCTTTACTGTAAGAGCAGTGACACTATGGAGCTCTATATATTCTTTACTGTAAGAGCAGTGACACTATGGAGCTCTATATATTCTTTACTGTAAGAGCAGTGACACTATAGAGCTCTCTGCCACATGATGCTGTGATGGCTGATACATTATATAAGTACAGGGGAGGCCCGGACGCTTCTCTATAACTATAATATTACAGGTTATGGGCACTGGGTTACATGTGATAGGACGCTGATCCAGGGATTATTCCGATCTCCATTGGAGACACGAAGGAATCTTCTCCCTGTGAGGGGGGAGTTGTCATCTGCCTCTTGGGGTCTTTGCCTCCCCTATATCAGCACAGTGGGGTTATAGGGTGACCTTGCTGGACAATTTCAGACGTTATTATAATATACTTATTGTCCCTGTTAGGGGCAGTACACTTATTATATACTAATTGTCCCTGTTAGGGGCAGTACACTTATATACTTATTGTCCCTGTTAGGGGCAGTACACTTATATACTTATTGTCCCTGTTAGGGGCAGTACACTTATATACTTATTGTCCCTGTTAGGGGCAGTACACTTATTATATACTTATTGTCCCTGTTAGGGGCAGTACACTTATATACTTATTGTCCCTGTTAGGGGCAGTACACTTATTATATACTTATTGTCCCTGTTAGGGGCAGTACACTTATTATATACTTATTGTCCCTGTTAGGGGCAGTACACTTATTATATACTTATTGTCCCTGTTAGGGGCAGTACACTTATTATATACTTATTGTCCCTGTTAGGGGCAGTACACTTATTATATACTTATTGTCCCTGTTAGGGGCAGTACACTTATTATATACTTATTGTCCCTGTTAGGGGCAGTACACTTATATACTTATTGTCCCTGTTAGGGGCAGTACACTTATATACTTATTGTCCCTGTTAGGGGCAGTACACTTATATACTTATTGTCCCTGTTAGGGGCAGTACACTTATATACTTATTGTCCCTGATAGGGGCAGTACACTTATATACTTATTGTCCCTGATAGGGGCAGTACACTTATATACTTATTGTCCCTGTTAGGGGCAGTACACTTATATACTTATTGTCCCTGTTAGGGGCAGTACACTTATATACTTATTGTCCCTGTTAGGGGCAGTACACTTATTATATACTAATTGTCCCTGTTAGGGGCAGTACACTTATTATATACTAATTGTCCCTGTTAGGGGCAGTACACTTATTATATACTAATTGTCCCTGTTAGGGGCAGTACACTTATTATATACTTATTGTCCCCGTTAGGGGCAGTACACTTATTATATACTAATTGTCCCTGTTAGGGGCAGTACACTTATTATATACTAATTGTCCCTGTTAGGGGCAGTACACTTATTATATACTAATTGTCCCTGTTAGGGGCAGTACACTTATATACTTATTGTCCCTGTTAGGGGTAGTACACTTATTATATACTAATTGTCCCTGTTAGGGGCAGTACACTTATTATATACTAATTGTCCCTGTCAGGGGCAGTACACTTATTATATACTAATTGTCCCTGTTAGGGGTAGCACGCGTCATGTGGATGTGTCACCTTTTTGGCCTTCCCTTTGCGTCCGCACACATTGCAGAACTTGCATCGTTGGCAGCACCAGCCGTCCTCCTGCTCAGGTAGAGGCCGCTCGGACTCCTCCAGGCAGAATGTGTGGAAAGGTTCACAGCACACCTGACAGTACAAGAACTGGAGAGAAGAGCGACAGTCAGAGGAGGTGACCGACAGCACAAGGAGCGCGGCTCATCCGTGTGCTAGGAAGGGGCACCGTACCTGGTGATGCCCGCGGCTGGCGCACAGCAGGCACACATGTGTTGGCGTTATGGGTACAGAGGTCAGGATGCTGAGTCCCCCCATCAGCCACACGTTCTGCAAGTCACAATCCTCCTGAAAGAGACAACACAAGCAATGACAAGACAGGACAGGAGCAGCCATCTACAGGGTGGTCAGGGTGGTAAGGGCCGCAGAGTGGAGGAGGGGGCATATACAGGGTGGTAAGGGCCGCAGAGGAGGGGACATCTACAGGGAGGTGGAGGCCGCAGAGGAGGGGACATCTACAGGGTGGTGGAGGCCGCAGAGGAGGGGACATCTACAGGGTGGTGGAGGCCGCAGAGGAGGGGACATCTACAGGGTGGTAAGGGCCGCAGAGTGGAGGAGGGGGCATATACAGGGTGGTAAGGGCCGCAGAGGAGGGGACATCTACAGGGTGGTAAGGGCCGCAGAGGAGGGGACATCTACAGGGTGGTAAGGGCCGCAGAGTGGAGGAGGGGGCATATACAGGGTGGTGGGGGCCGCAGAGTGGAGGAGGGGACATATACAGGGTGGTGGGGGCCGCAGAGTGGAGGAGGGGACATATACAGGGTGGTAAGGGCCGCAGAGTGGAGGAGGGGGCATATACAGGGTGGTGGGGGCCGCAGAGTGGAGGAGGGGGCATATACAGGGTGGTGGGGGCCGCAGAGTGGAGGAGGGGGCATATACAGGGTGGTGGGGGCCGCAGAGTGGAGGAGGGGGCATATACAGGGTGGTGGGGGCCGCAGAGTGGAGGAGGGGGCATATACAGAGTGGTGGGGGCCACAGAGTAGAGGAGGGGGCATATACAGGGTGGTGGGGGCCGCAGAGTGGAGGAGGGGGCATATACAGGGTGGTGGGGGCCGCAGAGTGGAGGAGGGGGCATATACAGGGTGGTGGGGGCCACAGAGTGGAGGAGGGGGCATATACAGGGTGGTGGGGGCCACAGAGTGGAGGAGGGGGCATATACAGGGTGGTGGGGGCCACAGAGTGGAGGAGGGGGCATATACAGGGGGGGGGGGGCCGCAGAGTGGAGGAGGGGGCATATACAGAGTGGTGGGGGCCACAGAGTAGAGGAGGGGGCATATACAGGGTGGTGGGGGCCACAGAGTGGAGGAGGGGGCATATACAGGGTGGTGGGGGCCACAGAGTAGAGGAGGGGGCATATACAGGGTGGTGGGGGCCACAGAGTGGAGGAGGGGGCATATACAGTCGCTGATCCTGTTAAACAGAGATAAGAGGCTGGGGGGAGTTGGGGGGGTAAGACGACTAATCTGCTGCATTCTCATTGGTCGCTGATCCTGTTACACAAAAATTGAGAGGCTGGGGGGGGGGTGAACTGATCTGCGGCTTTCTCATTGGTCATTGATCTTATTGCACAGAGATGAGAGGTGGGGGGGGGGGGGGGGGCGGTGGTAGTGTAACTGATCTGCCGCTCTCTCATTGGTCGCTGATCCTGTTGCACGGGACGGGAAGATGAGAGGCTGGGGGTAACTGATCTGCCGCTCTCTCATTGGTCGCTGATCCTATTACACAGGAAGATGAGAGGCTGGGGGGGGGGGGGGGGCGGGGACTGATCTGCGGCTCTCTCATTGGTCGCTGATCCTGTTGCACGGGAAGATGAGAGGCTGGGGGGGGGCGGGGACTGATCTGCGGCTCTCTCATTGGTCGCTGATCCTGTTGCACGGGAAGATGAGAGGCTGGGGGGGGCGGGGACTGATCTGCAGCTCTCTCATTGGTCGCTGATCCTGTTGCACGGGAAGAAGAGAGGCTGGGGGGGGGGGGGGGGCAGGGGACTGATCTGTCGCTCTCTCATTGGTCGCAGATCTTGTTACAAAGAGAGATGAGAGGATTGGGGGGGGGGGGGGGGTGTCACTAATCTGCCGCTCTCTCATTGGTCAGTGATCCCGTTACACAGAGAGATGAGAGGCTGGGGGGGGGGGGGGGGGGGGGGGGGGGGAGAGAACTGATCTGCCGCTCTCTTATTGATTCTGTTACACAGAGATGAGTTGCTGATCACTGATCCGGTTACACAGGGATCTGTACGACCCCCAGCCATCACTTGTTAATGCAGTTCCTATATTCCCCCATTAGATCTGTGGGAACAAGATCTCAGCTGTGACACGGGATGGAGAGGGGGTCCGCACATTCCTACAGAAACGCACCTTAAAATCCACACGCAGTCGGTGCGTTCCATCAGAAGACTTGATCTTTGTAGATGAACCATTCAGCACAGAGTCCTAGAGGTAGGAAAACACAAAGCGGTAACAGGGAGCGGCTGGGAGCCGGGGGAGGGGGGGGCACCAGACATTGGCGGCAGCGGAGACTCACCGGCTCCGGCCCGGACCTGGCGCGGAGGATCAGGGGCTGCTGCGGGGTTCTGCGGGGTTTACTCTGCTCCTCCGAGTCCTGGGGAAGCAAATCTGTGACATGAGAAGAAACAGATTTTTTTCCCCTAGAAATCACGTTGTTAATGTCTATGTGTGGGGACAAACAAAGCAGATTAGCCAAGACACTCTCCAGATCGCAAGAGGTTCTACAGAATATAGAAGAGGAGGCTGAAGGAACGGAGCGCCCCCCAATGCCTCCACATACAGGGGTCCCAGGCGCCACAGACACAGGAGGAACATTAGGGAAATCCAATAAAGATCCCATAGAGGGGTCCATAACTAGAAAAACCTGCCCGCCCCCATAACAGTGCCCCCTTTGTCCTCAGGTCATAAGTGAAATTACAGTTCAGATTTCAGTGAGACAACTCCTGACACGACCCATGGCCAGAGGAGGCGCTGTTGGTGCAGGAAGGCAGCCACGATTCTGCACCATCCCTTCATGACACAAAGGATTTTCTCTCTGTCTGAGAGCAGCCAATCACAGTCCATTCTGGGAAATGAAAGCTTAGCTGTGATTGGCTGCCTTCATGTGTCACCATCTCCAGGATCTGTCCTTGCTGTCAGTGAATGAGACACAGCACATTACAATGTATCAGTGCAAGAAAAAGTCTGGCTCCAGAGGTGAAGCATTTACCTTCACTGTAGCAAACCCTCAGCTGTGAGAAGTGTCAGGTCCAAGCAGCTCTTCAGCCTCTGGATAACATTTCCTGACAGTCAGGAGAGATTCTGGAGAGAGTAAGGGGCCGACGGCAGGCAACACTGGGGGATGACGGCAGGCACCTGGAGCCGACAGCAGGCACTGGGAGCAGACACTAGATGACGGCAGGCTCTAGCAGCTGGCGGCAGACACTAGGGGACGCTCCGTTCTCTTTGCCTCCGGTACAAAGCCCCTTTAAGGACGCCAGTACAGTTTGGGCTCCACCTCTTACCTGACTCCCGTCTCTGTTTGCGGCGCGGGACACTAGGGCTCGGATCATAGTCGGAATCTTCAGAATCGGGGAAGAGGTCGTAGCAGGGGCGTTGTCGGACACAGCGGCGGGCGGATTTCCGCTGGGTGGTCTGACTGCTTTCAAGTCGGTCAGATGCTTCTGTATCTTCGTTGCGTAAAGTATCGATGAAGGACTCGCCTGATTCGGAGGCGCTGTCACGCGTCGGTGGGAGGTGCCTGATCACTTTCCGTCCTGCAAGGGGAGTAAGAGTCACCGATAACAAAAAACTATACATAAAGTTAAAACAAACCCCTCCCCCGCTGTGCCCACCCATCCCTATCCCTGAGGGCTGTATAACAAGCCGCCATGATCGCTCCACAGACCGCTCACTGTACCACCGGAGGGCCGAGACACTGCTGAAGGGCTGTAACCATGTATCATCGGAGGGCTGCGCTGACAGCAAACACTATCAGGGTAGAATGTTAGTTGGACTTGGATCATGCAACAGTAACAAACCCTCAGCTGTCAGAAGCAGGACTCCATGTTACTGACTGCAGGAATGGCGGCAAGGTGTGCGGTTTGGAGCAGGTTATGGCGCTCACCTTTGTGTGCGGTTTGGAGCATGTTATGGCGCTCACCTTTGTGTGCGAGTCTCTGCAGCCGGCGCGCTTCAATCATGTCGCATCTCTTGTACCTGCGGTGAGAGACCAGACGGCTGAGGTGGGGAGTGGAACGAACCCCCCCCGATATGTCCCTACATAATATACACACATACACACATCAGGCAGCAGTGTAAAGCAGAGCCAATATTAACCCCCTGAGGACTGGGAGAGATCAGGGGGTTCTGTGCCCTGACCCCTGACCTCCAGCAATCAGCGTGTCGGGGTGTGCTCACCGTGATGGTCCTCAATAGGTTAAAGGGGTTGTTCACTAAAAAATGTTTTCTTTCAAATCAACTGGTGCCAGAGATTTGTAATTTAGTTCAATTAAACATTCTCCAGTCTTCTAGTACTTATCAGCTGCTGCACGCCCTGCAGGAAGTGGTGTATTCTCTCCAGTCTGACACAGTGCTCTCTGCTGCCACCTCTGTCCATGTCAGGAACTGTCCAGAGCAGCAGCAAATCCCCATAGAAAACCTCGACTGCTCTGGACAGTTCCTGACATGGACAGAGGTGGCAGCAGAGAGCACTGTGTCAGACTGGAGAGAATACACCACTTCCTGCAGGGCGTGCAGCAGCTGATAAGTACTGGCAGTCTGGAGATTTGTATTTAGAAGTAAATTACAAATCTCTGCTACTTTCTGAAACCTGTTGATTCGCAGCAACAAGATTTTCGTGAGAGAACCCCTTTTAACCCCTTGAGGACCGATGGAGATGAGGGGCTTCTGTGCCATGACCCCTGACCTCCAGCGATCAGCCTGTGGGGGTATGCTTATGATAATGGTCCTGTATGGGTTAACCCTGGAGTACTCACACGCAGCATTGCTTCTTGGTGTTGGGGCCCCCAAACTTGGTTTTGTCCAGGCAGTTGACGCAGGTGCCACAGTCGTCCACCACCGAGCAGCCCTTACAATCCCCACATCTGGTCATGCGGAGCTTGGCCCTGGACATGTGCTTTGGTTTCCGTGGGGGAGGAGGGGGCGGCTGCCTCACCGGCCTCTGCTTTACCACGGTGGTGGTCTCCGGTTCGGAGGCGGAGGACTCCTCTGAAATCACACACACATATATATGAGTACAGGACATCAGTAACCCGCAGGCTGGGAATCAAAGAAAAGCAAGAAGTCTGCACCTTCCGGGGCGGCCGGGGGCTCGGTGGTCTCCCTCTCACAGAGCGGCAGGGCGCTGAGACGGGGGATGTCCTCGGGAATCATGGCACGCGGCTGTCCCAGGGCCACAGCAGGGTGGCGGCACACATGCTTGATGCGCGGCCCCTGTAAAGGGGAATCCTGACCCTGAAGGAAAATAAAGGATTAGTATTCAGTCTGCAGCAACATCAAGAAGCCGTCTGATCCCCACTGATCCCAGGAGCCTCCAGTACCTGAGCCGCAGGGGACTTGGGGCCATTCTCACCCTGAGGAGAATCATCGACCGCAGCCTAAAACATGCAAGAGAAGGGGGTCACATCATGTGTACTAACATGGAGCTCCTCCTGACATCCTCTGTGCTGCTGGGGACCCTGCTCCTCTCCTTGACATCCTCTGTGCTGCTGGGGACCCTGCTCCTCTCCTGACACCCTCTGTGCTGCTGGGGACCCTGCTCCTCTCCTGACACCCTCTGTGCTGCTGGGGACCCTGCTCCTCTCCTGACACCCTCTGTGCTGCTGGGGACCCTGCTCCTCTCCTGACACCCTCTGTGCTGCTGGGGACCCTGCTCCTCTCCTGACACCCTCTGTGCTGCTGGGGACCCTGCTCCTCTCCTGACACCCTCTGTGCTGCTGGGGACCCTGCTCCTCTCCTGACACCCTCTGTGCTGCTGGGGACCCTGCTCCTCTCCTGACACCCTCTGTGCTGCTGGGGACCCTGCTCCTCTCCTGACACCCTCTGTGCTGCTGGGGACCCTGCTCCTCTCCTGACACCCTCTGTGCTGCTGGGGACCCTGCTCCTCTCCTGACACCCTCTGTGCTGCTGGGGACCCTGCTCCTCTCCTGACACCCTCTGTGCTGCTGGGGACCCTGCTCCTCTCCTGACACCCTCTGTGCTGCTGGGGACCCTGCTCCTCTCCTGACACCCTCTGTGCTGCTGGGGACCCTGCTCATCTCCTGACACCCTCTGTGCTGCTGGGGACCCTGCTCATCTCCTGACACCCTCTGTGCTGCTGGGGACCCTGCTCCTCTCCTGACACCCTCTGTGCTGCTGGGACCCCCCTCCTCTCCTGACACCCTCTGTGCTGCTGGGGACCCTGCTCCTCTCCTGACACCCTCTGTGCTGCTGGGGACCCTGCTCCTCTCCTGACACCCTCTGTGCTGCTGGGGACCCTGCTCCTCTCCTGACACCCTCTGTGCTGCTGGGGACCCTGCTCCTCCCCTGACATCCTATGTGCTGCTAGGGACCCTGCTCCTCTCCTGACACCCTCTGTGCTGCTGGGGACCCTGCTCCTCTCCTGACATCCTCTGTGCTGCTGGGACCCTGCTCCTCTCCTGACATCCCTTGTGCTGCTGGGACCCTGCTCCTCTCCTGACATCCTCTGTGCTGCTGGGGACCCTTGCTCACCATGTCAGTGGTCTTCTGCTTGTCAATCTTGAAGAGCTGTATCTTGGCCTTCTCCAGCAGGCTGATCACCTTTTTGTCGGTACCGGAGAGGGTGATTTCGCTGGGTGGGAAGGGGGCGGCCTGGTTTTGGGTCGGGGGTCCGCTGAGGGGGCTAGACTGGGATTTCACAGCCAGTTTGCACACAGCACCATTCTCTGTGCACAGCGTCATGGCTCCGATCTCCAGGGGTTTGTTGGATGCGTCCAGGACATCGTTCTGCTGCAGGTTGCTGCTGGGCTTCTCGTGTGGCTCAGGATGTGTTTCGGTCTTCTTGATCCTCTCTGCCGCCTCCAGTGAGATGCAGGGAACCTCCATGTTACCAGAGAGGGAGTCCACGAAGAGAGGTAACGCCAGGTGATTGGCCCGCCGCCCCGCAGGCTGTGGATCACCAGGTTTAGCAGGAGACAGCAGGACTTCTGGTGAGGAGGTGGCAGAGGAGGAACCATGCTCGGTGGGATGTAAGCGGCTGGCGGAGGCTAAGGTGGGCGGCTTCACCTCCTTGTCATGAAGGGAAACAGACTGGTAAATCTTCAAGTGTGCCTCACTGGGCGTAAACTGCGGGGCGCGAAGGAGCGGGGAGCGCTTGGCAGACTCCAGTTTGGGGGTAACATTGGATGGGGGAGGGGAAGACGGAGTGGAGGCAGGGGGACTGGGCTTTAACGGGTCCTCCGGTGAGGTCGGAGACTGCAGACGAAACAGAGGGGGGTGAGAACTCTGCGACTCCTGGACCTCCAAAACGTTTGACGACCTCCAACAAAACGTCGGGGCCCGGAGGATGTTTTTGCGAACTGTTTCGGAAGGAGCTGATGGAGCAGACTGAAGAGCGGGGGAAGAGGCAGCGGATGAAGGAGATGACGCCGTCAGGGTGGAGTCCGTGTGCGGAGAGATGGGAGGTAGCGTGCTGAGGTGATCGTCTTCACTGAAGAGACTGAAGCGAGGGTCAGAGGGAGGGAGGAGAGTGTCGGACAGCACCTGCTTCTCCAGCTCCGCCATGGACAGCACCGGCTTAGCAAGAACCTTCTTGGTCTGGTTTTCTGTGGCCGGTGTCTGGGAGTCGTCCATGAACCTACGAGGCATCTTGATGACCCGGGAGGGGCGGGCGCTGACGGCAGGTTTCAGGAAGCCGCTGCTCTCACTGCTCGAGGTTTCAGCTTTGGGAACCTGCTCCTGTGGTTTGGGCTGAGCCTTAGCTTGCGCCTCCATCACCTTGGCCATCAGTCTACGAGCCGCCATGCGTTCCGCCTTCTGAGAGCGGCTCTGCTTAGCTTTCTGACCCCTTCTCACAATCTTAATCTTTATGTGTGGGTGCGGCGGCTCAGACGTGGAAGGAGACCCATCCCCTAAACCCCTCTGTTCATTCCCTGGAACTAAACATGAAGTTGTCCCTACCTCTGAAGACTCCAGAGAGTCCACCCCCTCCACCCTGTACTCCGGCTCCGGACTGTCCTGAAGCTTCTCCTCAGAATCTGCAATCTCTTCGTTGTCCATTTCATCGTTCTCTTCATCGTTTGCCGCTTTGTCATCCTCAGGGACTGGCGTTTCGGTGCCATCTTGGCCGTCGTTCTTTGTTTGATCAGTGGTTTCTTCCTTTGTAGGTGTCGCTACTTCTGCGAATAATACAGCAGGTGGTTCATTGCCCATCACCGGAGGATCAGGCTCAGTCAGTAGTTTCTCATCTTGTTCGTACTTCTCGGCGGCGTCTTCAAGTGTTGCCATTTCAGCCGCTGGTCCTTCCGGTTCACTCTCTCGCCTACACCCCCCTCGCAGCTTCCACTTGACTTTGGGAACGAGTCGGCCCTTCAGTCCCCTCCGTTTGGTCAGCCCTTTAGCCCCTTTGGAGATTCGTTCTCCAGTTTCTGATTTCCTGGATCTGTGAGTTTTTGGAGTCTTAGAAGTCCCATCGAGATCAGTCTCAGTAGTTGTGTCCATGGAGTCATCTATGGAGGATATTGTCTTCCTGGTATTGTCACTGGTGGTCACTGGGTCTGAGGGACATTCCAGCAGAGGTTCTGCGCTACAACAGTCCCCAGCAGGTCCGTCCTGATGAGAGTCCACCTTTTCTACACTATCCATGGCGCCTACTTTGCTCCATGCAGGTAAAGTCTGAGGGACACGTCTAACACCAAACCTCCTTGCGTTCTTCTTTCTACGTCTGCTGCGGATGGGAGGATGTGCGGAGCTGGCCAGCTGCTTGGGAGGAACAGCTTCCTTGGTACATTGTGTTTCAGGGGACGGGCAGGGAGATGAAGCAGAACTGGGACTTAGGGAGGATTTCTGCCTTTCCTTACAAGAATACAGTAATGTAGAAGAATTCAGACTGTACAGAGAGGGGTCCAGCTGCGTCAGGTGAACCCGCACAACCTTCTCCGGGGTGAAGCTCCGCTTTATGTTTGAAAGTACGAGGTCCGTCTGCAGCTTGATGGGGGTGGTGGGGATCTCATGCTTCACAGGCGGGGTAGCCGGACTCGTAACCTTAGTGCAGGGAGTGATGGGACTCGCTGGTGTGGAGGGGGACACTGCAGGTGGAGGAGGAGAGCTAGATGACTCTGCTGTTCTACGATCTACAAAAAAGAGAAAAAAGTAAAAACATCTCATATTGCAGTCAAGGCCCCCATGCCCCTCACTATGGTGGGCCCCGTTACCAACAGCATCTTATAATGATCATGTGACAGACACCAGGAAGCACTGGTCACATTGTATCCTTGCAGTCACATGTTTGGGCCCTCCACCTCATGGGGACTGGAGGTGTAGAAACCCTAATGGGTGGTGGGCCACACATTATACATAGAGGAGAAGAGGGGTTCTCACCTTTACTAGATCGCAGGGCGCGGCGCACAGGACGCTGTACCGGCAGGTCATCAATGAAGCCCAGAAACTCCTCCTGCAAAATACAAAGAGAAGCGTTGGTTATAACTGCGGCACGAGGGGCCCCACAGCCACAAAGATGGCCGCTTACAGAGGCAATAACAGGTAATCATCAAATACACAAAGGTGGGAAATAATCCCACAGGGGGCCGGGTTAGCGTGGCTGCTACAGGGCACATGTCAGTAATCATATCCCCCCCCCCCCCCCCCCCAGCCGCCAGGTTCATCTCACGTCTCCGATTCTTTGTAACCTACACACAGCCACTATGACGCAGTCTACAGGCCACAGCTTTCCACTGACCCCCATTGACAATTACCTTGGCACTGCCATACAAAGCTTCACCCTCCCATCTAGAACCCTTTTCTCGTGTCAGTCTTTACGGTGGTTCTGGTTTTGTATTCAGGCAGATCAGGATGACACCCGAGTCACCACTGCTACATCTGCGGAGCTACTAACACCCAGCTGCTCCCTGACCACAGACAAGAGGGGCGCTGTTCTAAAAGACGGGATCCTCAGAGAGTCGCTCATCGTACCATGAAGAACGATTCAGACAGCTGTCAGTGAATGGTAACATGCCTGTTACTTCCAGACTGAAAACCAAACAGTTTATAATCCTCACTGCTGAGAGTTTGTCACAATGTGTAGAGTCCACACCAGCGTACCACAACCTGTGACTACAACCCCTAGTACAAATCCTTTGGGAGCTGCAGTACCGCAGGTTGGAGATCACTGCTTTATACAATGAGCAACACTGCTAGGGCATGCTGGGAGTTGAGTGTGATGGCACAGTCAAGCCGGGACAAGAAAGGAAACCTAGTCTCTGCTGCACCATGAGGTTTTACTTCAGGTGGAGCAGTATGTATTACTGCAGTGTTGGGTTACTACAGGTGGAGCAGTATGTATTACTACAGGTGGAGCAGTATGTATTACTGAGGTGTTGGGTTACTACAGATGGAGCAGTATGTATTACTGCAGTGTTGGGTTACTACAGGTGGAGCAGTATGTATTACTACAGATGGAGCAGTATGTATTACTGCGGTGTTGGGTTACTACAGGTGGAGCAGTATGTATTACTGCAGTGTTGGGTTACTACAGGTGGAGCAGTATGTATTACTGCAGTGTTGGGTTACTACAGGTGGAGCAGTATGTATTCCTGCAGTATTGGGTTACTACGGTGTTGGGTTACTACAGGTGGAGCAGTATGTATTCCTGCAGTATTGGGTTACTACAGGTGGAGCAGTATGTATTCCTGCAGTGTTGGGTTACTACAGGTGGAGCAGTGTTGGGTTACTACAGGTGGAGCAGTATGTATTCCTGCAGTGTTGGGTTACTACAGGTGGAGCAGTGTTGGGTTACTACAGGTGGAGCAGTATGTATTCCTGCAGTGTTGGGTTACTACAGGTGGAGCAGTATGTATTCCTGCGGTGTTGGGTTACTACAGGTGGAGCAGTATGTATTCCTGCGGTGTTGGGTTACTACAGGTGGAGCAGTATGTATTACTGAGGTGTTGGGTTACTACAGGTGGAGCAGTATGTATTACTGAGGTGTTGGGTTACTACAGGTGGAGCAGTATATATTACTGAGGTGTTGGGTTACTACAGGTGGAGCAGTATGTATTCCTGCGGTGTTGGGTTACTACAGGTGGAGCAGTATGTATTACTGATGTGTTGGGTTACTACAGGTGGAGCAGTATGTATTACTGAGGTGTTGGGTTACTACAGGTGGAGCAGTATATATTCTGCACTGTGGTGTTGGGTTACTACAGGTGGAGCAGTATATATTCTGCACTGTGGTGTTGGGTTACTACAGGTGGAGCAGTATATATTCTGCACTGTGGTGTTGGGTTACTACAGGTGGAGCAGTATATATTCTGCACTGTGGTGTTGGGTTACTACAGGTGGAGCAGTATATATTCTGCACTGTGGTGTTGGGTTACTACAGGTGGAGCAGTATATATTCTGCACTGTGGTGTTGGGCTACTACAGGTGGAGCAGTATGTATTCTGCACTGTGGTGTTGGGTTACTACAGGTGGAGCAGTATGTATTCTGCACTGTGGTGTTGGGTTACTACAGGTGGAGCAGTATATATTCTGCACTGTGGTGTTGGGTTACTACAGGTGGAGCAGTATATATTCTGCACTGTGGTGTTGGGCTACTACAGGTGGAGCAGTATATATTCTGCACTGTGGTGTTGGGTTACTACAGGTGGAGCAGTATGTATTCCTGCGGTGTTGGGTTACTACAGGTGGAGCAGTATGTATTCCTGCGGTGTTGGGTTACTACAGGTGGAGCAGTATATATTCTGCACTGTGGTGTTGGGTTACTACAGGTGGAGCAGTATATATTCTGCACTGTGGTGTTGGGTTACTACAGGTGGAGCAGTATATATTCTGCACTGTGGTGTTGGGTTACTACAGGTGGAGCAGTATATATTCTGCACTGTGGTGTTGGGTTACTACAGGTGGAGCAGTATATATTCTGCACTGTGGTGTTGGGTTACTACAGGTGGAGCAGTATATATTCTGCACTGTGGTGTTGGGTTACTACAGGTGGAGCAGTATATATTCTGCACTGTGGTGTTGGGTTACTACAGGTGGAGCAGTATATATTCTGCACTGTGGTGTTGGGCTACTACAGGTGGAGCAGTATATATTCTGCACTGTGGTGTTGGGTTACTACAGGTGGAGCAGTATGTATTCCTGCAGTGTTGGGTTACTACAGGTGGAGCAGTGTTGGGTTACTACAGGTGGAGCAGTATATATTCCTGCAGTGTTGGGTTACTACAGGTGGAGCAGTATGTATTCCTGCGGTGTTGGGTTACTACAGGTGGAGCAGTATGTATTCCTGCGGTGTTGGGTTACTACAGGTGGAGCAGTATGTATTCCTGCGGTGTCGGGTTACTACAGGTGGAGCAGTATGTATTCCTGAGGTGTCGGGTTACTACAGGTGGAGCAGTATGTATTACTGAGGTGTCGGGTTACTACAGGTGGAGCAGTATGTATTACTGAGGTGTCGGGTTACTACAGGTGGAGCAGTATATATTCTGCACTGTGGTGTTGGGTTACTACAGGTGGAGCAGTATATATTCTGCACTGTGGTGTTGGGTTACTACAGGTGGAGCAGTATATATTCTGCACTGTGGTGTTGGGTTACTACAGGTGGAGCAGTACATATTCTGCACTGTGGTGTTGGGTTACTACAGGTGGAGCAGTACATATTCTGCACTGTGGTGTTGGGTTACTACAGGTGGAGCAGTATATATTCTGCACTGTGGTGTTGGGTTACTACAGGTGGAGCAGTATATATTCTGCACTGTGGTGTTGGGTTACTACAGGTGGAGCAGTATATATTCTGCACTGTGGTGTTGGGTTACTACAGGTGGAGCAGTATATATTCTGCACTGTGGTGTTGGGCTACTACAGGTGGAGCAGTATATATTCTGCACTGTGGTGTTGGGTTACTACAGGTGGAGCAGTATGTATTCTGCACTGTGGTGTTGGGTTACTACAGGTGGAGCAGTATGTATTACTGAGGTGTTGGGTTACTACAGGTGGAGCAGTATGTATTACTGAGGTGTTGGGTTACTACAGGTGGAGCAGTATATATTCTGCACTGTGGTGTTGGGTTACTACAGGTGGAGCAGTATGTATTCTGCACTGTGGTGTTGGATTACTACAGGTGGAGCAGTATGTATTCTGCACTGTGGTGTTGGGTTACTACAGGTGGAGCAGTATATATTCTGCACTGTGGTGTTGGATTACTACAGGTGGAGCAGTATATATTCTGCACTGTGGTGTTGGATTACTACAGGTGGAGCAGTATATATTCTGCACTGTGGTGTTGGGCTACTACAGGTGGAGCAGTATATATTCTGCACTGTGGTGTTGGGTTACTACAGGTGGAGCAGTATATATTCTGCACTGTGGTGTTGGGTTACTACAGGTGGAGCAGTATGTATTCCTGCGGTGTTGGGTTACTACAGGTGGAGCAGTATATATTCTGCACTATGGTGTTGGGTTACTACAGGTGGAGCAGTATGTTGCAGTCCCTACACCGGGGGGAGCACAGGGATGCAGTCCCTACACCGGGGGGAGCACAGGGTTGCAGTCCCTACACCAGGGGGAGCACAGGGATGCAGTCCCTACACCAGGGGGGGGGGAGCACAGGGATGCAGTCCCTACACCAGGGGGGGGGGAGCACAGGGATGCAGTCCCTACACCAGGGGGAGCACAGGGATGCAGTCCCTACACCAGGGGGGGGGAGCACAGGGATGCAGTCCCTACACCAGGGGGGGGGGGGGGGGAGCACAGGGATGCAGTCCCTACACCAGGGGGGGGGGGGAGCACAGGGATGCAGTCCCTACACCAGGGGGGGGGGGGGGAGCACAGGGATGCAGTCCCTACACCAGGGGGGGGGGGGGGAGCACAGGGATGCAGTCCCTACACCGGGGGGAGCACAGGGATGCAGTCCCTACACCGGGGGGAGCACAGGGAGGCAGTCCCTACACCGGGGGGAGCACAGGGATGCAGTCCCTACACCGGGGGGAGCACAGGGATGCAGTCCCTACACCGGGGGGAGCACAGGGATGCAGTCCCTACACCAGGGGGGGGGGGAGCACAGGGATGCAGTCCCTACACCAGGGGGGGGGGGAGCACAGGGATGCAGTCCCTACACCGGGGGGAGCACAGGGATGCAGTCCCTACACCGGGGGGAGCACAGGGATGCAGTCCCTACACCGGGGGGAGCACAGGGATGCAGTCCCTACACCGGGGGGAGCACAGGGATGCAGTCCCTACACCGGGGGAGCACAGGGATGCAGTCCCTACACCAGGGGGGGGGGGGGAGCACAGGGATGCAGTCCCTACACCGGGGGGAGCACAGGGATGCAGTCCCTACACCGGGGGGAGCACAGGGATGCAGTCCCTACACCGGGGGGAGCACAGGGATGCAGTCCCTACCCCGGGGGGGGAGGGGGGGGGAGCACAGGGATGCAGTCCCTACACCGGGGGGGGGGGGGGGGGGGGGGAGCACAGGGATGCAGTCCCTACACCGGGGGGGGGGGGGGGGGGGGGGGGGGGGGGAGCACAGGGATGCAGTCCCTACACCGGGGGGGGGGGGGGGGGGGGAGCACAGGGATGCAGTCCCTACACCGGGGGGAGCACAGGGATGCAGTCCCTACACTGGGGGGGGGGGGGAGCACAGGGATGCAGTCCCTACACCGGGGGGGAGCACAGGGATGCAGTCCCTACATCGGGGGGGAGCACAGGGATGCAGTCCCTACACTGGGGGGGAGCACCGGGATGCAGTCCCTACACTGGGGGGGGGGGGGGGGGGGGGGGGGAGCACAGGGATGCAGTCCCTACACCGGGGGGGGGGGAGCACAGGGATGCAGTCCCTACACCGGGGGGGGGGGGGGGGGGGGGAGCACAGGGATGCAGTCCCTACACCGGGGGGGAGCACAGGGATGCAGTCCCTACACCGGGGGGGGGCACAGGGATGCAGTCCCTACACCGGGGGGGGGCACAGGGATGCAGTCCCTACACCGGGGGGGAGCACAGGGATGCAGCCCCTACACCGGGGGGGGGGGGAGCACAGGGATGCAGCCCCTACACCGGGGGGGGGGGGGGGAGCACAGGGATGCAGTCCCTACACCGGGGGGGAGCACAGGGATGCAGTCCCTACACCGGGGGGGGGGGGGGGGGGGGGGGGGGGGGGAGCACAGGGATGCAGTCCCTACACCGGGGGGGAGCACAGGGATGCAGTCCCTACACCGGGGGGGAGCACAGGGATGCAGTCCCTACACCAGGGGGAGCACAGGGATGCAGTCCCTACACCAGGGGGGGGGGGGAGCACAGGGATGCAGTCCCTACACCAGGGGGGGGGGAGCACAGGGATGCAGTCCCTACACCGGGGGGGGGGGGGGGGAGCACAGGGATGCAGTCCCTACACCGGGGGGGAGCACAGGGATGCAGTCCCTACACCGGGGGGGAGCACAGGGATGCAGTCCCTACACCGGGGGGGAGCACAGGGATGCAGTCCCTACACCGGGGGGGGAGCACAGGGATGCAGTCCCTACACCGGGGGGAGCACAGGGATGCAGTCCCTACAACGGGGGGAGCACAGGGAGGCAGTCCCTACACCGGGGGGGGAGCACAGGGATGCAGTCCCTACACCGGGGGGAGCACAGGGAGGCAGTCCCTACACCGGGGGGGGGGGGGGAGCACAGGGAGGCAGTCCCTACACCGGGGGGGGGGGGGGGGAGCACAGGGATGCAGTCCCTACACCGGGGGGGAGCACAGGGATGCAGTCCCTACACCGGGGGGGAGCACAGGGATGCAGTCCCTACACCGGGGGGGGGAGCACAGGGATGCAGTCCCTACACCGGGGGGAGCACAGGGAGGCAGTCCCTACACCGGGGGGGGAGCACAGGGATGCAGTCCCTACACCGGGGGGAGCACAGGGATGCAGTCCCTACACCGGGGGGAGCACAGGGAGGCAGTCCCTACACCGGGGGGGGAGCACAGGGAGGCAGTCCCTACACCGGGGGGGGAGCACAGGGAGGCAGTCCCTACACCGGGGGGAGCACAGGGATGCAGTCCCTACACCGGGGGGAGCACAGGGAGGCAGTCCCTACACCGGGGGGAGCACAGGGAGGCAGTCCCTACACCGGGGGGAGCACAGGGAGGCAGTCCCTACACCGGGGGGAGCACAGGGATGCAGTCCCTACACCGGGGGGAGCACAGGGAGGCAGTCCCTACACCGGGGGGGGGGGGAGCACAGGGATGCAGTCCCTACACCAGGGGGGGGGGAGCACAGGGATGCAGTCCCTACACCGGGGGGGGCACCGGGCCGCAGTCTGCACACCGGGAGGGGAGGAGCGGCATCCTCCCGGGTGTTATTAGGGTCCCTCCCGCTCCCTGTGGGGCCCCCGGGGCCCCCGCCCACCTCAGCGCTCTCACTCTCCCGGCCGCAGGCCCTCGCCAGCCGCTCCATGTTCAGGTGGAGTTCCAGGATCCGGAGCTGGACGGGGTCTTTGATCTCCGCCGCTCGCCCGGCGCTCTGAAACGGGACCCGAATCCTGTCCGCCCGGTTCCCGCTTCTCCCCACCCACGGCCGGCCCGGAAAGCGGCCCCGAACCGAGCCCGAGGCTCCGGGACCAGCCGAGGCCGCAGCCGCCATCTTGATCCGCTCTGGGAACTACAATAATAATGCACACCGCGCCGGCGCCAAAGTCTCTACCGCCTCTGGGCTCGGGGAATCCTGGGACATGTAGTCCTGACGAATGGGGGTAGACTGTCGCTCAGGAGGACGGAAGACTACACTTCCCGACAAGCCCCGCGCTCGACGTTCTAGCGTACGGATCTGAAAGAGCGCAGGGGGACGCGGGAAATGTAGTCATGACTGAACGGCTTGGTTTCTGAGAAGAAACAAGCCGGTAGCCGGTAAAGGCGCACTGCCAACGCGCTGTACAGTAGTCTGGGACAACGATAAACACTGTACGGCGGAGTAAAACAGGGCAGCTTAAGAAATACCCCGAGAAATGGCCGTACTGCAGCATATACAGGCGGAGCGCCAGGCAGGATGGGAATTGTAGTTTATGCGGTCACGTTAATCATGCAGTTCCGTTCGATTGTGGACTACAAGACCCAGACGCAAAGCGAAAGAGAGCCGCTATGCATTATGGACGCCGAGTCTCGTGAAACCCCCACTTTACTGTACAGAAAATGTGGCCGGCGGGAACTACGCCGGGTGCTCTGATATGAGGCAGATAGCGGCGAGATTTCCCGCCTATTTCTGTGACATCCGAGAAATCGTAGAATGTGACGGAAAACCTCGGTGCGTGCTGTCCCCGTGCAGACCATGCGGCTATGAAACTGTGTATATTACGGCTCATGTCATCCTATAGACGCCATGCTATGTCTGGGTGTATTCCTATCGCCGTTTCTCTTTGTGATATGGAATTTTTCACCCGTGTTTTTTTATTCTTTTGATGATTTTGAGGGGAAAGCATCCACAGACACACAGGTTTTCTCTGGCGTTGTTTGTTTTTTTTAAAGCCAAAAACGGCTGAAAAAAATGCCATAACCACCAGAACCATATCAGCCATAACTACCGTAACCATAGCCATCAGAACCATATCAGCCATAACTACCGTAACCATAGCCACCAGAACCATATCAGCCATAACTGCTGTAACCATAGCCACCAGAACCATATCAGCCATAACTACCGTAACCATAGCCACCAGAACCATATCAGCCATAACTACCGTAACCATAGCCACCAGAACCATATCAGCCATAACTACCGTAACCATAGCCACCAGAACCATATCAGCCATAATTACCGTAACCATAGCCACCAGAACCATATCAGCCATAACTACCGTAACCATAGCCACCAGAACCATATCAGCCATAACTACCGTAACCATAGCCACCAGAGCCATATCAGCCATAACTACCATAACCACCGAAACCATATCAGCCATAACTACCGTAACCATAACCACCAGAACCATATCAGCCATAATAATAACTGCCGTAACCATAGCCACCAGAACCATATCAGCCATAACTACCGTAACCATAGCCACCAGAACCATATCAGCCATAACTACCGTAACCATAGCCAACAGAGCCATATCAGCCATAACTACCGTAACCATAACCACCAAAGCCATATCAGCCATAACTATCGTAACCATAGCCACCAGAACCATATCAGCCATAATAATAACTGCCGTAACCATAGCTACCAGAACTATATCAGCCATAACTACCGTACCCATAACCACCAGGACCATATCAGCCATAACAATAACTGCCGTAACCATAGCCACCAGAACTATATCACCCATAACTACTGTAACCACCAGAACCATATCAGCCATAACTACTATAACCACCAGAACCATATCAGCCATAACTACCTTAATCATAGCCACCAGAACCATATCAGCCATAACAATAACTGCTGTAACCATAGCCACCAGAACCATATCAGCCATAACTACCGTAACCATAGCCACCAGAACCATATCAGCCATAATAACTGCTGTAACCATAGCCACCAGAACCATATCAGCCATAACTGCCGTACCCATAACCACCAGAACCATATTAGCCATAACTACCGTAACCACAGCCACCAGAACCATATCAGCCATAATTACCGTAACCATAACCACCAGAACCATATCAGCCATAACTACCATAACCGTAGCCACCAGATACATATCAGCCATAACTACCGTACCCATAACCACCAGAACCATATCAGCCATAACTACCATACCCATAACCACCAGAACCATATCAGCCATAACTACCTTAACCATAGCCACCAGAACCATATCAGCCATAACTACCGTAACCATAGCCATCAGAACCATATTAGCCATAACTATTGTAACCATAGCCACCAGAACCATATCAGCCATAACTACTGTACCCATAACCACCAGAACCATATCAGCCATAACTACCGTAACCATAGCCACCAGAACCATATCGGCCATAACAATAACTGCCGTAACCAAAGCCACCAGAACCATATCAGCCATAACTACCGCACCCATAACCACCAGAACCATATCAGCCATAACTTCCGTAACCGTAACCACCAGAACCATATCAGCCATAACTACCGTAACCATAGCCACCAGAACCATATCAGCCATAACTACCGTAACCATAGCCACCAGAGCCATATCAGCCATAACTACCATAACCACCGAAACCATATCAGCCATAACTACCGTAACCATAACCACCAGAACCATATCAGCCATAATAATAACTGCCGTAACCATAGCCACCAGAACCATATCAGCCATAACTACCGTAACCATAGCCACCAGAACCATATCAGCCATAACTACCGTAACCATAGCCAACAGAGCCATATCAGCCATAACTACCATAACCATAACCACCAAAGCCATATCAGCCATAACTATCGTAACCATAGCCACCAGAACCATATCAGCCATAATAATAACTGCCGTAACCATAGCCACCAGAACTATATCAGCCATAACTACCGTACCCATAACCACCAGGACCATATCAGCCATAACAATAACTGCCGTAACCATAGCCACCAGAACTATATCACCCATAACTACTGTAACCACCAGAACCATATCAGCCATAACTACTATAACCACCAGAACCATATCAGCCATAACTACCTTAATCATAGCCACCAGAACCATATCAGCCATAACAATAACTGCTGTAACCATAGCCACCAGAACCATATCAGCCATAACTACCGTAACCATAGCCACCAGAACCATATCAGCCATAATAACTGCTGTAACCATAGCCACCAGAACCATATCAGCCATAACTGCCGTACCCATAACCACCAGAACCATATTAGCCATAACTACCGTAACCACAGCCACCAGAACCATATCAGCCATAATTACCGTAACCATAACCACCAGAACCATATCAGCCATAACTACCATAACCGTAGCCACCAGAACCATATCAGCCATAACTACCGTACCCATAACCACCAGAACCATATCAGCCATAACTACCATACCCATAACCACCAGAACCATATCAGCCATAACTACCGTAACCATAGCCATCAGAACCATATTAGCCATAACTATTGTAACCATAGCCACCAGAACCATATCAGCCATAACTACTGTACCCATAACCACCAGAACCATATCAGCCATAACTACCGTAACCATAGCCACCAGAACCATATCGGCCATAACAATAACTGCCGTAACCAAAGCCACCAGAACCATATCAGCCATAACTACCGCACCCATAACCACCAGAACCATATCAGCCATAACTTCCGTAACCGTAACCACCAGAACCATATCAGCCATAACTACTGTAACCATAGCCACCAGAACAATATCAGCCATAACTACCGTAACCATAAGCACCAGAATTATATCAGCCATAACTACCGTAACCATAGCCACCAGAACCATATCAGCCATAACTACCGTAACCACAGCCACCAGAACCATATCAGCCATAACTACTGTAACCATAGCCACCAGAACCATATCAGCCATAACTACTGTAACCATAGCCACCAGAACCATATCAGCCATAACCACTGTAACCATAGCCACCAGAACCATATCAGCCATAACTACCGTACCCATAACCACCAGAACCATATCAGCCATAACTACCGTAACCATAGCCACCAGAACCATATAGTTACATAGTTACATAGTTAATACGGTTGAAAAAAGACACATGTCCATCAAGTTCAACCAAGGAGGGGATGGATACAGGGAAGGGGGAGGGGTGATAGTACTATACATACAGGGAAGGGGGAGGGGTGATAGGTTCTATACATATGCATTTATATTATTTTGCTCTAAGAACTTGTCTAGCCCTGTTTTGAAGCCCTCTACTGTTGTTGCTGTGACCAGATCCTGTGGTGACTGTTCCACAGGTTCACAGTTCTCATGGTAAAGAAGGCTTGTCGCCTCCGGAGATTGAACCTTTTTTTCTCCAGGCGGGGCAGCGCCCCCTTGACTCTCCAGGCGGAGGCAGCCCCCCTTGTCTCTCCAGGCGGAGGCAGTGCCCTCTTGTCCTTTGAGGGGGTTTTACCTGGAACATCTTTTCCCCATATCTCTTGTAGGGGCCATTTATATATTTAAATAAGTTAATCATATCTCCCCTTAAACGTCTCTTCTCCAGACTAAACAAATGTAATTCTTTTAATCTCTCCTCATAACTAAGATGCTCCATTCCCCTTATTAGTTTAGTGGCCGTCTTTGTACCCTCTCCAGCTCTAGAACGTCCTTTTTATGAATCGGATTCCAAAACTGGACAGCATACTCCAGATGAGGACGCACCAAAGCTTTATAAAGCGATAACCCATATCAGCCATAACTACCGTAACCATGGCCACCAGACCCATATCAGCCATAATAATAACTGCCGTAACCATAGCCACCAGAACCATATCAGCCATAACTACCGTAACCATAGCCACCAGACCCATATCAGCCATAATAACTGCCGTAACCATAGCCACCAGAACCATATCAGCCATAACTGCTGTACCCATAACCACCAGAACCATATCAGCCATAACTACCGTAACCACAGCCACCAGAACCATATCAGCCATAACAGTAACTGCCGTAACCATAGCCACTAGAACCATATCAGCCATAACTACTGTAACCATAACCACCAGAACCATATCAGCCATAACTACCGTAACCATAGCCACCAGAACCATATCAGCCATAACTACTGTACCCATAACCACCAGAACCATATCAGCCATAACTACCGTAACCATAGCCACCAGAACCATATCAGCCATAACAATAACTGACGTAACCAAAGCCACCAGAACCATATCAGCCATAACTACCGTACCCATAACCACCAGAACCATATCAGCCATAACTTTCGTAACCGTAACCACCAGAACCATATCAGCCATAACTACCGTAACCATAGCCACCAGAACCATATCAGCCATAACTACCGTAACCATAGCCACCAGAACCTTATCAGCCATAACTACCGTAAACATAGCCACCACAACCATATCAGCCATAACTGCCGTACCCATAACCACCAGAACCATATCAGCCATAACTACCGTAACCACAGCCACCAGAACCATATCAGCCATAACAGTAACTGCCGTAACCATAATCACCAGAACCATATCAGCCATAACTACCGTAACCATAGCCACCAGAACCATATCAGCCATAACTACCGTAACCATAGCCACCAGAACCATATCAGCCATAACTACTGTACCCATAACCACCAGAACCATATCAGCCATAACTACCGTAACCATAGCCACCAGAACCATATCGGCCATAACAATAACTGCCGTAACCAAAGCCACCAGAACCATATCAGCCATAACTACCGCACCCATAACCACCAGAACCATATCAGCCATAACTTCCGTAACCGTAACCACCAGAACCATATCAGCCATAACTACCGTAACCATAGCCACCAGAACCATATCAGCCATAACTACTGTACCCATAACCACCAGAACCATATCAGCCATAACTAGCGTAACCATAGCCACCAGAACCATATCAGCCATAACAATAACTGCCGTAACCATAGCCACCAGAACCATACCAGCCATAACTACCGTAACCAGAACCACCAGAACAATATCAGCCATAACTACCGTAACCATAAGCACCAGAATTATATCAGCCATAACTACCGTAACCATAGCCACCAGAACCATATCAGCCATAACTACCGTAACCATAGCCACCAGAACAATATCAGCCATAACTACTGTAACAATAGCCACCAGAACCATATCAGCCATAACTACTGTAACCATAGCCACCAGAACCATATCAGCCATAACTACCGTACCCATAACCACCAGAACCATATCAGCCATAACTACCGTAACCATAGCCACCAGAACCATATCAGCCATAACTACTGTACCCATAACCACCAGAACCATATCAGCCATAACAATAACTGCCGTAACCATAGCCACCAGAACCATATCAGCCATAACTACCGTAACCATAACCTCCAGAACCATATCAGCCATAACAGTAACTGCCGTAACCATAATACCAGAACCATATCAGCCATAACTACCGTAACCATAGCCACCAGAACCATATCAGCCATAACTACTGTAACCATAGCCACCAGAACCATATCAGCCAAAACTACCGTAACCATAGCCACCAGAATCATATCAGCCATAACTACTGTACCCATAACCACCAGAACCATATCAGCCATAACAATAACTGCCGTAACCATAGCCACCAGAACCATATCAGCCATAACTACCGTAACCATAATCTCCAGAACCATATCAGCCATAACTACAGTAACCATAACCATCAGAAACATATCAGCCATAACTACCGTAACCATAGCCACCAGAACCATATCAGCCATAACTAAAGATGAGAGAAGCCACAGCAGGCGGGCAGGGGATGACTATGGGGGACACTGCGGAGTCTAATGTGGGCGACTCTTCTGATATCCAGTATCTTGTGACCGGTTCATGAATCCCGGATTATGGAAATTTTTGGGTGATTACTCACAACAGGCAGATTAAAAAAAGTTGCATCTAAAAACGAATCACCTTTCGGATCCCGGTTCATCAATAGAACTGGGCGAAAAACCCAAATACACTATTCACAAAAAAATAGCACAAAACCCTTGATAAATTTCCCCCTTTGTTCTTATTGGGATTCTGCTTATCCGGCTGCCGGCTTTGAAGTCTGCTCCGCTCTGTGCCGCTTCTGGGAACTTTTCCCAGTTTCCCAGGACTGGATCCATCTTCTCCCAGCACCTGGGGAGGAGCAGCACTCCATTGCCATCATAACCACCAGACCCACCATAACCATAACTGCCATATCCACCACCATCATAACCGCCAGACCCACCATAACCATAACTGCCATATCCACCGAAATCATAACCGCCAGACCCACCATAACCATAACTGCCATGTGCAATACTATCATATCCGCCAGACCCGTCCTAGCCATAACTGCAATATCTACCGCCATCATAACCACCAGACCCACCATAACTGCAATATCCACCGCCATCATAACCGCCAGACCCACCATAACCATAGCTGCCATATCCACCACCATCATAAATGCCAGACCCACCATAACCATAACGGCCATATCCACCGCCATCATAACCGCCAAACCTACCAAACCATAACTGCCATGTGCACCGACATCATAACCGCCAGAGCCACCATAACCATAACTGCCATGTGCAACGCCATCATATCCGCCAGAGCCGTCCTAGCCATAACTGCAATATCCACCGCCATCATACCCGCCAGACCTACCATAACTGCCATATCCACTGCCATCATAACCACCAGACCCACCATAAACATAACTTCAATATCCATTGCCATCATAACCACCAGACCCACCATAACCATAACTGCCATATCCACCCCCATCATAATCGCCAGACCCACTATAACCATAAATGCCATATCCACCGCTTTCATATCCGCCAGACCCACCATAACCATAACTGCCATATCCACCACCATAACCATAGCTGCCATATCCACCACCATCATAAATGCCAGACCCACCATAACCATAACGGCCATATCCACCGCCATCATAACCGCCAAACCTACCAAACCATAACTGCCATGTGCACCGACATCATAACCGCCAGAGCCACCATAACCATAACTGCCATATGCAATGCCATCATATCCGCCAGAGCCGTCCTAGCCATAACTGCAATATCCACCGCCATCATACCCGCCAGACCTACCATAACTGCCATATCAACTGCCATCATAACCACCAGACCCACCATAAACATAACTTCAATATCCATTGCCATCATAACCACCAGACCCACCATAACCATAACTGCCATATCCACCCCCATCATAATCGCCAGACCCACTATAACCATAAATGCCATATCCACCGCTTTCATATCCGCCAGACCCACCATAACCATAACTGCCATATCCACCACCATCATAACCGCCAGACCCACCATAACCATAACTGCCATATCCACCGCTTTCATAACTGCCAGACCCACCATAACCATAACTGCCATATCCACCACCATCATAACCGCCAGACCCACCATAACCATAACTGCCATATCCACCGCCATCATAACGGCCAGACCCACTATGACTGCCATGTGCAACGCCATCATATCCGCCAGACCCGTCCTAGTCATAACTGCAATATCTACCGCCATCATAACCACCAGACCCACCATAACTGCAATATCCACCGCCATCATAACCGCCAGACCCACCATAACCATAACGGCCATATCCACCGCCTTCATAACCGCCAAACTTACCAAACCATAACTGCCATGTGCACCGCCATCATAACCGCCAGACCCACCATAACCATAACTGCTATGTGCACCGCCATCATAACCGCCAAACCGACCAAACCATAACTGCAATATCCACTGCCATTATAACCGCCAGACCCACCATAACCATAACTGCCATAAATATAACCGTCATAATCTTAAAGGGGAAGTCCAGGCAAAATAATTTTAAGATATTACTAATAGACTATCTGGAGTATAGGTATGGTTTCTCTTACAGGTATCCAGGTTTTTCCTGTCTCCTTCTACCCTATTTATTACTCTCTCTCCGCCATTTTCTTTGCTGGTATCCTTTGGTTCACAGCTTGGATGCATGATTTACTCTTGCTCCTTTGATTTCTGAGAGTGATCAGCTATTAGGTGGGTTTTCTTAAAGTCTAAGTTTAAGTTACAATTGCACCATACTTATTAGTACTCCTCCTCAGTATGTCTTCAAGAGAATCTTCTGGGAGAAAAAGCTCTTCTAAAAGACATCACCTAACATGCAGAGATTGCGGTAGGTACCTTCGCTACCCCTTAATTCCATATATGGCAGGAGGCTGAATTTGTTTTTTTCTTTTCAGAAACTCCCCTGTCTGATGGCAGTGACTATACCACCTGTCTCTCATGCCGTCCTAAAATTCAGGACAAGAATGAGCCTAACATACAGGATGTTGTGATCTGGGTCAAGGATCTTATGCAGTAAGCAGCTGGATTGAGGTTTGGAATCTTTATTTTATACTATTAGACACTTATACTTGTGTCTCTTAGGTCTTCTATAAAGGATATGCGGGACTCCTTAAAGGAAGAAATCGCTACGATGATTCCTAAAAAGAAGCCCAGAAGAGCTTCTGAAGACGATTATACTGTGCGCCACCTATAAGTAAAAAGTTTTGGTCTCCGTTTCCACTAAATGAGGAGCAGTCTAAATCTTGGATTTCTCCTCCTAAGGTGGATAGAGCCATTTCCAAGTTGTCAAAAAATATATTAGTGCCATCTGAGGACGGGTCCAGTTTAAAGGACCCTATGGACCGTAGGATTGAAGCTACGTTAAAGAGATCCTATACCACAGGGTCTGGTCAGACCGCTATTGCGGTGGCCAATCACGAAGTTACCAAAACACTGAAAAGATGGTTATCAAAAATCCAAGATGACATAGATACAAGCATAAATAGGGATACTATATTAGCGTCTTTCAAAAATATATCCTTAGCAGTGGATTATCTTTATGACTCAGCCTCTCATCAAGCTAGACTCGGAGCCAGAGCCATGGCTCTCTCATCTGCATCTCGCAGAGCCTTATGGTTGAGGCCCTGGTCCGGAGATAATCAGTCTAAGTACAACGTATGCAGTCTGGAGTATTCTCCTGGCAAGCTCTTTGGTGCTGAGTTAGACACCCTTATGGAGGAATTGTCCGACAAAAAAGGTAAATCTTTACCAAGTAATCGAAGTTCCTTTCGGAGGAGACAAACTCGCTCTCCCCAAAGGTATAGGCAGTACTGCTACAGAGGCAGAGGGTACGGCAATTACAGGAAAGGAGGCCAGTCCAGGGGAGCTAAGTCCCCTAACAGAAGGAAAGAGTTCTTAGACGCCATCTTAGAGGTGGGGGGTCGCCTAGCGCAATTATTTCCGGCCTGGGAAAGGACCGTATCAGATGTGTAGGTCCTAAACATAATAAAGAGATCCTATGTTTTACCTCTTCACCCCCTGCCTCCAGATCGTTTTCTTGTATCCTCCCGTCTTTCTCCTCAAAAACAGGTCATCCTGGAAGAATCCATCCTGAACCTAATAAAGATCAAGGCCTTGGAGCCAGTTCCATTTTCGGAAAGGGGTACGGGAGTCTATTCTCCCGTATTTCTAGTCCCAAAACCTACTGGGAAATGGAGACTAATAATAGATCTAAGATTTCTGAACAAATTTATGACAAAGAACAGGTTCAGGATGGAAACTATAAGATCGGTGAAATCGCTCCTGAACAAAGGAGATTACATGGCATCGTTGGATCTCAAGGATGCATATTTTCACATCCCCATCTTCAAGAACCACAGAAGATTCCTGAGAGTGGCCGTTTATATTCAAGGTCAGTTACATCACCTCCAATTCAGCGTCCTCCCTTTCGGAATTACATCTGCCCCCTTTGTTTTTACGAAGGTAGTAGCCTCTGTCGTTGCAGTACTCAGAGTACAAGGAATAAATGTCATTCCCTATCTAGACGATTGGCTTCTCCTTGCAGGTTCAAGCAAGTGTCTAAACCAGAATGTGACAAGAAAGCTAGACCTCTCCTCTCTAGGATGGGTTGTCAATTGGAAAAAGTCCGATCTAACAATACAAAGAAATTTCTGGGATTTATAATAAATTCTGAAACAATGCAGATCTTTCTTACTCCAGAGAGGAAGGACAGAATTCAGGAAGGGTGCCGATATTTGAGAGTCCCCCGCCAGGTGTCCCTCAGAACACTGATGCGATTTCTGGGTCTTCTTTCCTCAGCAGCAGAGGCAGTTCCCTGGGTTTTGTGGCACATGAGATTTGTGGCACATGAGGATTTAAAAAGGAAAATCAGTTTATCTCCAAAAACAAGGTCGTCGCTCCTGTGGTGGTCAGAAGTAAAGGACGGTACCAATCTAGAAGAACCCACTTGGGAGATTGTAACAACAGATGCCTCAGGCTCAGGTTGGGGAGCACATCTTCGAGACCTAACCGTTCAAAGAAGTTGGTCATCCTTAGAAAGAACCCTCTCTTCCAACGAAAGGGAACTGAGAGCGATTCACAAAGCCCTGCTGCACTTCTCCCCACAACTTCAGGGATTGGCAGTGAAGATAAAGACAGACAATATGGCGTCTGTTTTTTATATCAACAAGCAGGGAGGCACCCGATCAAAACCTCTTTTTTTAGAAGTAGGAAAGATCTTGAATTGGGCCTAAAAGAACATACCTCGCATCATGGCGGTACATATCAAGGGAACCCAGAATGTACTGGCGGATCGCTTGAGCAGACAAATGACGATTCCGGGAGAGTGGTCCCTGAACAGGTCCGTCTTCAACCAGATCTCCAAAAGATGGGGCCATCCAGAGATAGACCTAATGGCGACACGAATAAATGTGAAAACTCCAAGATTTTGTTCTCTTTATCAAGCAGATCGTCCAGAGACCACAGATGCGATGTCCATACGGTGGGATTTCAACCTGGCTTACATATTTCTGCCCACTGCCATGATCGCCAGAGTACTGAAATAGATCAGGCACTACCAGGCCTCGGTGATAGCGGTCATACCATTCTGGCCGAAGAGGTCTTGGTTTGCCCAGCTCATATCGATGAGCAAGGGAGACTATTGGAAATTACCGATGGTACACAACCTGGTGTCTCAGGGCACTCACTTGTGTCAGGACCTGGAATCTCTCCACTTTACAGCTTGGAGATTGAACGGGCCTTATTAAAGAACAAATGTTTTTCCAATAGAGTGTTGGATACACTGTCTCATACGAGAAGTGAAGCCACCAATAAGTCTTATGCTAGAGTCAGAAGAGTCTTCCAGACTTGGTGCTCTTCTAGACAAAAGGACCCTACTGATCCCTCTATTCCTGACATACTAGAATTTTTGCAGGACGGATTCGATAAAGGCCTTTCACCAAGTACCCTTAGGGTTCAGCTAGCCGCCATTAAGGTATCCTTACAGAAGAGACTTCTGCAAGTTACAGAGGTAAAGAATTTTATTAAAGCTATATCTCGTCTCCGTCCAAGAATATCCAGACCAGTATGCCCCTGGGATCTGTCATTAGTTCTGAAAGTCCTGGCGGCTCAGCCTTTCGAACCCATATCTGAAATTTCCATTAAATTACTTACTTTAAAAACAGTTTTTCTCTTGGCTATTACTTCAGCCAAATGAATAGGAGAACTTCAGGCTCTATCTTCGTCTGAGCCTTAGGGGCCTATTCCACCGGACGATTATCGTTTGCATAATCGTTAACGATTAACGATCTCAAACGACCGCTATTGCGAAAGACCTGAAAACGTTCACTCATTTCCATGGAATGTTTTTTTTCGCTATTTATTCGCTATTGCGTTCGTATCTATTGCAAACAACCGAACAATGTCTTATTCAATGCGAACGATTTGCGAACGAGCAACAATAAAAATAGGTCCAGGTCTTATAAAGCGATCAACGATTTCTCGTTCGGTCGTTAATCGTTAACTGCATTTCAACCTAACGATTATCGTTTAGATTCGAACGATTTAACGATAATCTGAACGATAATCGTCCGGTGGAATAGGGCCCTTATACTACCTTGATGGGAGTGATGGGAGCGATGATAGGAGTGATGGGAGTGATGATGGGAGTGATGGGAGTGATGATGGGAGTAATGGGAGCAATGGGAATGATGGGAGCGATGGGAGTGATGGGAACGATGATGGGAGTGATGATGGGAGTGATGATGGGAGTGATGGGAGCGATGGGAGTGATGGGAGCGATGGGAGTGATGGGAGTGATGATGGAAGTGATGGGAGTGATGATGGGAGTGATGATGGGAGTGATGATGGGAGTGATGGGAGTGATGGGAGCAATGGGAGTGATGATGGGAGTGATGATGGAAGTGATGATGGGAGTGATGGGACCGATAGGAGTGATGATGGGAGTGATGATGGGAGTGATGGGAGTGATGATGCGAGTGATGGGAATGATGGGAGTGATGATGGGAGCGATGGGAGTGATGATGGGAGTGATGATGGGAGTGATGATGGGAGTGATGGGAGCAATGGGAGTGATGGGAGCAATGGGAGTGATGGGAGTGATGATGGGAGTGATGGGATCGATGGGAGTTACACCGTCCTTGGGTCATCTCCCCTTTCTGAGGGTGGCGGTACCAATAGTCCGGGTGGGTCATAGCTCCACTCCGGACCACAGTGATAAGTACCCAAGGGACTCATCACAACCCGGCAGGTCACCAACCACAGGGGAAAGGGTATATCCAGCTTTAAAGACCAAAAGCAGGTGTGCCACTATACCTGTGTTCGGAGTCAGCATTGGCGTCACTACAACATACCATCTGGCTGGGCTATATTCCACCGACAACCCAGAACAACTCCATAGGTGGCCGGTCGAGCACACACCACAGTAGCGCCACCCCTCGATGAAGGCGTTTAGCCGAAATGTACGTTGGGGTGCATCACACTGGGCTTTGTGTGAACCAGCACTTAAGGTATACCATAGTATATATTCCTGCCTTTTGATAACGTTACATTCCCTTTTGGGTTGATGTTAAGACTTGCTTGTATCACTATGGCTCCAATTTGTGAGGGTATTTAACCCTTTGTGGGAGAGTGATTGATTTGTGTAAACTACATATATGGTTGCCCATGTGTTTTGCCAATAGCAGTTCTGATTCGTCTGTCTTTTATTATATGGTACTCCTATCTAAGATTAATACAGAGGGGTTTTATTTATATGGTTTTGGGTCATGTTTTTGCTTAGTTGAACCCTTTATGATTAGCCCAGTATTATTTCCATGCAATAAGGGGGACATGTATCATCGTGCTGTCTGGGGGTTTTCGGCGGAAAGTGCCGTTTTGCGCAATATTTTATTCGCAACTGGCCGATTTGCAAATAAAATATTAGCAAATTGGCACTTTCCGCGGGGGGGGGGGGGGGGGGGGCGGGGAGGGGGTGTGAAGGGGGTGGAACGGAGGGCGCGGACTCAGAGTCCGCGTGATTCACCATCCGTTCCGCAAAAAGATACGCCGAAAACCTACTCCAGTCCTCAGCTGGCGTAGGTTTTCAGCGGTGCGCACCAGAGCGCACAGGATTTATGTAGAGGCAGTCTGCCTCTACATAAATCCCCGTAGCGCTGGAGATGCGGGGACATTTATAAGTCCGGCGTAAAAAACGCCGGACTTAATAAATATCCCCCTAAGTGTGTCTAACTACTCAATGTAAGTTGTATATTGTTCTTGTAAGGGGTTAACAGGAGTGGCTGCGGCACAGCGGGGAGCACTGGAGGGAACTGTGAGAGAGGGAGCTGTATAGAGAGTCTCTGTGGAGGAGTTACTGGTGCCTGGAGGGCTGAGAGACTTTGGTGAAGGGCATGCCAGGATTCTGGTTGGCTAAGTCCCAGAGACTATCCTGTGTGGACCTGGAATCTACTCCCTCTATGAACCTGCCATGATGATGCGTTCTGCATCTGTAGGTGTGAAGGTGTCTAGTTGGCGGACAGCTCTGAAGGCAGCGTGTAGTGCGAGTGCATAGTCTCTGAGGGTCTCACCTGGCTTCTAGTGTCTGAGGGGGACTGGATCTCAAATTCTTCCCTTAGCTTGTTGAGGTTGGCATCAACACTGGTCTTGTGAGCGGGTGCCCAGGTACGAACCTCCTCAGCTGCTGGTCCTTCTAACTGGTCTAGGAGAATCTCCACCCGCTGCTCAGGAGACATTTTAGTGATCTGCGCAGTGAGCCGGTGCTCTTGGGGCACCCCGGTAATATGGCAGGTTAGCCGTGTGTATGAAGAGAGAGGCAGGATGAGCTGCCATAGCAGGGGCTGATGAGGGAGCTGCCCCGGAGGATGGCGGTGGGTCCAGAAAGACAGATGCTGTGGCGGGCTGGCGGCAGCGCCGGCATCGGGCTGGGTGTCAGAATTTAGTGAATATATCTGTCCTATAAACGCCAGAAGATTGGTGGAGGTGAAATAGAAGCTCCAGTAGAAGATCAGGCACCTTTGGGTTCTTCTGCGACTTGTGGTGCAACAGGATCACGGTAGAAAGGAGCAGCAAGATAGCGGAGCCGGAACTTCTGGGCTTTTGGTTCCGCCTGGGGGCGGTGCTGCGGCTTTTACTTGGCTTTCCTGCGTTTGTGTGGGCGGGGTTTTCAAAAGTGGTGGTGTAGTTAGCAAATACAGTGTACAGTACCGAGTTAATAAAGATTGCTCCCCCACTTTTATGTCCCGATTTGGGGCAGTTATCTTCAGGGCAATAACGGTTTTGGTGGTCAGACAGCTGTTGTCCGCTTTGGCGGGAGAAATTGTACAGTTCTTGAACATGCAATAAAACGCACAAAGATTGTACCATACACAAAAATCACAAAAATAGGCAGCTACGAGGTTGGGATCCTGTTCGTGACGCCAATTCTGTGGCGGTGTACTGCTCTAAACTACTTAGCCAATGATGGTAGTGTCGTGACACCAGGGCTGCTCCAGCACACAGGTGTGATGTTGGTACCTGCTTTGTGTTGTGGCTGGCTGTGTTCCCCAAATGGTCAGTAACCTTCCAGGTTGTGATGGGTCCCTTGGGCTCTTGTCATGGTAGTCCTGAGTGGCAATTGACCCACCCAGAATATCATAACCGCTACCCACGGAGAGGAGAAAAATAATCCAAGGTGTGCGGCTAGTGTGTATAGGTGCTGGTGCGGAGGAAGAGTTGACTCAGTCCCAGTAATATAAAAATATAACAGCTTTACTGTACAGTCTCTTAGTAGTACAATACACTTTTGCAGCAAATAAATTAATCTTTACACAGACTTTAGTGATTGAACTTGTTTGTACTGAGGAGATGCTTGAAGGAGTAGAGTAGAGGTAGTTGTAGCGGTGCTTGAAAAGTTTAAAGTAGAGTAGCGTAGAGGAGAAGATTTTGTCAAGGGAGTCCTAACCCAATGTAGTACTGTACTCTGCCAGAACTTGAGAGAATACTTTAGAGTGAGTACAAGTTACTTGTACCTGTGTATAGACTTTAGTCAGACCACCTTCTGCCCTACAGTGTCAAGTGACTCGTCCTCCTAGGGTGATACAAGCCCCGGTCGTGGTTTCCTGGGTGAGGCTAAGCTCCCGGGGGTGTCCCAGTTACCTACACTACGAGATAGAATACGTGGACCTTGTATATCAGGATACTGCCCTGCACTTTTAGAGTGGTTCACGGCGTGGGCTAGAATGGTCCTAGACTCTTCTCCCTTGGTAGTGTTTAGCACTGCATAGTAGATATAGTGGGATTACTGAAAGAACTGTTTGTCCCTATCTGCATGTGCATACACACATGCAGTGGCGTAGCCACCGTGGTCGCGGGGGTCGCCGCCGCGACCGGGCCCGCCACAAGGGGGGCCCGCGGGGCCCCCCGATCAGTCACTCTTGTGACCGCAAGCATTGTTTTGCTTGCGGTCACAAGAGTCTGGCTCCGTCTTTCCCACGGCTGCTGCGCGGCTGCCGGAGGTGTCGCGTCTTACCCCCGGCAGCGCGCGCATCCCAGAACTCCCTGCGCGCCTTGGGCCCTGACTTCCGGTTTCCGGCGCGCAGGGAGTTCTGGGATGCGCGCGCTGCCGGGGATAAGACGCGGCAGCCGCGCAGCAGCCGGGGACAGATCGAAGGAGTGAGGATCAACGTGGGAGCGCGATGTCAGGTGAGTTAAGTTTTGTTTTTTTATCAGCCTGTACGGGTGGGGGGAAAGAGGGGGCCATCTATGAGGGTGGGGGGAAAGGAGGGGGCCATCTATGAGGGTGGGGGGAAAGGAGGGGGCCATCTATGAGGGTAGGGGGAAAGGAGGGGGGCCATCTATGAGGGTGGGGGGAAAGAGGGGGCCATCTATGAGGGTGGGGGGAAAGAGGGGGCCATCTATGAGGGTGGGGGGAAAGAGGGGGCCATCTATGAGGGTGGAGGGAAAGAGGGGGCCATCTATGAGGGTGGGGGGAAAGAGGGGGCCATCTATGAGGGTGGGGGGAAAGAGGGGGCCATCTATGAGGGTGGGGGGGAAGGAGGGGGGCATATATGAGGGTGGGGGGGAAGGAGGGGGGCATTTATGAGGGTGGGGGGAAAGAGGGGGGCCATCTATGAGGGTGGGGGGAAGGAGGGGGCCATCTATGAGGGTGGGGGGAAAGAGGAGCCATCTATGAGGGTGGGGGAAAGAGGGGCCATCTATGAGGGTGGGGGGGGGGAAGGGGACCATCTATAAGGGAGGGGGGGGTGAAGGGGACCATCTATAAAGGGGGGGGAAAGGGGACCATCTATAAGGGAGGGGGGGGGGAAGGGGACCATCTATAAGGGAGGGGGGGAAAGGGCACCATCTATAAGGGAGGGGGGGGGGGAAGGGGACCATCTATAAGGGAGGGTGGGGGGGAGAGGGGGCCATCTATAAGGGAGGGTGGGGGGAGAGGGGACCATCTATAAGGGAGGGTGAGGAGAGAGGGGGCCATCTATAAGGGAGGGGGTAGAGGGGGCCATCTATAAGGGAGGGGGTAGAGGGGGCCATCTATAAGGGAGGGGGTAGAGGGGGCCATCTATAAGGGAGGGGGGGAGAGGGGGCCATCTATTTGGGGGGGGCAACATAGGGGGAGAGGGAATACACAGAGGGGGGCATATATTATTAGGAGGTCACATAGAGTCAGGGCTACCCACTAAATGAGTGTGTAAAGGGGACAATACAGATGTGCAGTGTGTATATAGATGAGGATGGTGCCAGAGTGTGGAGCCTAATATGTCTGTCTGGCAGATTCTGTGGATTCGTGGCTCGGAGAAGTTCTCATAACGGCCTAGGACGGATGGAGAAGATGATGAAAAGGGAAGAACTCCGATCAGAGAAGACGTCCCCTGTGAGTCACCTGATATAACTGCACAGTAATGTATATGGTGTATAGAGCCTGTGTAGAGCTGGGGTCACCTCTATATGACTGGATGAGGTGATTTAGTATACTGGATTTGGTCAGTAACAATATGGTGGTGATGGTAGTGGTTGTGGTGTGGCGGTAATGTTTCCTCCCTATATACTGGTATTACTGGTAATATTGGTCTCAGTATACAGGATTTGGTCGGTAACAGTATGGCGGTAATAGGTAATATCTGTCTTGGTGTGTGTGTGTGTGTGTGTGTATATATATATATATATATATATATATATATATATACATACAGTGGTACCTTGGTTTAAGAGTAACTTCGTTTAAGAGCGTTTTGGTTTAAGAGCTCACAGTTTTTCAAAATTGTGACTTGGTTTAAGAGCATTGCTTTGGTTTAAGAACTTCCTGTATTGGGTGGGAGCGCGAGTGGAGAAGGGGCATGGCCTGCATAGCGGGGTCTACAGCACTGTACTCTAAACACCTTCCAAATCATAGCAGATCCACTTCAGGCTGGGGCTTACATCAGGGGACAGGACGGTGGAGGTAATCTCTCCATAGCTGTAACCCCTCTCTCCCCGAACAGAGAGCGCTGCATGTATGTGCCCACATCTGCCCCGCTCATTCCTTCATGCTCCCTGCAGTCTCTGTCAGCCCTTGTGTTTCCCATCCTCTCCATTACTGTACAGTACAGAATAATAAATATATTTGGGGTGTGGAACCAATTGTCTGCATTTACATGATTTCTTATAGGAAAATTTGCTTTGGTTTAAGAGTGGATTTGGATTACAAGCACGGTCCTGGAACGAATTATGCTCATAATCCAAGGCACCACTGTGTATATATATATATATATATATATATATATATACATACACACACACACACACACACACACACAACAATAGCATCACTTGGTCGTGAAAGGAGGGGGGGGGGGGGCCCAAGTTGGCCTCTCGCACCAGGGCCCAGGAGACATTAGCTACGCCCCTGCACACATGTCTTAGTTGAGTCTAGTCTGGTTTAGTCTAACTTGTCCCATGGAGCTAACTAACTCCTAACTCCTACTGGGTGTTGGTTTGTGGAGAGCAAAGCTAGGTAGAAAAAGAAAGAGCATCTCCCATTGGCTAGCACAATACACATGGCACAACAATAACCTATTGCTAACTTCAGCTGTGCGAACAAGAACATAGGTGTATAAAGAACACTGACATCTAGTGGTGAAACTATAGAATACTACCTTCATCACCACTCAACCTGGAGTGAGAACTTTACTTTGCCTTGGGAACTTGTGGACTGTGTGACCAGGGCCTCAATATACACCGCAAAGACAGTGTGACCAGGGCCTCAATATACACCGCAAAGACAGTGTGACCAGGGCCTCAATATACACCGCAAAGACTGTGTGTGACCAGGGCCTCAATATACACCGCAAAGACTGTGTGTGCCAGGGCCTCAATATACACCGCAAAGACTGTGTGTGCCAGGGCCTCAATATACACCGCAAAGACTGTGTGTGCCAGGGCCTCAATATACACCGCAAAGACTGTGTGTGACCAGGGCCTCAATATACACCGCAAAGACTGTGTGTGCCAGGGCCTCAATATACACCGCAAAGACTGTGTGTGACCAGGGCCTCAATATACACCGCAAAGACTGTGTGTGCCAGGG
The DNA here is from genome assembly GCF_027789765.1 of Dendropsophus ebraccatus. Classification (NCBI taxonomy): domain Eukaryota; kingdom Metazoa; phylum Chordata; class Amphibia; order Anura; family Hylidae; genus Dendropsophus; species Dendropsophus ebraccatus. Next base: position 90,649,571 of record NC_091465.1, on the reverse strand, counting down.
CCTCAATATACACCGCAAAGACTGTGTGACCAGGGCCTCAATATACACCGCAAAGACTGTGTGACCAGGGCCTAAATATACACCGCAAAGACTGTGTGTGACCAGGGCCTCAATATACACCGCAAAGACTGTGTGTGCCAGGGCCTCAATATACACCGCAAAGACTGTGTGTGACCAGGGCCTCAATATACACCGCAAAGACTGTGTGTGACCAGGGCCTCAATATACACCGCAAAGACTGTGTGTGACCAGGGCCTCAATATACACCGCAAAGACTGTGTGTGACCAGGGCCTCAACATACACCGCAAAGACTGTGTGTGACCAGGACCTCAATATACACCGCAAAGACTGTGTGTGACCAGGGCCTCAATATACACCGCAAAGACTGTGTGTGACCAGGGCCTCAATATACACCGCAAAGACTGTGTGTGACCAGGGCCTCAATATACACCGCAAAGACTGTGTGTGACCGGGGCCTCAACATACACCGCAAAGACTGTGTGTGACCAGGGCCTCAATATACACCGCAAAGACTGTGTGTGACCGGGGCCTCTGTACACCGCAAAGACTGTGTGTGACCAGGGCCTCAATATACACCGCAAAGACTGTGTGTGACCGGGGCCTCAACATACACCGCAAAGACTGTGTGTGACCAGGGCCTCAATATACACCGCAAAGACTGTGTGTGACCGGGGCCTCTGTACACCGCAAAGACTGTGTGTGACCAGGGCCTCAATATACACCGCAAAGACTGTGTGTGACCGGGGCCTCAACATACACCGCAAAGACTGTGTGTGACCAGGGCCTCAATATACACCGCAAAGACTGTGTGTGACCGGGGCCTCAATATACACCGCAAAGACTGTGTGTGACCGGGGCCTCAATATACACCGCAAAGACTGTGTGACCAGAGCCTCAATATACACCGCAAAGACTGTGTGTGACCGGGGCCCTGTGACCCTGCTCTGCCTCCTCTTTTTCTCGTCTTGTGTTGTGATATGGAGATACATGCCGTGCTGTTGTGCGGTGATAAGAGTGAAGAGCCGCATGGAAAACGCCATTCACAGAAGATCGCCAAAAAAGCGCTGAGCCAAACAAAATGTGAGAGTTTCTGTAGTAGCCAATCAGATTGCAGCCTTCTTTGCCCTAGAGCAGGTGACATATGACATTATAGGCTATGCCATTATAAGTGTTATTGTGTGTGTATGGGGCTGATCGGTCCCGCTATCAGTGATCATGGCAGGCGGTGTCCGTACACATGATGGGGGAATATGGATGATGGAGGCGCCGAAGCTTCTGTCTCCTCTCCCGTGTCATGTGATGGCGGTGCCTGAGCTGGTCTAGAACTACAACTCCCAGCATGTCCTGATCATGTCACTCATCGTATAGGGTAGGAAGTCATCCCCATCTGGTATAGAACTACAACTCCCAGCATGTCCTGATCATGTCACTCATTGTATAGGGTAGTAAGTCATCCCCATCTGGTATAGAACTGCAACTCCCAGCATGTCCTGATCGTGTCACTCATCATTTTGGGAGGAAAGTCATCCCCATCTGGTATAGAACTACAACTCCCAGCATGTCCTGATCGTGTCACTCATCGTATAGGGAGGGAAGTCATCCCCATCTGGTATAGAACTACAACTCCCAGCATGTCCTGATCGTGTCACTCATCGTATAGGGAGGGAAGTCATCCCCATCTGGTATAGAACTACAACTCCCAGCATGTCCTGATCATGTCACTCATCGTATAGGGAGGGAAGTCATCCCCATCTGGTATAGAACTACAACTCTTAGCATGTCCTGATCGTGTCACTCATTGTATAGGGAAGGAAGTCATCCCCATCTGGTATAGAACTACAACTCCCAGCATGTCCTGATCATGTCACTCATTGTATAGGGAGGAAAGTCATCCCCATCTGGTATAGAACTACAACTCCCAGCATGTCCTGATCATGTCACTCATTGTATAGGGAAGGAAGTCATCCCCATCTGGTATAGAACTACAACTCCCAGCATGTCCTGATCATGTCACTCATTGTATAGGGAAGGAAGTCATCCCCATCTGGTATAGAACTACAACTCCCAGCATTCCTCAATCAAATCAATGGGACATTATTTCTACGTGTTTTATTGGGGTTATTTATGGCTGCTCTGTACACAGCGCCACCCCTGTCCTCAGGTTGGATGTGGTACTACAATTCCGCTCCATACAGAGAACAGACGTGGCGCTGCTTCTATAAGAGAACGCACCGGTGTGACCAGGCCCCACTGGATAATAAGTAGTATTGTATGTTCTGCGTTATACAGGGGCCTGTTCACACCGATAAGCGGCAGCCGTGTACATCCATGGTAGTGATGGGTAGTTTGTGAGTGATTAGTTCATCTAGTTCACCATCCTGACAGAGATTAGTTCATTATGAACTAAACAGAAAGTGGGAGGAGCCAGTGATCCCTCATAGTGGGAGGAGCCAGTGATCCCTTATAGTGGGAGGAGCCAGTGATCCCTCATCCAGCTCCAGGAAACAAGCTCCCTGCTCTCACACTTGCTCTATAGCTCCTGATGCTGTAAAACACTATACCGCACACATCACATACAAATATAATAGTAATAATATTAATAACATTGAGATTGCACAGTAGACAGACACAGCCCATATGTGTGTATAAGAGAGAGAGAGAGACAGTTCCTATGTGTGGTTCATGTCCCTCACCTGTCTCTGGGATTAGATCGGCCTCCTGTAGCCTAGAAGATCAGTCTTGTAGCTAAAATCTTTACCCCCCGACTCCTGTCCTGTACTCACAATGGTGGCTGCTGATCTGCTCCTCAGCTCCCTCATACACATTCATTATGAGTCAGTACTCTACACCACCACAGGGGGCAGTGCTGGGCTCAGTCATATGCATCACATTGAACTAGACCTGATTCCTGATTCACTCTCAAACCATTTGGTTCAGCAATTCATCTAGTTCATTTAGTTCACAGGTCCCATGATGCCTCTCTCTATCAGCTCCTCATAGGACAGGGGTACTCAACAACTTTTAGTGAAGGTCCACTTACCGGGGTCTATTGTCAGGTGAAGGTCCGAGCTGAACATCAGTAGGAAACGTGTTTTGTTACTTTGTCACAAACGTTCAACTATTTATATACAGAATTGCTGCTTATTAGCGGGAAAAGTGGCATTTTTTCTCTCTCACCAGGCCTTTGATATTAGGTACAAAGGGGGTGACTGCCCTGGTAGTATATAGCCCCCCTGTTGCTCCCCCAGTAGTGTATAGCCCCCCCTGTGCGCTCTCCTTCAGTAGTATATAGCCCCCTGTTGCTCCCCCAGTAGTATATAGCCCCCCTGTGCACTCTCCCCCTGTAGTATATAGCCCCCTGTGAGCTCCCCCCAGTAGTATATAGCCTCCCCGTGTGCTCTGCCCCTGTAGAATATAGCCCCCTGTGCACTCTCCCCCAGTAGTATATAGCCCCCTGTGAGCTCCCCCCAGTAGTATATAGCCCCCCTGTGCGCTCTCCCCCTGTAGTATATAGCCCCCTGTGCGCTGTCCCCCAGTAGTATATAGCCCCCTGTGAGCTCCCCCCAGTAGTATATAGCCCCCTGTGAGCTCCCCCCAGTAGTATATAGCCCCCTGTGCGCTGTCCCCCAGTAGTATATAGCCCCCTGTGAGCTCCCCCCAGTAGTATATAGCCCCCCTGTGCGCTCTCCCCCTGTAGTATATAGCCCCCTGTGCGCTGTCCCCCAGTAGTATATAGCCCCCTGTGAGCTCCCCCCAGTAGTATATAGCCCCCTGTGAGCTCCCCCCTGTAGTATATAGCCCCCTGTGCGCTGTCCCCCAGTAGTATATAGCCCCCTGTGAGCTCCCCCCAGTAGTATATAGCCCCCTGTGAGCTCCCCCTGTAGTATATAGCCCCCCCATGCACTGTCCCCCTGTAGTATATAGCCCCCTGTGAGCTCCCCCCAGTAGTATATAGCCCCCTGTGAGCACCCCCTAGTAGTATATAGCCCCCCTTGTGCTTTCCCCCTGTAGTATATAGCCCCTGTGAGGTCCCCCCTGTAGTATATAACCCCCTGTGCTCTCCCCCCAGTAGTATATAGCCCCCTCAGTAGTATATAGCCCCCTGTGAGGTCCCCCCTGTAGTATATAGCCCCCTGTGCGCTCCCCCCAGTAGTATATAGCCCCCTCAGTAGTATATAGCCCCCTGTGAGGTCCCCCCTGTAGTATATAGTCCACCTGTGCGCTCTCCCCTTGTAGATGCCCCCCAGACAGAAAAAGAAAATAACAAAAACAACTCACCTAGCACCTCGTTCCCCGCTGCGGCTGTCTTCGTCTCTTCCCGTCGGTCCGGCCCCCGGCTGATACGCGCTCTGTAGGGATGTCCCGGGGATTCCCCAGCAGAGCGCGCATCAGTGACCTCAGCGTACGCCGCCAGCCTGCCCTTCCGGGATGGACAGGCCGGCAGCGTACACTGAGGTCTGTGGTGCGCGCTCTGCTGGGGAATCCCCGGGACATCCCTACAGAGCGCGTATCAGCCGGGGGCCGGACCGACACTGCCCCCAGCCCCACAGGCGTACTGACATCTAAGGACAGTACGCCTATGGGGCGGGAGGCAGTGCGGTGGGGAGCGGGACGGACCGGATCCGGGGCGGTTAGGAGGTCTGACCAGGGGTCCGGACAGCTGGCCTCCGCGGTCCGGGTTCGGACTGGGGTCCGCCAGTTGAGGACCCCTGTCATAGGATATGGCTGGAGAATCAGCAGGCTGTTTTAGAGGAAGGTTTTCTTTGCCCCCATAGCAGCCAATCACAGCTCAGCTTTCTGATATTGCTCTGGCAAGTGAGAGAACTGGAGAATGATGAAAGTTAAACATTTAAAAAAAAGTAAGCTTTCCAGTACTTATCAGTTGCTGTATGCCCCACATGAAGTCATGTAATCTTCCCAGTCTGACACAGAGCTCCTTGCAACATGACATTCTGTAGGGCATACAGCAGCTGATAAGTACTGGGAGGCTGGAATATTTAAAAAAGAAAAAAAGGAAATTACTAACTTGAATAAATAACTTTAGAATGTATTTTCTCCAGAGTTCCCCTTTAACAAAAGTTGGTTATATAATGATCAGATGTATTAACTATATCTGATCATTTTAACAGACTATAACTCCTCCTAGGAGCCGGAGCTTCTGTGTAATGAACCAGAACTGATCAATATCTTCTCAGCAGAATCCAGAGAAATACGGAACTAACTGAACTCATCACCAAAACGAACTAGATTTCCCATCACTAATCCAGGGGTGCGTTGCATAGCAACCAGCCAGCCAGCGGATCCCTCGCCACACCCCGTCACAGTAACCAATCAGAGCCCCTGTTTATTTCACCCAGCACTGATAGCGGGATGAAACCTGGGCTCTGATTGGCTGCCGTGAGTCCCGAGGTTCCGCCGTGATCTCACTGTGGAGGAGAAGTGCCCGGAGACTCACGTGCCCTCACTCTGCCCTAAAGCAACATGGCGGCGATTCTCTACGTCACGAAGCAGACGAACTGCGAACGTCGGGCACCGCCCACCCGAGGTCTGAAGCGGAAGTGACGTAGAATTTGTGCGCTGCAAAGAATTCTGTGTGTACGGTAGAGAAGGAGCCCGGTTCAGCGGCTGCTGCGGCCCTGTGAGGCGGCATCATGGCGGCGAAGAGCGGCGAGGAGAAGCTGAAGGAGATGGAGGCGGAGATGGCGCTGTACGTAGTGTGCTGCCCCCACCCTCGTGTCTTACATAGCTGCTCTACAGTGTGGGCCCCTCCATAAGGAAGAGCAGGCAGTGTATGGGGGCCCCTCCATAAGGAAGAGCAGGCAGTGTATGGGGGCCCCTCCATAAGGAAGAGCAGGCAGTGTATGGGGGCCCCTCTATAAGGAAGAGCAGGCAGTGTATGGGGGCCCCTCTATAAGGAAGAGCAGGCAGTGTATGGGGAGCCCCTCTATAAGGAAGAGCAGGCAGTGTATGGGGGGCCCCTCCATAAGGAAGAGCAGGCAGTGTATGGGGGCCCCTCCATAAGGAAGAGCAGGCAGTGTATGGGGGCCCCTCCATAAGGAAGAGCAGGCAGTGTATGGGGGGCCCCTCCATAAGGAAGAGCAGGCAGTGTATGGGGGCCCCCTCTATAAGGAAGAGCAGGCAGTGTATGGGGGGCCCCTCCATAAGGAAGAGCAGGCAGTGTATGGGGGCCCCTCCATAAGGAAGAGCAGGCAGTGTATGGGGGGCCCCTCCATAAGGAAGAGCAGGCAGTGTATGGGGGCCCCCTCTATAAGGAAGAGCAGGCAGTGTATGGGGGCCCCTCCATAAGGAAGAGCAGGCAGTGTATGGGGGGCCCCTCCATAAGGAAGAGCAGGCAGTGTATGGGGGCCCCTCCATAAGGAAGAGCAGGCAGTGTATGGGGGCCCCTCCATAAGGAAGAGCAGGCAGTGTATGGGGGCCCCTCCATCAGGAAGAGCAGGCAGTGTATGGGGGCCCCTCCATAAGGAAGAGCAGGCAGTGTATGGGGGTCCCTCCATAAGGAAGAGCAGGCAGTGTATGGGGGCCCCTCCATAAGGAAGAGCAGGCAGTGTATGGGGGACCCTCTATAAGGAAGAGCAGGCAGTGTATGGGGGACCCTCTATAAGGAAGAGCAGGCAGTGTATGGGGGCCCCTCTATAAGGAAGAGCAGGCAGTGTATGTGGGGCCCCTTTATAAGGAAGAGCAGGCAGTGTATGGGGGGCCCCTCCATAAGGAAGAGCAGGCAGTGTATGGGGGGCCCCAACATAAGGAAGAGCAGGCAGTGTATGGGGGGCCCCAACATAAGGAAGAGCAGGCAGTGTATGGGGGCCCCTCCATAAGGAAGAGCAGGCAGTGTATGGGGGCCCCTCTATAAGGAAGAGCAGGCAGTGTATGGGGGACCCTCTATAAGGAAGAGCAGGCAGTGTATGGGGGCCCCTCCATAAGGAAGAGCAGGCAGTGTATGGGGGCCCCTCCATAAGGAAGAGCAGGCAGTGTATGGGGGACCCTCTATAAGGAAGAGCAGGCAGTGTATGGGGGACCCTCTATAAGGAAGAGCAGGCAGTGTATGGGGGTCCTGTATACAGCCGCTCCCTCATAGTAGTGGAGGGGGGTCCTGTATACAGCCGCTCCCTCATAGTAGTGGAGGGGGGTCCTGTATACAGCCGCTCCCTCATAGTAGTGGAGGGGGGTCCTGTATACAGCCGCTCCCTCATAGTAGTGGAGGGGGGTCCTGTATACAGCCGCTCCCTCATAGTAGTGGAGGGGGGTCCTGTATACAGCCACTCCCTCATAGTAGTGGAGGGGGTGATTTATACTTATCAGACATATAATGTGACTTCATTGGCTGTTTGTATTGCAGGTTTGAGCAGGAGGTGCTGGGGGCCCCTGTGGCGCTGCCCCCCGGAGAGCCTGTTCCGCTGCCTGTACCATTGGCCATCCCTGCTGTTCCTGTCATACGTCCCATTATAGCCACAAACACCTACAGTCAGGTGAGGGGTCATCTCAGTGCAAGGGCGGGCTGCACTACCTCTTCAGTGCGACCCCAGCCACACCACAACTATTATGCAGCTTGTGTCCTGATGCAGCACTAATGTCTGCCATCCCTCTCCATAACAGGTGCAGCAGAGTCTGGAGGCGCGGGCAGCTGCGGCAGCAAGTGTGGTCACTCCTCTAATGGTTCCCCCTGTGCCATTTGTCGGACCAGGTTAGTATAAAGATTGTGTGGGATTATATCCAATGTACTGATCCTCAGAGCTGCACTCACTATTCTGCTGGATGGGGTCACTGTGTACATACATTACTGATCCTGAGTTACATCCTGTATTATACTCCAGAGCTGCACTCACTATTCTGCTGGTGAGGTCACTGTGTACATACATTACTGATCCTGAGTTACATCCTGTATTATACCCCAGAGCTGCACTCACTATTCTGCTGGTGAGGTCACTGTTTACAACCATTACATTACTGATCCTGTATTATACTCCAGAGCTGCACTCACTATTCTGCTGGTGGGGTCACTGTGTACATACATTACATTAATGATCCTGAGTTACATCCTGTATTATACTCCAGAGCTGCACTCACTATTCTGCTGGTGGGGTCACTGTGTACATACATTACTGATCCTGAGTTACATCCTGTATTATACCCCAGAGCTGCACTCACTATTCTGCTGGTGGGGTCACTGTGTATATACATACATTACTGATCCTGTATTATACCCCAGAGCTGCGCTCACTATGCTGCTGGTGAGGTCACTGTGTACATATATACATTACTGATACTGTATTATACCCCAGAGCTGCACTCACTATTCTGCTGCTGGGGTCACTGTGTATATACATACATTACTGATCCTGTATTATACCCCAGAGCTGCGCTCACTATGCTGCTGGTGAGGTCACTGTGTACATATATACATTACTGATACTGTATTATACCCCAGAGCTGCACTCACTATTCTGCTGCTGGGGTCACTGTGTACATACATTACATTACTGATCCTGTATTATACCCCAGAGCTGCGCTCACTATGCTGCTGGTGAGGTCACTATCTAGTATAGCTGTATAGTGGTGATGTAGCTGAGCTGTGTGTGTACAGGTGACAGTGGCAGCCTGACTATCATTGGCTCACATGTGATGTAGTGGGGTTATATTCCCACATACCCCATGATCTTGCTTTAGTGGCATTACAGCATCATCTGAACAGGCACAACCTTTATTCCCCTGAAGTTCCTGAGTTCTTTATTGCAGCGGTTGATTTGAGGGGCGGTATTATTTACAGGTGACTGGAGCTCCAATGGGCTCGTGCTTCTCGCCCACCCTGGTAAATCTATACATGTCGCGGTGGGAGGAGGAGACACATCCATTCAGAGGCAGTATAGTCTGGCCCGGACGTTCTATCGACCACCGATGTGACGTCCGTACCAGACTTCATTCATTTCATCAATAATAATACTTTACACTCACTCGCTCCCAGCGAAATTCAACTTAAGTTCCAATTGCCGCAGACACATAATCTGTATGTAAAGCAGGTCCATAAATTCTGTATAACTAGGCTAAGGGATGTGAGGAAGGAATCACACCAACAAATTGGATGGCATCATAGGGAACTCGCCCAATAAAGCCTCCATCCACATGCTCTACAAGGCCCTACAGAATAATTTCCTGAAAATTAACCCTAAAACCATCTTCCACAAGTGGGGCCCCGCTAACGGGGGATGACGATATTACGGAGGTGATATTGGAGGGTTGGGCGACTATTAGAAAGTGTGTGGTGAATGAAAGATGGAGAGAGACTTATTTTAAGCTGGCACATTCTGCTTTATACGGATTTAACCCCATCCCTCCCCGATAGAATCACAGACTGCCCAAAATGCCGCACTCCACTGACTAACTTATGGCATGGCGTGTGGACATGCGCATCAACTGTGTCCTACTGGAATATGATGGTCTCATATTTGGGACCACTATAAGGGGAAGCTGACTCTATCCAAAAGAACTGTTGTTCCACCAACTTGGGCCCCCTGAAAGCGCTGACAGACCTAAGACCATACCCCAGTTAGTGCATATTACATTATTGGGGGCATTGAGATGTTTGTTCACTAACTGGCTGCAACCTAATGTACCAGATATAGATATGGGGATATCACAACTGAAATTCTTTCTAGGGGTAGATAGGGTTGATACTGAGAGACACAAGGATTCGGGTACTAAACTTTTCTTTAAGAAATGGAGACCATTTATACTTTGGCACTATGACACTGATGGAATCTGTGATATTGTCCGCCCATTTCCAATGACTAAATGGTATTGCACAGAATTGCTTAAAGAGAACCTATCACCTAAAAATCACTTTCCCTATTATCAAAGTACAACTCTCCCTAAGTCTGTCTATGAAGATACAGGCGGCCTTTGCAGTCTGTATCTTATACTTTACCCAATTCCTGGTTTTCGGTGCAGCAAGGCCGGGCACCGCTATCTTGATTATGTCACTTGCGTTCCACAGTGGTGACGTAATCAAGAAGGCGCCGGCCTTCCTGCACTGCAAAAGAGGATTGGGTAAAGTATAAGATACAGACTGCAAAGGCAGCCTGTACCTTCATTTTGTGTAACCATGAAGATACAGACTGCCTTTGCAGTCTGTATCTTATACTTTACCTGATCCTGTTCTGGACCGCTGTGGAACGCAAGTGACGTAATCAAGATGGCGGCACCGGCCTTACTGCAGCGAACAAGAAGATCAGGTAAAGTATAAGATACAGACTGCAAAGGCAGTCTGTATCTTCATGGTTACACTAACAGGGTGAGTCAGGACAGACATACACAGCGATCTCACGCTGTATAGCGCGAGATCGCTGTGTATTCACAGAGCGGCGGGCAAAGGCTCATGGTAGCCCTTCCCGCCGCTCGGCATGCTGGGAGTTTCCTGTCTCGAGCCGAAAGCCTTCCCTGGTAACCTTCAGGCAGCAAGTTGTCACCCCATGCACACAATCATGGCTACGTTTACACGGAGCAATAATTCACCCAATCGATCGTTTAACGATTTTGAAGCAACGATTTTTTTTTTATAACAATCAGTGTTTAGACGAATAAATCTTTAGAAAAATCGTAAGAAAATTTGTAAGAAAAATCGTTAATGTGATCGTTTTTAAATTTAGCAGTTTTCACACCTTATTTCATATCTTACATCATGGTGTTTGTTCAAGTAAAAAGTGTCCTTTTATCAACTGCAGATTGTATTAAGTGGGCGTGGCCTTATGGCATTAGCGCCACTTAGCCCCGCCCACAACGGCACCGTTGGCGAGGGTCGGGGCCAACTGTAACATTGTGGGCGGGGCTAAGTGGCGCTAATGCCATAAGGCCCTGCCCACTTAACACAATCTGCAGTTGATAAAACATGACAAGCACCATGATGTATGATATAATGGCTGAAGAAGGTGTGAGGCGAGGACCAGGTAGCAGCCTTGCAGATTTGTTCTAGAGAGGCTGCTGATTTGGCTGCCCAGGAGACTGCAGTGGCTTTGGTAGAATGAGCTTTAAGACCCGATGGAGCTTCTTTCCCTCTGGCCGAGTAAGACTCACAGATGGCAGTCTTGATCCAACGGGCTATAGAACCTTTGGAGGCTTTTTTACCTTTGTTAGGGCCTTGAAACTGGACCAACAGATTTTCATCCTTCCTCCAAGGTTTAGTGGTTTCCAGATACTGAAGGATAGAACGTCTAACGTCCAGGTGATGAAATGACTTTTCTTTCTCATTTTTCGGTTTGTCACAGAATGAAGGAATAATGATGTCTTGGGACCTGTGAAAATTGGTTTAGTTTAAACACTATTTTGTCATCTAGAATGGTACAGTAAGGTTGCATAATAGACAATGCCTGAATCTCTCCTACTCTCCTTGCTGTTATAGCAATAAGAAAAGCAGTTTTGATAGTAAGTAATTTCAGAGAAATCTCGTGTAAGGGCTCAAATGGTCTGTCTGAGAGACCTAGAAGAACAGTATTCAAGTCCCACGGCTTGATTCTAGATACTGCCTTGAAGAATCTCTTGATCCATTGATGCTCAGCAATTCTGGTATCCTAAATGCATCCTAAAGCCGAGACCTGAACCTTCAAAGTACTTAAGGAGAGACCTTTGTCTAGTCCAGCTTGGAGAAAGTCCAATATTTTTGGAATGTCTGGTTGTGCTAAATCAGGAGGAGGATCCCCACACCAGGAGCAAAACGTCTTCCACTGTTTAAGGTATATGGTCGATGTTATGTTTTTCTTACTTTTCAGGAGAGTATTCACTACTCTAGAGGACAAGCCCCTGGCTGTAAGGATGGACTTTTCAGTAGCCAGGCAGTTAAATGGAGGCTTTGTAGGTCCGGATGATGAAGAGGTCCCTGGGACAGGAGATCTGCTTGGAGAGGAAGAGGAAAGGGATCTTGAGTTGCTATGGAGAATAGGAGACTGAACCAACTCCTCTTCGGCCAGTGGGGAGCTATGAAGATCACCGTGGTGTTGCTGGAGCGTATCTTTTGTAATCTTCTCTCATTGACTGTGGAACAAAGACAGCCTTCCCCCCACTCTGGAGCTGTCACTTGTTTTTTCCATCAAGAGGGATTAAGGAGGAATCCCTTGCCGCGTCCTCCTTTAGGGTAGGACCATCTTCCTCCTTTACCTTTAAACTCGTCTCTTCTTTGGGTGTACTGTGTGTAGTGACAAAAAGGTTTCTTACCTTTCTCTTGTTTAGGCGTAGGGAAATCCTTTTTCTTATCAGCCGCCTTATCCAGGATCTCCTCAAGGCAGGAACCAAAGAGTAGATCGCCTTCAAAAGGAATTTGACCCAGTTTTATTTTAGATGCTGCATCGCCCTGCCAATTTCTTAACCAAAGGGATCTTCTGGTTGCGTTCGAGAGGGCAGCTGACTTGGCGGCCATCCTAACTGATTCAGCAGAAGCATCTGCCAAAAAACCTGTTGCCAATTTCAGCATAGGGATGGTTTTAAGGATGTCTTCCCTAGAGGTAGTACCTCCCAGGTGTGCTTCTAACTCTTCTAACCATATGAAGAGCGCCCTGGATATGTTTGTAGCTGCTATATTTGGATTAATAATAGCTGCAGAAGCTTCCCAGGATTTCCTCAGTAGTCCTTCCATTTTTCTATCCATTGCATCTTTTAGCTGGGAGGCATCTTCAAAAGGAAGCATTGTCTTCTTTATTATCTTGGATACTTTGGGAATACTAGCCCATGTTTCAGTATCCTTTTCATCAAAAATTAGTCTGTTACTAAATTCTTTAGGTACAAACAATCTTTTTTCAGGTCTCCTTCCACTCTGCTTTAATAAGATCTTTCATATTTTCATGAATGGGGAAAACTTTCTTTTTCTTGGGCTTAAAGGACAACTCCCGCGGGACCCCACAAAAAAAACCAAAACACAGTCACCATACTCACCATCCCTCCGGTGACGATCGCCACTCGATTCGCCCACCGTCCGCCTCTCCGACGTCCAGCGATGTCTCTGATTTCCGGGTCCTGGGGATGGAAAAGGCTGCCGGTGCACTTGCGCACCGGCAGCCTTTTCATTGTCTGGAGTGCATCACATGGCTTCCAGCAACCTCAGCCAATCAGGGCTGAGCAAGCTGGAAGCCATGTGATGCGCTCCAGCCAATGAAAAGGCTGCTGGTGCGCATGTGCGTCCCATTCACTTTCTATGAAGACGCCGAAGAGGAAGACCCGGACCGCACCGCGCCTCTGACGTCGTCGTCACCAGATGCCGCCTGGGAGAAGAGGACTGTGACGATTGTAATAGGTAATGTATACATTCTTTAACTTCCGGGGGGAGGGAGTCCAAAAGTGGGGGAAGGGGGCCAGACCGGGTATTTAACCACATTACAAAGTTTATATAACTTTGTGATGTGTGCTAAATAAGCTAAAAAAAATTTTCTTGGGAGTTGTCCTTTAAGGCCTCCGAGGATAGCAATTGGAATAGATACAGGCTGTTCAGAATCATCAATACCCATGACACTTCTTATGGCTCTAATTAGGTTTTCTGAGTCCTCAGAGGAAAAGTAAAACTTCCCAGATTCCTTAGGGGCGGGATCAGTAGGGATCTCACCTCTTCAGAATCTTCCTTTTCTCTCCTCAGACTCAAAATCTGATATAACATATTTGCGCTTTTTGGGTGGAGGTGGAGATTTGCAAGCAGGGGAAGTGGTAGCGGAAGTGGTTGTAGCAGAGGGGGTTAATTTAGACACAGAGGATTTAATTTCCTGAGGAATAACCTTGCGCAATTCCTCTGAGATGGATACACGTGAAGAGGGATGCAGCTTATTGTAGCCCACTTTACATAGTTGCTTAGCATAATCATCGGGTATTTTATCATCACAGCCCACACATCTTCTACTTTTTGGCTTTTTTTTGTGTCTCTTTTTCTCCCTAAGGGCGCCTTCACACCTACCGGATCCACAGCGGATCTCACTTCTGCGGATTCGAAGTGAGAACCGCTGCGGATCCGGTACCATTCACCCCTATGATAGCACATATTCGCAGCGGGATTAACATCCCGCTGTGAATATGTGCTTTAACCCCTCGCTGTTCGCAGCCCCGCTGCCGCATTAGCCCATCCTCGGCCGCATCCCCCCGCCGCATCCAGCAGCCCGCATCCCCGGCCGCATCCTGCAACCCGCCGCTGCGGCTGCAGTGAGGCTCCCAGCTCCGGTATCGCTAATGGGCGGGAGCCTCACTGGAGCTGTGCCGCCGAGCAGGTACTTTATGCTCTCGGCGGCAGGCTGCAGGATGCGGGCTGCTGCATGCGGCGGGGGATGGGGATGCGGCGGCAGGGCTGCTGACAGCGAGGGGTTAAAGCACATATTCACAGCGGGATGTTAATCCTGCTGCGAATATGTGCTCTCATAGAGGTGAATGTGACCGGATCCGCAGCGGTTCTCGCCTCGAATCCGCAGAGGTGAGATCCGCTGTGGATCCGGTAGGTGTGAAGGCGCCCTAAGAGAAAGAAGAGCGAGCCAAGGAAACAATTATAGGAAAAAGGAATCAGCATAAAGGATCGCTTTTCCTAAGTGAAAAGAGAGACCCCAAGGGGTTAACTCACAGAGGCGGCAGTAGACTCCGCAGCCTCTCCTGTAGCAGCAGGAGAATCCATGATGGCAAGGAGAGAGAGAGAGAGATAGGTACCTCTTACCCTTAAATTCTGCTGGGTCCGATTTGAATTTGGCACCCACTGAGTCACCTGACGCCACTGCCGAACTTCCGGTCCGCCTCCTGCACGTCTCTGGATAGGAGTTTTTTTTGTATTTGGCGCCAAAAACGTAATGCCGCGATCCCGGAAATCCATACAGGGCATCGTGCGCCGGCGTCTGACGCCATCCGTATGTCACATCCGCCGCGCGCCTAGGTGCACCTCAGCTCACGAGGGGAAGCGTCAACCTGGATCTTCTCCCTGCATCAACCCATATTGAGCGCCGCAGGGAGACCGGGACCACGAGGGATCCAACGAGGGGCCCAACACTGAGCCACGACCGGACCTTGCAGGGGGAACAGAGGACCACTCCGGACCGCATCCTAAGGCTATAGTCCCGACCCATGACCTGAAAGGATCACAGGTAACTCTGTATTCCGTCTGATCCTGACAGGAACAGGAAAAACACTGAGGTGGGATTGGGGAAGTGCCCTTTTAACCTCTCTGTATTTCCTGTTCCTGTTAGGTCAAGGGTGACATCCTCCATGTGGTGCTGTCATGTGGACGATGTATAAAGACTGTTTGCTAAAAATTCGCAGATTGTTTCGTGTAAACGATGAACAACGATTTGAGAACATGTTAAAAGATCAAAATGAACGATTTTTTTTTTTGCTCATCACTTGATCGTTTGCTGTGTTTAAATGGAACGATTATCGCTCAAATGCGATCGTTACTGCGAAAATTCAAACGATAAGCGTTCCGTGTAAACGCAGCATTAGACGCGCCTTTTCAGATGATGCAGATTACCAACAGCAGACTGTTATGCTGGAGGAGAGACTCAGGAAAAGAGGCTATGACCATGGATGCTAAGGAGAGCCAGAGAAATGGCCGCCTCTAGAGACAGGGACTCGCTCCTCCAGCCAGTCGGTAACAGGACAGTGACAAAAATAATAGGAAAATAGGGAAACCTGTTCTTTCCCCATCCTATAGCAGGCAGCTTACTATGGTTATACATGTCATTCATAAACACCTGCCAATCCTGTATCAGGACAGGAAGCTGAGTGACATCTTATAGAATGGTTGGCAGCTAGTGGCACGTCCTGGCACTTCAGTTGGCAATATTGTGTCCCCATCGATGCTACCCGAGGCCTCCAGAAAGAGTGTCCCCATCGATGCTACCCCAGGCCTCCAGTAAGAGTGTCCCCATCGATGCTATCCCAGGCCTCCAGTAAGAGTGTCCCCATCGATGCTATCCCAGGCCTCCAGTAAGAGTGTCCCCATCGATGCTACCCGAGGCCTCCAGTAAGAGTGTCCCCATCGATGCTACCCCAGGCCTCCAATAAGAGTGTCCCCATCGATGCTACCCGAGGCCTCCAGTAAGAGTGTCCCCATCGATGCTACCCCAGGCCTCCAGTAAGAGTGTCCCCATCGATGCTACCCGAGGCCTCCAGTAAGAGTGTCCCCATCGATGCTACCCCAGGCCTCCAATAAGGGTGTCCCCATCGATGCTACCCGAGGCCTCCAGTAAGAGTGTCCCCATCGATGCTACCCCAGGCCTCCAGTAATAGTGTCCCCATCGATGCTACCCCAGGCCTCCAATAAGAGTGTCCCCATCGATGCTACCCCAGGCCTCCAGTAAGAGTGTCCCCATCGATGCTACCCCAGGCCTCCAGTAAGTGTCCCCATCGATGCTACCCCAGGCCTCCAGTAAGAGTGTCCCCATTGATGCTACCCAAGGCCTCCAGTAAGAGTGTCCCCATCGATGCTACCCCAGGCCTCCAGTAAGAGTGTCCCCATCGATGCTACCCAAGGCCTCCAGTAAGAGTGTCCCCATCGATGCTACCCCAGGCCTCCAGTAAGAGTGTCCCCATCGATGCTACCCCAGGCCTCCAGTAAGAGTGTCCCCATCGATGCTACCCAAGGCCTCCAGTAAGAGTGTCCCCATCGATGCTACCCCAGGCCTCCAATAAGAGTGTCCCCATCGATGCTACCCCAGGCCTCCAGTAAGAGTGACCCCATCGATGCTACCCCAGGCCTCTAGTAAGAGTGTCCCCATCGATGCTACCCGAGGCCTCCAGTAAGAGTGTCCCCATCGATGCTATCCCAGGCCTCCAGTAAGAGTGACCCCATCGATGCTACCCCAGGCCTCTAGTAAGAGTGTCCCCATCGATGCTACCCGAGGCCTCCAGTAAGAGTGTCCCCATCGATGCTATCCCAGGCCTCCAGTAAGAGTGACCCCATCGATGCTACCCCAGGCCTCCAGTAAGAGTGTCCCCATCGATGCTATCCCAGGCCTCCAGTAAGAGTGTCCCCATCGATGCTATCCCAGGCCTCCAGTAAGAGTGTCCCCATCGATGCTACCCCAGGCCTCCAGTAAGAGTGTCCCCATCGATGCTACCCCAGGCCTCCAATAAGAGTGTCCCCATCGATGCTACCCAAGGCCTCCAGTAAGAGTGTCCCCATCGATGCTACCCCAGGCCTCCAATAAGAGTGTCCCCATCGATGCTACCCCAGGCCTCCAGTAAGAGTGTCCCCATCGATGCTACCCCAGGCCTCCAGTAATAGAGTGCATCTGGCAAAAAAGCCTTTCTGTTTCAGCCAATGTGTACAAGTTTGCGCACAAGACAAAAACATTTGTAGGTACGAACAAGTCCCACAATATCCAGTCATTTATTAGCTGCTATTCACACCATGCAGTTTATGCCATTCATTGTTCCTCTTGTAACCTTATGTATGTGGGATGCACTGCCCGGAAAATGAACACCTGCCTAGCGGACATGTAAAATCCTCAGGTGCAGCTAAGCACTTTATTGATCACCATGAAGGAGATGTAATTAGAATGTAAGAGGTGGTGACTGGAAGCAGAAGCTTCTCAAACTAAATACACACTTTCCAGCAGGTTTAAGCTTCAGATCAGATCTTCTTTATATCTATGAATAGTTTTTTATTTATTAAAAAAAAAAAAATCCCTATGCTGATACTTGTAGTGCACCACTCTTTCATCCTTAGGACGTCTGCTTTCTTTCCATGTGAATTTGGCTCTACAATTGTAATAGCTAATCAGCATTGTGCAGGTTGCAGGTTGTGTGAACCTGACTGGACACCATGTGGTGAGAGGGTGTTTCTTCTGTTGTTTTTATCTGTGTGTATGTGTATATATGTGTAATAAAAAAAAAAAAAAAAAAAAAAAAATATATGTATATGTGTATGTATGTATGTATGTATATATATATGTATGTATGTATATATATATATATATATATATATATATATATGTATCAGGTAGGTGTAGACGGGGCTGGTATTTAAAGTCCATAAGCTCCGCCCATAATCAGTGACATCATAATTACATGATTATATAAACAATCTTCAAAAATACTTATTACAGTCTACAAATTCCATTTTAAACATAATACAGTGTGAAGTGATAGTGACTGATCATAAAAATAAAGATAAATATAAAAATAAAGTCCGATCCTGTATCGATGCAGTATCGTCCACATAATTCATAATAGATCCAGCTCATATACATTAAAGGGTTAATGGAGAGAGGCCGTCTCCAATTTAATGTATATGAGCTGGATCTATTATGAATTATGTGGACGATACAGGATCGGACTTTATTTTTATATTTCTTTATTTTTATGATCAGTCACTATCACTTCACACTGTATTATGTTTAAAATGGAATTTGTAGACTGTAATAAGTATTTTTGAAGATTGTTTATATAATCATGTAATTATGATGTCACTGATTATGGGCGGAGCTTATGGACTGTAAATACCAGCCCCTTCCTCCACATGCGTATATGTTGCTTGAAAAAGGTTTCATCGAGAAACTGAAACGTTGTATTGCACATTATGGGTGAGTAAATCCACCGCATTTTTTCACTATTTCGGAGTGCCGCCTTCTTACCTTATTGTATGTGTGTGTGTGTGTGTATATATATGTATATATATATATATATATATATATTAGAGCTGGGCGATATGGCCAAAAAATAAAATCTCGATTTTTTTTTTTTTTTTTTTTTTTTTTTTTTTTTTTTTTTTTTTTTTAAATTTTGGACGATTCTCGATTTAAATCTCGATTTTTTTTCCTTTTTGCTAAATAAACAGAATAGTTTTGTCCTTGCAGCATCAGATACTATTTTAATGACATTTGAGACAACTGTATTGCTTCTCACTGTAACAGTGCTCCCCTGTAGTAGACAAGCCCCCTGTGTGCCATTCTGGGCCCCCATATAGTATAGGAGATCTTCTTTGTGTGTTTAGTAGTGGAGGTATAGTGGATAAGGGGTGTAGTAGTAGTAGTACAGGTAAAGATGAGGGGTGTAGTAGTACAGGTACAGATGAGGGCTGTAGTAGTACAGGTATAGATGAGGGGTGTAGTAGTAGTACAGGTATAGATGAGGGGTGTAGTAGTAGTACAGGTATAGATGTGGGCTGTAGTAGTACAGGTATAGATGAGGGGTGTAGTAGTAGTACAGGTATAGATGAGGAGTATAGTAGTAGTACAGGTATAGATGAGGGGTGTAGTAGTAGTACAGGTATAGATGAGGGGTGTAGTAGTAGTACAGGTATAGATGAGGGATGTAGTAGTAGTACAGGTATAGATGAGGGGTGTAGTAGTAGTACAGGTATAGATGAGGGGTGTAGTAGTAGTACAGGTATAGATGAGGGGTGCAGTAGTAGTACAGGTATAGATGAGGGGTGCAGTAGTAGTACAGGTATAGATGAGGGGTGCAGTAGTAGTACAGGTATAGATGAGGGGTGTGGTAGTAGTAGTACAGGTATAGATGAGGGGTGTAGTAGTAGTACAGGTATAGATGAGGGGTGTAGTAGTAGTACAGGTATAGATGAGGGGTGTAGTAGTAGTAGTACAGGTATAGATGAGGGATGTAGTAGTAGTACAGGTACAGATGAGGGGTGTAGTAGTAGTAGTACAGGTATAGATGAGGGGTGTAGTAGTAGTACAGGTATAGATGAGGGGTGCAGTAGTAGTACAGGTATAGATGAGGGGTGCAGTAGTAGTACAGGTATAGATGAGGGGTGTGGTAGTACGGGTATAGATGAGGGGTGTGGTAGTACAGGTACAGATGAGGGCTGTAGTAGTACAGGTATAGATGGGCAGCTAGGGGGTGATGGAGGGGGACTGGGGTGATGGAGGGGGACTGGGGGTGATGGAGGGGGACTGGGGGTGATGGAGGGGGACTGGGGGTGATGGAGGGGGACTGGGGGTGACTGAAGGGGGACTGGGGGTGATGGAGGGTGACTGAAGGGGGACTGGGGGTGACTGAAGGGGGACTGGGGGTGACTGAAGGGGGACTGGGGGTGACTGAAGGGGGACTGGGGGTGACTGAAGGGGGACTGGGGGTGACTGAAGGGGGACTGGGGGTGACTGAAGGGGGACTGGGGGTGACTGAAGGGGGACTGGGGGTGATTGAAGGGGGACTGGGGGTGATGGAGGAGGGCGACTGGGGGTGATGGAGGAGGGCGACTGGGGGTGATGGAGGAGGGCGACTGGGGGTGATGAAGGGGGACTGGGGGAGATGGAGGGGGGCTGGGGCAGCTGGGAACGAGTACACATAGCCCTCCTCCCCTCACCCCGGCCACACATGCAGGTCCCGGTCTCTGCAGGAGGCTGCAGGGACTGTAGTGGTGATAGCGTCGCTGCCATTACTGGAGCTGTACAGCGGGATCAGGGGTGAAGATCCTGCTGTACAGCTCCAGTAATGGCAGCGACGCTATCACCACTACAGTCCCTGCAGCCTCCTGCAGAGACCGGGACCTGCATGTGTGGCCGGTAGGGGAACGGAACGCTATGTGTACAGCTGGGGGCGGTCGGTCGTGGCTCTGGGGGACTGCCGACCGACCTGCACCTCGCCGCACTTCCCGCCCGCCCGGCACCTCCATGCAGCGCCGCCCCCTCACTTCCCGCCGGCCGTAACCTGCACCTCATGCCCGGCCGGCACCTCCACGCAGTGCTGCCCGCCCTCCATCTCCCGCCCGGCACCTGCACCTCCCGTCCGCCCGCCCGACTGACTCTCCGCGCTTCTCTGCCCGCAATTATTTTTTGTGAAAATCGAATTTACGATTTTCACAAAAAATCAAATCGATTCTAACCTTCTGGGCGAATTAATCGAATTAATTCGATTAATCGCCCAGCCCTAATATATATATATATATATATATATATATATATATATATGTCCATTTAGCTGTGATAAAGGCTGGTAACAGGCGAAACGCGTCTAGCTCACACGTACCTGTTCACATGCTGTGTTTTATGGAAGTTTTTTCTACAATAAAGTGTTTTTAAGGACTTTTTTGTGCTGGAACATTTTTTCATCTGTGGCTTTGTTGCTGCGGACTGTTCCCCGTTAAGTTCCTTCTGTATTTTTGTCCCAACCCGATAAATATGGACAAGGTAGGGAGTCTTTCAAGCTGCCATTATAGTTCAGCATAATTATGGTCTATGTGGGTTTTCTCACAGTGGAGAGGTTGCTGGTTGTTATGGGGGGGGGGCTGCATACGCTGTGGGGTCCTGCTCTGGATCACTATGTTCTCACATCTTGTTATAAATGTTTCTCTTCCAGCGATCCCTCCCCCCCGGCCCCCCATTATGCGGCCCAGCTTCATCCCCCACGCCCTGCAGAGACCCTCTGAACCTCACGCAGTGATGCCTCGGCCGTCCTTCATCCCACATGTCCTGCAGCAGCAGCATCGCTCCAGTAAGTGGTCCCCCTGGGATCTGGTGAGGGGTCCCCCTGGGATCTGGTGAGGGGTCCCCCTGGGATCTGGTGAGGGGTCCCCCTGGGATCTGGTGAGGGGTCCCCCTGGGATCTGGTGAGGGGTCCCCCTGGGATCTGGTGAGGGGTCCCCCTGGGATCTGGTGAGGGGCCCTCCTGGGATCTGGTGAGGGGCCCTCCTGGGATCTGGTGAGGGGTCCTCCTGGGATCTGGTGAGGGGTCCTCCTGGGATCTGGTGAGGGGCCCTCCTGGGATCTGGTGAGGGGCCCTCCTGGGATCTGGTGAGGGGCCCTCCTGGGATCTGGTGAGGGGCCCTCCTGGGATCTGGTGAGGGGCCCTCCTGGCATCCGGCCGCCTCTCCTGGTGAATTACTGACCTTGATCTCTTTCTCAGTGGGCCCCCGTCACCCTGGCATGCCTCCCCCGCAGCCTCTGATGTCACACCCGATGCACGGCCCTCCCCCGCCGCTCATGAGTCACATGCCTCCACCCCCGATGAACATGCGAGCCGGACCCCCGGTAAGTCTGCCATCTTACATTATAAGGTTTATGCTTTTAATAAAGTTTCATCTTGTTGTAAGGAATTCATTGTGCTTAAAGGGGAACTCCAGCACAGAAAAAATCAAAACAGCAGAAATTATCCAAAAATGGATCACAAAAAAACACGCAGGACAAAAATATATATATTATTATATAGTATTTTATTTGTTCACTCAAAAAATGTATTTTAAAAACCTGTAAGAATTGGAAGCTGAAAGTCGAGAACGAACGAGCGAGTGAGTGCACACAGGTATGGGCAATGCGAACAACAGCCACTAGATGGCAGAAGAACCCTAGAAATATTCTACTATAGTAACAACACCCAAATGCCATCACATAGTGCAAAGATAGGAGATCATGTATGGTTTTTGTTAAAATCAAATCAACTGGTCTCCGAAAGTTATACAGATTTGTAATTTACTTCTATTTAAAAATCTTCAGTCTTCCAGTACTTATCAGCTGCTGTGTGTCCTGCAGGAAGTGGTGTATTCTCTCCAGTCTGACACAGTGCTCTCTGCTGCCACCTCTGTCCATGTCAGGAACTGTCCAGAGCAGCAGCAAATTCCCATAGAAAACCTCTCCTGCTCTGGACAGTTCCTGACATGGACAGAGGTGGCAGCAGAGAGCACCGTGTCAGACTGGAGAGAATACACCACTTCCTGCAGGACATACAGCAGCTGATAAGTATGGGAATACTGGAGATTTTTAATTAGACGTAAATAACAAATCTCTGGCACCAGTTAATTTGGAAGATTTTTTTTTCCCACTGCAGTACCCCTTTACTACTCCAGACACCTCCAGAGCTGCAATCCTTGACTTTCTATAGGATATTGTATTGGATCCTATTGTCAGGCAGCAGAACTATGAATGCAGCTCTGGATGTAACCTTACTCAATGTAATAATGTCTGTCTTGTTGTGTTTGCAGCCGGCACCCGTGGGCCCCCTGCCGCCCCCTCCTCGCCCTGTTGTACAGTCATCTCCTAAAATCAACCCCACAGTCATTCAGGCAGCACCTACAGTGTATACAGCGCCCCCTGTGAGGAAGGTAGAGGTAAGTGCGCACTGTTAGCTCTGCTTTATCCCCCCTCCCTCTGCCGCTCTCTCATCTCTCGTCTTGTGTGTAGGAGGAGATCCCAGAGGCTCCGGCCCTGACGGACGACAAGGAGCTGAGCTATGATGAAGCGGTGATCGGACCCAGCATGCCGGAGCTGGAGCCGGTACAGCCTGAGGTCAGTGCCCGTAGCTGCTGGGGATGATGGGGGCTGTAGTCCTGTCTGCTATTTACACTCATTCTTCTGTAGGTTGTGCTGGAGCCGGTGCAGGAAGACAAGAAGAAAATGAAGCCGGAGAAGCTGAAGCGTTGTATCCGCACCGCTGCCGGCACCTGCTGGGAGGACCAGAGTCTGCTGGAGTGGGATACAGGTGAGGATGGGGGGTCTGGTCACACAGCTGTACCACAGCCCTGAATGGAGACTGTGCCTATCTACTCTAGTGTCTATTCCTCTGTAGGAAGGCTGAGGGCGCCAAAGCTTTATGGTCCGCCTACATCCGGTGAGAGTTTTCAGTCCTCTGTCATGTCACAGGGTGGCGCTGTTGTGCATGCAGAGTTCCCATAGATATTTTAGGCTTGGGCATATTGGAGAGATCAGTGTTGATATTGGGGGGAGTCAGTGGTGCAGCTGGTCAGTGTGAATTAGAGGGGTTCTTATATCTGTTTTGCTGTAGTCTGGCCCCCAATGTGACATCGGCCTGTGTGTGGGTGGCTCATAATGCCCTTGAGGCCTGTGCTAGGGGTCCGACAGGCAGAGAGATATAGTGTCACTCCCTGGATGATGGCAAGCCTCGCCCTTTGAGTTGTGTCACCCCCTGGATGATGGTGGTCCTAATCACTGGGTGGTGTCACCCCCTGGATGATGGTGGTCCTAATCACTGGGTGGTGTCACCCCCTGGATGATGGTGGTCCTAATCACTGGGTGGTGTCACCCCCTGGATGATGGAGGTCCTAATCACTGGGGGGGGGGGGGGTCACCCCTGGATGATGGGGGTCCTTACCACAGTGTATTCTTATACAGACGACTTCCGGATCTTCTGCGGGGATCTGGGGAACGAGGTGAATGACGACATCCTGGCACGAGCGTTCAGCCGCTACCCTTCCTTCCTGAAGGCCAAAGTCATCCGAGACAAGCGCACCGGCAAGACTAAAGGCTATGGCTTTGTGAGCTTCAAAGACCCCAACGACTACGTCCGGGCCATGAGGGAGATGAACGGTGAGTGTGTGTGTGTGTGTGTGTGGGGGGGGGGGGCATCCTCATATAATAGAACATCCTTCTTACACTTGGTGGAATCGCAGCCAGAGAGTTAGATACCCTGTATGATTGTGTTCACATCTGCATCATAGCCCTGTGACCCCCAGATGGCTCCAGTCTGGGGGGGGGGGGCTGACTGTAAACAAGAAGGTTTCTGCTCACTGACTGTAAGCTATAGAGGAATTAAGGAGTTTTCCGCCCTTTAAGGATCGGGGTCTGGTCAGGGTTGCTCTGGGTCTGCTGGCGCCCCCGTGTCTGACATGTGTCGTCTCCTGCAGGTAAATATGTCGGCTCTCGGCCCATCAAGCTGAGGAAGAGTATGTGGAAGGACCGCAACATTGACATTGTGCGCAAGAAGCAGCGAGAGAAGAAGAAGCTCGGCCTCAGATAATAATGGGGGAAGAAGGACTGGGAGTGTGAGGGGTCCGGGCAGCCGCCCTCTACCCACAATGCCCCTCACTGCTGGCAGCAGAGGCTACTATAGACTTCTCCATGGTGCTCCCGGCTGCTCTGTCCCCATCTGTAGAACAGTCAGACCAACCTGACCTGCAGCACCACTGATGGCAGGATGGTGGCGCCATCATACAGGGATTACACATGGCCACTCATCCAGGACCATGGTTTCTCATCTTGTTTTTACAGTATAATTAGGTCGGCAATTACCTCAACCCCCCCCCCCCCCCCCACCCCGTGTTCCCATCAGGGTCCCCCACCCCTGCATGTCCTAAGTGCCCGGGTTCTCCAGTGTATTCTGAGCATAGGGTGTCCAACCTGACAATACCCCCGCCCCCCGTGTGAGCTTAGTGCAGGGTACACCCCCCCGGGGGTGCTGAGCATTGGAGTCCCATGTGCAGTGTAAATAAACAAGATTTTTTTCGTTCTATTATATTTATTTTTATTCTATCACATGACCGAATTCCTTATTACTGCCTCGCCCCGTGATATTCCTGTGTCCTGAGCTGACCCCCCCCCCCCCAATAATCGCACCCTATGTATACTGTCCTACCGCACTGTACCCCATAACTGCACCCTGTGTATACTCGCTCCATTCTGTGTGTTAGGGGGGCCCCCATAGTGTGTGGCAGACTCTTTGCCCCCTCTTATTCCCCCATTGCTGTATGACGTGTATCGGTGCCCCTGTTACTCGTGCATGGGGGAGGGGGGGGCGGCCATTGTCCTATTTCCTGATAAACAGGAAGGCAGCGCAGTGTACAGGATGTGCATTGTGTGCCGGAGGAGGGGGGGGTCACACAGGATACAGGGGTCTCTGTCACAGCTCACAAGTCCTGACTGATCATATAAGACCCAGAATAGTGGGGGCTCCAGAATGTTTGTCATGGGACACCATCATCCCGGTGCTGAACTACAACTCCCAGCATGCCCCAGTAGTGTCACTCATAGCGTAGGGCAGTGTTCTCTAACCTGCAGCTCCCTGAGAGGACATGCTGGGAGTGCAGCCTTACACAGCTGATACAAACCCTCTCATTGCCTGCCCCGCCCCATAGTGTTGGCACCTGCTCCCCATCCCCATCCCCAGTACCCGCTACCAGTGCCTGCACCCCAGTACCTAATCCCCAGTGCTTGCCCCCCAGTCTCAGCTCCTATCACCAGTACCTGCTCCCCATCCCCAGTACTTGCATCTGCTCCCTAGTACCCACTTCCATTACCTGATCCCCAGCGACCAACCCCCAGTGCCCACTCCCATCCCCAGAGCCTGTTTCCCGGTGCCCGCTACCAGCGCCTGCACCCCATCCTCAGTACTCGCTCCCATCACCAGAGCCTGCACCCCATCCCCAGTACCTGCTCCCCGGTGGCCGCTCCCATCACCAGTGCCCAATCCAGTACCTACTCCCAGCACCTGCACCCCATCCCCAGTACCTGCTTCCCGGTGGCCGCTCCCATCACCAGTGCCCAATCCCCAGTACCTATTCCCAGCACCTGCACCCCATCCTCAGTACTCGCTCCCATCACCAGCGCTTGCTCCCCAGCACCTGCTCCCCAGTACCCGCTCCTATTACCAGCGATTGATCCCCAGCACCCAACCACCAGTGCTTCCTCCCAGCGCCCGCTCCCCATCCCAAGTACTCAACCACCAGTGCTTACTCCCCAGTACCCACTCCCAGAACCCCATCCCCAGTGCCTGATCACAGTGCCTTCTCCCCATCCCCAGTACCCGCTCCCATCACCAGCTCTTAAACCCCAGTCCCTGCTCGGCAGTACCTGATCCCCGGTGCCCGACCACCAGTGCTTACTCCCCAGTGCTTGCCCCCCAGCGGCCGCTCCCCATCACCAGCAACTGATCACAGTGCCCGCTTCCCATGCCAAATGCCCACTCCCCAGTACCAGTGCCCGCTCCACGGTTTACTGTTCTGGTAGATGCAATGAGGTGCAGTGGATAGACCGGGAGGAAACCAGAGCCTAATGCCTTTAATGATAAAATATAATAAAAAATACAAATAACATAAATGACAATAAAACCCCCCCCACCAAAAACAAGATTCAAAGAGCGGGGCAAGACCCTCTATACCCAGCGATGAATGCAGTCCCATGTAAATCCTTTACCAAGAGACCCCCCCCCCCGATACTGAGGGCACTCCTAAATCAGCCCACATTCCGGGCCCCAGTGCGGTGTCCTATCTGTATCTGCCAGGAGTTCTCCGTCCTCTTCTCCATTGTCACGACTCTCCTGCTGTGACTCAGTAGTAACCTGTCATCAGGGTTGAGGCCAGCTGGTTGTGGACATACGGTTGCTTTGGCTGCTGCGGGTACATGACCCCACCACCAGGGGTCGGGGTGAAGTACTGCAGTGGAATGATGGTGGGCAGGGCAGGGGGCTGGCTCTGGGTGGGGGGTAGTGAGGCGGTGGGCTTGGCTTGTTGGATATAGTAGTTCCCCTCCTGGTATTTGCTGGTGGGGTCATTGTTGTGGGATTGCTGGACCACCTGGATGCCCTGGAAGTCAAACTTGTAGGCGTATCTCTTGCCGTGCACCTTGCTCATGATGTTCTTGTCGTAGTAGTAGCGCAGCGCCCGGCTCAGCTTGTCATAGTTCATGTTGGGTTTGCTCTTGCGTTCACCCCAGCGCCGGGCCACCTCATCCGGGTCCGTCATCTTGAATTCTCCATTCAGCCCCTCCCAGGCGATGCATCCGGCATTCCCGCTGTCCGACAGGAGCTCCAGGAGGAACTGCCACAGCTGGATCTGACCGCTCCCTGAAAACCAAGAACAACGTCAGCCAGGATCTGCGCCTCACGTTCACACCTCCATCCGGGGCCCCCATCCAACCAAAATAGCTGAAGCAAACAGACTGAGCTATAACAGGGTCTGTCAGGTCTCATCATGGCCTCCAAGATGGCCGAGCCCAACAGACTGAGCAATAAGGGGGTCTTTAAGGTCTCCTCATGGCCCCCAGTATAACCCTGATGGCCGAGCCCAACAGACTGAGCTAGAATGGGGTGTCAGGTCTCATCATGGCCTCCAATATAACAAAGATGGCTGAGCCCAACAGACTGAGCTATAAATGGGGTCGGTCAGGTCCGATCATGGCCTCCAATATAATCAAGATGCCCCCAGTATAACGAAGATGGCAAAGCCCAACAGACTGAGCTATAACAGGGTCTGTCAGGTCTCATCATGGCCCCCAGTATAATCAAGATGGCCGAGCCTAACAGACAGCTATAACAGGGTCTGTCAGGTCCGATCATGGCCTCCAATATAATCAAGATACCCCCAGTATAACCAAGATGGCCGAGCCCAACAGACTGAGCTGTAACATCATGGGCCCCAGCATAACCAAGATGGCTGAGCCTAACAGACTCAGCTATAACAGGGTCTGTAAGGCCCCATAATGGCCCCCAAGTATAAACAAGATGGCCGAGCCCAACAGACTGAGCTGTAACAGGGTCTGTCAGGTCTCATTATGGCCCCCGATATAATCAAGATGGCCGAGCCCAAAAGACAGCTATAAACGGGGTCTGTCAGGTCTCATCATGGCCCCCCAGTATAACCAAGATGACAGAGCCCAACAGACTGAGCTATAATGGAGTCTGTCACGTCCCATCATGGCCGCCCTCCCCTCTCAGTCAGATAACTGTCCAATATGGCCGCCTCATTATAAGGAGATTCGGAAACTGGAGAGAAAGGAACGGCTGCACATCCCATCTATGGCTGATACTAATGCCGCTAGGCCTATATCAAAAATCAACACCAGAGTGTCTGTATATGAATTGATCAAGCCATATTGCCCCGTGTACGACCGCGCAGGTCCTCTGGTTCACACGGGTCCCTACGCTAACTCCACACCGTGTCGGTCAGCGACCGCCAACCCCGCAAAGCGTGCACGTGCAGGGAAGGGAGGCCATGGAACGGCCCTGCAACCCCAATGTCACAGGACCAGACCCAATATGCCCCACCAGAACCCAGCCAGCACCACCGGCGGGGGAGGCTGCTCCCCAAACGACAAGTATGGATATGGTATTACACTTACCATTGCTGCTCTCACAGAATGGGGAAGACATAAGGTACTGACATGTGAGCACAGACATATCCTGCTAATTTTGGTCATGTGGGTCTTATAAAGGACCATTGCTGCTCTCACAGAATGATAGCTATGGTGAGTGCAATACCTTATCCATACTTGTGTCGTTTGGGGGTAGCCTTCCCCGCCGGTGGTGCTGGCTGGGTTTTGGTGGGGCTTTTTGGGTTTGGTCCTGTGACATTGGGGTTGCAGGGCTGTTCCATGGCCTCCCTTCCCTGCACGTGCACGCTTTGCGGGGTTGGCGGTCACTGGCCGACACGGTGTGGAGTTAGCGTAGGGACCCGTGTGGATCAGAGGACCTGCGCGGTGGTACACGGGGCAATATGGCTTGGTCAAATCATATACAGACACTCTGGTGTTGATTTTTAATATAGGCCTAGCGGCATTAGTATCAGCCATAGATGGGATGTGCAGCCGCTCCATTCTCTCCAGTTTCCATTATAAGGAGATTACAGCTCATTGATCAGACAAGACAAACACCACACATTCATCCCCTGTAATTAAAGGGCCGGCGTCCTGCGGAGCGCTCTAATCTGCTGTCCACACACTGAGAGCTACAAGTGGCCGCCAGCTGGGAGGACGGACGTAATCGATGGGGGGATGAAACCGGAGACTGGGGGAAACCACCGACAATCCTCAGTATAAGGAGACACCATGATGTGTGTTACAACATGGCGATGTTTACTGACACAACAGGGCGGACGGTGTCACTAATCCTCTGGTTTACAGAGCTCCGGACCCCCGACTTACAGAGGTTGTGTCCTAGTTATCTGTCCAGACCCCCGACTTACAGAGGTTGTGTCCATGTTATCTGTCCGGACCCCCGACTTACAGAGGTTGTGTCCATCTTATCTGTCCGGACCCCCGACTTACAGAGGTTGTGTCCATGTTATCTGTCCGGACCCCCGACTTACAGAGGTTGTGTCCATGTTATCTGTCCGGACCCCCGACTTACAGAGGTTGTGTCCATGTTATCTGTCCGGACCCTCCGACTTACAGAGGTTGTGTCCATGTTTATCTGTCCGGACCCCCGACTTACAGAGGTTGTGTCCATGTTATCTGTCCGGACCCCCGACTTACAGAGGTTGTGTCCATGTTATCTGTCCGGACCCCCGACTTACAGAGGTTGTGTCCATCTTATCTGTCCGGACCCCCGACTTACAGAGGTTGTGTCCATGTTATCTGTCCGGACCCCCGACTTACAGAGGTTGTGTCCATGTTATCTGTCCGGACCCCCGACTTACAGAGGTTGTGTCCATGTTATCTGTCCGGACCCCCGACTTACAGAGGTTGTGTCCATGTTATCTGTCCGGACCCCCGACTTACAGAGGTTGTGTCCATGTTATCTGTCCGGACCCCCGACTTACAGAGGTTGTGTCCATGTTATCTGTCCGGACCCCCGACTTACAGAGGTTGTGTCCATGTTATCTGTCCGGACCCCCGACTTACAGAGGTTGTGTCCATGTTATCTGTCCGGACCCCCGACTTACAGAGGTTGTGTCCATGTTATCTGTCCGGACCCCCGACTTACAGAGGTTGTGTCCATGTTATCTGTCCGGACCCCCGACTTACAGAGGTTGTGTCCATGTTATCTGTCCGGACCCCCGACTTACAGAGGTTGTGTCCATGTTATCTGTCCGGACCCCCGACTTACAGAGGTTGTGTCCATGTTATCTGTCCGGACCCCCGACTTACAGAGGTTGTGTCCATGTTATCTGTCCGGACCCCCGACTTACAGAGGTTGTGTCCATGTTATCTGTCCGGACCCCCGACTTACAGAGGTTGTGTCCATGTTATCTGTCCGGACCCCCGACTTACAGAGGTTGTGTCCATGTTATCTGTCCGGACCCCCGGCCTACAGAGGTTGTGTCCATGTTATCTGTCTGGACCCCCGACTTACAGAGGTTGTGTCCATGTTATCTGTCCGGACCCCCGACTTACAGAGGTTGTGTCCATGTTATCTGTCCGGACCCCCGACTTACAGAGGTTGTGTCCATGTTATCTGTCCGGACCCCCGGCCTACAGAGGTTGTGTCCATGTTATCTGTCTGGACCCCCGACTTACAGAGGTTGTGTCCATGTTATCTGTCCGGACCCCCGGCCTACAGAGGTTGTGCAGCCATGTTATCTGTCTGGACTCCCGACTTACAGAGGTTGTGTCCATGTTATCTGTCTGGACTCCTGGCCTAGAGAGGTTATGCAGCCCCCGGCACAACCCAGTTTTCGAAGTCCCCTTGAAGAGTCAGGTCTAGGTTAGTGACACAGCCCAGCTTTCGGAGTCCCCTTTAAGAGTCAGGTCTAGGTCGGTGTCACAGCCTAGGTGTCGGAGCCCCCTTTAAGAGTCAGGTCTAGGTCGGTGGCACGGCCCAGCTTTCGGAGTCCCCTTTAAGAGTCAGGTCTAGGTCGGTGTCACAGCCTAGGTGTCGGAGTCCCCTTTAAGAGTCAGGTCTAAGTCAGTGGCACGGCCCAGCTTTCGGAGTCCCCTTTAAGAGTCAGGTCTAGGTCGGTGTCACAGCCTAGGTGTCAGAGTCCCCTTTAAGAGTCAGGTCTAGGTCAGTGGCACGGCCCAGCTTTCGGAGTCCCCTTTAAGAGTCAGGTCTAGGTCGGTGTCACAGCCTAGGTGTCGGAGTCCCCTTTAAGAGTCAGGTCTAGATCGGCGGCACGGCCCAGCTTTTGGAGTCCCATTTTAGAGTCGGGTCTAGGTCGGTGGCACGGCCCAGCTTTCGGAGTCCCCTTTAAGAGTCAGGTCTAGGTCGGTGGCACGGCCCAGCTTTTGGAGTCCCATTTTAGAGTCGGGTCTAGGTCGGTGGCACGGCCCAGCTTTCGGAGTCCCCTTTAAGAGTCAGGTCTAGGTCGGTGGCACGGCCCAGCTTTTGGAGTCCCATTTTAGAGTCGGGTCTAGGTCGGTGGCACGGCCCAGCTTTCGGAGTCCCCTTTAAGAGTCAGGTCTAGGTCGGTGGCACAGCCCACGTTTCATGCTGCTGTTTTGCAGATCTCGAGTAAATCTATGAGCAGACGGCGCTGATCTGCAGATCGCTCACCTGGATTGGACAGCCGGCTGCTTGTTGGCCCTAACACCTCATACGGATCTGAAAGGGAAATATATATGATGAGCGTATTGTATATAACATATAGGATTATGCAGAGAGGTCTCCCCCAGACGTCACGCTTCCGACAGTGAATGAGCGCAGCCATTATACACATTCATACTGGTATAGTACAGCAGAGGGTTTGTTACAGTTTTACCCAGACCGCCAGCAGCAGCGCAGATCCCAATGTATCAGTGGAGAGGACCGATACAACTGTACCAAACCCACAGCTGTGAGAAGCATCAGATCTGCACTGGGTCTGCAGCCTCCGGATATAAAAAAAAAAAGCAGCAAAAATAATGAGGAAATTCCACACTTGTCTGATAGTTAGGGTGGCCGTATTACCCATGGCAACCAATCACAGCGCAGCTTTCATTTTACCAGAGCAGTATAAAACATGAAAGACGTCCTCTGATTGGTTGTCTAAAATAAAACCAGCAACCAATCACAGCGCAGCCTTCATTTTACCAGAGCAGTATAAAACATGAAAGACATCCTCTGATTGGTTGTCTAAAATAAAACCAGCAACCAATCACAGTGCAGCTTTCATTTCTTAAATGGTTGCTATGGGCAACAGCTTTCTCTCCATGTCGCATTTTGTATTTCTCCCTTTTCTGAGTGTCTGGCACTCCCTTCATAAGACCCACATTGGCCGGATACACCCGTGCTCACATGTCAGTATCTCCTATCTTTCCCATTCTATCTGCAGCAGTAATGGTGAGTGTAATACCATATCCATACTTGTGCTGTTTGGGGGCAGCCTTCTCCGCCCGTGGTGTCGGCTGGGTATTGGTGGGGCACTTTGGGTTTGGTCCTGTGACATTGGGGCTGCAGGGCCGTTCCATGGCCTCCCTTCCCTGGTTGTGCACGCCTTGCGGGGTTGGCGGTCGCTGACCGACACGGTGTGGAGTTAGTGTAGGGACCCGTGTGAACCAGGAGACCGGCACATGGTACAGGGGGCAATATGGTTTGATCAAATTATATACCAACATCCTGGTGTTGGTTTTTAAACATAGCCGAGCGGCATTAGTGTCAGCCATAGGTGGGATGTGCGGCCGCTCCTTTCTCTCCATGTCGCGAGGTTTGATTAGTGACACCTTGTAGATTATCCATATATTATATAGTATATTTTATTATCTATATGTTATTTATTATATTATCTGTGTGTTATCTGTGTATTATAGTATGTTGTATATTATCTGTATATTATCTATTATATTATGTGTATATTATCTGTATATTATATTATGTTGTATATTATCTGTATATTATACCACCTGGTGTGGTATAGCGGTAAGCCCTGGAGTCTGGGGGGGAGAACCTATAATAGAACAGAGGACACTATGGGCCACATGTATCATCCGGCGAACGGATGATTTTCAGCAGAAAGTGCCGATTTGCGTATTTTTTTATTCGCAAATGGCCGATTTGCGAATAAAATATTCGCAAATCGGCACTTTCCGCCGAGTACGCCAGGGGGGGCGGAAAGGGTGTGTGTAGTGGGCGGAACGGAGGGCGCGGACTCAGAGTCCGCGCGATTTACCATCTGTTCCGCCCAAATGTACGCCGAAAACCTACTCCAGTCCTCAGCTGGCGTAGGTTTTCGGCGGTGCGCACCGGCGCGCATGGTATTCATGTAGAGGCAGTCCGCCTCTACATAAATCCCCGTACCGCCGGAGCTGCGGGGGCATTTATAAGTCCGGCGTAAAAAACGCCGGACTTAATAAATGCCCCCCTATGAGGCTACAGATCGACTGACGTTTAGCCCAATGATGCTGAATCCAGAGATATAATGGGGCTGTAGGGGCGGGTATCTGTTTGACAAGGAAGATACAGGTGTCATCAAACTATCACAAAGTAGCACAAAAGAAAAAGTCAATTGATAAAATGTATTTAAAAAAAATCTCCTACAAGAAGGTTTATTAGGTTAGGTATAGAAAAAAATAAAACTAACACACAAAAACTAACAGCGTAAAAGCCAGAAAACAAGGCGTAATTACGTTTTTTTCTACGTTCCCAAAAATGTATTTATAGCCAATATGGGGCCAATAAAAATACAACTCGGTAACAGAAATCGAGGTCCAAAGGGCATCTGAGACCTACATGCCGGCTCCTGGAAAGAGGGGGAAAGACTATGGGAATTATGGAAACTACAAAAATGACCCCCGTCCTCACCCCTCTGGCTGGTACTGCTGTGCATTGTCGTACGGTTTCTGTACAAACAGCCCAGAAACCATAGTCAGGTAAAATGGAGGCAAATACTGTGGCCCAGTCACATGACTACTACCATTAACGCCATATTTACCTGATTTCACTGTGTTTCTGGGGGTCACAGGATGAGGTGAAGGAGAGGAAACCACAGAATACGTGACCGCTGGGGTGCCTGTGAGAACCAATGAAAAACTAGGAATTATTACAAGAGAGGTCAAATGGGCGAGAACCGATTTGTGGAGAGTGGGGATGCATACCCTGACGGAGAAATGCTAGGTGCGATATCAGTATTTCACTACTGTAAGATGATGCCATGCGTAAAAAGTCCTCCCGAGTCATCCGGCACAACTCCTTCCCATCCACTCCCTGCATCAAGGAGGTATTCACATCACAGAGTCCATATTCATTCACAGCCCAGTCCAACCACTGTGCTACATGATCCTGCGTCCAGGCCAAGGGGTCTGTAGTCAGAAAGAAAATCTCATTACTCTACAGACAATAACTACTATAATACTGCCCCCTATATACAGGAATATAACTACTATAATACTGCTCCTATATACCGGAATATACTACTATAATACTGCTCCTATATACCGGAATATACTACTATAATACTGCTCCTATATACAGGGATATAACTACTATAATACTGCTCCCTACATTAAGGAATATAACTACTATAATACTGCTCCTATATACAGGAATATACTACTATAATACTGCTCCTATATACCGGAATATACTACTATAATACTGCTCCTATATACAGGAATATAACTACTATAATACTGCTCCTATATACAGGGATATAACTACTATAATACTGCTCCTATATACAGGAATATACTACTATAATACTGCTCCTATATACAGGAATATAACTACTATAATACTGCCCCCTATATACAGGAATATAACTACTATAATACTGCTCCTATATACAGGGATATAACTACTATAATACTGCCCCCTATATACAGGACTATACTACTATAATACTGCTCCTATATACAGGAATATAACTACTATAATACTGCTCCTATATACAGGGATATAACTACTATAATACTGCCCCCTATATACAGGAATATAACTACTATAATACTGCTCCTATATACAGGAATATAACTACTATAATACTGCTCCTATATACCGGAATATAACTACTATAATACTGCTCCTATATACAGGAATATAACTACTATAATACTGGTCCCTATATACAGGAATATAACTACTATAATACTGCTCCTATATACAGGAATATAACTACTATAATACTGCTCCTATATACAGGAATATAACTACTATAATACTGCTCCTATATACAGGAATATACTACTATAATACTGCTCCCTATATACAGGAATATACTACTATAATACTGCTCCTATATAAAGGGATATAACTACTATAATACTGCTCATATATACAGGGATATAACTACTATAATACTGCTCCTATATACAGGAATATAACTACTATAATACTGCTCCTCATGGTATAATAATAATTAGTAGTCTCTGACCTGCGGGGACGATCACCCTCTTTTCCTCGCCATGGGGGATGTGGCTTGGTGACTCGGCTCCGGTGCTGGTTGTGTCGGGGTAGGTGGTTTGGTAGTTTGTGTGGGGTGTCTCGCTCTCTTCTGCTTTGTTTACCTCTAGTACGGGTACGCCACCATGGGGGAGTCTAAATGAGAAGAGTAATGATACCCAGTGAGTGGGTTGTGGGCTGCTATGTCGCACATTAACCACCAGGGGCGCTATGCTTCTGCCCTTCAGCTACAATTCCCATCATGCCTGGAGAGCACCCCCTACAGATATATGTGCATATTATATATGTAATGTGTCTGGCCTCCATGTGCCTGTATGACCTCTGTACAAGACCCGGGCATGTTACTGCTAAGGTGTCTGTATGACCTCCCTACAAGGCCCGGGCATGCTCCTGATGAGGTGGCTGTATAACCTCCCCGGGCATGCTTCTGATGAGAGGCCTGTATGACCTCCCTACAAGGCCCGGGCATGCTCCTGATGAGGTGTCTGTATGACCTCCCTACAAGGCTCGGGCATGCTCCTGATGAGGTGTCTGTATGACCTCCCTACAAGGCCCGGGCATGTTACTGCTGAGGTGTCTGTATGACCTCTGTACAAGGCCCGGGCATGTTACTGCTGAGGTGTCTGTATGACCTCCCTACAAGGCCTGGGCATGCTCCTGATGAGGTGTCTGTATGACCTCCCTACAAGACCCGGGCATGCTCCTGATGAGGAGGCTGTATGACCTCCCTACAAGGCCCACGCATGCTCCTGATGAGATGCCTGTATGACCTCCCTACAAGGCCCGGGCATGCTCCTGATGAGGTGTATGACCTCCCTACAAGGCCCGGGCATGCTCCTGATGAGGTGGCTGTATGACCTCCCTACAAGGCTCGGGCA
The DNA here is from genome assembly GCF_027789765.1 of Dendropsophus ebraccatus. Taxonomy (NCBI): domain Eukaryota; kingdom Metazoa; phylum Chordata; class Amphibia; order Anura; family Hylidae; genus Dendropsophus; species Dendropsophus ebraccatus. The sequence continues at coordinate 90,613,001 of NC_091465.1, read as the reverse complement.
TGCTCCTGATGAGGTGTATGACCTCCCTACAAGGCCCGGGCATGCTCCTGATGAGGTGTCTGTATGACCTCCCTACAAGGCCCGGGCATGCTCCTGATGAGGTAGCTGTATGACCTCCCTACAAGGCCCGGGCATGCTCCTGATGAGGTGTTTGACCTTCCTACAAGGTCCGAGCATGCTCCTGATGAGGTGCCTGTATGACCTCCCTACAAGGCCCGGGCATGCTCCTGATGAGGTGCCTGTATGACCTCCCTACAAGGCCCGGGCATGCCCCTGATGAGGTGTCTGTATGACCTCCCTACAAGGCTCGGGCATGCTCCTGATGAGGTGTCTGCATATCCTCCCTACAAGGCCCGGGCATGCTCCTGATGAGGTGGCTATATGACCTCCCTACAAGGCCTGGGCATGCTCCTGATGGGGTGTCTGTATGACCTCCCTACAAGGCCCGGGCATGCTCCTGATGAGGTGTCTGTATGACCTCCCTACAAGGCCCGGGCATGCTCCTGATGAGGTGTCTGTATGACCTCCCTACAAGGCCCGGGCATGCTCCTGATGAGGTGTATGACCTCCCTACAAGGCCCGGGCATGCTTCTGATGAGGTGGCTGTATAACCTCCCCGGGCATGCTCCTGATGAGGTGGCCGATGGTCTCCTGAGGGATCTCCTCCCAGACCTGGACTAAAGCAGCCGCCATCTCCTGGACAGTCTGTGCTGCAAAGTGATGTTGGTGGATGGAGGAGACATGATGTCCCCGATGTGCTCAATGGGATTCAGGGGAACGGGCGGCCAGTCCATAGCGTCACTGCCTCCATCTTGTAGGAACTGCTGACACACTCCAGCCACATGAGGTCTAGCATTGTCCTGCATTAGGAGGAACCCCAACCGCACCAGCATATGGTCCCACAAGGGCTCTGAGGGTCTCGCTACCTAATGGCGGTCAGGCTACCTCTGGCAGCACATGGAGGGCTGTGCTGCCCCCCAAAGAAATGCAGCCTCCTCCACGTCTCCTGGTGTAATGGCCTGTCTCCTGGTAGCCTCCAGCCTCTGGACACTACAGCCTCCTCCACGTCTCCTGGTGTACTGGCCTGTCTCCTGGTAGCCTCCAGTCTCTGGACACTACAGCCTCCTCCACGTCTCCTGGTGTACTGGCCTGTCTCCTGGTAGCCTCCAGCCTCTGGACACTACAGCCTCCTCCATGTCTCCTGGTGTACTGGCCTGTCTCCTGGTAGCCGCCAGCCTCTGGACACTATGGTCTCCTCCACGTCTCCTGGTGTACTGGCCTGTCTCCTGGTAGCCTCTGGACACTACGGCCTCCTCCACATCTCCTGGTGTACTGGCCTGTCTCCTGGTAGCCTCCAGTCTCTGGACACTACAGCCTCCTCCATGTCTCCTGGTGTACTGGCCTGTCTCCTGGTAGCCTCCAGCCTCTGGACACTACGGCCTCCTCCTCGTCTCCTGGTGTACTGGCCTGTCTCCTGGTAGCCTCCAGTCTCTGGACACTACAGCCTCCTCCATGTCTCCTGGTGTACTGGCCTGTCTCCTGGTAGCCTCTAGCCTCTGGACACTATGCTGACAGACACAGCAAACCTTCTTGCCACATCTCGCATTGATGTGCCATCCTGGATGAGCTGCACTACCTGAGCCACTTGTGTGGGTGTAGAGTCCGTCTCATGCTACCTCTATGGGTGAGGGCACCACCAACATTCAAAAGTGACCAAAACATCAGCCAGAAAGCCTAGGTAGTGAGAAGTGGTGTGTGCTCCCCACCTGCAGGACCCTCCGTTATTGAGGGGGTCTGGTGATTGGCAATAATTTCCACCTGTCGTCTATTATTCCATTTCACAGAAGTTTGATTAACTTGGAGTTATATTGTTGTTTAGGTGTCCCCTGTATTTTTTTGAGCAGTGTGTATATATGTACAGCAGATGGCGGAGCAGTGGAGTGGCATTTATTACCGTCTCATTCAAAATAGTGGGATCTCTTAGGATTCTTAGTTGGTTCTCGATCCCCCGCTCATGTATGTCTCCCAGTCCTATCTCTTCTCCCAGCCATGTATCTTCCCTACCGGCCATGTATCTGCCCCACCCGCCATGTATCTGCCCCACCAACCATGTATCTGCCCCACCCACCATGTATCTTCCCTACTGGCCATGTATCTTCCCTACCGACCATGTATCTGCCCCACCGGCCATGTATCTACCCCACCAACCATGTATCTTCCCTACCGGCCATGTATCTGCCCCACCCGCCATGTATCTGCCCAACCAACCATGTATCTGCCCCACCAACCATGTATCTTCCCTACCGGCCATGTATCTTCCCTACCGGCCATGTATCTGCCCCACCCGCCATGTATCTGCCCCACCAACCATGTATCTTCCCTACTGGCCATGTATCTTCCCTACCGGCCATGTATCTGCCCCACCGGCCATGTATCTACCCCACCAACCATGTATCTTCCCTACCGGCCATGTATCTGCCCCACCGGCCATGTATCTGCCCCACTGGCCATGTATCTGCCCCACCCGCCATGTATCTTCCCTACCGGCCATGTATCTTCCCTACCGGCCATGTATCGCCCCACCGGCCATGTATCTTCCCTTAGCGGCCATGTATCTTCCCTGCCGGCCATGTATCTTCCCTACCAGCCATATATCGGCCCCATCGGCCATGTATCTGCCCCACCAACCATGTATCTGCCCTACCGGCCATGTATCTTCCCTACCGACCATGTATCGGCCCCACCGGCCATGTATCTGCCCCACCAACCATGTATCGGCCCCACCGGCCATGTATCTTCCCTACCGGCCATGTATCGCCCCCACCGGCCATGTATCGCCCCCACCGGCCATGTATCGCCCCCACCGGCCATGTATCTTCCCTACCGGCCATGTATCTTCCCTACCGGCCATGTATCTTCCCCACCGACCATGTATCTGCCCCACCAACCATGTATCTTCCCTACCGGCCATGTATCTTCCCTACCGGCCATGTATCTACCCCACCGGCCATGTATCTGCCCCACCAACCATGTATCTTCCCTACCGGCCATGTATATTCCCTACCGGCCATGTATCGGCCCCACCGGCCATGTATCTTCCCTATGGGCCATGTATCGGCACCACCGGCCATGTATCTTCCCTACCGGCCATGTATCTTCCCTAGCGGCCATGTATCTTCCCTAGCGGCCATGTATCTTCCCCTAGCGGCCATGTATCGCCCCACCGGCCATGTATCAGCACCACCGGCCATGTATCTTCCCTACCGGCCATGTATCTTCCCTACCGGCCATGTATCTTCCCTAGCGGCCATGTATCGCCCCACCGGCCATGTATCTTCCCCTAGCGGCCATGTATCTTCCCGATGGGCCATGTATCTGCCCCACTGGCGATGTATCTTCCCTACCGGCCATGTATCTTCCCTACCGGCCATGTATCACCCCACCGGCCATGTATCTTCCCCTAGCGGCCATGTATCTTCCCTGCCGGCCATGTATCTTCCCTACCAGCCATATATCGGCCCCATCGGCCATGTATCTGCCCCACCAACCATGTATCTTCCCTACCGGCCATGTATCGGCACCACCGGCCATGTATCTTCCCTACCGGCCATGTATCTTCCCTAGCGGCCATGTATCGCCCCACCAGCCATGTATCTTCCCCTAGCGGCCATGTATCTTCCCTATGGGCCATGTATCTGCCCCACCGGCCATGTATCTGCCACACCGGCCATGTATCTTCCCTACCGGCCATGTATCTTCCCTACCGGCCATGTATCGCCCCACCAGCCATGTATCTTCCCCTAGCGGCCATGTATCTTCCCTACCAGCCATATATCGGCCCCATCGGCCATGTATCTGCCCCACCAACCATGTATCTGCCCTACCCGCCATGTATCTTCCCTACCGGCCATGTATCGGCCCCACCGGCCATGTATCTGCCCCACCAACCATGTATCTGCCCTACCGGCCATGTATCTTCCCTACCGGCCATGTATCGGCCCCACCGGCCATGTATCTGCCCCACCAACCATGTATCTGCCCTACCGGCCATGTATTGGCCCCACCGGCCATGTATCTTCCCTACCGGCCATGTATCGCCCCCACCGGCCATGTATCTTCCCCACCGGCCATGTATCTTCCCCACCGACCATGTATCTGCCCCACCAACCATGTATCTTCCCTACCGGCCATGTATCTTCCCTACCGGCCATGTATCTACCCCACCAGCCATGTATCTTCCCTACCGGCCATGTATATTCCCTACCGGCCATGTATCGGCCCCACCGGCCATGTATCTTCCCTATGGGCCATGTATCGGCACCACCGGCCATGTATCTTCCCTACCGGCCATGTATCTTCCCTAGCGGCCATGTATCGCCCCACCGGCCATGTATCTTCCCCTAGCGGCCATGTATCGCCCCACCGGCCATGTATCGGCCCCACCGGCCATGTGTCTTCCCTGACGGCCATGTATCTTCCCTATCGGCCATGTATCTTTCCTACCGGCCATGTATCTTCCCTACCGGCCATGTATCTTCCCTACCGGCCATATATCGGCCCCATCGGCCATGTATCTGGCCCACCAACCATGTATCTGCCCCACCAGCCATGTATCTGCCCTACCGGCCATGTATCTTCCCTGCCGGCCATGTATCGGCCCCACCGGCCATGTATCTTCCCTACCAGCTATGTATCTTCCCTACCGGCCATGTATCGGCCCCACCGGCCATGTATCTGCCCCACCAGCCATGTATCTGCCCTACCGGCCATATATCTTCCCTGCCGGCCATGTATCGGCCCCACCGGCCATGTATCTTCCCTACCAGCCATGTATCTTCCCTACCGGCCATGTATCTTCCCTACCGGCCATGTATCTTCCCTACCGGCCATGTATCTTCCCTACCGGCCATGTATCTTCCCTACCGGCCATGTATCGGCCATGTATCTTCCCTACCGGCCATGTATCTGCCCTACCGGCCATGTATCTGCCCTACCGGCCATGTATCTGCCCTACCGGCCATTTATCTTCCCTACCGGCCATTTATCTTCCCTACCGGCCATGTATCGGCCCCACCGGCCATGTATCTTCTCTACCGGCCATGTATCTGCCCTACCGGCCATGTATCTGCCCCACCGGCCATGTATCTGCCCCACCGGCCATGTATCGGCCCCACCGACCATGTATCTGCCCCACCGACCATGTATCTGCCCCACCGACCATGTATCTTCCCAACCGGCCATGTATCTTCCCAACCGGCCATGTATTTTCCTCCCAGCCATGTATCTCCACCCCAGCCATATATCTTCCCCACCCCGGCCATATATCTCCCGCCCCTCCCCAGCCATGCATGATCTTCCCCCCACCCATGTATCTTCCCTACCGGCCATGTATTTCCCCATGGTCAATGTGTCTTCCCCCGGCCTTGCACCTCTTCCCCCCCCCCCCCCAGTCATGTATCTTCTCCCCTGGCCATGTATTCCCCCCAGTGGCGTAGCTACTATGAAGGCAGGGAAGGCGACGGCTATGGGGCCCCTGCAGGAAGGGGGCTGCCTTTATGGTAGGTACCCCGCTCCCCCAGGGGTCCAGAGAGGAAGAGGGACCCCCACTGCACTGTTCAGCCCCCTCACTGTAGTGCCGGGAGAGCGGGCTGAACAGAGGAGCAGGACCTGCCAGACGGCACAGGAGAGGGATGAAGGACCTTTGGGTCACATGACCCAAAGGTCCTCAATACCTATGTGAAGATCAGCCCGGACTACAGGAGGAGGAGGGGGAAGCCTGGGAGCTGTAAGTGCTGTGTATGTGTGTCAGTGAGTGTATATATGTATCTGTGGGTATATGTATATGTCAGTGAGTGTATATATGTATCTGTGGGTATATGTATATGTCAGTGTGTGTATATATGTATCTGTGGGTATATGTATATGTCAGTGTGTGTATATATGTATCTGTGGGTATATGTATATGTCAGTGTGTGTATATATGTATCTGTGGGTATATGTATATGTCAGTGTGTATATATATGTATCTGTGGGTATATGTATATGTCAGTGTGTGTATATATGTATCTGTGGGTATATGTATATGTCAGTGTGTGTATATATGTATCTGTGGGTATATGTATATGTCAGTGTGTATATATATGTATCTGTGGGTATATGTATATGTCAGTGTGTGTATATATGTATCTGTGGGTATATGTATATGTCAGTGTGTGTATATATGTATCTGTGGGTATATGTATATGTCAGTGTGTATATATGTATCTGTGTATATATTTATTTGTCAGTATGTGTATGTATCTGTGGCTATATGTGTGTGTGTGTCAGTAGTGTCTGTAACACTGGTGTATATGTGTGTGTTTGTGTATGTCAGTAGTGTCTCAAGTGATTGACAGGTTTGCTCCCAAAGATGTTCTGCAGCAGCTTCTATTAATGCTGGGCTCTAATAAAAGAACCCACCACTAATATCTGCAGCATTTTCTTTTATTTCTGGTTGAGTATTTCTTATTACACTGAGATGATTTCCCTGTATACAGTCTACTCATGGTGTATACATCTGTACTAGTGTCATCACATCACAGTGTATATGTGTGTGTATGTCAGTGGTATATCTGTATATATGTTATTGGTGCCTCTGTGTGTGTATATGTGCGTCATTGTCTGTGTTTGCCGGGGGGGGGGGATAGGGGGGGGGGGGGGGGGGGGGGGGGGGGGGGGGGGGGGGCATACAGGATTCATGGGGCCCCATACAGTTTTTTTGCTATGGGGCCCCATGAATCCTAGCTACGCCCCTGATTCCCCCCCTTCCCCGGCCATGTATCTCCCCCCTCCCGGCCATGTATCTCCTCCCTCCCAGCCATGTATCACCCCCCCCCCCCCCGGCCAGGAAATGCATCACCCCCTACCCCCACATCCCCGGCCATGTATCTCCCCCCGCGGCCATGTACGTTCCCCCCCTTTCCCGGCCATGTATCTCCCTCCTCTCGGCCATGTATCTCCCCCCACCCAGCCATGTTTTTCCCCCTCTCGGCCATGTATCTCTCCCTACGGCCATGTATCTTTCCCCCCGGCCCGTCCTCACCCCCCTGGCCTTGTATCTGCCCACCAGCCATGCATCTCCCCTCCCGGCCATGTTTCTCCACCCAGGCCATGCATCTTCTCCCCCCGGACATGTATCTTCCCTCCCGGCCGTGTATCTTTCCTCCCGGCCATGTATCTCCCCCCCCCCCCGACCATGTATCTACACCACGGCCGTGTATCTTTCCTCACGGCCATTTATCTTTTCCCCCCAGCCATGTATCTTCTCCACCCCGGCCATTCATCTCCCCCCCGACCATATATCTCCACCTCAGCCATGTCCCTTTCCCCCGGCCCCTCCTCACCTGTCCGGGTTTGCTCCTCTGTCTCCTGTTTGATATTATGCTGGCGGTCGCTGGAGGACACCCATGTGGTCTCGGGAAGGCTTGCACGGCCCTTAATGCTGGATGGATATTCTTCGGGCATCTCTGTCTTCATCAGAAGTGGAAAGATGGTGGGGTCATCGGTGACCACCGAAAGGGCCTCCTGGGGGAAGAGAAGACAACACAATCTTATGGGGTCTTCCCTATAAGATCTACATCAACAATATGGTTATTCGGCGGGACAAAGAGGGGTTTTACTAGCGCTCATGTAGAGTATGAAGTGTTTGTCCAGTGTGGTCCGCCACCATGATAGTCACTATAATAGCCACCATGATAGTCACTATGACAGCCACCATGATAGTCACTATAATAGCCACCATGATAGTCACTATAATAGCCTCCATGATAGTCACTATGACAGCCTCCATGATAGTCACTATGACAGCCTCCATGATAGCCTCCAATATAGTCACCATGATAGTCACTATGACAGCCACTATGATAGCCTCCAATATAGCCACCATGATAGTCACTATGACAGCCACCATGATAGCCTCCAATATAGAAACCATTATGGTCACTATGACAGCCACCATGATAGTCACTATGATAGCCTCCATAATAGTCACTATGACAGCCACCAAGAAAGTCACTATGATAGCCACCATGATAGTCACTATGATAGCCTCCATGATGGCCACTATGATAGCCACTATAATAGCCTCCATGATAGCCACCATGATAGCATCCATGATAGCCTCCAATATAGCCACTATAATAGCCTCCATGATAGCCACCATGATAGCCTCCAATATAGCCACTATAATAGCCTCCATGATAGTCACTATAATAGCCATGATAGTCACTATAATAGCCACCATGATAGTCACGATGACAGCCACCATGATAGTCACTATAACAGCCACCATGATAGTCACTATGACAGCCGCCATGATAGTCACTATAATAGCCACCATGATAGTCACTATAATAGCCACCATGATAGTCACTATAATAGCCACCATGATAGCCTCCAATATAGCCACTATAATAGCCTCCATGATAGTCACTATAATAGCCACCATGATAGTCACTATAATAGCCACCATGACAGCCTCCATGATAGTCACTATGACAGCCTCCTATATAGCCACTATGATAGTCACAATGATAGCCTCCAATATAGCCACAAAGATAGCCTCCAATATGGCCTACCATGATAGTCACTATGACAGCCACCATGATAGTCACTATGATAGCCTCCATGATAGTCACTATGACAGCCTCCATTATAGTCACTATGATAGCCTCCATGATGGCCACTATAATAGCCTCCATGATAGCCTCCAATATAGCCACTATATAGCCTCCATGATAGCCTCCAATATAGCCACTATAATAGCCTCCATGATAGCCACCATGATAGCCTCCATGATAGCCTCAAATATAGTCACTATAATAGCCACCATGATAGTCACTATGATAGCCTCCATGATAGTCACTATGACAGCCTCCATTATAGTCACTATGATAGCCTCCATGATGGCCACTATAATAGCCTCCATGATAGCCTCCAATATAGCCACTATAATAGCCTCCATGATAGCCTCCATATAGCCACTATAATAGCCTCCATGATAGCCACCATGATAGCCTCCATGATAGCCTCAAATATAGCCACTATAATAGCCACCACGATAGTCACTAATAGCCACCATGATAGTCACTATGACAGCACCATGATAGTCACTATGACAGCCTCCAATATAGCCACCATGATAGCCTCCAATATAGCCACTATAAAAGCCTCCATGTTAGTCACTATGACAGCCTTCCATGGTAGTCACTATGAAAGCCTCCATGGTAGTCACTATGACAGCCACCATGATAGCCACTATGATAGTCACAATGATAGCCTCCAAAATGGCCTACATGATAGTCAGTATTATAATCACCCAGTGTGCCCGCCATAACACGCCTCTCCTGACATCCTCTGTGCTGCTGTCCTGTTCCCTCCTTTATGAAACGTTTATCCTGTGACCTCTGCTAAGATAAGCAGTGGTGCAGCCCTATGTTAGAGCAGTGGAGGTATCTCAGCAGTGGGGCAGTCCTATGTTAGAGCAGTGGAGGTATCTCAGCAGTGGAGAAGCCCTATGTTAGAGCAGTGGAGGTATCTCAGCAGTGGTGCAGCCCTATGTTAGAGCAGTGGAGGTATCTCAGCAGTGATGCAGCCCTATGTTAAAGCAGTGGAGGTATCTCAGCAGTGGTGCAGCCCTATGTTAGAGCAGTGGAGGTATCTCAGCAGCAGTGGTGCAGCCCTATGTTAGAGCAGTGGAGGTATCTCAGCAGCAGTGGTGCAGCCCTATATTAAAGCAGTGGAGGTATCTCAGCAGTGGTGCAGCCCTATGTTAGAGCAGTGGAGGTATCTCAGCAGCAGTGGTGCAGCCCTATGTTAGAGCAGTGGAGGTATCTCAGCAGTGGTGCAGCCCTATGTTAGAGCAGTGGAGGTATCTCAGCAGTGGTGCAGCCCTATGTTAGAGCAGTGAAGGTATCTCAGCAGTGGAGAAGCCCTATGTTAGAGCAGTGGAGGTATCTCAGCAGTGGTGCAGCCCTATGTAAGAGCAGTGGAGGTATCTCAGCAGTGGTGCAGTCCTATGTCAGAGCAGTGGAGGTATCTCAGCAGTGGTGCAGTCCTATGTTAGAGCAGTGGAGATATCTCAGCAGTGATGCAGCCCTATGTTAGAGCAGTGGAGGTATCTCAGCAGTGGGGCAGTCCTATGTTAAAGCAGTGGAGGTATCTCAGCAGTGGTGCAGCCCTATGTCAGAGCAGTGGAGGTATCTCAGCAGTGGTGCAGCCCTATGTCAGAGCAGTTGAGGTATCTCAGCAGTGGTGCAGCCCTATGTTAGAGCAGTGGAGGTTTCTCAGCAGCAGTGGTGCAGCCCTATGTTAGAGCAGTTAAGGTATCTCAGCAGTGGTGCAGCCCTATGTTAGAGCAGTTGAGGTATCTCAGCAGTGGTGCAGCCCTATGTTAGAGCAGTTGAGGTATCTCAGCAGTGGTGCAGCCCTATGTTAGAGCAGTGGAGGTATCTCAGCAGCAGTGGTGCAGCCCTATGTTAGAGCAGTGGAGGTATCTCAGCAGCAGTGGTGCAGCCCTATGTTAGAGCAGTTAAGGTATCTCAGCAGCAGTGGTGCAGCCCTATGTTAGAGCAGTGGAGGTATCTCAGCAGTGGTGCAGCCCTATGTTAGAGCAGTGGAGGTATCTCAGCAGTGGTGCAGCCCTATGTTAGAGCAGTGGAGGTATCTCAGCAGTGGTGCAGCCCTATGTTAGAGCAGTGGAGGTATCTCAGCAGTGGTGCAGCCCTATGTTAGAGCAGTGGAGGTATCTCAGCAGTGGTGCAGCCCTATGTTAGAGCAGTGGAGGTATCTCAGCAGTGGTGCAGCCCTATGTTAGAGCAGTGGAGGTATCTTAGCAGTGGTGCAGCCCTATGTTAGAGCAGTGGAGGTATCTCAGCAGTGGTGCAGCCCTATGTTAGAGCAGTGGAGGTATCTCAGCAGTGGTGCAGGCCCTATGTTAGAGCATTGGAGGTATCTCAGCAGTGGTGCAGCCCTATGTTAGAGCAGTGGAGGTATCTCAGCAGTGGTGCAGCCCTATGTTAGAGCAGTGGAGGTATCTCAGCAGTGGGTGCAGCCTATGTTAGAGCAGTGGAGGTATCTCAGCAGTGGTGCAGCCCTATGTTAGAGCAGTGGAGGTATCTCAGCAGTGGTGCAGCCCTATGGTTAGAGCAGTGGAGGTATCTCAGCAGTGGTGCAGCCCTATGTTAGAGCAGTGGAGGTATCTCAGCAGTGGTGCAGCCCTATGTTAGAGCAGTGGAGGTATCTCAGCAGTGGTGCAGCCCTATGTTAGAGCAGTGGAGGTATCTCAGCAGTGGTGCAGCCCTATGTTAGAGCAGTGGAGGTATCTCAGCAGTGGTGCAGCCCTATGTTAGAGCAGTGGAGGTATCTCAGCAGTGGTGCAGCCCTATGTTAGAGCAGTGAGGTATCTCAGCAGTGGTGCAGCCCTATGTTAGAGCAGTGGAGGTATCTCAGCAGTGGTGCAGCCCTATGTTAGAGCAGTGGAGGTATCTCAGCAGTGGTGCAGCCCTATGTTAGAGCAGTGGAGGTATCTCAGCAGTGGTGCAGCCCTATGTTAGAGCAGTGGCGGTATCTCAGCACTGGTGCAGCCCTATGTTAGAGCAGTGGAGGTATCTCAGCAGTGGTGCAGCCCTATGTTAGAGCAGTGGAGGTATCTCAGCAGTGGTGCAGCCCTATGTTAGAGCAGTGGGAGGTATCTCAGCAGTGGTTGCAGCCCTATGTTAGAGCAGTGGAGGTATCTCAGCAGTGGTGCAGCCCTTTGTTAGAGCATTGGAGGTATCTCAGCAGTGGTGCAGCCCTATGTTAGAGCAGTGGAGGTATCTCAGCAGTGGTGCAGCCCTATGTTTAGAGCAGTGGAGGTATCTCAGCAGTGGTGCAGCCCTATGTTAGAGCAGTGGAGGTATCTCAGCAGTGGTGCAGCCCTATGTTAGAGCAGTGGAGGTATCTCAGCAGTGGTGCAGCCCTATGTTAGAGCAGTGGAGGTATCTCAGCAGTGGTGCAGCCCTATGTTTAGAGCAGTGGAGGTATCTCAGCAGTGGTGCAGCCCTATGTTAGAGCAGTGGAGGTATCTCAGCAGTGGTGCAGCCCTATGTTAGAGCAGTGGAGGTATCTCAGCAGTGGTGCAGCCCTATGTTAGAGCAGTGGAGGTATCTCAGCAGTGGTGCAGCCCTATGTTAGAGCAGTGGAGGTATCTCAGCAGTGGTGCAAGCCCTATGTTAGAGCAGTGGAGGTATCTCAGCAGTGGTGCATGCCCTATGTTAGAGCAGTGGAGGTATCTCAGCAGCAGTGGTGCAGCCCTATTTAGAGCAAGTGGAGGTATCTCAGCAGCAGTGGTGCTAGGCCCTATGTTAGAGCAGTTGAGGTATCTCAGCAGCAGTGGTGCAGCCCTATGTTAGAGCAGTTGAGGTATCTCAGCAGCAGTGGTGCAGCCCTATGTTAGAGCAGTGGAGGGTATCTCAGCAGTGGTGCAGCCCTATGTTAGAGCAGTGGAGGTATCTCAGCAGGGTGCAGCCCTATGTTAGAGCAGTGGAGGTATCTCAGCAGTGGTGCAGCCCTATGTTTAGAGCAGTGGAGGTATCTCAGCAGTGGTGCAGCCCTATGTTAGAGCAGTGGAGGTATCTCAGCAGTGGTGCAGCCCTATGTTAGAGCAGTGGAGGTATCTCAGCAGTGGTGCAGCCCTATGTTAGAGCAGTGGAGGTATCTCAGCAGTGGTGCAGCCCTATGTTAGAGCAGTGGAGGTATCTCAGCAGCAGTGGTGCAGCCCTATGTTAGAGCAGTGGAGGTATCTCAGCAGCAGTGGTGCAGCCCTATGTTAGAGCAGTGGAGGTATCTCAGCAGCAGTGGTGCAGCCCTATGTTAGAGCAGTGGAGGTATCTCAGCAGTGGTGCAGCCCTATGTTAGAGCAGTGGAGGTATCTCAGCAGTGGTGCAGCCCTATGTTAGAGCAGTGGAGGTATCTCAGCAGTGGTGCAGCCCTATGTTAGAGCAGTGGAGGTATCTCAGCAGTGGTGCAGCCCTATGTTAGAGCAGTGGAGGTATCTCAGCAGTGGTGCAGCCCTATGTTAGAGCAGTGGAGGTATCTCAGCAGTGGTGCAGCCCTATGTTAGAGCAGTGGAGGTATCTCAGCAGTGGTGCAGCCCTATGTTAGAGCAGTGGAGGTATCTCAGCAGTGGTGCAGCCCTATGTTAGAGCAGTGGAGGTATCTCAGCAGTGGTGCAGCCCTATGTTAGAGCAGTGGAGGTATCTCAGCAGTGGTGCAGCCCTATGTTAGAGCAGTGGAGGTATCTCAGCAGTGGTGCAGCCCTATGTTAGAGCAGTGGAGGTATCTCAGCAGTGGTGCAGCCCTATGTTAGAGCAGTGGAGGTATCTCAGCAGTGGTGCAGCCCTATGTTAGAGCAGTGGAGGTATCTCAGCAGCAGTGGTGCAGCCCTATGTTAGAGCAGTTGAGGTATCTCAGCAGCAGTGGTGCAGCCCTATGTTAGAGCAGTGGAGGTATCTCAGCAGTGGTGCAGCCCTATGTTAGAGCAGTGGAGGTATCTCAGCAGTGGTGCAGCCCTATGTTAGAGCAGTGGAGGTATCTCAGCAGTGGTGCAGCCCTATGTTAGAGCAGTGGAGGTATCTCAGCAGTGGTGCAGCCCTATGTTAGAGCAGTGGAGGTATCTCAGCAGTGGTGCAGCCCTATGTTAGAGCAGTGGAGGTATCTCAGCAGTGGTGCAGCCCTATGTTAGAGCAGTGGAGGTATCTCAGCAGTGGTGCAGCCCTATGTTAGAGCAGTGGAGGTATCTCAGCAGTGGTGCAGCCCTATGTTAGAGCAGTGGAGGTATCTCAGCAGTGGTGCAGCCCTATGTTAGAGCAGTGGAGGTATCTCAGCAGTGGTGCAGCCCTATGTTAGAGCAGTGGAGGTATCTCAGCAGCAGTGGTGCAGCCCTATGTTAGAGCAGTGGAGGTATCTCAGCAGCAGTGGTGCAGCCCTATGTTAGAGCAGTGGAGGTATCTCAGCAGCAGTGGTGCAGCCCTATGTTAGAGCAGTGGAGGTATCTCAGCAGTGGTGCAGCCCTATGTTAGAGCAGTGGAGGTATCTCAGCAGTGGTGCAGCCCTATGTTAGAGCAGTGGAGGTATCTCAGCAGTGGTGCAGCCCTATGTTAGAGCAGTGGAGGTATCTCAGCAGTGGTGCAGCCCTATGTTAGAGCAGTGGAGGTATCTCAGCAGTGGTGCAGCCCTATGTTAGAGCAGTGGAGGTATCTCAGCAGTGGTGCAGCCCTATGTTAGAGCAGTGGAGGTATCTCAGCAGTGGTGCAGCCCTATGTTAGAGCAGTGGAGGTATCTCAGCAGTGGTGCAGCCCTATGTTAGAGCAGTGGAGGTATCTCAGCAGTGGTGCAGCCCTATGTTAGAGCAGTGGAGGTATCTCAGCAGTGGTGCAGCCCTATGTTAGAGCAGTGGAGGTATCTCAGCAGTGGTGCAGCCCTATGTTAGAGCAGTGGAGGTATCTCAGCAGCAGTGGTGCAGCCCTATGTTAGAGCAGTGGAGGTATCTCAGCAGCAGTGGTGCAGCCCTATGTTAGAGCAGTGGAGGTATCTCAGCAGTGGTGCAGCCCTATGTTAGAGCAGTGGAGGTATCTCAGCAGTGGTGCAGCCCTATGTTAGAGCAGTGGAGGTATCTCAGCAGTGGTGCAGCCCTATGTTAGAGCAGTGGAGGTATCTCAGCAGTGGTGCAGCCCTATGTTAGAGCAGTGGAGGTATCTCAGCAGTGGTGCAGCCCTATGTTAGAGCAGTGGAGGTATCTCAGCAGTGGTGCAGCCCTATGTTAGAGCAGTGGAGGTATCTCAGCAGTGGTGCAGCCCTATGTTAGAGCAGTGGAGGTATCTCAGCAGTGGTGCAGCCCTATGTTAGAGCAGTGGAGGTATCTCAGCAGTGGTGCAGCCCTATGTTAGAGCAGTGGAGGTATCTCAGCAGTGGTGCAGCCCTATGTTAGAGCAGTGGAGGTATCTCAGCAGTGGTGCAGCCCTATGTTAGAGCAGTGGAGGTATCTCAGCAGTGGTGCAGCCCTATGTTAGAGCAGTGGAGGTATCTCAGCAGTGGTGCAGCCCTATGTTAGAGCAGTGGAGGTATCTCAGCAGTGGTGCAGCCCTATGTTAGAGCAGTGGAGGTATCTCAGCAGTGATGCAGCCCTATGTTAGAGCAGTGGAGGTATCTCAGCAGTGGTGCAGCCCTATGTTAGAGCAGTGGAGGTATCTCAGCAGTGGTGCAGCCCTATGTTAGAGCAGTGGAGGTATCTCAGCAGTGGTGCAGCCCTATGTTAGAGCAGTGGAGGTATCTCAGCAGTGGTGCAGCCCTATGTTAGAGCAGTGGAGGTATCTCAGCAGCAGTGGTGCAGCCCTATGTTAGAGCAGTGGAGGTATCTCAGCAGCAGTGGTGCAGCCCTATGTTAGAGCAGTGGAGGTATCTCAGCAGCAGTGGTGCAGCCCTATGTTAGAGCAGTGGAGGTATCTCAGCAGTGGTGCAGCCCTATGTTAGAGCAGTGGAGGTATCTCAGCAGTGGTGCAGCCCTATGTTAGAGCAGTGGAGGTATCTCAGCAGTGGTGCAGCCCTATGTTAGAGCAGTGGAGGTATCTCAGCAGTGGTGCAGCCCTATGTTAGAGCAGTGGAGGTATCTCAGCAGTGGTGCAGCCCTATGTTAGAGCAGTGGAGGTATCTCAGCAGTGGTGCAGCCCTATGTTAGAGCAGTGGAGGTATCTCAGCAGTGGTGCAGCCCTATGTTAGAGCAGTGGAGGTATCTCAGCAGTGGTGCAGCCCTATGTTAGAGCAGTGGAGGTATCTCAGCAGTGGTGCAGCCCTATGTTAGAGCAGTGGAGGTATCTCAGCAGTGGTGCAGCCCTATGTTAGAGCAGTGGAGGTATCTCAGCAGTGGTGCAGCCCTATGTTAGAGCAGTGGAGGTATCTCAGCAGTGGTGCAGCCCTATGTTAGAGCAGTGGAGGTATCTCAGCAGCAGTGGTGCAGCCCTATGTTAGAGCAGTGGAGGTATCTCAGCAGCAGTGGTGCAGCCCTATGTTAGAGCAGTGGAGGTATCTCAGCAGTGGTGCAGCCCTATGTTAGAGCAGTGGAGGTATCTCAGCAGTGGTGCAGCCCTATGTTAGAGCAGTGGAGGTATCTCAGCAGTGGTGCAGCCCTATGTTAGAGCAGTGGAGGTATCTCAGCAGTGGTGCAGCCCTATGTTAGAGCAGTGGAGGTATCTCAGCAGTGGTGCAGCCCTATGTTAGAGCAGTGGAGGTATCTCAGCAGTGGTGCAGCCCTATGTCAGAGCAGTGGAGGTATCTCAGCAGTGGTGCAGTCCTATGTCAGAGCAGTGGAGGTATCTCAGCAGTGGTGCAGTCCTATGTTAGAGCAGTGGAGATATCTCAGCAGTGATGCAGCCCTATGTTAGAGCAGTGGAGGTATCTCAGCAGTGGGGCAGTCCTATGTTAAAGCAGTGGAGGTATCTCAGCAGTGGTGCAGCCCTATGTCAGAGCAGTGGAGGTATCTCAGCAGTGGTGCAGCCCTATGTCAGAGCAGTTGAGGTATCTCAGCAGTGGTGCAGCCCTATGTTAGAGCAGTGGAGGTATCTCAGCAGCAGTGGTGCAGCCCTATGTTAGAGCAGTTAAGGTATCTCAGCAGTGGTGCAGCCCTATGTTAGAGCAGTTGAGGTATCTCAGCAGTGGTGCAGCCCTATGTTAGAGCAGTGAGGTATCTCAGCAGTGGTGCAGCCCTATGTTAGAGCAGTGGAGGTATCTCAGCAGCAGTGGTGCAGCCCTATGTTAGAGCAGTGGAGGTATCTCAGCAGCAGTGGTGCAGCCCTATGTTAGAGCAGTTAAGGTATCTCAGCAGCAGTGGTGCAGCCCTATGTTAGAGCAGTGGAGGTATCTCAGCAGTGGTGCAGCCCTATGTTAGAGCAGTGGAGGTATCTCAGCAGTGGTGCAGCCCTATGTTAGAGCAGTGGAGGTATCTCAGCAGTGGTGCAGCCCTATGTTAGAGCAGTGGAGGTATCTCAGCAGTGGTGCAGCCCTATGTTAGAGCAGTGGAGGTATCTCAGCAGTGGTGCAGCCCTATGTTAGAGCAGTGGAGGTATCTCAGCAGTGGTGCAGCCCTATGTTAGAGCAGTGGAGGTATCTTAGCAGTGGTGCAGCCCTATGTTAGAGCAGTGGAGGTATCTCAGCAGTGGTGCAGCCCTATGTTAGAGCAGTGGAGGTATCTCAGCAGTGGTGCAGCCCTATGTTAGAGCAGTGGAGGTATCTCAGCAGTGGTGCAGCCCTATGTTAGAGCAGTGGAGGTATCTCAGCAGTGGTGCAGCCCTATGTTAGAGCAGTGGAGGTATCTCAGCAGTGGTGCAGCCCTATGTTAGAGCAGTGGAGGTATCTCAGCAGTGGTGCAGCCCTATGTTAGAGCAGTGGAGGTATCTCAGCAGTGGTGCAGCCCTATGTTAGAGCAGTGGAGGTATCTCAGCAGTGGTGCAGCCCTATGTTAGAGCAGTGGAGGTATCTCAGCAGTGGTGCAGCCCTATGTTAGAGCAGTGGAGGTATCTCAGCAGTGGTGCAGCCCTATGTTAGAGCAGTGGAGGTATCTCAGCAGTGGTGCAGCCCTATGTTAGAGCAGTGGAGGTATCTCAGCAGTGGTGCAGCCCTATGTTAGAGCAGTGGAGGTATCTCAGCAGTGGTGCAGCCCTATGTTAGAGCAGTGGAGGTATCTCAGCAGTGGTGCAGCCCTATGTTAGAGCAGTGGAGGTATCTCAGCAGTGGTGCAGCCCTATGTTAGAGCAGTGGAGGTATCTCAGCAGTGGTGCAGCCCTATGTTAGAGCAGTGGAGGTATCTCAGCAGTGGTGCAGCCCTATGTTAGAGCAGTGGAGGTATCTCAGCAGTGGTGCAGCCCTATGTTAGAGCAGTGGAGGTATCTCAGCAGTGGTGCAGCCCTATGTTAGAGCAGTGGAGGTATCTCAGCAGTGGTGCAGCCCTATGTTAGAGCAGTGGAGGTATCTCAGCAGTGGTGCAGCCCTATGTTAGAGCAGTGGAGGTATCTCAGCAGTGGTGCAGCCCTATGTTAGAGCAGTGGAGGTATCTCAGCAGTGGTGCAGCCCTATGTTAGAGCAGTGGAGGTATCTCAGCAGTGGTGCAGCCCTATGTTAGAGCAGTGGAGGTATCTCAGCAGTGGTGCAGCCCTATGTTAGAGCAGTGGAGGTATCTCAGCAGTGGTGCAGCCCTATGTTAGAGCAGTGGAGGTATCTCAGCAGTGGTGCAGCCCTATGTTAGAGCAGTGGAGGTATCTCAGCAGTGGTGCAGCCCTATGTTAGAGCAGTGGAGGTATCTCAGCAGTGGTGCAGCCCTATGTTAGAGCAGTGGAGGTATCTCAGCAGTGGTGCAGCCCTATGTTAGAGCAGTGGAGGTATCTCAGCAGTGGTGCAGCCCTATGTTAGAGCAGTGGAGGTATCTCAGCAGTGGTGCAGCCCTATGTTAGAGCAGTGGAGGTATCTCAGCAGTGGTGCAGCCCTATGTTAGAGCAGTGGAGGTATCTCAGCAGTGGTGCAGCCCTATGTTAGAGCAGTGGAGGTATCTCAGCAGTGGTGCAGCCCTATGTTAGAGCAGTGGAGGTATCTCAGCAGTGGTGCAGCCCTATGTTAGAGCAGTGGAGGTATCTCAGCAGTGGTGCAGCCCTATGTTAGAGCAGTGGAGGTATCTCAGCAGTGGTGCAGCCCTATGTTAGAGCAGTGGAGGTATCTCAGCAGTGGTGCAGCCCTATGTTAGAGCAGTGGAGGTATCTCAGCAGCAGTGGTGCAGCCCTATGTTAGAGCAGTGGAGGTATCTCAGCAGCAGTGGTGCAGCCCTATGTTAGAGCAGTGGAGGTATCTCAGCAGCAGTGGTGCAGCCCTATGTTAGAGCAGTGGAGGTATCTCAGCAGTGGTGCAGCCCTATGTTAGAGCAGTGGAGGTATCTCAGCAGTGGTGCAGCCCTATGTTAGAGCAGTGGAGGTATCTCAGCAGTGGTGCAGCCCTATGTTAGAGCAGTGGAGGTATCTCAGCAGTGGTGCAGCCCTATGTTAGAGCAGTGGAGGTATCTCAGCAGTGGTGCAGCCCTATGTTAGAGCAGTGGAGGTATCTCAGCAGTGGTGCAGCCCTATGTTAGAGCAGTGGAGGTATCTCAGCAGTGGTGCAGCCCTATGTTAGAGCAGTGGAGGTATCTCAGCAGTGGTGCAGCCCTATGTTAGAGCAGTGGAGGTATCTCAGCAGTGGTGCAGCCCTATGTTAGAGCAGTGGAGGTATCTCAGCAGTGGTGCAGCCCTATGTTAGAGCAGTGGAGGTATCTCAGCAGTGGTGCAGCCCTATGTTAGAGCAGTGGAGGTATCTCAGCAGTGGTGCAGCCCTATGTTAGAGCAGTGGAGGTATCTCAGCAGCAGTGGTGCAGCCCTATGTTAGAGCAGTGGAGGTATCTCAGCAGCAGTGGTGCAGCCCTATGTTAGAGCAGTGGAGGTATCTCAGCAGTGGTGCAGCCCTATGTTAGAGCAGTGGAGGTATCTCAGCAGTGGTGCAGCCCTATGTTAGAGCAGTGGAGGTATCTCAGCAGTGGTGCAGCCCTATGTTAGAGCAGTGGAGGTATCTCAGCAGTGGTGCAGCCCTATGTTAGAGCAGTGGAGGTATCTCAGCAGTGGTGCAGCCCTATGTTAGAGCAGTGGAGGTATCTCAGCAGTGGTGCAGCCCTATGTCAGAGCAGTGGAGGTATCTCAGCAGTGGTGCAGCCCTATGTTAGAGCAGTGGAGGTATCTCAGCAGTGGTGCAGCCCTATGTTAGAGCAGTGGAGGTATCTCAGCAGTGGTGCAGCCCTATGTTAGAGCAGTGGAGGTATCTCAGCAGAGGGCAGCCCTATGTTAGAGCAGTGGAGGTATCTCAGCAGTGGTGCAGCCCTATGTTAGAGCAGTGGAGGTATCTCAGCAGTGGTGCAGCCCTATGTTAGAGCAGTTGAGGTATCTCAGCAGTGGTGCAGCCCTATGTTAGAGCAGTGGAGGTATCTCAGCAGCAGTGGTGCAGCCCTATGTTAGAGCAGTTAAGGTATCTCAGCAGTGGTGCAGCCCTATGTTAGAGCAGTGGAGGTATCTCAGCAGTGGTGCAGCCCTATGTTAGAGCAGTTGAGGTATCTCAGCAGTGGTGCAGCCCTATGTTAGAGCAGTGGAGGTATCTCAGCAGCAGTGGTGCAGCCCTATGTTAGAGCAGTGGAGGTATCTCAGCAGCAGTGGTGCAGCCCTATGTTAGAGCAGTTAAGGTATCTCAGCAGCAGTGGTGCAGCCCTATGTTAGAGCAGTGGAGGTATCTCAGCAGTGGTGCAGCCCTATGTTAGAGCAGTGGAGGTATCTCAGCAGTGGTGCAGCCCTATGTTAGAGCAGTGGAGGTATCTCAGCAGTGGTGCAGCCCTATGTTAGAGCAGTGGAGGTATCTCAGCAGTGGTGCAGCCCTATGTTAGAGCAGTGGAGGTATCTCAGCAGTGGTGCAGCCCTATGTTAGAGCAGTGGAGGTATCTCAGCAGTGGTGCAGCCCTATGTTAGAGCAGTGGAGGTATCTTAGCAGTGGTGCAGCCCTATGTTAGAGCAGTGGAGGTATCTCAGCAGTGGTGCAGCCCTATGTTAGAGCAGTGGAGGTATCTCAGCAGTGGTGCAGCCCTATGTTAGAGCATTGGAGGTATCTCAGCAGTGGTGCAGCCCTATGTTAGAGCAGTGGAGGTATCTCAGCAGTGGTGCAGCCCTATGTTAGAGCAGTGGAGGTATCTCAGCAGTGGTGCAGCCCTATGTTAGAGCAGTGGAGGTATCTCAGCAGTGGTGCAGCCCTATGTTAGAGCAGTGGAGGTATCTCAGCAGTGGTGCAGCCCTATGTTAGAGCAGTGGAGGTATCTCAGCAGTGGTGCAGCCCTATGTTAGAGCAGTGGAGGTATCTCAGCAGTGGTGCAGCCCTATGTTAGAGCAGTGGAGGTATCTCAGCAGTGGTGCAGCCCTATGTTAGAGCAGTGGAGGTATCTCAGCAGTGGTGCAGCCCTATGTTAGAGCAGTGGAGGTATCTCAGCAGTGGTGCAGCCCTATGTTAGAGCAGTGGAGGTATCTCAGCAGTGGTGCAGCCCTATGTTAGAGCAGTGGAGGTATCTCAGCAGTGGTGCAGCCCTATGTTAGAGCAGTGGAGGTATCTCAGCAGTGGTGCAGCCCTATGTTAGAGCAGTGGAGGTATCTCAGCAGTGGTGCAGCCCTATGTTAGAGCAGTGGAGGTATCTCAGCAGTGGTGCAGCCCTATGTTAGAGCAGTGGCGGTATCTCAGCACTGGTGCAGCCCTATGTTAGAGCAGTGGAGGTATCTCAGCAGTGGTGCAGCCCTATGTTAGAGCAGTGGAGGTATCTCAGCAGTGGTGCAGCCCTATGTTAGAGCAGTGGAGGTATCTCAGCAGTGGTGCAGCCCTATGTTAGAGCAGTGGAGGTATCTCAGCAGTGGTGCAGCCCTATGTTAGAGCAGTGGAGGTATCTCAGCAGTGGTGCAGCCCTATGTTAGAGCAGTGGAGGTATCTCAGCAGTGGTGCAGCCCTATGTTAGAGCAGTGGAGGTATCTCAGCAGTGGTGCAGCCCTATGTTAGAGCAGTGGAGGTATCTCAGCAGTGGTGCAGCCCTATGTTAGAGCAGTGGAGGTATCTCAGCAGTGGTGCAGCCCTATGTTAGAGCAGTGGAGGTATCTCAGCAGTGGTGCAGCCCTATGTTAGAGCAGTGGAGGTATCTCAGCAGTGGTGCAGCCCTATGTTAGAGCAGTGGAGGTATCTCAGCAGTGGTGCAGCCCTATGTTAGAGCAGTGGAGGTATCTCAGCAGTGGTGCAGCCCTATGTTAGAGCAGTGGAGGTATCTCAGCAGTGGTGCAGCCCTATGTTAGAGCAGTGGAGGTATCTCAGCAGTGGTGCAGCCCTATGTTAGAGCAGTGGAGGTATCTCAGCAGTGGTGCAGCCCTATGTTAGAGCAGTGGAGGTATCTCAGCAGCAGTGGTGCAGCCCTATGTTAGAGCAGTGGAGGTATCTCAGCAGCAGTGGTGCAGCCCTATGTTAGAGCAGTTGAGGTATCTCAGCAGCAGTGGTGCAGCCCTATGTTAGAGCAGTTGAGGTATCTCAGCAGCAGTGGTGCAGCCCTATGTTAGAGCAGTGGAGGTATCTCAGCAGTGGTGCAGCCCTATGTTAGAGCAGTGGAGGTATCTCAGCAGTGGTGCAGCCCTATGTTAGAGCAGTGGAGGTATCTCAGCAGTGGTGCAGCCCTATGTTAGAGCAGTGGAGGTATCTCAGCAGTGGTGCAGCCCTATGTTAGAGCAGTGGAGGTATCTCAGCAGTGGTGCAGCCCTATGTTAGAGCAGTGGAGGTATCTCAGCAGTGGTGCAGCCCTATGTTAGAGCAGTGGAGGTATCTCAGCAGTGGTGCAGCCCTATGTTAGAGCAGTGGAGGTATCTCAGCAGCAGTGGTGCAGCCCTATGTTAGAGCAGTGGAGGTATCTCAGCAGCAGTGGTGCAGCCCTATGTTAGAGCAGTGGAGGTATCTCAGCAGCAGTGGTGCAGCCCTATGTTAGAGCAGTGGAGGTATCTCAGCAGTGGTGCAGCCCTATGTTAGAGCAGTGGAGGTATCTCAGCAGTGGTGCAGCCCTATGTTAGAGCAGTGGAGGTATCTCAGCAGTGGTGCAGCCCTATGTTAGAGCAGTGGAGGTATCTCAGCAGTGGTGCAGCCCTATGTTAGAGCAGTGGAGGTATCTCAGCAGTGGTGCAGCCCTATGTTAGAGCAGTGGAGGTATCTCAGCAGTGGTGCAGCCCTATGTTAGAGCAGTGGAGGTATCTCAGCAGTGGTGCAGCCCTATGTTAGAGCAGTGGAGGTATCTCAGCAGTGGTGCAGCCCTATGTTAGAGCAGTGGAGGTATCTCAGCAGTGGTGCAGCCCTATGTTAGAGCAGTGGAGGTATCTCAGCAGTGGTGCAGCCCTATGTTAGAGCAGTGGAGGTATCTCAGCAGTGGTGCAGCCCTATGTTAGAGCAGTGGAGGTATCTCAGCAGTGGTGCAGCCCTATGTTAGAGCAGTGGAGGTATCTCAGCAGCAGTGGTGCAGCCCTATGTTAGAGCAGTTGAGGTATCTCAGCAGCAGTGGTGCAGCCCTATGTTAGAGCAGTGGAGGTATCTCAGCAGTGGTGCAGCCCTATGTTAGAGCAGTGGAGGTATCTCAGCAGTGGTGCAGCCCTATGTTAGAGCAGTGGAGGTATCTCAGCAGTGGTGCAGCCCTATGTTAGAGCAGTGGAGGTATCTCAGCAGTGGTGCAGCCCTATGTTAGAGCAGTGGAGGTATCTCAGCAGTGGTGCAGCCCTATGTTAGAGCAGTGGAGGTATCTCAGCAGTGGTGCAGCCCTATGTTAGAGCAGTGGAGGTATCTCAGCAGTGGTGCAGCCCTATGTTAGAGCAGTGGAGGTATCTCAGCAGTGGTGCAGCCCTATGTTAGAGCAGTGGAGGTATCTCAGCAGTGGTGCAGCCCTATGTTAGAGCAGTGGAGGTATCTCAGCAGTGGTGCAGCCCTATGTTAGAGCAGTGGAGGTATCTCAGCAGCAGTGGTGCAGCCCTATGTTAGAGCAGTGGAGGTATCTCAGCAGCAGTGGTGCAGCCCTATGTTAGAGCAGTGGAGGTATCTCAGCAGCAGTGGTGCAGCCCTATGTTAGAGCAGTGGAGGTATCTCAGCAGTGGTGCAGCCCTATGTTAGAGCAGTGGAGGTATCTCAGCAGTGGTGCAGCCCTATGTTAGAGCAGTGGAGGTATCTCAGCAGTGGTGCAGCCCTATGTTAGAGCAGTGGAGGTATCTCAGCAGTGGTGCAGCCCTATGTTAGAGCAGTGGAGGTATCTCAGCAGTGGTGCAGCCCTATGTTAGAGCAGTGGAGGTATCTCAGCAGTGGTGCAGCCCTATGTTAGAGCAGTGGAGGTATCTCAGCAGTGGTGCAGCCCTATGTTAGAGCAGTGGAGGTATCTCAGCAGTGGTGCAGCCCTATGTTAGAGCAGTGGAGGTATCTCAGCAGTGGTGCAGCCCTATGTTAGAGCAGTGGAGGTATCTCAGCAGTGGTGCAGCCCTATGTTAGAGCAGTGGAGGTATCTCAGCAGTGGTGCAGCCCTATGTTAGAGCAGTGGAGGTATCTCAGCAGCAGTGGTGCAGCCCTATGTTAGAGCAGTGGAGGTATCTCAGCAGCAGTGGTGCAGCCCTATGTTAGAGCAGTGGAGGTATCTCAGCAGTGGTGCAGCCCTATGTTAGAGCAGTGGAGGTATCTCAGCAGTGGTGCAGCCCTATGTTAGAGCAGTGGAGGTATCTCAGCAGTGGTGCAGCCCTATGTTAGAGCAGTGGAGGTATCTCAGCAGTGGTGCAGCCCTATGTTAGAGCAGTGGAGGTATCTCAGCAGTGGTGCAGCCCTATGTTAGAGCAGTGGAGGTATCTCAGCAGTGGTGCAGCCCTATGTTAGAGCAGTGGAGGTATCTCAGCAGTGGTGCAGCCCTATGTTAGAGCAGTGGAGGTATCTCAGCAGTGGTGCAGCCCTATGTTAGAGCAGTGGAGGTATCTCAGCAGTGGTGCAGCCCTATGTTAGAGCAGTGGAGGTATCTCAGCAGTGGTGCAGCCCTATGTTAGAGCAGTGGAGGTATCTCAGCAGTGGTGCAGCCCTATGTTAGAGCAGTGGAGGTATCTCAGCAGTGGTGCAGCCCTATGTTAGAGCAGTGGAGGTATCTCAGCAGTGGTGCAGCCCTATGTTAGAGCAGTGGAGGTATCTCAGCAGTGGTGCAGCCCTATGTTAGAGCAGTGGAGATATCTCAGCAGTGATGCAGCCCTATGTTAGAGCAGTGGAGGTATCTCAGCAGTGGTGCAGCCCTATGTTAGAGCAGTGGAGGTATCTCAGCAGTGGTGCAGCCCTATGTTAGAGCAGTGGAGGTATCTCAGCAGTGGTGCAGCCCTATGTTAGAGCAGTGGAGGTATCTCAGCAGTGGTGCAGCCCTATGTTAGAGCAGTGGAGGTATCTCAGCAGCAGTGGTGCAGCCCTATGTTAGAGCAGTGGAGGTATCTCAGCAGCAGTGGTGCAGCCCTATGTTAGAGCAGTGGAGGTATCTCAGCAGCAGTGGTGCAGCCCTATGTTAGAGCAGTGGAGGTATCTCAGCAGTGGTGCAGCCCTATGTTAGAGCAGTGGAGGTATCTCAGCAGTGGTGCAGCCCTATGTTAGAGCAGTGGAGGTATCTCAGCAGTGGTGCAGCCCTATGTTAGAGCAGTGGAGGTATCTCAGCAGTGGTGCAGCCCTATGTTAGAGCAGTGGAGGTATCTCAGCAGTGGTGCAGCCCTATGTTAGAGCAGTGGAGGTATCTCAGCAGTGGTGCAGCCCTATGTTAGAGCAGTGGAGGTATCTCAGCAGTGGTGCAGCCCTATGTTAGAGCAGTGGAGGTATCTCAGCAGTGGTGCAGCCCTATGTTAGAGCAGTGGAGGTATCTCAGCAGTGGTGCAGCCCTATGTTAGAGCAGTGGAGGTATCTCAGCAGTGGTGCAGCCCTATGTTAGAGCAGTGGAGGTATCTCAGCAGTGGTGCAGCCCTATGTTAGAGCAGTGGAGGTATCTCAGCAGTGGTGCAGCCCTATGTTAGAGCAGTGGAGGTATCTCAGCAGCAGTGGTGCAGCCCTATGTTAGAGCAGTGGAGGTATCTCAGCAGCAGTGGTGCAGCCCTATGTTAGAGCAGTGGAGGTATCTCAGCAGTGGTGCAGCCCTATGTTAGAGCAGTGGAGGTATCTCAGCAGTGGTGCAGCCCTATGTTAGAGCAGTGGAGGTATCTCAGCAGTGGTGCAGCCCTATGTTAGAGCAGTGGAGGTATCTCAGCAGTGGTGCAGCCCTATGTTAGAGCAGTGGAGGTATCTCAGCAGTGGTGCAGCCCTATGTTAGAGCAGTGGAGGTATCTCAGCAGTGGTGCAGCCCTATGTTAGAGCAGTGGAGGTATCTCAGCAGTGGTGCAGCCCTATGTTAGAGCAGTGGAGGTATCTCAGCAGTGGTGCAGCCCTATGTTAGAGCAGTGGAGGTATCTCAGCAGTGGTGCAGCCCTATGTTAGAGCAGTGGAGGTATCTCAGCAGTGGTGCAGCCCTATGTTAGAGCAGTGGAGGTATCTCAGCAGTGGTGCAGCCCTATGTTAGAGCAGTGGAGGTATCTCAGCAGTGGTGCAGCCCTATGTTAGAGCAGTGGAGGTATCTCAGCAGTGGTGCAGCCCTATGTTAGAGCAGTGGAGGTATCTCAGCAGTGGTGCAGCCCTATGTTAGAGCAGTGGAGGTATCTCAGCAGTGATGCAGCCCTATGTTAGAGCAGTGGAGGTATCTCAGCAGTGGTGCAGCCCTATGTTAGAGCAGTGGAGGTATCTCAGCAGTGGTGCAGCCCTATGTTAGAGCAGTGGAGCTGCCGCTCTCAGTAACCGTCACTTCCTCTCACTGTGGATGGCGGCAGCGACAGAAATAGTGAAATGTGTGAAAACAGCCGATTAGTGATGAGATAGAAGGTTCCCTGGTAAACAGGAAGAGCAGAATAACCACAAGTGATCTTCAGAGCAGCGCTCCTCCAGGTAGCATGTGAGCCCCCTCCCCCACATAGCGGGGCATCAGAGGGGGCGCTGCATCCTGGAAACTGTCAGCAAGAAGCATCGGGGAGACCAAAGAGGAGAAGTGTACTGCAGCTGTATAAGGAGGCCGGGGGTCAGAGACTGGGGCCACACAGATACAGGGGCCACACTGAGGACGGGGACCAGATACAGGGGCCACACTGAGGACGGGGACCAGACACAGGGGCCACACAGATACAGGGGCCACACTGAGGACGGGGACCAGATACAGGGGCCACACTGAGGACGGGGACCAGACACAGGGGCCACACTGAGGATGGGGACCAGACACAGGGGCCACACTGAGGATGGGGACCAGACACAGGGGCCACACTGAGGATGGGGACCAGACACAGGGGCCACACTGAGGACGGGGACCAGACACAGGGGCCACACTGAGGACGGGGACCAGATACAGGGGCCACACTGAGGACGGGGACCAGATACAGGGGCCACACTGAGGACGGGGACCAGACACAGGGGCCACACTGAGGACGGGGACCAGATACAGGGGCCACACTGAGGACGGGGACCAGATACAGGGGCCACACTGAGGACGGGGACCAGATACAGGGGCCACACTGAGGACGGGGACCAGACACAGGGGCCACACTGAGGACGGGGACGAGACACAGGGGCCACACTGAGGACGGGGACCAGACACAGGGGCCACACTGAGGACGGGGACCAGACACAGGGGCCACACTGAGGACGGGGACCAGATACAGGGGCCACACTGAGGACGGGGACCAGATACAGGGGCCACACTGAGGACGGGGACCAGATACAGGGGCCCACACTGAGGACGGGGACCAGATACAGGGGCCACACTGAGGACGGGGACCAGATACAGGGGCCACACTGAGGACGGGGACCAGACACAGGGGCAACACTGAGGACGGGGACCAGACACAGGGGCCACACTGAGGACGGGGACCAGACACAGGGGCCACACTGAGGACGGGGACCAGAACCAGGGGCCACACTGAGGATGGGGACCAGATACAGGGGCCACACTGAGGATGGGGACCAGATACAGGGGCCACGCTGAGGACGGGGACCAGATACAGGGGCCACGCTGAGGACGGGGACCAGACACAGGGGCCACGCTGAGGACGAGGACCAGACACAGGGGCCACGCTGAGGACGGGGACCAGATACAGGGGCCACACTGAGGATGGGGACCAGATACAGGGGCCACACTGAGGATGGGGACCAGATACAGGGGCCACACTGAGGATGGGGACCACACACAGGGGCCACACTGAGGATGGGGACCAGACACAGGGGCCACACTGAGGATGGGGACCAGACACAGGGGCCACACTGAGGATGGGGACCAGACACAGGGGCCACACTAAGGATGGGGACCAGTCACAGGGGCCACACTGAGGATGGGGACCAGTCACAGGGGCCACACTGAGGGTGGGGACCAGACACAAGGGCCACACTGAGGACGGGGACCAGACACAGGGGCCACACTGAGGACGGGGACCAGATACAGGGGCCACACTGAGGACGGGGATCAGATACAGGGGCCACACAGGACGGGGACCAGATACAGTGGCCACACTGAGGATGGGGACCAGACACAGGGGCCACACTGAGGATGGGGACCAGAAACAGGGGCCACACTAAGGAGGGGGACCAGATACAGGATGGGGACCAGACACAGGGGCCACGCTGAGGACGGGGACCAGACACAGGGGCCACGCCGAGGACGGGGACCAGACACAGGGGCCACTCTGAGGACGGGGACCAGACACAGGGGCCACGCTGAGGATGGGGACCAGACACAGGGGCCACACTGAGGATGGGGACCAGACACAGGGCCACACTGAGGATGGGGACCAGACACAGGGGCCACACTGAGGATGGGGACCAGATACAGGGGCCACACTGAGGATGGGGACCAGACACAGGGGCCACACTGAGGATGGGGACCAGACACAGGGGCCACACTGAGAATGGGGACCAGACACAGGGGCCACACTGAGGATGGGACCAGTCACAGGGGCCACACTGAGGGTGGGGACCAGACACAAGGGCCACACTGAGGACGGGGACCAGACACAGGGGCCACACTGAGGACGGGGACCAGATACAGGGGCCACACTGAGGACGGGGATCAGATACAGGGGCCACACAGGACGGGGACCAGATACAGTGGCCACACTGAGGATGGGGACCAGACACAGGGGCCACACTGAGGATGGGGACCAGAAACAGGGGCCACACTGAGGATGGGGACCAGATACAGGATGGGGACCAGACACAGGGGCCACGATGAGGACGGGAACCAGATACAGGGGCCACACCGAGGACGGGGACCAGACACAGGGGCCCCGCTGAGGACGGGGACTAGACACAGGGGCCACGCTGAGGACGGGGACTAGACACAGGGGCCACGCTGAGGATGAGACCAGACACAGGAGCCACACTGAGGATGGGGACCAGACACAGGGGCCACACTGAGGATGGGGACCAGACACAGGGGCCACACTGAGGATGGGGACCAGACACAGGGGCCACACTGAGGATGGGGACCAGACACAGGGGCCACACTGAGGACGGGGACGAGACACAGGGGCCACACTGAGGACGGGGACCAGACACAGGGGCCACACTGAGGACGGGGACCAGACACAGAGGCCACACTGAGGACGGGGACCAGATACAGGGGCCACACTGAGGACGGGGACCAGATACAGGGGCCACACTGAGGACGGGGACCAGATACAGGGGCCACACTGAGGACGGGGACCAGATACAGGGGCACACTGAGGACGGGGACCAGATACAGGGGCCACACTGAGGACGGGGACCAGACACAGGGGCCACACTGAGGACGGGGACCAGACACAGGGGCCACACTGAGGACGGGGACCAGAACCAGGGCCACACTGAGGATGGGGACCAGATACAGGGCCACACTGAGGATGGGGACCAGATACAGGGGCCACGCTGAGGACGGGGACCAGATACAGGGGCCACGCTGAGGACGGGGACCAGACACAGGGGCCACGCTGAGGACGAGGACCAGACACAGGGGCCACGCTGAGGACGAGGACCAGACACAGGGGCCACGCTGAGGATGGGGACCAGATACAGGGGCCACACTGAGGATGGGGACCAGATACAGGGGCCACACTGAGGATGGGGACCAGACACAGGGGCCACACTGAGGATGGGGACCAGACACAGGGGCCACACTGAGAATGGGGACCAGACACAGGGGCCACACTGAGGATGGGACCAGTCACAGGGGCCACACTGAGGGTGGGACCAGACACAAGGGCCACACTGAGGACGGGGACCAGACACAGGGGCCACACTGAGGACGGGGACCAGATACAGGGGCCACACTGAGGACGGGGATCAGATACAGGGGCCACACAGGACGGGGACCAGATACAGTGGCCACACTGAGGATGGGGACAAGACACAGGGGCCACACTGAGGATGGGGACCAGAAACAGGGGCCACACTGAGGATGGGGACCAGATACAGGATGGGGACCAGACACAGGGGCCACGATGAGGACGGGGACCAGACACAGGGGCCACGCTGAGGACGGGAACCAGATACAGGGGCCACACCGAGGACGGGGACCAGACACAGGGGCCCCGCTGAGGACGGGGACTAGACACAGGGGCCACACTGAGGAAGGGGACCAGACACAGGGGCCACACTGAGGATGGGGAGCAGACACAGGGGCCACACTGAGGATGGGGAGCAGACACAGGGGCCACACTGAGGATGGGGACCAGACACAGGGGCCACACTGAGGATGGGAACCAGATACAGGATGGGGACCAGACACAGGGGCCACACTGAGGATGGGGACCAGACACAGGGGCCACACTGAGGATGGGGACCAGACACAGGGGCAACACTGAGGATGGGGACCAGACACAGGAGCCACACTGAGGATGGGGACCAGACACAGGGGCCACACTGAGGATGGGGACCAGACACAGGGGCCACACTGAGGATGGAAACCAGATACAGGATGGGGACCAGACACAGGGGCCACACTGAGGATGGGGACCAGACACAGGGGCCACGCTGAGGACGGGGACTACACACACAGGGGCCACGCTGAGGAAGGGGACCAGACACAGGGGCCACGTTGATGATGGGGACCAGACACAGGGGCCACGTTGAGGATGGGGACCAGACACAGGGGCCACGCTGAGGTTGGGGACCAGACACAGGGGCCACACTGAGGAGAGGAGCCTGACACAGGGGCCTCGCTGAGTATGGGACCAGATACAGGGGCCACGCTGAGGATAGGGGCCCGCACAGGGGCCACACTGAGGAAGGGGACTAGACATAGGGGCCATGGTGGACGGGGACCAGATCTCAACCCGAGGCTCTGGGGGGGGGCCCACGCCACGCCGCCCTCTTTATAATCCGCCACTGTAGGGAGGGGAGAGAGGCGGACCATCTATAGGGGGAGGGGGGAAGGGGGATAATCTATAGGGGGGGGGGAGGGGGGGAAGAGTGGGGTCCAGCTTTAAGCGGAGGGGGGAAGGGCGACCATCTATAAGTGGGGGGGGAAGGGGGGACCATCTATTAGGGGGGGGGAGAGGGTCACCATCTATAATGAGGGGAAGAGGGGGACCAGCTATAAGGGGGGGGAAGAGGGGGACCAGCTATAAGGGGGGGGGGGGGAAGAGGGGGGACCAGCTATAAGGGGGGGGGGAAGAGGGGGGACCAGCTATAAGGGGGGGGGAAGAGGGGGGACCAGCTATAAGGAAGGGGAGAGAGGGGGACCATCTATAAGGGGGGAAGAGGGGGACCATCTATAAGGGGGGAAGAGGGGGAACCATCTATAAGGGGGGAAGAAGGGGACCAGCTATAAGGGGGGGGGAGAGGGGGACCATCTATAAGGGGGAAGAAGGGGACCAGCTATAAGGGGGGGGGGGAGGGGGACCATCTATAAGGGGGGAAGAGGGGGACCAGCTATAAGGGGGGAAGAAGGGGACCAGCTATAATTGGGGGGGGGGGAGAGGGGGACCATCTATAAGGGGGGGGAAGGGGGGGGACTATCTATAAGGGGGGGAAGAGGGGGGACCATCTATAAGGGGGGGAAGAGGGGGCATCATCTAAAGGGGGGAAGAGGGGGGACCATCTATAAGGGGGGAAGAGGGGGACCAGCTATAAGAGGGAGGGACGAAGGGGGACCATCTATAAGGGGGGGAAGAGGGGGGGCCATCTATAATGGGGGGAAGAGGGGGGACCATCTATAAGGGGGTAAGAGGGGCCACATCTATAATGGGGGGAAGAGGGGGGACCATCTATAAGGGGGTAGAGGGGGACCATCTATAAGGGGGGGAAGAGGGGGGCCATCTATATGGGGGGGAAGAGGGGGACCATCTATAAGGGGGGAAGAGGGGGGACCATCTATAAGGGGGGAAGAAGGGGACCAGCTATAAGGGGGGGGGAGAGGGGGACCAGCTATAAGGGGGGGGGGAGAGGGGGACCATCTATAAGGGGGGGAAGAGGGGGACCAGCTATAAGGGGGGGACCAGCTATAAGGGAGGGAAGAGGGGGGGACCATCTAAAAGGGGGGGGGAAGAGGGGGACCAGCTATAAGGGGGGGGGGAACTATCTATAAGGGGGAAAGAGGGGGGACCATCTATAAGGGGGGGGAAGAGGGGGACCATCTCTAAAGGGGGGGGGAGAGGGGGACCATCTATAAGGGGGGGAAGAGGGGGCATCATCTATAAGGGGGGAAGAGGGGGCATCATCTATAAGGGGGGAAGAGGGGGACCAGCTATAAGGGGGGAAGAGGGGGACCAGCTATAAGAGGAGGGACGAAGGGGGACCATCTATAAGGGGGGGAAGAGGGGGGCCATCTATAATGGGGAGAAGAGGGGGACCATCTATAATGGGGTGAAGAGGGGGGATCATCTATAAGGGGGTAGGAGGGGGGCCATCTATAAGGGGGGGAAGAGGGGGAGCCATGTATATAAGGGGGGGAAGAGGGGGACCATCTATAAGGGGGGGAAGAGGGGGGCCATCTATAAGGGGGGAAGAGGGGGGACCATCTATAAGGGGGGAAAGAGGGACCATCTATAAGGGGGGGGGAAGAGGGGGACCAGCTATAAGGGGGGGAAGAGGGGGACCAGCTATAAGGGGGGGGGGAGAGGGACCAGCTATAAGGGGGGGAAGAGGGGCACCATCTATAGAGGGGGGAAGAGGGGGACCAGCTATAAGGGGAGGAACAGGGGCACCATCTATAATAGGGAAGAGGGGGACCATCTATAAGGGGGGAAGAGGGGGGGCCATCTATAAGGGGGGGAAGAGGGGGACCATCTATAAGAGGGGGGGAAGAGGGGGGACCATCTATAAGGGGGGAAGAGGGGGGGCCATCTATAAGGGGGGAAGAGGGGGGACCATCTATAAGGGGGGAAGGGGGGGCCATCTATAAGGGGGAAAGAGAGGGACCATCTATAAGGGGGGGGAGGGGGGACAACTATAAGGGGGGGGAGAGGGGGACCATCTATAAGGGGGGGGGTGAGAGGGGGACCATCTATAAGGGGGGGGGGGGAGAGGGGGGACCATCTATAAGGGGAGGGAAAGGGGGACCATCTATAAGGGGGGGAAGAGGAGGACCATCTAGAAGGGGGGAAGAGGGTGACCATCTATAAGGGGGGGAAGAGGGGACCATCTATAAGGGGGGGGGAAAGAGGGGACCAGCTATAAGGGAGAACAGGGGCACCATCTATAAGGGGGAAAGAGGGGGAACAGCTATAAGGGGGGGAAGAGGGGGACCATCTATAAGGGGG